>NC_058375.1:147042661-147687383 GCF_018350175.1 Felis catus
AGAAGCCTGACACACGCCCGGGGAATACAAAGAAAGTTCATTTCTAATCATCAGTTTCTGTGTACTTTTGAACCGAGAGGGTTTTGAATGGAGTGAGTTCAAAAGGTGGCCAAGGCGGATAAAGTGTCTTTGTTAATCGAAAAATTTAAAGTGAATCTACTCAAGAGAAGCATATCTACAAGCCCTCTAATGAATTTCTCAGTGGGGGAAAAAAATCTGAACCCAATTCTTTAGGTTAGTTCTCTTTAGTGAAAGACAAGTCTAGTGAACCAACTTTTCTGAAACGCTGAAAGGAAAATGTTGCAGAGAATTAGGGCTGCAAACCATTGCAGTTTAGGCCTTTCCCCTTGATCTATTTTATTTTATTTTTTATCTTCTTTGTTGGCTAATCTGAGAACTCTGTGTCAGGCTGCCAGGCAATGCAAAGGTCTGAACTCTTTGTGACGGGAATTTGAAATAATCACATTATGTCTGTCAAGGCTTTGTATTTGTAGAGGTAAACAGTAACAATCAAGAGAAAAAGTCTGCAATCTGTATTTGTATTACAGGGATAATGACCAGGACCCATTGTACTTAATGGAAGAATAGTGTGGCATCGCCAGCTAAGTCTTTGAAGTACAAATATGATCGCACAAGGTTTCTCATAGAAAACTTCTTCCTTGAACTTTGTGACCGTTGGTATTTTGGTAAACCTAGTTCCATAGCCTTATAAAGGATGCAAGGGAATTTCAATAAGAAGGTCATGAATGTAGACTTGGGTTGTAGAACATTTTATAAGGCTTTACTTCTGTAAGTCTCAAGGTAATTGTAAACATCCAGTTTTATCAGTTCATTGCATCTGGGAAATAAGTCAGCTGCTTTTAGTCATGGAATAAAGACAGGAAGAAATTTAAAGGTTCAAAGCTCTGAACTCTCTTAACTCATTTTTTAAACAATTACAGAAGATATTTTGTCAACATGAATAAATAACACAAAGTGGTACTTGAATTAAAATTGGAGGTGTTGCTACACTAGATAAGTATTTATATATTATTAATGGTAAAATGGTCAAGGTAAATTGGATAATGGGGCTGGAGGGGAGGGACACATTATTTTTTTTGTGTGATATATCAGTAGAGAACAAGTTTTCTTTTTTTCTAGTACCAGTTTGCTCTTCTAGAAGCAATATTTTCCATCAGTGGAGGAAAAAGAACTATAAATAAGGATGGTGAAAGAAAAATGTGGGGGAAAATATCAAAAGCGAGATGCTTAAGCAAGATGAAGGCTTAATTCATGTTTTGGGGTCACTTTATAGAAGGCCATATGGTTTTGCAAAAATCAGTCAGTCAATCAATCAATCAATAACACTGGTATCTAGTAAGAAACACCTGTTTGCGTCCATTATTTACCATCCAGGTGATCTAGGGCAAGTTATTTCACCTTCCTGAGCCTTGAGGTCCTTAACTCTAAAATTAAGAGTCCAAATGAATTTCATGGAGCTATTGGGGGACATAAATGAGATATCACCTTAAAAGCAGCTGACCAATGGTATATAATACCTAAAACACATTCACATCTATTTCACAGTGTCTTCACTAGTATAGCAAAACTATATCAATTTGTATTTAAAAGAAATCTGTGTTGGGGCGCCTGGGTGGCGCAGTCGGTTAAGCGTCCGACTTCAGCCAGGTCACGATCTCGTGGTCCGTGAGTTCGAGCCCCGCGTCAGGCTCTGGGCTGATGGCTTGGAGCCTGGAGCCTGTTTCCGATTCTGTGTCTCCCTCTCTCTCTGCCCCTCCCCCGTTCATGCTCTGTCTCTCTCTGTCCCAAAAATAAATAAAAAACGTTGAAAAAAAATAAAAAAAAAAAGAAATCTGCGTTAATGCAAGAAATAAGAAAACTAAGAGTTCCATATTTTCATTTCCCTTTAATATACTCTATCTTCCTCTGTAAGTATACTGAGGGATTTTATTGGTGGCAATGAATTAACCACCCCTTTATATAAATGCACTTCTTCCTGTTACCTTATCTTAGCTCTCAGGATAAAAGACAGTGGGAAACTTGCCTTTTTTTTTTTTTTACAGGTTTAGGAATGCAGGAAATAAGTTAAAGCAAGAGGCTAACGAGATACACAATTTCTTCTCTCTCAGTGGTACTTTTAGAGGGGGGATCAGAGCTGCTAGAGAAGAGCACCAAATGTGGAATTATTTAAGGTGACTTTTATTAGTTGGATAATGACCTGAGTTCTGAGAACTCAAGTAGGATTAGCCATAAATAAAGAAATTCTAGAACCAATGAAAAAGATTTCTGCACTTTCACCTTTTTAAAAACAAATTTTTTGACATTTATTTTTGAGAGACAGAGATACAGAGCATGAGCAGGGGAAGGACAGAGAGACAGGGAGACACAGAATCTGAAAGCAGGCTCCAGGCTCCGAGCTGTCAGCACCAAGCCTGACCAGGGGCTCAAACTCACGAATCACGAGATCATGACCTGAGCAAAAGTGGGATGTTTGAGGGCAAACGCTTAACCGACCAAGCCACCCAGGCACCCCTGCCCTTTCACCTTTTTAAAAGGGTTGGGAAGATAGAAACTGAAGTGTTATAGTTTTTAAACGTAGTTAAATTTACTGAATCTTTATTGTGGATCGGGCACTAGGCTGAAAGCTTCTTTGTTTTTCGAAGCTTATTTACTTATTTTGAGAGAGAGAGAGAGAGAGAGAGAGAGAGAGAATGAGTAGGGGAGGGGCAGATACAGAGAGAGGGAGAGAATCCCAAGCAGCCTCCATGCCCTCAATGCAGGGTTCGATCCCACAACCCTGGGATCATGACCTGAGCCAAAATCAAGAGTCAGACACTTACCTGCCTGAGCCAACCAGGTACCCCTTGGCATCCATTTTAAAGTTAACAAAGTAAAGACATATGATATCTGTCCTTCTCTGACTGACTTATTTCCCTCAACATAATACCTTCCAGTTCCATCCACATTGCAGCAAATGGCATGATTTCATATGTGGATCTTAACAAAAGTTCATGGGGGAAGGGAAGGGGAAAAAATAGTCACAAACAGAGAGGGAGGGAGGCAAACCACAAGAGACTCTTAAATACAGAGAACAAACTGAGGGTGGATGTGGGGCTGGAGGAGAGGGGAAAATGGACGATGGGCATTGAGGAGGACACTTGTTGGGATGAGCACTGGGTGTCGTATGTAAGCCAATGTGACAATACATTATATTAAGAAAATAAAAATAAAGTTAACAAAGTAGGCCAAGATCATATAATTTTTAGACAGAGGATACCAGCATCTGACTCCAAAGTCCTAGCTCTTGACTACTTCATTGCATTGTTTGGTAACACCAGTACATGTCATGAAGCCTCCACTGAAACATTTCCACTTACATGGCCCCCTGGTATTTAGCCATATTTTATGGGAATGAATTCTTCAAAAGGAGCAGTATGATATGGGATACAGTCTGATAATTTGTCCTTGTTTTCTTTAAGAGGCTGTAAAGTCTCATGTTGGGATTCCTATTTTAAGTGAATTTATAAACAACACAATCCATTTTCTTCTCCTCTTGTAAGTATCATTAGGTACAAATTTCAGTGAACTCCGATTGCCAGATTGTTTTGCAGGAATTCTCTCCTGCGAGGTAACCTCTTGCTTTCAGTAGAGGTAATAATTAGTTACCGTCTCTGTAGCTCACATTTACTGAGAGCTTAGTATGTGCTAAACTTTATATATAACTTATCCCATTTAATTCTTACAAATCTCTACAGGTAGATACTACTATTATCTCCATGTTATGGCGAAAGAAACAGGCTCGAAGGAGGTAAGTTTTTGTCTTGCCCGACATTACAAAGCTAGCAATAAGTAGTGGCAAGATTTGATTCCAGAGCTATGCGCCTACAAACCCAAAGTCTCCGTCATGTAAAAGTTGATTGTAAAGTTGATCATCGTAAAAGTTGATTAAAGTCACATTTTACATTTTACACTCTTGGGCAAGACATACAACCTCACTGTTCCACAATCTCCTCTTTTGAAAAATGGAAACAATAATATAACTGGCTCTCAAAGTAAGATGAATAGATATAACATAAAGTACAGATAAGAGTTTGAAAAGTGCTAGAGCATATAGTAAGCATTAGATAAATGCTAACAGAAATTTTAATTCTACCCAACAATGTTCTTTGGGTAGAAATGCTAAACTTTATATAAATATTTTTGTGTGTTTCTTGAGGTCCATGTAGAACCAAGTTACAATAACGAGAGTGAACCTTTCTGGAAAGAACTCAATCTGATCACACACTGTTAAAATGCTACAGTTGTTGGCGGTTAATCCTACTTGGATTTGTCCTTTGGTTCCAATCCCACTGTCCATGTGAACCAGTGTCCAATTTCTATGGAGAAAGGAAGCTATAAGTGAAAGCCCCTATACAATTTTGTGATCCAAAATATTTATAAGACTCTGGTGTATGGAAACAGGAATGCAAGGTGCCATTTCTTTATGATCAAAGTAACATGGGAAAGAGACCCTCCTAAAAATGTTTTCTAAGAAGTTAATAGCGTATGCACTTTTTCTCTAACTTTGCCGTTCAGGTTGGTCACCTTAGATGGCATCTCATTTTACACCACATCAAAGGACTATCCTGAAGGCTTACATTAAAAAAGAAACAGGCTTTACATATAGCCCTATCCTTCTAAAATTGTTTGATTTGGAATTTCTGGAAAATATTAGATTAAAGGCATATTTATTCTATATTGTTCCTTGGCATCTATGAAAACTGTCAAAAACTTTTTAAAAGGGGAAGAGCATTACAAGTTCAGAAAAGAGTTATAAAACAAACAAACATAGAAACAAAAAATCATGGGACCATATTCACAAAATCTACCAATTTCTGTACAATGTTGACCAAAATGAAGGCAAAAGCTATAAACATACATATTTAAAGTAAGCCAGAGAATTGCTAACGATGTTTCCAATGATATTTTAAATAAAATAAGAAGGAAAAAAGGCATGGCAGTCCACAAAAGACTTGGGGAATGGCCCTAAGAGAGTCAACATCAACACTATGCAAATAGCATAAAAGTAATTGATACTGAGGCTCAAAAAGTTTTGACCTCAAAAAATCCATCTGGAGGTAACATGAGAAGAAGAAGAATAAAGAGAACAAAGACCAGATTTGTAGTTAAAGATGAATGCAACTGAGCAGAAATAAATCCAGAGTGATCACTTCTAAAACCACAGTAAGCCAAGAGGCTCTGTTGAAACCCAAGATGACCTCAGACGAGTTCACCTGCTCACTCCCAAAAGAACCATGCAACAAGGTCAATAAACAATTTTGAGTTGATGAGGACTAGTGAGGCACCATTCCCAATCTGAAGCTGTCCATGGCCCTGACTCAAGCCATTAGTGTGTTCCACACTGCTCTTAATCTAAGGGCTGGTAACATTAATTTCTTCATTCAAGACTAGTAACAAACATAAAGAGTCCAACATGAGACCCTCAACCAGAAGCTACAAAAATCTTTGTAAATGAACAAAAGGAGAAGAAAATGAGATAATACACTAAGAAATAGAAAACTATTAAACTATCCTGCTCTGTGCTTAAAGGGATTATAAGCATATTCATAATCAAGGGGTTATGAATTCTCAAAAGGGATTTGGTGAAGAGCTACAGTGATCAAGGACATACCATAAGGGGTGCCTGGGTGGCTCAATTGGCTAAGTAACCAACTCTTAATTTTGGCACAGGTCATGCTTTCATGGTTTGTGAATTCAAGCTCCTCGTGGGGCTCTGTGCTGACAGCATGGAGCCTGCTTGGGAGTCTCTCTCTCTCTTTCTCTCTCTCTCTCTCTCTCTCTCCCCCTCTCTCTCTCAGCCCCTCCCCGCTCAGGTGTGCACATGCACACGCTCTCTCTCTCTCTCAAGAAACAAATAAAACAAACAAACAAAAAACACCATAAAAACATGTGACCCTATGTAAAAGTCACCAGAAGTAACACATAGTATTATTAAAGTCTTCAGATATTGGAGCTATCAGATACAGAATATAAAACAGCTATGTACTAAGTATTTTTAAAAATAAAAGATTGACTTTTCTTTCAATGCACAAGGACAAAAAAGTAATGATGAAAATTTGAAAAAGAACCAGGTAGGATATTTAGAGAATGGAAGCATTGAAATTAAACATTTAGTGGATGGATTAAATAGGAGATTAAGCAGAGATGAAAGGACCGTGTGAAGAAATTATCAAGAATTAGGTAATTATGAAGAAATCAAGGTGAAAACAAAGTGAAACTAGGAGATGAAATATGCAAAAGATACATGAAAACACAGACGTATAGAAAAGGATTTTCTAGCACACATCAAATTCAAAATGTGGAGGGGGAGAATAGAAAGAATGAAGGAGAGGTGATATTCAAGAGATACAGCTGAAAAATTCCCTGACTTGCAAGATAAGCAGCCTTAGGCAATGAAATCAAAATATAATATGCCATTCAGGGTAAACAAAACAAATTAACACCTAGACATATTGTAGTGAAAAGGTATATTATTGAAGATAAAAAGAGGACATTATAATTATTCACTAAAAAAAAAACTAGCAAAGATAATAAATTACGAGCAGATTTCTCAAGAGCAAAAATTGAATAAGGAAAATTGTAAAATAAAATCTTCAATGTTTTGAGAGAAACTGCTATGTGCCTATAATCATGAATCCAGCAAATCTTTATTTTTTTTTTTAATTTTTATTTATTTTTGAGACAGAGAGAGGCAGAGCATGAACGGGGGAGGGTCAGAGAGAGAGGAGGACACAGAATCTGAAACAGGCTCCAGGCTCTGAGCTGTCAGCACAGAGCCCGACGCGGGGCTTGAACTCACTGACCGTGAGATCATGACCTGAGCCGAAGTCGGCCGCTTAACCGACTGAGCCACCCAGGCACCCCTCCAGCAAATCTTTATTTCAAAAAATGTGAAATAAAGATTTTCTTACATTAAGAAATGTAAGTTCACCATTAGACTCTCACTGAAAAGATCAATATTGGGAAGAAAGAAAATGACATCAGGAGCACTATCTGAGATACAAGAAGGAATGGTAAGAAATTAATAAGGATGAGAGAAATAAATATTTACAAAAAATCATTATTATCATATTTGTATGGTTGGAAGAAAGAATTGAAATACTGGAAAACAATAGCATACAATTCAAGAGAAGGGTGATCACAGTTAATGGGCAGTATCTTTGCTTTCTTCAAAAAAAGAGGTTAACTGTGTCGACTAACTTCAGACCTTGCTAGATTATTAAGTGCACATGGTACAAGTTCAAGCATGTCCATTGAAAGAACAAACTGGAAATGTATGCCTTCAAATCCAGCCTAATGGGATGAAAAGCAAAAGCAAAATACATTCATTTAAAAAGGAGAATTTTTATTTTTTATTTATTTTTATGTATCTATGTTTTTGAAAGGAGAATTTTTAAAAGCATAGAAAAAAAACAAGTCAATAGCACAATGTAAGATACTAGAACACATACTAATAAAGTAAATAACCAAAACAAATAAAATAAAACTAAATGTTCCAAATAAAAGATAGATTTTTTTTAAGGATGAACTTTTAAAAATCTGGCTATGTTATGTTTACAAGAGACACAGTTACAAAATAAAGATCCAAATGTGTTAAGAACATGGAAAACGATATGCCAAATCAAGAACTGCAACAAAAAAACTCTGTAATATCTATTTTATATTAGAAATATGGACTTTAGTCCAAAAAGTATTAGAGACAAAGACATCTCTACATAGTGATAGAAGTTTCCAGGGGCACCTGGGTGGCTCAGTCAGTTGGGCATCCGACTTCGGCTCAGGTCGTGATCTCACGGTTCAAGGGTTCAAGCCTTGTCCGTGTAGGGCTCTGTGCTGACAGCTTAGAGCCTGGAGCCTGCTTTGGATTCTGTGTCCCCCTTGCTCTATGCCTCTCTCTTTCTCTCTCTCTCTCTCTCTCTCTCTCACTCTCTCTCTCTCTCTGTCAAAAATAAATAAACATTAAACAAAAAGAAGTTTCCAGTAATCAGAAAAATATAATTCTAGACACTTATACACCCATAAAATAACTCCAAAATATGGAAAACAAAATTTTATTTAAACATGAGACGTTGACAAATCTAACAAAAAGTGAAAGATTTCTAAACATCTGTCTCCATTTAATGGTCAAGTATAAAAAATTGAATTGTATTGATTTGGCATCCAGATATTAGAGAATACACATCTGCTCAAATGCACATGGAACAACAACAAAAAAGGTGACCATGTAACAAGCTAAAAGCAAATCCCAGCTAATCGTAAACAATAATTATTATACAAACTATATTACCTGCAGTGTAATTAAGGGATTCAATAACACAAAAGTAGGGGTGCCTCAGTGGCTCAGTCGGTTGAGAGTCTGACTTTGGCTCAGGTCACAATCTCAAGGTTCGTGAGTTCGAGCCCCACATCATGCTCTGTG
Source organism: Felis catus (assembly GCF_018350175.1). Taxonomy (NCBI): domain Eukaryota; kingdom Metazoa; phylum Chordata; class Mammalia; order Carnivora; family Felidae; genus Felis; species Felis catus. The sequence goes on from NC_058375.1 coordinate 147,051,141, forward strand.
CTGACAGCTCAGAGCCCGGAGCCTGCTTCAGATTCTGTGTCTCCCTCTGTCTATGCTCCTCCCCTGCTCACACCCTGTCCCTCTGTCAAGAATAAATAAAGATTAAAATTAAAAAAAAAAAAATAACACAAAAGTTAAATAAAGTATCCCATACTTTTAGAAATATAAAATACAATTCTAAAAAAAAGCCACAGTTCTATATAGCTCATTTGGAAAATAAGTATTCATAATGCAAATTTAAGATATTTAGAACAAAACAATAAAAAAATATACATCCAATGTTTGTCAAAACCCATGGGATCCATCCAAACTAGTAATTAGAAAGAGATGTATAGCCTTAAATAATTACTTTAAAAAGCGCAAATCCATTCTAAAAAATTAGATACGTAACAGTAGACTAAATTTGAAGAAAGTAGTAGAGGGGAGAAAATTTTGAAAGCAAAAATCAGTAAAAGACAAAATATAGTAAGTACAACAAAGATAACATGTATACTTTAAAGACTGCTGAAATAGACAAGCCTCAGCCAAAATTGAAAGGGGAAAGTGAGAAGAGACAAACAAATGTTAGGATTTTTAAAGATAGCATAACTAAATAGTTAATGAAGATTAAAAAGAAAATCAAGGGGCGCCTGGGTGGCTCAGTCGGTTAAGCGTCCGACTTCAGCTCAGGTCACGATCTCGCGGTCCGTGAGTTCGAGCCCCGCGTCGGGCTCTGGACTGATGGCCCAGAGCCTGGAGCCTGCTTCCGATTCTGTGTCTCCCTCTCTCTCTGCCCCTCCCCCGTTCATGCTCTGTCTCTCTCTCTGTCTCAAAAAATAAATAAACGTTAAAAAAACAAAACAAAACAAAAAAAGAAAATCAAATGATACCATGCAGAATATTATGCTAAAAGCTTTCAAAACTTACATGACATGAGCAGTCTTAGAAGTATTTAAGTTATTAAAAATCGCTCAAGAAGAAACAGAACTATCTTTTTAATTTTTTAAAAGTTTTTATATATGTATGAGAGCTAGAAACAGTATGAATGGGGGAGCGACAGAGAGAGGGGGAGACACAGAATCCGAAGCAGGCTCCAGGCTCTGAGCTGTTAGCACAGAGCCTGACACAGGGCTTGACTCACAAACCGTGAGATCATGAGCTGAAGTCGGACCCTTAACTGACTGAGCCATCCAGGCAGCCTGAAACAGAATTTTTGAATAATTCTATAATTAGTGTATAAAGTGAAGTAAAAATGTATAGATCTTCTTGAGAAGTAAATAGCAGGCCCAGATGACTTTACAGTTGAATACTACGAAATTTCCAAGGAATAGATCATGCTTATCTTTCAGAAACTCACCAGGAGAAGAGAAAAAAGAGGAAACACTCCTTGATTCAATCCTTAGACTGATTGGTAGGTCCCAGAGCTACAATAAGGAAAATGAAGGTGATTCAGAGAAGACTTCTGGCCAGTACCAAAAATTTGGGATAATCCTCAACCTCAGATGGGATAGGAAGAATGGGGTGGGAGGGGGTGATTGAGTACCTGCAACATAGACAAGGAATAAGAAAACCAGGAATCATTAGCATGTGCAGGGGCCATCACAGTGTACAAGGGACTCTTCCTAGGATAGAATGAGTATACTAATTAGAAGAGAATATTTAGAAACATAATTGGTAATTTCAAGGTGATGTAATTCAATGCTAAAACATTCCAGATATTAAGAACTTGATTCTGAGTTTTACAAAAATAAGTCGATGTACCAAAAAGAAAAGTAGACCATGATTTATGAAGGAAGACCATCATAAATCAAGCAAAAAATGACGAAAAATGATGGCAACCCAGGGTGGGGGGGAGAGAAAAGATTTGGAGAACAGAATATGCAGATTGTTAAGCTATAAAAAGTGGGAATTCAAGAAAAAGAGAGGGTAGAGATAGAGCAGAGGCAATAATCGCAGAAACAAAATAAGAGTAAGCCATCATTGGGTGAAAAAGGAGGTGAATGGTTCAGATCGAATGGTCAATCTAAACACGTGTAATGCACACAGACACCACTGACGCTCCTTGGTCTGATAGGCAAAATGTATCCGAGAATGTTTTCCAAGAATAAGTGCCCAAGAATTCCAAGAGTACGTATTTCAAGATATACTTTATAAGGGAAACAAACTGGCTTTGGATCGTTTACATGCAAAATGAGAACGCAAAAGAGAGAAAATATTTATTACCGTCTTGAGAAAGGGCTGTCATCCTAAAGCACAATCCCCACCAGTAGAGCATTCACCTAAGAAAGCAAAGAAGAGGTGTTTTCATATATCAAAGGTTCAGAACATATGCATCTGATGAAGTTTAAAAATAAAGTTGTGGAACATTATATGTGGTAAAATTCAGTTTAGGTAAATGTATTAGATGTTTATGGTTTTTAGATATTAAAAACTACAATTTCATACCTAAATTATATTTTTTACAGTACAATTTCATATAGACATGCCCAAAGGTCTATAAGAAAACTCACTAAAATATTAACAATACCTCTGAGGACATGAGTAGGCGTTAACTGGAAACATTTTTTTATTTGATTTAATAAAAGCCTTGAGATGCCTCGGTGGCTCAGTCGGCTGAGTTGTCTGACTCTTGATTTTGGCTCAGGTCATGATCCCAGGGTCATGGGATCAAGCCCCAGGACCAGCTCTGTGCGGAGTGTGGAGCCTGCTTAAGACTCTCTCTCTCTGTCTCTCTCACTCTCTGTCTCTCCCTCTCTCTCTCTCTCTCTGTCTCTGTCTCTGTCTCTTCCCCTCTCACCCTTCTCCATTTGTGCTCTCTCTCTCTCTAAAAAAACAAAAAGCATAAAAATTATTTTGTCATTGCCAAGCAACGATGCCCATGAACGTTCTCGTTTGAGGATAGTCTCCTAATCCATGTTTAACTCGTGTTAAACATGTTCCCTCTTCTGGCACCTCACAGAGGATTTTGCTCTTAGAAACCTGATATGTAAAAAAAAAATTTTGTTTCCAAAATGAGCCCAAAGGGCACACATGTCTCTCTTGCTTTCTAAAATGACTGCCAAATTTTGTGTGTCCCATGCTTAGTGATGCATACACAACATTTACCTTTTTGTTGTTGTTTGTAAGACAAGAGGGTCAATAAGTATCTTGTGGATCCTTTTGTTTATTAAATCTCCCCCCCTAAAGGAGCAACAATCAAAACCCTCCAAATAAATGACACAAAGGGAAAGCACGCGGATTTGTGTGTGTGTGTGTGTGTGTGTGTGTGTGTGTGTGTGTAATTCTTCAAATTGTAAAATCAGCAGAGATACTGCAAACATGATCGGTCACACATTAAAATCCAAGGATTTTGTTAAAAGCAATGAACATCAACTCGACAGTGGTCTGGCAACATACCATTTCTAATCTCACTGTATCTTTTTACCAGGGGCTGGTTCATCTGTCACCTCCAATGACAGAGAAAGGGGAGACGCTCGTTTGTTACAACTGGCCTACAATTTCTGAGACAGATTCTAAATCTCTTGAGTATTTAAATACGATCGATCCCAAACCCTCTGATTACCAATAGGTTTGAGCACCCATTTGAGGCCCCGATGAGCCTGCCCATTAGCATTATTTGGTGCCAAGCCAGAGAGAGAAGAGTTTTGAGGCACAAGAATCAAAGCCAGCTTCAAAACTTCACACGTGCGTGGACAATGCTGGTACTATGGGACACACAGAAATGAATAAGTAAGCAAATCCGCCGTCAAAGAAGGTAGCATTTTTAGCGGCATAAGGTAAGAACATGTATGACGATATATTCCATACTGTTATATACAATATAAAAAAAATACAATCAGTGCTATTAAGAAAGTGAAGCACAAAGACCAAGGAAAGGTAAAGGATGGACAGCTCACATCAAGGAGGAGATATCAAGGGGGAAATTGTGGGTGCGTGTGTGGATGTGAATGCATATGTGTATTTGCACATCTGTGGTGTGACGGGGAGGGTGGCATCTGAGCCATTTACACACAATTTATTGAATTTGAGAAAATTAGAAACAGAGAGGGGGGAGCTGTATGTAGATCAAAGGAACGGCATCAATCAAACAATAATGTCGAGAAAGCTTGGGAGTGAAATGAAGGTGCAAAATACCAAATTCAACCCAAGATAATTTGGCATGCACTCGATCAATCTACAAATTTTGTTAAAGCAGGTGATCATAAAAACCGGAAGATTTCATCTAAAAGATACGGGTGTATATTCATTCACCAACATTGTAACCTAAAACCAAGTACCCTTCTTTGAGTATGGATTGGAATTCCAAAGGCATCATTCTCTTATAAAGCATTTATCTAGAATATCCGGCCCCAATTTCTTTAAAGTGTGAGGTGAATTCATAGACACTTGTGAAGCAAACCAATTGCAGGATTTGAGACTTTTATTATTTTCTTCCAATGTTTTATACTGTCCTGCCCAATTTCAGTAACAATTTTTTTTAAAAAAAATTAAGTTTATTTATTTTGAGAGAGACAGAGACAGCACGAACAGGGGAGGGACCGAGACAGAGGGAGAGAGAGAGAATCCTAAGCAGGTTCGGTGTTGTCAGTGCAGAGCCAGACTGGGGATTCCACGTCACAAATGGTGAGATCACGACCTAAGCCAAAACCATGAGTCAAATGCTCAACTGACTGAGCCACCCAGGTGCCTGCCCCTCAGCAACATTTTTAAATAGCAAGTACACTTGGGAGTTACAAACAACCAAACCCTGAAGAGCATAACCTCAAGAAAAGTTAGATGAACACACCGAATGTGAATTAACCCGGGAGTGGAGATCTTGTGTTGGTCTGATGAGGCAGTTATGCAGAGAAGTCTGTTAAGAAAGCCTCTACTGCAGTCCAGAGGCATGAGATGCATGTAGAGAAGCCGGGGAAATACAGCTGAACAGGAAAATCGGGACTGTGTTGAAGGAAGCATTGAGAGCTCTGCTAAGGGGGCGCCTGGGTGGCTCAGTCTGTTGAACGGTCCACCTCCTTACATCGGCTCAGATCATGATCCCAGGGTCCTGGGATTGAGTCTTGAGTTAGGCTCTGCACTGAGCGTGGAGCCTGCATAGGATTCTCTCTTCCTCCCTCTGCCCCTTCCCCACTTACACTGGCTCTTTCTCATCTCTCTCTCTCTTAAAAAGAAAAAAAAAGGGGTGAGGGAGATTAACCTAGCAATCGAGTAGGATGAGAGGGAGTAGGCAGAGAGTGGGGGTAGGAGTGTGGATTGTGCAGGGAGTTTCTTCCACAGTCTAGATTTAGGTCCGAAATTGCAAACTGGTTTCCAGGAGGCTAAATATGGCTGCCAGATGTATTTTCTTTGGCTTGCACTGTGTTTTCTCAAGTTCAAAATTTAGTTGTCGATGTTTAGAAACGGGGAGACCATGACCATGGACAAGACAGTTAAAAACAGAAAACCTGAAAAACAATTCACGGGAGCCGAGTAGCAGCTGCCCTTCTAGCCAGAAGCTCTACAGTCCCCATCTCTTTCTGCTGTCCTGACACTGAGGCTGATTTGTTTTTATCTTGCCTATACCACTCACTCATGTATGTACTCTCCCTAATCTTTGTAGTTATAGAAGCTGGAAGGTCTGTCCACTTGATACAATCGAAATACAGGATATCTAGGAGAGACAGGGAGAGTGGGGGGTCAGGTATATTAGAAGCAAGGAATTCTGGCTTGAGAAAATGGCTGAGGAACACAAGTAATATTTCAAGTTGTGACACAGGATGAAAACCCCAGGGAAAAGGGTAGAGAGGGGAAAGCAGAGAGCAGAGGATATAACTCAAGGAATGGCTCCATTTAGGTCAGTAAAAGAGGAATTAGAAAAGGAATAATCAAGGGGCGCCTGGGTGGCGCAGTCGGTTAAGTGTCCTACTTCAGCCAGGTCATGATCTCACGGTCCGCGAGTTCGAGCCCCGCGTCAGGCTCTGGGCTGATGGCTCAGAGCCTGGAGCCTGTTTCCGATTCTGTGTCTCCCTCTCTCTCTGCCCCTCCCCCGTTCATGCTCTGTCTCTCTCTGTCCCAAAAATAAATAAACGTTGAAAGAAAAAAAGAAAAGAAAAGGAATAATCAAGAAGGCAGGACGAGAGTATTTCATAAAGGAGAGAGTCTGATTGCAGAGAGCAAGTGTTACAAAGAGGTTGAGAAAAACCAGGCTTAATATACACACATATTTAAAACATGTAAAATTATGACTGGATCCCCTAAGTCTAGGAGTGGAGACAAGTTATCTTGGAGTATGATTTTGTTATGAATAGGAAGCTTCTAAAGTGGATCCTTAATTAGCTAAATATAATCTACTGTCTTACAGAAATAACAGGACCTTTCATCAGCTAACTGCAGCTGCCCCTGGCATGCAAAGTTGGGCGCTATTGTAGGTGAGACAAGAAAACACTGATCCCTCTTTTTAGACTCTAAAATTAGCCATTTAAGACCTCCACTGCATTGAGATTGTCCTTAATGCGATCCACTCACAGGGAAAGGACACAAAGGAGATTGACCACAAGGGAAGGAGTAGTCTCAACAGATGGTCTTTGCTCAGTACTAGAACCCTGCTAGGCATGCAGAGAGGGGTTGCTCCCGTGTGATAATTAGAATAACTCCTTCCAATTCAGCCATCCCATCATGAAAGGGGTCCTGAATCCAAAAGACTAAGCATGAGAAATTGAAAGAACTGCCATCTTGAGAGCTCACGTTCTCTTGGCTGAATTAAATACCAGATGATCTAGACTGTCCTCTTTCCAAAAAATCCCAAGATACTGAAGCCTTGGGACCAGGAAAAATACCAATCAGTGCCCTACACTCTGGAAAGCAGGATTTCATTGATGACATTTTGTGACACAAACAGAAAGAAGAGTAAGTGAACCTGGGCTGCCGAGTAACTTCTCACAGTCTCCATTTTTCTTTTCAGGACGTTTGGAAGCACAACCAAGTAAAGTCCCAAGGTTCTCAGGGAATTTGGAAAGGAAGATAGAATAGGATCCATGAATGATAGTTTGCTCATGCTAAGTTGAGCAAATCCGAGGATCACAAAATTTATTTCAATATTGAAGGCATATGACCTTCTTTTTACTTTTCATGTTGGTAAAGCAGACTTAAGTATTAAATTCAGAATAAAGAAAGATGGCAAACATTTATAGACCTGATGGAAGAAATCTGTGGCTAAGTACGAAAGATGTGGGACATGGGAAAAACGGATTCACGTCAGTCAGTATCTTGACGGATTCATCATCAGTCAAGTAAGAGTCAAAATCATTCCGTGTTGAAAATGAGGGAAGGGCACCTGGGTGGCTCAGTTGGTTGAGGGTCAGACTCTTGATTTCAGCTCAGGTCATGATTTCACGGTTCATGAGTTCGACCGCTGAGTTCGACTCATGAGTTCATGAGTGCTGACCGCTCAGAGCCTGGAGCCTGTTTCAGATTCCGTGTCTCCCTCTCTCTCTGTCCTTCCCCCACCTGCACTCGGTCTTTCTCTCTCTCTCAAAAATAAATAAACATTAAAAAATATATAATAAATTAAGACATGTAATTTTCGATAGTTTTCATAACTTTCTTATCCTTTTTCTCTTATCACTCAGAGTCCAACCCTTTACCAATAAGAGAGCCGGCAGAGAAATCATGAGCATAGAACAGTGTTTCTATGGTTCCTTGACTATTTGTGTAAGAATCTGTCCGGGAGCTTGCTTAAAAGGAAGATTCCTGGACCCCACCCAAACCGATTTGACAGACTTTCTGGGATCTGATGCCTGCATTTTACAAGTTTCCCAGGTGGTTCTTATGCAACAAGCCAGCACTTGTCTGAAGACTGCTGTTTTAGAACCACTATCTTAGCTCATGTCTAGTCCAGCAAGTCTTAGGCACGACTACTCACCCACATCCTGTTTTTAATCGGTGGCTCTGTCTGTAGTTTTAGAACTAAAATAAAAGAGTCACACACTGTGGTGAGGAAATGGCAATTCTGTCTAATTAGGATCAGTCGCATACCCATTACTGTCTTCTATGTTTCACCTATGCATTTTTAAAAAACACTTTAAAAAATTTGCCTGTACCTCACTTATGGTCAAGAATTGAAGGATACTATAACTAAGTACAATTATATAATTTTATTTTTTTTCAACGTTTTTTATTTATTTTTGGGACAGAGAGAGACAGAGCATGAACGGGGGAGGGGCAGAGAGAGAGAGGGAGACACAGAATCGGAAACAGGCTCCAGGCTCTGAGCCATCAGCCCAGAGCCCGACGCAGGGCTCGAACTCACGGACCACGAGATCGTGACCTGGCTGAAGTCGGACGCTTAACCGACTGCGCCACCCAGGCGCCCCAATTATATAATTTTATAATATTAAACTGCATTGCCTAGTCAATCAGTTTATCATTGTCCACTATTTAGTTGTGGTGGTGATGAGGTTTAAAGATGTATTGACACATTAACTCAGTTTCTGGACATTTGGGGAGAAAGCAATTACAAAATTTCACCCTCCAAACAGTGTCAATTATGTACTTCTCATTTCCTTTCTGGCATTACAGGTTCATTAGCATTTGCAGATTCAGATAATAAACAATTGGGGCAAGAATGGAAGACACTGTCTTCAAACATCCACTGAGAAGGGAAGGGGTACTAGGCGATATCTTGTGTGCTTATCATTTTGAGCATGGACGTCAGTAATAATTTGTAATCTTACCTGAATGCTCTCAGGTTATAATCACGAAATTGACACTGTCGTAAAGAAAAGAAAAGCTTACTGCAAATCCAGGTGATTTGCTTCGAACAACAGTTTTATAATTTCCCTTATCATATATCTGATTGATTGATTGATTGATGACAAACAACTTTTTTTTTTTTTTGAGAGAGAGAGAGCATGTACAAGAGCAGAGAAGGGGCCAGAGGGAGAGGAAGAGAGAGAATCCTAAGCAGGCTCTGCACTGGGCACGGATCTCAAGAGCTCAATCTCAAGACTGTGAGATCATGACCTGAGCTGAAATCAAGGGTCAGGTCTGACCCTTGGGCGCCACCCAGGCGCCCCTTATATATCTGTGTTAATGTCATAAATGAAGTGAAGTTCTTTGCATTTCTTCCCTAAAGGGTTTATGTACAAAAATAATCACTTTTCTGACTCCAAATTGAGTTAGGTGGCCCTTGTATAGGCTCCTAAATATATTATATATCTTCTTTATCTTAGAACTTATCATAATATGTGTCTTCTGACACAACTGTAAGTATTGAAATAAGAAACTTTTATCTGTTTTCAGTTTCTAACACAGTTCCCCCTAATTAAAACTGGTCAATTGATCATTGACTTGTTGAGTGATTGAAGAAACAAATGAAAACTGAACATAAGCATTTTTTTGTGAATCAAAATTCTTGTCCCTTTAAAAAATATTTCGTTCATCTGGTAGCTACAAAATTATAAGAAGGAAAATTGTACATGCCACCAAAGGTGAATTAAGCTGTGCACCTAGGAAAGGCTAGTAGACAGTCTCATGAAAGATACCACAAAGTGACACTCTTTATCATGGAGAATTTAGTTAGTAGTAGGTGTCCCCACCGTTGTAGATTTAGAAACTTGATTCTGTCATCATCAGTATTGTTCCTTGTAATCGGTCTTTTCTCTGGTTGCTTTTAAGATTTTATTGATCTAAGTGTTCCATGGTTCCACTATAATGTGTGAGTGTGGGTGGATGTTATTTACCTGCTCAAAATGTAGTCTTTTTTGACTCTCGTAATTCACGGTTTTTTTCTTGGATTCTGTTAAATTCCCATTCATCAGCTTTTCAAAACAGCAACCCTCTCATTTCCTCTATTTCATTAGATGTATCCTCAATATTTTCATTCCCTCCTCCTTCTCTTTAACCTATTTCTAATCTTTTCACTCTTTTTGTCTTTCTTTCTCTATGTGAACGTAATTTCCTACATCTTTTAGTTCACAAATTCTCCGTATCTATGTTGGGATGTTTTGCTCCTCCCATCTGGAAGGCTTCAGTTCAATGACCATGTTTTTAGAGTAAAAATGTGCTTAAATTTATTTAAATCTTCCCAGTTAATCTTGATTAAAATAAAATTCCACTGTGCTTCCTATTCCTTCCTTTTATTCTTTTCAATCAACTTCCATGTACTTCTTTTTAATAAACTTTATTTCTTGAACAGTTTTGGTTTTACAGAAAAATTCTGGAGATAGTTCAGAATTCCCATATACCCAGCACCCAGCTTCCCCTATTACTGACATCTTATGTTAGTATGGTACATTTGTTACTGTTAATGAATGAATATGGACGCATTTTTAGTAACTAGAGTCCATACTTTATTCAGAATTTCTTTTTACTTAGTGTCTTTTTGTTGTTGTTGTTCCAGGATGCCATCCAGGAGACCACATTACATTTGGTCATCATACCCACCTTGGCTTCTCTTGGCTAGAACAGCTTCTCAGACTTTAGTTGTTTCTAACGATCTTAACCATGTTCGGGGTTTACAGTCAGTATTCTATGAAATGTCTCTTAACTAGGATTTGTCTAATGTTCATCTCATTATTAGACTCAGGTTAAAGGTTTGAGAAGGAAGACTGCAGAGATGTAGCCCTTCTCACTACATCATATCAAGCCTACGTGTAATCAATGTCACCTGTCACTATTGATATTAATCTTGATCACCTGACTGAAGTAGTTGTCAAGTATCTCTGCTGTAGAGATAATTTTCTCTCCCCTTTCCATGCTGTATTCTTTGGAAGGAAGTAACCACGTTTAAGGAATGAGGTGCTATACTCCACCTCTTTGAGAGTGGAATGTCTACATGAGTTATATGGAATTTTTCTGCACAGGAGATTGGTCTCTTCCCTCCATTCATTATTTATTCAGTCATTCATTTATATCCGTATGGGCCCACCCATGGATATTTATTTTATATCTTTGGCTACAGTCTAATACTCTTTTAATTAATTTGTTGCTCAAACCTCCACATTTGGCCATTGGAAGCTTCTGTCTCCCTTTGATATCTCCATTACAATGAGGTTTTGTTTTTATATTAAATACTTTACATTCTGGCACTACAAACTACTCCAGGTTCTTGTACATTTCCTGCCCCAGTTCTAGAATCAGTCATTTCTGCAAGGAATCTTGGCTTCTTTTACTGGAAATGGATTTAGAAACCAAGATCTTGGTGCTAGGTCTGCTCATTGATTCTAGGGTATCTCATTCCTTCTATACCTTCTCTGCTGACACAGCAAATTAATATGAGTATATTAATCCATGTATATAATATAAATATAAATATTTCTCTGTGTAACCATCTGTATTAGTATTAAGCTAATACTGAGTGCATACTGATGTCCCTATCTATAACCCATTTCCACATGGACCACCCTAGTCTCTTCCCTTACTTACAGTAAACACCCACTCCAATAGAGAAAACCCAGGCTCTCATCATCAACCAGTCATTTATTAATAGTTCAACTCTAATATACATGTACAGAGGTATCAGAAAGGTTTACAGCCACCCCTATCAGAAACAATTTTTTTTTCAACTGGAATATGTTTATGTATGGTTTCTTTTGCCTTTAATTTTATAGACTAATCATTCCCAAAGTTACTTAAGTTGGCTCCTTTTCCTTATCTTTTCTTAAGTAGGTTGTTTCATACATTAGTAATACAGTCAGAGTGTCTCATCCCATTCTGCATTCAATCCTGGGGTCCTCCAATGTTTTAAACGGGTTTTTGTTAATTCTCATACATTAAGTTATTTTTTGTGCTGTAAAGTTCTATGAGTTTGGACAAATAGATAGTGTCATGTATCCACAATCACAATATCATGCAGAATAGTTTTATCATACTTGTCTTGGTCTGCTTTGGCTGACATAACAAAATTCCACAGATTGGATGGCTTAAACAACAGTTGTCTCACAGTTCTGGATGCTGGGTCCAGATCTAGTCCGACATTAAGGTTCCACAGGGTTTGGTTTCTGGGGAGAGCTCTCTTCCTGGTTTGCAGACGGCTGCTTTGTCCTCAAATGGCCATTTCTACCCACAAGGCTCTGCTCCCGAGCAGTCAGTCACCAGAACTGTGAGAAAATAAATTTCTGTTGTCTAAGCTTCTCCATCTGCAGTATTTTGTTTCCATAGCAGTATTTTGTTTCAACAGACCAAGTAGACATAGACAGATCTATAAAACTCACCAGGGCTCCATCTATTCAACTTTCTCCACATACACATCCCTCCATCCTACCCCAGACCTCTGGAAACCACTGATTTATTTGTCTCTTCCAGAATTTCACGTAAATGGAATCTTATAATAGCCCTTTCAGATTAGCTTCTTTAACTTAGCAACAGGCATTTAGGACTTATCAGGTCTTTTCCTGTCTTGATAGCTCATTTTTTATACCTGAATAATATTCCATTATATGGATATACCACAGTTTATCCATTAACCTATCAAAGGACATTCAAGTTGCTTCCAAGTTTCAGTGATTACGAATAGAGCTGTTACAAACATCTGTGTGTGGGTTTTGTGTGAACATAAGTTTTCAATCAGTCGGGTTAATACCTAGGAGCACAATTGCTGAACCATATGGTAAAGCTATCTTTAGCTTAATGGGGGAAAAAAAAAGCCAAACTGTCTTCCAAAGTGACTGTGCTATTTTGCATTCCTACCAGCAATGCAAGAGCTTTTCTGTAGCACTACATCCTTGATGTCAATTGGCATGGCCAGTTGTTTAGATTTTAGTTATCCTGTAGCCATGTAGTGGTACTTCATTGTTGTTTGAATTTGTAAATCCCAAATGACAAATAATACTGCATTCTTTTCATGTATGTATTTACCATCTACATATTATCTTTGGAGATGCGTCTGTTTAGATGTTTCGAACATGGTTTAATTAGGTTGGATTCTTAGTTTTGAACCTTAAAAGTTCTTTTTGTATGTTGCATATAAGTCCCCTTCCAATATGTTTTTTTGCAAATATTTTCTCTCAGTCTATGCTTTTTCTTTTGATTCTGTCAACAGTATCTTTCCCAAAGCAGAAGTTTTTAATTTTAATAAAGTCCAGTATATTGATGTTTGGTTTCATGAATCATCCTTTTGTTTTACCTAAAAATTCATGACCAAACCCATGTTATTTTCCAGAAGTTTTAGACTTTTAAGTTTTATATATAGGCCTATAATTCACTTTAAGTTACTTTTGTGAAATGTGTAAGGGCTTGCATATGGATGTCCAGTTGTTCCAGAACCATTTGTTGAAAGCACCATCCTTTCTCCATTTAACTGCCTTTGCTTCTTTGTCAAAGATCAGTGGCTATATTGTTACAGGTCTATTTCTGGGTACTCTCTTCTGTTGTGTTGATTTACGTGCTATTCTTTTGCCAGTATCATGCTTCTTATTATTGTAGACTTACAGAAAGTCAAGAAATTAAGTATTGTGATTCCTCCAACTTTCCCCTCCTCCTCCTCCTTCTCTTCATTCTTCTCCTTCTTCTTCACTTTGGCTATTCTAAGTTTTTTGCCTCTCCATAGAAATTTTACAATCAGTTTGTCAGGGTCTACGAAATAGCTTACTGAAATCTCGATGAGGATTTCACTAGATGTATAGATTAAGTTAGGAAGAAGTCACATCTTAATACGATGAAGTCTTCCAGTCCTTGAACACAGACTCTCTATTTATTTAGATTTTCTCAGACTGAATTTTTCACATATAGTAACACTACATATTTTTTCAGGTTTATACTTAAGTATTTCATTTTGGGGTATTATTATAAGCTTTGCTGTCATGTTTTTTTGTTTTCATTTCAAACCCCAGTTGTTCAGTGCTTGTATGTAAGAAATCAACTGGCTTTTGTGTAGTAATTTGTATTCTGTGAACTTTCTGTACTCACTTATTACTTCCAGGATTTTTGTTGTTGTTGATTCTTCCTGAATTGCTACATAATCATGTCATCTGCAAAGTTTAATTTCTTGTTCTCAGTTTGTATATGCTTTTTGTTTCCTTTCTTGTCTTAGTACACTAGCTAAAACTTTTAGCACAATGGTGAATAAAAGTGATGACAGGACATCCTGAGTTTGTACTTGATCTTAGTGAGAAAATAGACAGTTTCTCACCATTATGATATTTGCATATATTCTTTAATAAGGGACTTCTCTTCTATTCCTAAGAAATATAAGTCTTATTTTCTTTCAAACTGCTTTATTTTCTCAAATTCTGATGATTCTGCTATTTGTGGCATCTCCTGACTTTTGCTCATGGTTAATCATTTCCTTCTGTGCTTTGTAGTTTTGATTATGAGAATTTTATTTTGTTTTTCTGTGCATTCCTGACCTATGCTCATAAAGATGTACCCACATAGAAGTGACAAATTTCATCGTGTCAATCACTGAATTCACTTAAATACACTCAAATTCCCTGAGAAGAATTTTAAAGGAAGTAGCTAGTTCACACTTTAATATTCTTTGAAGTTTCCTAATATTTCATGCACCTGAGGAACAATGTTGGGAGGTCAGTAATGGACCTGAATTCAGTTTCCTCTTCAGCTTTTTTGCTTAGTTATACAATCTTGGCCAGGTTCTTTAATTTCAGAACTCTTTAATCTTACTACTTCTGTATTAAAAATTGTTAACATTCTCCATTTATATTTACTCAAAGAAGTTTAGAAAAGACTCACTGTATTATCAAGTTTGTGAACTCCTTGAATGATGTTGTGAACAAATCCTAAGGCACCTCCTTGATCCCCACCTCCTGATATTCACGCCTTGCGCAATCCCTGCTCTTTGAGCTTGGATGGATCCCATGACTTACGTCTAACATAATATGGCACAGTTGGTCGGATGTCACTTGTGCAGCATGTCCTGCGATGTGGCAAAGATGATGTCACCTGTATGGTTAAATTGCATTATTTAAGGCTGCCTTGCTTGCGGTCTCTCTTTCCATTGCTGGCTTTTGGTGAGCGAGCTTCCGTGAATCCTATCTATGGCACAAAGAAATGATTCTGACAGCAACCTGAGGGAGCTTAGTAGTGTTTGTTTTCCCAGTCAGAACTCCAGGTAAGGTGTCATCCCGGATGACACCTTGATTGCAGCCTCATGAGTCCATGAGCAAACCCAGCTAATATTTGCCCAGACACCTGATCCACACAAATTTTGAGATAATAAATGTGTTTGAAACCTCTAAGTATGTAGTAATGTGTTAAACATCAAAAAGCTAATACAAGGGCAAAGCCTCAATTAAGTAGGTAATGCCTTTTAAAAATGTCAGGGGCACCTGGGTGGCTCAGTCAGTTAAGGGTCCAATTTTGGCTCAGGTCATGATGTCGCAATTTGTGGGTTCGAGCCCCAACGTCAGGCTCTGTGCTGACAGCTCAGAGCCTGGAGCCAGCTTCCGAGTCTATGTCTCCTTCTCTCTCTGACCCTCCCCTGCTGATGCTCTGTCTGTCTCTGTCTCTCAACAATAAATAGATGTTAAAAAATTTCTTTACAAAATAAAAAATTAAAATGTCAAAAAATTAGGTATCAAGAGGTCGTCCCAGATTTCTTAAAAATCTGCTTTTAAAATAATCATTTCATTTAAGGTGAATAGGTAAAGAGACAGAGATAGAGAGAAGGGGAGGGAGAGAAAGGGAGGGAAGAGACTTCTGACACTGAAGAATAGCATTCTTTATTCCAGAAAGGTATTCACTTTTTTATTGCCCATATTCTGTAAGGAAATAGATACAAAGTACCAATAACCTTGTAAACTGAAGGGTTGGATATAGTTGTTATGTAGTATTTACTATACTTAAGTTGTATACATCCATAAATACTATACTGTATGATCAGTACACACAAATTATACCCAAGTTTGATTTCTTCAGTTCAAACTAGGATTTTTAATACTATTTGCACATGCAACTAAGATATAAAAACACTACAAAGTAGAAAGTGATGAAGAAAAGCTCATTTCAAAAAAAATAGAGTACCCACGTTTCTGACACCACAAAGGTGGTGTTCCTTTAGCCACATGACAGAATAATTCTCAATATGCTTCATTCAAACTTGGCTTCTCGATGCCTGCCATGCGACAAAAAATGCATTTTCATAACCAGTTATCAATTAGTGAAATCCACCAATATCGCATATTTGACAACTTTGGGATAAGCAAAAAACAAAGCACTTAGCTTTTCAATTATTTTCTCAAAAATTACATCAAAGTGAGTCATTGTGCTCCAAAAGATTAGAGAAATGAAGTCTTCTAAAGCCCCACTGAGGTCACAAGTCTGAAAAGCTCTGCTGTGAGAAATTTACCCACATTTCCACTGAACAGCTAGTTTTCTTACAACTTGTGAACACACAAAACATGAGATACCCTTCCTTCCTGTACTTTGGTTAAAAAGTGCTTTTCTTTCTTTCCAGAACATATCAAACTCTTGACTCTAATTCTTCTTACCTCAGACTATAGTAAAATTTGCTCTGTCCCTTCCCTGAACTTTTTTAGATTTGACGATTACTGTAAGGAAGAAGCATTATACTGTATTTAACACGTAAAGCCAGAAGAAAAGCAAATAACCTATAACCTGCTTTCCCAGATGATCTGTGGAAGTTCTTAAAACACTGATCACGTTGTAGAAGAATTTAAAGTCATCTTTCCTCAAATAAACATGATGATTTCTTTCCCCCGGATTTGGCAAAATAAGGTTAACAAAATACACTGCAGATGATCATTCTAATCTATGATGGGAAATAAACAGTGTCAGGCAATCACAACTGGTTTGCAAGCCCTTGCTGAAAATAAATGTATTGTTAACCACGTAGCTATTAATGTGCCCATATTTGAAAACTAGCCTGTGGAGGCCAAGAGAAAGAGTTATTCTAAATGTGTTTGTTTTCTTTTTTACCGAAGACAATTTTTATCCATGCAGAGTCTCTGAGGGGTGTGCTTTATGTATTCTCTGAGGAGTGGGGGTAGGGGGAAGTTCTGTGGTGATGACCACACAGAACCAGCAAAAGAGTAAACGATATCTCAAAAGACTGAAGATAGGCCAGAGCCAGAAAGGAATGGCTTTCGATGTAAGCCTCGCCCTTGGCCATGGGAACTTCTCTGAATTCCTCCTCCTTTCTGTAGGCCTAACACCTATCTAACAGGGTCGGACCACATGGAAAGCACCTTTAACCTGCTAGGTATTCAGTAAGTGGTACACAGGATTGTAACTGTTCCTGTGAAACACTACAAACTGCTTTTCATATGAATGATTCTCAAGCAGAGCCGACTGGATAATTCTAAGTTCAAATAATTAATGGAAAGCAGGTTCCAATTAGAAATCTTTTTATATTTTATTTTTTAACATTCATTTATTACCCTACAGGCTTCCTCACGCTTCCTTTTTTTTTTTTTCTCAAAATGACTCATTCTTTTGATTTAAGTGTGGTTCCACTCAAAGTCACCTATCAAACATCTCTTTCTCCCAAACACACACACACACACACACACACACACACACACACACACACAGCTTTAAATCAGTAAGGACTATTTATTACACTGTCTACTCTAGAATATAGGTCATGAGCAGCTGTATCACCTCAAATGGATACTGAGTGAAAATGTGATTGAAAGGCTAGAAGTAATGTGATACTAACGTGACCAACACGCAAAAGAATGCTAAGGCAGTAACTGTGGAATCTATAATATAAAGTGAGGAATAATGCGGAAAACTCTACAGGTGAAAAATCCTTTTCCTGGCTTTAATTTTTCAAATTTCAGACATTTGCTCAAAAACAAAGATTGCAAAGTTGTATGCAGGATCTTGAGAATTCTAGACTTGCCATCAAAGTTTAGGCCGAACAAAAGTTGAATTGCGTGACATTCTCACCTATTTTGTTTAGGCTGACTATAAAAAAGGCCGTATCACAATCTTCCTCAGCACCCCTATTAGACAACATGTTTCCATGGATCTCATGGATCTAAACCCTAATATTAACTTATATGCCTCCTGCTTTATTGTTGTTGTGTTTGTGAAACATAGCTGACTATCATCTTTATTTATAATCCTTCACAGATTTAAGCAGAAAACGTTCAAAATTGCCTATTATTAAGCCTCCCTGGAGGCTCCTGATCTTAAGCAAACATAAGGTTCCGTGACCTACCAATGAACCTACGGAAGGTATCCCAAATAATTATATTCCGTCACTCTTTTATTTACACTTGACTCTGAAAAGTTCTCAGTTTTTCACATAGATAATCCAGAAAATAAATATAACCCTTGCCTTCACAGGCAGCATTAAAATGAGCAGGAATGTGCATTAATTTGTTATAGTATCTAACTTATGACTTAATTCCCCTACCTTCTGGTTATAAACAGAGCTTTCCTGGCTACAAAACGACTTAAGAAGCAAAAATTATGACACAAAAATTTAAATAAATGTCACTATTGCCATGAAACGGGGTTTCAGTTTTGCAATCCCTCCACAGTTTCCCACCAGGCCGGGCGGAGTTGTTCTAAACAAGTCTAGAGATATTTACGAAATAAGCTAATACAAAAGGGCAAGACAGCCCATCAGAAGCGACTCTCTTCCTCTTCCACTGCACGGTGAAGGCCGGGGATGAATTTTAAGAGTTGTTTCCGGACACTTCCCCTTCTGCTTTTCCGGGGCAGGGTCCCAAATATGTTTGAGAAGTTGCCCTCCCACAAGGGGGACATGGACCCACTACTGGCAGTACTAATGCTTCGGTTCCTCCTCGAAGAAGACCTCTTCAGAAAATCGTCCCCATCCCTGGGGACAAAGCACTCATCATCTGTGCTCGTCTGTCGACTGAAGGCTCCCCTGCTTGAGTCCTCAGACACACACGTCTGGTAGCCATCTTCGCTGTCCATCGTCATGGAGCTCAGACAGCTACTCTCGCTGGATAATCGATTCCGGTCCAGGAGGGCAGGGCTGGGCCCAGGCAGGGTTCCAAACAAAACTGATTCATCTATGTCCATGTTCTCCAAACTCGAGCAGTTACCTGAGTCACCTAGAATGCAGAAAAGAGAGTCTACTGTGGAATGCATACGAGCATCACTCCCTTCGAGTAAATACACAAAACTTCTCTTCAAAGGGCGCAAAAAAGAAAGAGTAAAAGTGAACAATATTTTTCACTGAGCTTCGCCTATATGAACAAGTGACTTATTTTGAGGCCATTTGATGAACCTTGTAGGGGTGTTTCCCAAACTATTGTTCGTGGACTAGCTTCCATGTAACAGTGTTCCACGGTCACAGAAACGGTAATGCTAAATGAAATAAATTTAAACAAGATTCTTCGTATAAGAACAGTTCAACTCATCTGACAGTATGCCAGGGTGACTTGTCAATCTCCAAGAATATAATTTCTTTTTTTTAAAATTTTTTAATGTTTTATTTTTGTTTTAATGTTTTAATTTGTTTTATTTTGGGGAGAGGGAGAGACAGAGCACAAACAGGGGAGGGCCAGAGAGACAGGTAGACAGAATCCAAAGCAGGCTCCAGGCTCTGAGCTGTCAGCACAGAGCCCAACATGGGCCTTGACTCACAAACTGTGAGATCATGACCTGAGCCGAAGTCAGATGCTCAACCGACTGAGTCACCCAGGCACCCCCAAGAGTATTATTTCTTAAACTGAAGTGACTCTGCAACATTCATTAAAATTCTCACAGAAATGGGACTCTAAAGAATATCTTTGGGGAAAAAAATAAAGAATATACTTGGGGAAATGCTGTCTTATGGACTTCCTCCATTTAGTTCCTCTGATTTTTAGTTACCGTATTTTTATTTATTTTTTTAATGTTTTTATTTATTTTTGAGACAGAGAGAGACAGAGCATGAGCAGGGGAGGGGCAATGAGAGAGGGATACACAGAATCCGAAGCAGGCTCCAGGCTCTGAGCTGTCAGCACAGAGCCTGACATGGAGCTCGAACTCACGGACTGTGAGATCATGACCCGAGATGACGTCGGATGCCCAACCGACTGAGCCACCCAGATGCCCCAAGGTACTGTATTTTTTAAATAATTATATAATTACTGTAACATAAGTTGAAGTATATGGGAAACACAGTTATATAACCTGTGCCTATAGGCTGATTATAGAGAATTCAAAAGGTGTTTAAAACAGAAAAAAATACCTTCCAGCCTCAATATTCCTTGTTTCTTCCCAGACTACTTTAACACTTAAATGCTCTGGAATGCTACTGTGCCCAGAAAACATCCCTGTCCTGAAATAAGTAACAATTCATTTGTACAAGTTGAATTTGATCGGCTTAGTTAAATTTGTTCATCAACTTTCTCTGTATCTGGGCTCTCCAAACTCAAATTTTAATTGTATACCAACATCCATCCTGTCCATATCCCACTTCCTTATGTACTACCTGAGTTGGCTGGTATGCTGCTGAAAGAAAGGGGATTAATTGTTATACCAGCCTGAGAATGACATAATTAGAAGGTGACTCTGCTTCAGGAAAAGAAATAGAAGAGACTTTATTTTTCTATTTGATCTGCAAGGTTCAATATGTGAGCTCTGCACTGACTAGTCATAATGCTTTCCTTTTTACTAATAAAACCTACTTTACATCATCTGTCAACGAGTTGATGAATTCTTTTTGATTGGAAAGCCGTTGAGAATCTCATGCCTCGTGTATTTATTCTAGGCCTAGAAAAAGTAAACTAAAGAAGTCCTTCAATCTCTCAAAAAGAACATGTACAAAAGTGGCTTTACTCAGAGTCGTTTCCCTTAATCCTGAATGAAACACCTTGTCCGTACAAGCCTGTTCCTATAGAACCCCAGAACTGCCTGTACTTATTAGACCAAACCCCATCTCCACCGCAGAATGCTCCAGAAGGGGAGACAAAGGTTTCCTAAACACCCTCAAGTCTACAGAAATCCAGGAGGTAGCTGGATTTTTACACCTCTGTCCTGCTAGGACACTTCAGACCCCCCCAAAAGAATCTATTAAGAATTGTTTTAATATTAATTTTAAAACATACAAAAGAGAAGTAACTTATATATAAATTTCATTTAAGAGAACAAAATTTCAACACAAACCTCTATGTCATACATTAGTGCCTAATTATGAATTAAATGTCTTTTTTCCCATAAATAAGTTATGACTTGAAACAGAAATTCTGGGTTATAAATGGAGACTTTAGCTCAGTGTTATCTTAAGAAGGTATAACCTATGTTTCACACCCACATACCTAGTGGTTTCAGTGAATTATTTGTATGTACAAGTTCATTCCTTGGGTTACAGGAGTCACATAGCAAATGTCGCATCAACAAATTTTTCAATCAACCCATTCCCTTCAGAATTCACACAACTGCGAGAGCCATGCATTGACTATTGGGATGATCATTCCGATTTCTGTCTTGGGTTTATGGGCCAAGAAGAAGAGATTCTCTGCACTCATGTAACTTGTATAACATGAACAAATGACAGGAGGTCTACCCAAGAAGCGTGCTACCATTCCAGCTTCCATAGTTTCTGAGACTCACACAACCCCCGAGCCATAAACATTGTCAGGAATTTAACTCATCTATGGCTCTTCTAAAATCTCCACGTGCCTCTTGCAATTGTGCACATGCATGTGAGCATGTGCGTGTTTTCATGTGCCGATGTGTTACACGTATGGAGGAGAGGAGGTGACTGGACTTACTCACCCTCCAGATACATAGGTCACTCCAAAAGTCATGACAAAAAACATACACTAGCATTCCTGATCCATGCTAGACAATTTTTTCTTTCAACGATGATAATCTTAAAATAACGTAGAGGCAGAAATACAAAAAAAAAGATGAATGTTAGTGTGGTTTCTGAACAGGAAGTCACATTTACCATGAAGCAGACGCTGTTCCTGTAACTGCAGAGATCTGAACTCCACCCATTTTTTCTTCAAGGTTTGCTGATAAAGAAGAAAAAAAGTGTTAATTATTGGGAATCCCCAGTGAAGGTAGCAATTTACTTCTGGGTGTTGAGATTTGTCATTAATTTTTTCTTCCTTTCTTTCTAGCACTAACAAACCCTCTCATTCATTCAGAAGATTATTTTCTATACAAAAGGGGGATGTTGGGAATACTACTTTCTCAAGAAATAATCTAGTAGCACCAATGAGTTGAAACAATCGACAACAGAAACAATGACTTTTTTAATTTTCATTTGTTTTAAATATTACATAACTAATTGTTTGGGTCTGTGTCCATTTACTAGCTGTTGAGGCAAGGATTTACCATCTAGGCTTCCCCCATGCCCAAGATGAAGGCCTTCATAGAATCCAGACCCTGGGATTGTCATGAAAATTAAGTAAGTTAGTAGATGTAGAATGTTTGGAACAGTGATTACAACTTAGTAAATGTTCAGTAAATGCCATCATTCTATAAGCCTGGGGCATTAAACCAGTGTTTTCTGCTGCACACCTATTTATCTTTCATACCAAAAAGGGGAAGCTGGCCTGTCTGAAAGGCTTCCTTTGGAGGGCTAAACTTAGAACACTGCTAATAAGGACCCTCACTTGACTGCTTCCTTCCTTGGCTGCTCAGCACGAGAACAGCGTCCAGGGTGGGAACGAAGTGGCTGCTGTCAGTCAAGACTGCTCAGGAGACCTGGCCTAACCCATCAAAGGGGCTGAGGTGAGGAAAATCAAAGCCAGCCAGGCAGAAGAAACCATCTGACAAGGATAGCTAGAGGCTCATTCTCCCTCACATCCTTTGGCCTTTACCCTACCCCCGGACCTTGCCGGTTGCCATCCCCACAGCAAGCCCAGCAGGCAGGCACAGCTCAGATTTGCCTATGGACGCTTCATCCCAAAGGAAAGGCAGCCTAGTTGGGAACAGGCACTGCTCGGTAAGAAACAGTCTGGAAGAGGTAGATGAAGGCTGAAAAGAAAGAGGGAAAAAAGCACATTTGGAAGGGGAAAGCCTAAGGAAAAGAAAATAATACACTTACAAGAATATCGTCGAATGCTTAAGGGAAGAATGGCTTTCCTCAGTTCAGGGACTGAACAATCAGTGGGTGGGATTTTCCAAGCCTTGGTAACACTAAGCATCAGTAACACTAAGCATCAACCCTTAGAGTTACCTATATGATATGCAAGCACTAAATCAAAGCCATAAAATGCCTGGCTCAGTTGATGTCTTGTTTTTCCTACATTATACTTTAGTCAGCGTGTCTACGAGATGGCCGGGCTACCTGAATTACAGCTCCTTTTATTTGTGCAAACTGTGGTCCTATGAAGGTCAGAGTTAAGGACCCATGGAGAAAAGAACTAGGATCCAGCGCCTTCCTCCTTACAGGGGTCTATCTCCCGCAAGAGAATAGAGTCCAGGAGAGGAGCACGGCATAGGCTGACAATCAACACTAAACACAGAGAGAAGCTTGCACTTGCTTCCAGAAATACAAAGTCAGGCCTTGCCAAATAGTTATTTTTTGTGAAAACAAACGTTTTAAAATATCTAATCCGTTGATTTGGTCCAGTTATCTAGGCACGTCATCATTTAAACCAAGAAAACACCAGAGTAAAGAGCATATGTGTCAAAGTGATTAAGAGTTTTTGGTCTCTGTGGAAGCTTCCCCATTTTCCTCAGAATCTGTTTCTGCCTGTTCTTTTTTTTTTTTTAATTTTTTTTTTCAATGTTTTTTATTTATTTTTGGGACAGAGAGAGACAGAGCATGAACGGGGGAGAGGCAGAGAGAGAGGGAGACACAGAATCGGAAACAGGCTCCAGGCTCCGAGCCATCAGCCCAGAGCCTGACGCGGGGCTCGAGCTCCCGGACCGCGAGATCGTGACCTGGCTGAAGTCGGACGCTTAACCGACTGCGCCACCCAGGCGCCCCTGTTTCTGCCTGTTCTTAACATTACAGTGGCATATTTGGACCAACGAGAGCTCTTGCCATCAGAAGAAAATGAAAGCATGTAGGAGATCTAATTTGTCATTAATTTTTGGGCCCTATTGCCTCAGTGTACCTAGCTCAGGGCCTGGTATGCAGCAGCTGCTTAGTAAATATTGGTTGAATAAATATATCAAAGGATGGCTTCCTGAAATCAAACTCAACTCTCACAGACGGGTATTTTGAGTTGGATGTATTTCCAACGTTTCCAATATACGTGAGACATACAGCTAAACATTTCCATCTTTACGACTTTTATAAAGTGCTCTCGTGGATAATACGTGGTTTAATTTTCCTAACTGTCCTATGAAGTTCCAGATTAGAAAACAAAGGTGCAATGTACCAAATCCTTCCCAAGGGCTACGAACCCAGTAAAAAGCAGAGTTAGATTAAAAAGTAGCCCCTCCAGCTAGCACAGTGGATGTGCTGTTTTCATGTTAAACATCTGAATCAGAGGTCCTGAGAAAGGGAATCCCTGATGCCATGGCTCAGAAGGGACCACTCTTTCTAAAGAAGAGCTTGTGGCCTCACAGAGTCTTTGAAAGATCAGTGCGTACTTATGTGGGACCCACAAACTAAATGTCATTGTGGGAAGGGGAAGCCAACTTGACCCTGGTTACACGTCAGATCCAAACATTTCTGGCTCGTGACCATGAAAATGAGGCTGAGAAAAGCTACTAATGGTGGCTATGGCTCATGTAGAACTCGAGCCTAAAGAGGCAATTGTATAAAAATGCAGCCTCATGACCTGAGCCAAACAGGACACTAACCCTCTAGAAGCATCCACACGGCCAGCCCTGGCTTGGGATTGGGAGCCTCGAAAGTGCAGGGTGGAAGAAACCCAAGCACAATATTGAGTGGAAGGGAGAGACCACCATATAAGGGAAATGGGCAATATAAAGTCCAAAGGTATGAAAGTCTAGAAAACCGATTGTCAGCACATGGATTCTCTCCAAACAAAATGAAAACGAACAGTGTCCAAAGAAGACTTTAAAACAAGAATATTGATAATCCTCTAAGGAAGAAATGAAACCAATGTTGATCAGAACAAGAAATCTGAAACAAAGAAGTAAAACGAGAACGGATAAACATGAAAAAGAATGATCTGAAAATTAAAAATCAATTAATCCTGGGGCGCCTGGGTGGCTCAGTGGGTTAGTCATCTGACTTCAGCTCAGGTCATGATCCACCAATTCATGAATTCGAGACCCGCGTCAGGCTCTGTGCTGATAGCTCAGAGCCTGGAGCCTGCTTCAGATTCTGGGTCTCCCCCTCTCTCTGCCCCTCCCCTGCTCACTCTCTGTCTCTCTCTCTTTCTCGAAAATAAATAAGCATTAAAAAAATGTTTTTAAGAATCAATTAATCCTTAAAGCTGGATGGAAATAACTCATTCTATACAGCGTAAATACAACACTACTGAAGAACTAAACAAGAACCTAACAAAGAAGATAAAGTGATACAAAATATGAGTGGTTAGGAAGCAAGGGAAATAAATCAAAAGATTCTAAAATATGTCCAACATGAATTCCAAAAGATAATTCAGGGAATGGTGAAGAAGGTATATTCAAAGAGATCAAGATGATAGTTTTCCAAAACTGAAGAAATTCATAAGTCTTTAGATTGAAAAGATAGTGCAATTTTTAAGCAATATAAATTTAGAAATGAATCCAGACCTAATCACATTTCAGTGAAACTTTAGATCAGTAAAGACAAAAGAACATCTTAAAAGTAACCTGAAAAAGACAAAAGATTGCCACAAATTGAAATACTGGTTTTTGAAAAGACTCAAAAATAGAAAATCCTCTAGAGTCCCATAAAAAAAGGCATAAAAAGTAGTACAAGTAAAAATGGGGACATAATCCTTCTTGTGAAGAAAATAAAAATACGAGAATAGAATTTTTATTATCAACTTATTCGATAAATTTGAAAAATTTGAAAATTTATTAACAAAAACATTAATTCAATAAAACTGACTCAAACAAAACAAAACAAAACAGAAATCCTGAGAAGCCTTATAATTAATAAGGAAACTGAAACAGAGTTTAGAAGTATTCTCACCAGAAAGAACCTTAAGCCCAGATGATTCAGATAGTTACAAGAATTCTAGCAGAGAAGAAAAGGGGAAGATTCTTCCCAGCTCACGCGAAGAGTCCAGAAAACATGATGCCAAAACTAAAGAAAGATAGTTTGAGAAAAGAAAACTGCAGGCCATTTTACCTATAAATGAAGCTACCTTCAAAAATCCTAAAGAATATATTAGCAAATCAAATCTACAATTATATAAAAAAATGATTGTAAATTATGACTAGGTTGCATTATTCTAGAAATGCAAGAGTAGTTTAACATTAGAAAATCTTTAAATGTCATTTGCCATATTGACAGATTTTTAAAAAATACATAAACAGGAGGGGTGCCTGGGTGGCTCAGTCGGTTAAGCATCCGACTTCAGCTCAGGTCATGATCTCAAGGTTTGTGGGTTCGAGCCCTGCATCAGGCTCTGTGCTGACAGCTCGGAGCCTGGAGCCTGCTTCAGATTCTGTGTCTCCCCCTTCTCTCTGCCCCTCCCCTGCTCACACTCTGTGTCTTTCTGTCTCTCGATAATAAATAAATTAAAAAAAAATTTAGAAATACATAAACAAGAATAATACATGCAGAAAGCAGTGTTTGACAAAATTTAATACACAAGCACTATAAAAACTACCAGTAAATTTGGTATGGAAGGGAGCATCCCAAATCAGAAAAGTATATTCATAGAGAGAGCTCGTTCCTAATAGGAACAAGTGGGAATTCTCTTTAAAATCAAGAAAAAACAAAGATGCCTATTATTATAGTTTCTATTCAACACTATATTATAGGCTATAGTCAATGTAATGAAGAAAGAGAAACTGTTATTCTCAATGGTTACCATCTTCACAGAAAATCCAAAATAACCTACAGATAATTTGTTTAAATGATATAGTTTAGCAATAGTTTGAACAAGATAGTTTGAGTGACAGCATAAAAATTGACTTTATGTATCTATACATCAACCTCAATCAAAACGTTTATTTTTTATAAAGAAACTATAATACAAACAAAAGTCATTCATAGAAAGGGATACATCTAGCGAAAGACATACAGGATCTACTTGTGTAAAATTATGAGACTCTGTTGAAAGAGACAAAGAAAACAATTAAAAATGGTAAGATTATGAAAACTTTTCCTCTAAGATCAGGAAGAAGACACGATGTCCACTCTCCACCACTTTGATTCAACAGAGTGGAAGTCCTTGCATGATAATCAGACATATAAGGAAATAAAAGGAATCCAAACTGGTTAAGGAAGAAGTAAAACTGTCACTATTTGCAGCTTGTATGACACTATATATAGAAAACCGTAAAGATTCCACCAAAAACTATTAACACTAACAAACTCAGTAAAGTTGCAGGAGACAAAATTAAAATACCGAAACCTCTTGCATTTCCATACGCTAATAATGAAGTAGCAGATTACAATTGCATCAAAAAGAACAAAATATCTAGGAATACATTTAACCAAATAGGTGAAAGACTTCTACTCTGAGAACTGTAAGACATTGATGAAAGAAACTGAAGACAACGCAAACAAATGGAAATATATTCAATGTCCACCCTTTGGAAGAATTAATATCATTAAAATGTCCATACTACCCAAAGTAACCTAAAGAGTCAATACAGAATACAGTCCCTATCAAAAGACAAACAGTATTTTGTAAGTTTATTTATTTATTTTGAGAGAGAGAGAGAAAGTATGAGTCGAGGAGGGGCATAGAGAGAAGGAGAGAGAATCCAAAGCAGGCTCAACACTGTCAGCACAGAGACTGACATGGGGCTCGAACCCAGGCACCATGAGATGGTGACCTAAGGCCAAAGTCAGATGCCCAACAAACTGAGCTACCCAGGCGCTCCATGAATAGCATTTTTTAAAGAACTAGAATAATCCTGGGGCGCCTGGGTGGCTCAGTCGATTAAGCACAAGACTTCGGCTCAGGTCATGATCTCAGGTTTGTGGGTTTGAGCCCCCGCATCGGCTCTGTGCTGACTCCAGAGCCTGGAGCCTGCTTTGGATTCTGTGTCTCCCTCTCTCTCTGCCCCTCCCCTGCTTGTGCTCTATCTCCCTCTCTCTCTCAAAAAATAAATAAACATTAAAAAAAAATTAAGGGGCGCCTGGGTGGCTCAGTCAGTTGACCATCCGACTTTGGTTGAGGTCATGATCTTGTGGTCTGTGAGTGCGAGCCCCGTGTCGGGCTTTCTGCTGAAAGCTCAGAGCCTGGGGCCTCTTTCGGATTCTGTGTCTCCCTCTCTCTCTGACCCTCCCCCGTTCATGCTCTGTCTTTCTGTCAAAAATAAATAAACATTAAAAAAATTAAAAAAAAAGAACTACAATAATCCTAAAATTTGTATGAAACCACAAAAGTACCCAAATAGCCAAAACAATCTTAAAAATGAACACCAGAACTTGAGGTATCACAATCTCAGATTTCAAGATAAACTAAAAAGCCAAAGTAATCAAAACATTACACCAGCACAAAAATAGATACATAGATCAATGGACTAGGATAGAGAGCCCAGAAACAAACCCATACTTATATGGTTAATCAATCTATGACAAAGGAGTTAATAATATACAATGGGGAAAAAATAGTCTTTTCAGTAATTGGGAAAACTGGACAGCTACATGCAAAAGAATGAAACTGGACCACTTTCTTATACCATATAAAAAATAAACTCAAAATGGATTAAAGACCTAAATATGAGACAGGAAACCATAAAACTCCTAAAAGGAAACATATGTAGTAATCTCTTGGACATTGGTCTTAAAAACATATTTTTGGATATGTCTCCTCAGGCAAGGGAAACAAAAGCAAAAATAAATTATGGGGCTACAACAAAATTAAAAGCTTTTGCTCAGCAAAGGAAACCACCGATGAAGCAAAAAGGCAACTGAATGTGAGAAGATATTTGCAAATGATATCTGCAACAAGGGGTTAATATTCAACATATGTAAAGAACTTCCATAATTCAACACCAAAAAGCCCCAAATAATCCCATTAAAAATGGGCAGAGGACCTAAATAGACATTTTTTCCAAGGAAGACATACAGATGGCTAATAGACACAAGAAAAAAACACTCAACATCAGTTATCATCAGGGAAATGTAAATCAAAACCACAATGAGATATCATTTACATCTGTCAGAATGGCTAATATAAAAAACCCAAGAAATAAGAAGTACTGGGGAGTATGTGGAGACAAAAGAAACTTCATGCACTATTGGTAGGAATGCAAATTGGTGCAGCCACTGTGAAAAACAGTATGGAGTTTTCTCAAAAACTTAAAAATAGGCGCCTGGGTGGCTAAGCTGGCTAAATGCCCCACTCTTGATTTTGGCTCAGGCTATAATGTCACGGTCCGTGAGGTCGAGCCCCAAGTAGGGCTCCGCACTAACAGCTTGGAGCCTGCTTGGGATATGCTCTCTCCCCCTTTCTCTGTCCCTCCCCCACTCACGTGTATGTTCTCTCTCTCTCTCTTTCTTTCTCTCTCTAAAAATAAATAAACTTAAAAGAAATAGCCAAGATATATAGGCACCCTAAGTGTCCATAAATAGAGAAATGGATAAATGGTGTCCATAAACAGTGGAATATTATTCATCCACAAAAAAGAATAAAATCTTGCTATTTGTGACAGCATGGATGGACCTAGAGGATACTATCTAAGTGAAATAAATCAGACAGGGGAAGACAAATAGCACAGGATTTCACTCCTATGTGGAATCCGAAAAAATTCCACAATCAAACAAACAAACAAACAAAACAAACAAAAAGAAACAGATTCAAAAAATACAGGGAACTGGTGGTTGCCATTGGGGTGGGGAGTGGGAGGATGGGCGAAAAAATGGCGAGATCGTCTGTCACTAAGAAAACTCAATACCATACAAATGTCAAGCATTTTAAAATTGAGCTATCTACATACAATGTGGTATCAATCAAAATTCTAAAATGTACTTACAGAACTTGACAATCTGATTCTAACATTTATATAGATGATCAAAGAACCAAGAATAACCTGGACCTTTTGCTCAACGGAATACCAGTATTTAAGGTAAAATAACAGAGTTTGAGATAAACAATGGATCGGAATACGGAGCCCAGAAGAAAATCCATGCATATATGAAACGTGCTTGAAAACAGAGGCTTCTCTGCAGTTCAGTTGGGGGAAAAGACGGACTATACAGTAAGTAGTACTGAGAGAACTGAGTATTCATAGGAGAATCAGAGAAAATGAGAATCCCATCGCAAACCACATGTAAAACTTAACTCTGGATGCATTCAGAATGTAAGTGTAAAAAAGAAAAGCCTTAAACCTTTTAGAAGAAAATATAGAAAGTGCAGATTACCTACAAAGGATAAAAAAAAATAGGAGATCTTCCGTAAACAAAAATATCAAAGGCGCAATACATTTAAAGTGCTAAGGAGACAGAGCATCAGCTAAGAATAATTCAGTCACCTCGCAAAACTCTCCTTCAGCAGTAGCAGTGAAAGATTTTCTTGGCAAAGAAAGACCTACTTACCCTTGCTAAAAGCAAGTACTACGGCAAAAAAAGAAAGTAAACCCAGAGGTAAGGAACAGAAAAAAACAGCAAGCAGGCCAATTCAACGTATGAGTGTATTTGTTCACTACCAGATATCTGCAACAGAAGCCTGTAGTTTTTCTTTCTAAAAGTTGATAAAATTCTCCAAAGGCAAGCAATAATAAGAAAGATGGGGTCTTAAATGGACATTTAAACATGTTAACGTTCTTATGATGTTCTATGAGAGGATGGGTATATTGAAGAAATTCATGCATCGTTTAAAAAAATAGGTAAGTATGAATATTAAAACTTCAAGAGAAAACACTGAAGGAGCAGAAATTGCTTAGAAACATGAAACGTGTTTTTTACAGGTGAATTCTTTATTCCGTGAAATATAGTCCTATTTGATCAGTCATACTTTAAATAACACCACCAGTTTATTTTGTACATTTCTTTCCTTTTTCTACAAAAGGTTAAAGAAGCCAGGTTTATTTAACAACAAAAACAACAACAACAACAACAACAACAACAACAACAAAAAGATGTTCACGAATACTCTCTTTTACAAAAAACAAATTAAGTTTTGACAGTTTTAAAACCTAAATAGGGGAGCCTGGGTGGCTCAGTCAGTTAAGGATCTGATTCTTGATTTCGGCTCAGGTCATGATCTCACACTTGATCCAGCCCTGAATTGGGTTCTATGCTGAGCCTGGGGCCTGCTTGAGATTCTCTCTTCTCCCTCTCCCTCTCCCTCTGTCCCTCCCCACTTGCACTTATGCTCTCTCTCTCTCTCTCTCAAAAAAAAAAAGCCTAAATGTAATTTACATTTACATTTACATTTAACTGTTTATTACATACAAAATATTCATGATAAAATGTTAGAGGCATTCCCTTTAAGGCCAAGAACAAGAAGATTATCACTCTTGAACAACATGGGGGGGGGTTGGGGCACTGACCCCTGCACAGTAAAAAAATCTACATATAACTCTGCACTCCCTAAAAACTTAACTACTAATAGCCTACTGTTGACTGGAAGCCTTAATGATAACATAAACAGTTAGCTCATATTTTGTATGTTATGTTACATACTGTACCCCTACAATAAAGTAAGCTGAATCCTTGCACTTCAAACCTTTGTTGTTCAAGGATCAGCTATATTTGAATAATCAGGGAGTAAAGGGCCAAACCTTTCAGTATCTGCAGATAATATTGTGTCTAAATAAAAAAAATCTAAGAGAATCTACAAACATATTGGAATAAAGAGACTTCAGCAAGACTACTGGATTTAAAATTTACACAGGGGCACCTGGGTGGCTCAGATGGCTAAGCGTCTGACTTCAGTTCAGGTCATGATCCCACGGTTTGTGGGTTTGAGCCCCGCGTCAGGCTCTGTGCTGACAGCTCAGATTCTGTGTCTCTCTCTCACTCTGCTCCTCTCCTGCTCACTCTTTCCATCTCTCTCTCTCTCTTTCTCTCAAAAATAAACATTATTTTTTTTTATTTACACAAAAATAAATAGCAACAACCTAAAAGATCTTTTAAAAGTAAAAGATCATATTGGAGCGCCTGGGTGGCTCAGTTAAGCGTCCAACTCTTGATTTCAGCTCAGGTCATGATCTCATGATTCATGGGATCAAGCCCCCCATCAGGCTCTGGTCTGACAGCACAGAGCCTGCTTGGGATCCAATCTCTCTCTCTCTGTCTCTCTCTCTCTCTCTTCTCTCCTCCTCTCTCCTACTCATGCATGTGCACTCTCTATCTCTCTAAAAATAAATAAACATAAATAAATTAAATTAAAGTTAAAAGATCATATTTATTATAGCAAGAAAACCTAGAAGGTACATAAGAATAAACATAATAAAAGATATACAGCAGTGCATGAAGAAATTATAAAATATTTTTGAAGTACACAAAAAAACCTGATTTGAAAGATCAAGTCCTATGTTTGAAGTAGGAAAAGTGAAAACCATAAAGATGTCAATTGATATTTATTCTATAAATGTCAATTCCCATCATAATCTGAACAGAGGAATTTTTAAAGAAATTTTACAAATTAACTCAAAATATAGCAATAAGTACAATAACAAGAGTACAAAATCAGTGTTGATACAGAAGGAAACAGAGGTTATTGATGAACTAGATGTGGGGGGAGGGAGGAAGAATACAAGATAAAACAGAAACAGTAACTCTCCCCTCACGGGCGCAAATATTAAAATGTACACACCTCAGGGGCGCTCAGTTGGTTAATCGTCCAACTTTGGCTCAGGTCATGATCTCACAGTTCGTGACTTCCAGACCCACATCGAGCCCTCTGCTGTCAGCACAGAGCCCGCTTCAGATCCTCTGTCCCCAGCTCTGCCTCTCCCCCACTGGCACGCACATGTGCATGCTCTCTCTAGTTCTCTCAAAAATGAATAAACATTAAAAAGAAAAGAAGTACATGCTTCACAAAGAAAATTGATAAACACCAGCTATTGCTAAACACAGTCTAGGCAAGCAACCTGCCTGTAGTAGGCCGTGTGGTCTCTGCTTAGACTGGCCCCCTCACTGCCATGCAGGGGAGATCTCTGGGCTAAAGAGATCATTGCAATCTGTAGGACCATGACTCACATGCACATGGGTGAGGGCTGTACTTCATGGCCTGGCAGAACCTCACCCATCTAGCAAACTGAGATTTTCAAGACCCCCAAAAAGCCATCCCAGGGAATTGTATCTAAACATCCTGCAATATGCACTGTCTCCTGGAAACTTAATTTTTTTTTTTTTTTCCGCTTCAGAGTTGATTACGTGTTGGCCAATGAAAGTAGATTCAAGGACAACCACAGGAGCAGAGGGAGATGATTTCTGGAGGAAGAAAGAGGCTGAACAGAAAGACACAGAAGAGGAAAGTGGAAAAACAAAACTTCTAGGCCCTCCTGCAAACAGGCAACACGGGGGGGGGAAAAAATGAAGAAAAGACCGGCAACTCCACCTTTGTTTCTTCCCCAAACAAAATGTAAATCAAGAGAGATCACAGGTGCACGAATGAAAAGTTCTTTAAGTGATGTGCCTTCCTGTTGCTTTTCTGAGCCTCACAGAAACACCGAAGGAGGAAGGAAGAACGTGATTTGCACTGGCTTGTGGAATTTAATATTCCCGTAAAGGTAATTGTGTGGCTCTTGATAATTCAGCAGTTTAGACTCATCATGACATTTCATCTTCAAGGGCTATTTCAATCCCTCAAATAGATTTTTATTCTACCACTCACACATTCAAGGATGAAAAAGGTACCTCACTGTATTAAATTAAATTACCTTTAAAACTTGTAGCTTTGCTTCCAGCTCTGTTCTTTTGAGAATCATTGTTCCATTAAGAGTCTCTATCCTGTTTTAAGAGAAAGGGAGGGGGGAAGGGAACAGCATGAGTGATTCTTTCAAACAAGTACCATCCTTGTAGATTATGCCACTTTGAGCACAGACTACACTTAAAAAAGCAACATAAATGTTATTATTTCCAGGGCACTTCAAGTATCTGCACCTAGGCGGAATCTGCTGACAATATTCAGAGAAAGAAAATGGAACAAAAGCAACACAAAAACAAAATGTCCCCTAGAGAGGGAGGTTGAAAGAAAAGATACTGTTTAACTTGTAACCGATGGCTCGCTTTACAGATGCCAGCGTATGGCAATGATTGGTGTTCTCTAATGGAATCTGTTCTTATGGTCTCTGACTGAATCACCTATTCTATTTGGTGAATATTTACTGGGCATTTACTGTGTGCCAGAATTTAAATAGTCATGCTTAGCATGAGGGGTCCAGCAATGAAACCAACATGCAATAGGGATTTTCAAACAGTGGAAGCACCACGCTCTTTCTTGGAAAAGGGAAACATCCTTTCTTTCCTGGGATGCTAGGGACCTTTACTCTGTAAATTGACTTAATTTCGCAGCTCGAACAAACAGAACCGAAACCACTAAGAGATAATAACCTTCATATGACTCTCCCATCTTGGAACCTTTTAAGTTTATAAACCTTAATCCTAGCATTATCAGTTTGATGCTGTTCTTTTCTCCCTATACCAAATGCCTTTCTAAAAATAAAAGGACGTGTTCTATCCTGAGTGATTTGTTTTGTGGGCTCATGTTGAGGCCTTTATTTTGACTACTAAGTCAGCAATCTGAATAAGGTAACAAGTTCCATGTGTTAGTCACACACCTAAATATTTTTAAAGTATTGGTTCAAATTCCTTCTGACAAATAAGCTGTAACTATTTATTAAGATTCAGGAAATCTTTCAAGTCATGGGGGAATAATAGCATTAAATACGGAGACGAATTTTTTCTCTATTTCTAATAGCATCATTCCCAAGATAATGAAATGATAATGAAAGCCAAGATGTCGTCTCCTTTCTCATTAGGATGGTCTTGACTCTGGTCACGAGTGAGGATCCCTATGAATCTGTTTCAGTGGGAACTTTAATGCTGACCTGAGCTGAACAAGCAATAAATGTCTATGTGCCAAACCTCAGGAATACACTGGTCACCCTCTTCAGTATTTATACAGTTGTCTCTCATTTTCCTGACGTCTGAATTTCCATTTGTCTCCACCCACTACTCCTTAATTACATACCTGCGTTCTACCCACTTCAACCATTTGGAACAGAGCCTCCTGATTCTAACTGCCACCATTTTCCCTGGGATTCTATATGGCTCCAACCATATAGATTCAAGTTTCTCTGGAGTAAAGAGCTCCTTTACCCTGAACTCACAGGATCCACAGAGTTGGACCATCAGGAGTCCCACACACAGTAAGAACATCTTTGAAGCTTTAGACCAGAATAACTGAAGAGCATCCAGGGGATTTTCTATTGGCAGCTTGCAGTGAGCAGCTGTGGGGTAGCTGAAGAGAACAGATCTTGGCTTCCAGAGCGGATGGTCAGATCCTAGCCCAGTCACTTACTATATCATTGATCTTAATCCCACCTAACTTAAGCTTCAGGCACTTGATCTATAAATAGAAACAAAACTAACATCACGAGGTGGCTGTGAAGGATGAGCGAGATGATGCACACACACCCCACCTTCATCAGAATAAACGCTTAAATTACTTAACCTGACAAGACCCATGCTCTGCCCCCTGGCCAACTCCCTGCCTTCGTTTCTTATATTCTCCCTAATCTACCAACCACCCAACACACTGGTTGTTTCTCTATCTCTTGGACATGCCAAGCCCATTTTGAGAATTCACAGACCTCTCTCTTTGCCTGAAAGGCTCTCACCAGAAGTTCACAGGACCATCCCATCCCTTCTTTTTCTTTATGTCTCAGCCCAGATTTCCCTTCCTCAGGCAAGATCCCTCTAAACGCAGGTAGAATCCTCTTACTCAGTATTCTACCCCGTTCCTCATTTTACTTTCTTAATAGCAGTAACCAAAAGTTGAAATTTCAAAATTACTTAGTTTGAAGGCTTTCCTTGTCCATCTCCCTCCACAGATAATAAAGCACTACAAGAGTCCTTGTCGTTGTCTCTCCTAAGCCTATATCACAAAGCTGGAAACATAGTATTTGCTCAATAAATATCATTTGCATGACTGAGGAAATTCCATCTTTTAACTAATTACTGAAGTCTTATTAGGCTCTAAAGGATGGTATGGTAGAAAATTCAGTCAAATCTCTAGTTGGGGAGAACACTCTCCCATGAGTAAGTCTGGACTATTAGTAAGTGTGAGTGTGTGTCGCAGGGCAGGGAGGGTTGACCAGAGTTTTCTTCCTGCTAAATGGAACACTAGAAGAGAAAAACAATTGGCTTGTGGTATGAGAGTAAAAAACTCAGCCCTCCTGACCTTTTATTTGTTCTAACCACAAGATTATATCAACCATGGAAGCTGGACTAATTCCTCTCTATCCAAAGAGAATGTGGTGCCAGTTTAGTTGAATTTGACATTAAGATAAATAAATAAATATTCTAAATGCCATCCCTCCCACACAGATGTTGGGGCTATTGATGTCCTCTGACTTTAGATGTTGACAATACTTTCAAGTTTGAGGAAACCTTGAGAAACAAAAGGGACTGATAACACACGTCTGTACCCGATCCCAAAGCTTTGGTGCACTGCCTCCCTTCTTGTGATCCTGAACAAAAAGCCTATTCATTCACTCAACGGGCATTGTGAGAGACCATAACATTTCTGAAGCCCCATGGGAAGCAGATGGATAGTTACGTTAACATGTTTCCTGAAGATCTGATCAGGTCAACGACTTGTTTGTGGGTAAAGCCTTCCGTGCTCACACCATTGATATTTGCAAGGACATCACCTGGGAGATGCCAAGAAAAGCGAGTGTTAAAACACTTGCTTGAAGAATCCCTCCTGACATGCAAATAAAACAAAACAAGCAAGCCCCAAACCTTAGCAACATAAAAGAGGGAAGAAAATTCAAAGCAGCAATCACATCCTGACCTTCCATGGCATAAAGATTTCTTTTCTTGCTATTTAAATCATTCCCAACATGAGCAAAGTTATAAATTACCAGTTTGCAGGCCAGCGTAGTGGGCTGGGCTATCCTCCTGTATTTTGCAAATCAGAGTGCACATCTCGGAAGAGCACATGTTCTGGTTCTGGAGCTTGTAAGTCTAAAAATTCAAGTGATACATAATTATTATTCAAAAAATTCAGAATCTATGTGTCGAAAAATAAAAGGGTGTTGATCACGCAGCAGAACAGGTAAAAGTACAAAGAACAATTGGAAAGGCTTTCTTGAATATAAACTGAATCAAAGGTACCAGTCCTGAGATTCTATGATGAAATCTGTAGCCAACCCTTTTCATTTAAAAAAAAAAAAATCCAGGGTGAGACTAAAAGTGGGATAAGATTGGCTCAAGATTTTCCATTTTCAAGCCTGAGAGACCACCTGATGCTCTCATTATTACATATCTATTAAGAAAAATTAGGTTTCTTATTTCCCAATGGGATAAAACAATAGTAGCCAAAAAGCAAAGAGAAAAATCTCTGTGTGGTTCTCCCAAGCTAAAGCACTCATTACAAGAGCATATGGAACAGTACACATCCAGGAAGGGAGATGTGCCAACAATAATTATTTTAAATCAGAGCTCTGCAAATAATGACAATCTGCCCTGTATTTTTTCAAAAGTGCTATAATTGACGTGATTACCTTCTTGTCTAAGTGCTCTCTGGTATGCCTGCCTGAATACTCACCGGTTCATTAGTCACTCAACTAAATTAGAAAAAGTTATGCTTCGTCTCTTGCCTCAGTTTGTCAAAAGCAGCTTGGTTTTGTTTTTATTTTTGTTTCAAATTGTACCAAGAACACTCCATAAATATCGCTCGATATAGTGGCCCGGTGACCTATAACAAACATATTTTTCTTTTTCACACATTTAAGTTACGAAGCCTAGTTCCATTTAGAATCAAAATCAGTATCTGAGTTGAGTAATCTGATTCCTAAAGTTATTCCTATTACAGTACTGCTTCTCTGTGGAGAAATTAATGCCTGATGTTCACTCCTTCTTATTTCACAGACACAGAGACTCCAGAACCAGAAGTCAATCACGTGCATGCAACTCCTAGAAACTTGACTTAGTTAACATCTAAGGAATCTCTGTTCACTCGGCAAGGCATTTAGAATCCCTATATCATAAAGGTACGAGGGACCTTTAAAGGTCATTTATTACACTTCCCTCTATGTCAGATCCCTTTAACAGCTTCTCTGCCAGGAAGTCTTGCTACAGCCTGGACTCTTTCAGGAATGAAAAGGTGATCTAGTCCATGCGGTACATGAACCAAAGCTCTAACAGTCACTCCTCTGGGAAACCACCGTTATAACAGCTCTTATTAGCAGTGAGAATCTGCCCTCCAGGTCCAGTGATCAAAGTGAGTACAATGAGGGGAAACATGTTGATTTACACAGCCAGCATATATGCGCACAACCAGTGTAAAATTTGTGGATTGGGGACAGAGAAGAAAAGGCAGAAGCCCCATAGTTCTGGATTGAAATAGTCAAATAATCCCCCCCGCCCCCCCCTCACACACACACACACACACACACACACACACACACACACACACCTAGTCTTCTAGTTCCCATTTTTAGAAGCCAATGACAGAACAATCCCCTGCATTTCTCAGAGATATAAAAGTCACATTGCCCTCTCTCAGGCCCAGTGACCTTTATTCTAACACCTGCCATTGTTTGATCTACTGGTACCGGGCATGTTACTAAGGACTTTATATAACGTATTGTTTCATTTGAAACTCCTAAGAATCCCACCAGGCAGCACCGAGAGAACATGAACTTGGTGTGTATGAATCTAACATTTGTGTTGCTATCAAACTGTGTGACTCTCACTAACAGTATAAAACTAGCACCCAGGGAAATCCAAAGGGGATGTGTAGTTTCTTTGCCAATGTGCCCTTCACTTGGTAGACCAGAACCCAAATACATGTTAACCATGGGTGCACGATGGGGATACATGAGGCTCTATCTGGTCTTCAAAAAATTCCCAGAGTATTTCCCCTATTTGATGACTACTGCAAATCTTAGGACTGTTAAAGAATAGATTATGGTGTGGGGACGCTTGGTTGGCTCAGTCGGTTAAGCGTCCGACGTCCACTCAGGTCATGATCTCGCTGTTCGTGGGAGCTGTGGTGACGGCTCAGAGCCTGGATCCTGCTTCAGATTCTTTGTCTCCCTCTCTCTATGTGCCTCCACTACTCTCTCTCTGTCTCTCTCAAAAATAAATAAACATTAAAAAAAAAAGAATAGATGATGGTGTGGAGCTGGCAATGGAAAGCATATACCAAGAGGAAATTGGCAGAGGACTGGGTTCCTGCTTTACTGGAACACACTGCAGTTCAAAAATAAAATCATTAACTCGTGTTTATCTACAAAGGTTCTAGCTGCTGTAACCTGCTGTCCACTAATGACAGTTTTGACTTGTGCTCCATGTGGAGTCAGCATTCATGGTATGGGGGAGAAACATGGGGAAACAATGACATAGATCATAGAAGAGTAAGAAGAAAATCCTCATTTGTTACATTAAATAGGATAAGTGGGTAGTCATCGATCTTGTTTCCAGTAGCAACTGCTACATACCCTCTGGATAATTCTCATTT
Source organism: Felis catus (assembly GCF_018350175.1). Lineage (NCBI taxonomy): Eukaryota > Metazoa > Chordata > Mammalia > Carnivora > Felidae > Felis > Felis catus. Next base: position 147,090,677 of record NC_058375.1, read on the forward strand.
AAAAGCAAGCACAAAAGGCAGTGTCTCCACAGCAGAGAGAGAGAGCATTTCGTATGAATGGGGAGTAAGAGAGAGTACTATGCTTCTAAAACCTCATAGAAGAATCATAGATGTCACTGAATTTAAAAGTAGAATAGTTCAGAAAGTAGAAAGTATCTTTCTTCTTCCTATAGCCTTCTCCCTATTCCTTATAGCTAGGGTTCCATTTGGTTTCTTTATTCAGAAGGCATGTTTTACTTATTAGCAGTTTCCTGTTCCTAATCTTCAAATACACAGCATCTTTCCAATTTGGGGGTTGATATTCAGTTACCAAAGTTTTTTGAAAGCAGCACCAAAGTTAATCTCAAAGCTGATGTGCACTATAAGAATACGATTATGCAAAAGACTATGATTATCTAAAAGAAATGCCAAAGTGTGATGGAGGGAAAAAACAGTAATACATAAGCTATTACTGTTGCACTTAATTGGACTGGACTTCATCTGACCTAACTCACCATCTTTACAAATATGGCCATGAAAAAGCAGAGAGCAAATAAGAAATGAAATTTTTAAGCTATTAGAAATTGAAACCTATATGAGGCACCTGGGTGGCTCAATCAGTCAGGTGTCCGACTTCGGCTCAGGTCATGATCTCATGGTTCATGAGTTAGAGCCCTGCATCGGGCTCTGTGCTGACAGCTCAGAGCCTGGAGCCTGCTTCGGATTCTGTGTCCCCTTCTCTCTAGCCCTCCCCTGCTCACGCTCTGTCTCAAACTCTTTCTGTCTCTCTCTCTCAAAAAATAAATAAACATTTTTTTGAAATGTCAAAAAAAAAAGAAATAGAAACTTACAAAGACTGTTAGAAACTCCCTGGAGCATGAGACAATATGCAGGTAGACCCAAATGTTCTAAAATGTTTCAAATAGTAACTATAAGGTGTTGTCATTAAGAAAAAAGTCCAATTTTCTTCGCCATATCCAAGATGAAATCCTTAGTATCTCAAAATGTAACAGAGGTTCCACACGAATACATGCAGTCCCATATACACAAATATACACGCTTTCAAGTATTTCTTGAATGCCAGAGAATAGATTTAAAATCTGATATACAGTACAAAAATGATTATGCAAAACACATCTTAAATGCAAATATATAAAATGCACATCTGTAATAGAGTATTTCACTTTCTTATTTAGAAGATCTGGCTGAAACCAAGTATTTCTGATCAGGCTCAGACTTACAGGAAAACTAAAGCAACTCAGAACAAGGAGCTGAGCAGGTCTCAGGGGTTTTATTTTGGCTTCAATGTTTTCTTTCCTTGATGGCACCCAGCACGCTGAAAAACTCCCCCAAACCACTGCACACTGGATACAAGTCACAGATACAAGTCACGGAGCCCATGATTCTCTGATCCTGTCTTCACTCTTTCTTTGCAAATATCATACTATCAGTGCCACTTTCCTCATTAAAATCTGGAAAATTGAAAACTGCCCACCTGAATTTCAAATCCAAAAGTTCCATTATCTTGCTTTTCCACGGTAACAAGCTTTCTGTAACAAAAAAAATTTGAAAAATATGCATGAAGACCAAAGTATCACATTTGTCACATACGCATCATTAAATAACTGCCACAATTACAAACAGCTGACGTTCATGTAAACCATAGTATGTGAGACTCTGTGTGTGTGTGTGTGTGTGTGTGTGTGTGTGTGTGTGTGTGTGTTGTCGTCCACAGTCTGAAGAGCTGTGCCCCTGAATGCCTTGGTGAGAGACACAAAAATACAAGAATCTCTTTACCTTTGAGACCAGGAGAAGTCACCTAAAGAACTTGATCTCGTCAAAGCAAGCTGAAAAATATAATAAGCACACAGTTATCCAAAGGTCCTTAAGACACAACTATGAAGTGTTGTAAATCACCAAGCACTTTGTTCTTTGTCACCTTCTTTGGCCCAGCTCTGGGAAATTGTTATGTAAAGGTAGTAATTTCCATTTTCTAGTGGTAGCAAAGGAGGGGGGGGGAGGGGAACGTTGGAGCATTAAAAGGCTAAATGAGGCTCAGATAATAATATACCCTGGCAAAAAGAGTCCACGTAATGTGGCAAAACTCCAAAGCTTCCAAAAGGAATGTCATCTCTAATCTCTATTTAAAATAGCCTCCGAAAGATTAACCATAGCAATTTCTAATCACACGGAAATCCAAAGAAAACAACACCCACAGAATGGCATATAAAACTCAAATGCTTGATAGTTTTTTGAGATACTGATGAAATGACTGTATTTATTATAATAGTTCAATATGTTACTGTTTTTAACAGGATAAAATAATCTCTAAAGAACCAACTCATATGCAGAAGCACAATTCAGGTGAAACCAGGATCTCAAAACCTCAATTCTGCTTATGATTGATTTTTGCAGAAGGTCTGGAAGAGTGCGGTGAGATCTGCAGCCAAGAGAGCAAAGGAACCAAATAGTATAAACAACAGGAACACTATCACCTTTCCTCCTCGGCATATTTTGGAAAAAGATCCTATAAACATAAACTTCCGAGATACCTTCTACCCTTGTAAGTAGGAAACGTAAGCAAAAGGCAGCATCTTGTTTTTTCAGGTGATGGCTGTTTTTTCTGTGTTTTTGTGTTATTGTTTAGGAATTAACAAATGGTAATCAGCCCTTTCTCAAATGTTGGTCCAGTGGCCCAAAATGTAAACTGCAATCCTAGCTAACCCACGGGTGTTTCATGGTCAACCTGACATGCCTGTCATCTATCAGTGAATACATAAAAATGTCAGGGGCCGCTTGGGTGGCTCAGCCAGTTAAGTGTCTGACTCTTGGTGTTGGCTCAGGTCCTGATCTCACGGGTTGTGAGTTCAAGCCCCACATTGGTCTGTGAGCAGATGCTGTGGAGCCTGCTTGGCATTCTCTTTCTCTCCCTCTCTCTCTGCCCCTATCCCACTCATGCTCTCTCTGTTTCTCTCTCTCTCTCTCTCAAAATAAATGAATAAACTAAGAAAAAAAAAGTCAGAAGATCAACACATAGTCCAAACAAATAGAGGTTGAAAATCAGAAGGCGAAAAACACATAAAATTAATGCACAAACAAAACCCTCATTAAGGCATTTGTTAGGACAGAAGCCTACGTCACTGTAATGAATCTGAATTATCAAGTACCAAATGCCAGCCTTTTCACAAACTTTCTGAAATGGCTCAGCGTTCAGAATTTGGCTACTAATTGGTTAAGCTAATGTAATGAAGAGATGATCTCTCCTAGCTTTGATGCAAATTGATTACGTTTTGGAATTCCTTGTCTTTTCAGTTCCACCCCTCAAATCATTTGCATCATCCTGAAGTCTGCAATCAGAAGGCTCAGACTCAAAAAGATTCTCTAGATTTGCCAGAAATTATTTATTTTCAATTTGTAAGGACTAACGATAGATGGCCCGCAACAACGTGCATAGTTTATTTCATCCTGATTTTTCCTACTAACCACAAACATGGGCGAGGGATGACTCAGCTATGCAGTAGGGCTGCCTTCTTATAAAAGAGAGCAATAAACTTGATATTCCCAAGTATTTTCATCTCACCAGCACACTGCACTCACATTGTCTCAATCGATTTTCATTATTTGCATCTCCCTGGCTTTTATCCTTGTTTCCGATTGCAAGCTTCTTAGGTAGGTCATATCTACCTGTTACCTGTTATCATAACCAGGGCTTATATTTAAAAATACTACTCTTGCTATCAATATTCATCATATTAGTCACACATTCTTGTATGTGGAGACTGTATGTGTATTTATATAAAAGGTATGCTGGATCAGATACCTCGCCTCTGTACAGAATTATCTTTATCCTTAGAGCCACGTGGGGACTGTACTTGTTTTGCTTTCTACCCCAGTGCCTAGTGCAGTGCCTGGAATATAGGGGAAACTTCAAAATAGCTAAATAGACAAATAGAAGTAAACTATTAGACACCAACGTAAGTAAGTAGTGGTGAAAGATCAAGTTCAGGAGAAATGCATTAAAATGTTCTTCACCTTTTCCCTTCATCAAATTTTAAATATTTGCAGGCAAAACGCAAGGGTAATCATTAAAAATAGAAAATTAAATTTAAGAAAATCCCAAACACGTGGCAACATCAAAAATGAAAAACAAAACAAAACAAAACAAAAAGAACAAAACCATCTCAGTCCAAAAACACCAAGAACCATAAAGGATTAATAGGAAACAAAGGAAGTTCTAATGCCTTAATACATAACTGCCAAATGAATAAATGGTGGCCAAAATGAATGAGTTATTTCCAGCCTTTCCTCAGCAATTTTAAATGGCCTTTTGCCAGGCAAATAATCACAGCACTGAAAGGAACCTTAAGATTTCATCTAGTCCACCTGTAACCTGCCTTCTAAAGTAAAAAAAAAAAAAACATTCCAGATACATTCAAATATAAAATAGTTTAACTCCACAAGACAAACCCAAATCCTCTACACAGAAAGCAATTTTCCTACTTTTCTCTGGCTCACCTCTCTATCTAGCTAATCGACTAGGTGAAAATATTTGCCTAGCACACCGTGAGGCGCACGGCAGAGACCCAATTCCTGTGGATCAACTGATTTGGGTTACCAGCGACACACACACAAAATCAGACTAAGTCAAATTGTAAATTAGTTTCTACTCTAGATCAGCGATGAACCTCTCCTAGGCACCTGATGTTTAAAGAAAAAACAATTTAAACAAATTAGGCACCATCAAATTCTCTGACACGTGCCACATCTTGACACACAGCCTCCTTGCATGTGATCTGGGCTGTCAGACTCAGGCCATGTGGAAAGGAATGTTCCCAGGGTTCAGCCGTGCTCAGGCACCCGGGTATCTGACGAAGTGGGAAGAAGCATGCCTAAGGCCTTATCCAAAGCGTCACCCTTTGAAAAATATTTTGCCTACAGCCCTTTTCCTAGAGTGACCAGTCCTGTTCTAGGCTCTAACCTGTTCTAGCCTCTAACCCGTTCTAGGCTCTAACCCTAGCCAGAGCCTAGCACTCCCTAGCCTAGCGCTCCCAGCCAGAGCCTTTTCTCGGGGTTGCAGCGGAGACACCAAAACGTATGGATAAGGAACGGGTGTGTGATGAACGGCATATGCCGGCAACAGCTGTCTTTTATTACACATTATCTAATATGAGAACTCTAGGTTTGGCAATTTGGCAGGCCTGCAAACCACACATTCAATGACGACCGCTGATTAGACAAAGCTCCTTAACCCCTTGTTAGCCACTAATATAAAGATGCCTGGGGTTGAGTTTATGATTCCTCTTCTTTTGTTTTTAGTCAGAGGGCTTCAAAGATCAGGCATTAATATTCAAAACGGAATTTTTGCCGCTATGCGGTGATTTACAATGTCCCTCTTTAGGGGGAAGCCAACACTAAATATTTCAGCTGTCAGTTTGCAAAAGATCAGGGTAATCTGTAGCTCAGCCAGAGAGCCAGCAGACTCACAGGAGCTCAAAGTTCAATACTGCAGCCACTTCTGCTGCTAAGTAACAGATTGTTACTTCCTGGTCCCCACTGAGTGAATGCATTTCCGGAAAGTATTGGGGGTGGAGAGAGGATATATATTAACATGTTTCTTTTGTTTCTATTGTTTGTTTCAAAAGCCCAAATCCTGTGCCTTGTTCTCTTTTCCAGTCTTTGCTGCAATCTCCCTAATTCTTCCAGGAATCCAGGTGTTGTTGTTGTTGTTGTTGTTGTTGTTGTTTTCTGTTTCCCTTTTAACCCAGGAAACTTGGGTTAGCAGGGCTCTACAGACTATTCTAAGATACAGCAAAATAACGGAACCGTGTGCAATTTCCTAACTCGTAAGTGCCTTTAAGGAACCCAAATAAACGTCACAGCTTCCCAAGAAAGTCTCACTGTGGACTCATGAGCTTCTTTTCCAAGAAAAACTGTGGGCTATTCACTCAGGGCATGCCACAGTATGAATTAGAGAATACTTTTCCAATTATTTCGTAGTGAAATTAACACAGTGTTCTACCTAAAAGTATTCATTTAATGATCAAGATACCTTGTTGCAGTTAGAAACTTGGGAGTTCGGGGTCACAGATGGGTGAACAGACAGAAATCATGTGAAAGCTTCTGCAGGGCAGAACCCGTCCCAGAAATAGACACATTACAGAGTTTAGCACAAAATTCCGGATCAGAACTTTTAAGTGAATTCACCCTTTCTGAAGTTGCCTATTGAGTAATAATTCAATAACCTGGAGAACATCAGGCAAAGACAACCTGTGGTACCAGTGAGGCACATTCCAGTTTCTAACCCATTTGTCAGGTCCCTGGTTCTTAAACTGCCTTCCAACTGCAACCTACTACCCTTGAGGGAGCGGCCCAGAGGTACAATCACTACTCCTTTGTTATCACCACATTTATAAAGCCTATCTTTATTTCCTCCCGTCTCCTTCCCACACTGTTTTCCATTGCAGAGATTTTTACCCCCCAAAAATATGTTCAGAAGTAGAAGCTGTACTGAGATGTCTGTCGCCTCCTACAAATAAAGGTATTGAGATAATAGGTACACACAGAAATCTATTTTTAAGCAATTCCAAGTGTAAACACCCAAATGCTTCCGAAGATTAATCTGAAACTACATGCTCACCAGATACAGCTTTGCAGAAACCAAAGCCAACAATAACGAGAAGTATGAACTGTTGACGTCAGCCCTGAAAGTGTTGAAAATAACAGTGGGCAGAAAAACACCTGCTCATGTGGTTGCCTCACAGGGATCTTGTTGCCTGCGATTCAGGGAGTGCCAAATGGGTGATTATTCTCTACAAACCACTTAAAGGAAATGAACATCCATTTGGAAAAGCCTGAAATGTTGGGATAAACTTGCATCAAGTCTCATTGATGCTAACTGTACAGAATCATAAGTATCACGCAGAAGAGGGTTTTTGTTTTGCCTTCTTTTTTTCCTTAAAGTCATTCTCACAACAGGAAGAAAACACTGTTTGAATAGGAGTTTGCTATGGGAGAGAATAAGAGAAAAGGGAGAAGACGGGGCCTAAAAAGATGAGAACATCAGATAGATTCGTCGGTGTGAGAATGTGGGCATTGGTGTGTATATAGGTTATATACCTATGCACAATGCATGTGTTTTGTGTGCCCAAATCCCTCTCCTTATCTCCTTCCAGTAACCTCGTACTGACTGCCTTCTTTTTAGTGGAAGCTATGTTCCCTCGAGTTTAACACCAGATGTGACTCCTCCGTTTTCACTGCCTTTCACAGCCAAGTCTCCGGGTCTCCTCTCCATTCTGTCCATTTCCTTTTTCTCCAACTACTATAAAAGTTGGTCCCTCACTGCTAGTCTCTACCCATGTACTCACCATGTTTCTAGAGTGAGGCTCCTAAAACCCTCTACTGCTCAAACATGCCCAGTGGCTACCTGTGTTGGTCAAATCACTGCTTCCTCAGGGGAAGTGTTTAGTAAAGCAGCCCGCCGGCTTCTCGGCCTTTACGCTAAGATCAAGCGTAAAGGAGCCCAGCACCAAGGTCTCCACTCCCCTTCAACAGACACTTATTGGGTCTCCCAGACATAATAATGTGCTGTTACCTCAATGTGCCCTAAAGGCCCCGAGATCTGTGCCTTGGCATTAATTATTCCCTTGCTCTGGAATACCGTTCAGAATTGGAACATCCTATCCTTCAAGGTTATATTAAAAGACATGTCCTTGAATTAGAGCATTTATGTTGTGTAATGCCTATTTTGTTCTGCCTACTGAATTGTTAACCCTAAAAGGCCAGGAAATGCGTTCTTTTCATCTCTGTACCTTCTACAAGCTGCTCCATATCTGAAACCTGACTAAAGACCTTGGTGCTTCCTATAGCTGCTTTATTTTCAGACAGGCAGTAAATTGATAGAAATGTTCATCATTTGATTAAACTTAATGTCATAAAAGCACTTTCGCATTAAACGAAGATCAAAAATCCCAACCATGGCAAATTATGCCTTTATCTTCATTGTGAAAAATAACGAGGAATCAGCTGTATACATTGCTGAGAAAAGATCATGACTCGCCCACTATGCTCTAACTCTCTAATCCTGAAATTAGAAGGCTTAAGAGGAGCACATGATGTACATGGAGGATTGAAGGGCAAAAATTCATGCTTTAAAGCAATTCCAGTTCTAAATTCAGATATGCACTTGGAGCATGATAGCAAGTTATAGAACTAAAACCTGAAGAGGTGCTATGGTTAAAAAATTATTTTAAAAATTGGAAATTGTAGAATCAAAGAAACGAAAAATAAACTCAGCTGGACATGGATTTTCCTAAGTGAGTTTTCATCTCTAGGGAAATCCCTTACAATAAAAAAAAAAATAAAAATGATAACATGATGGTTGAGCACCAACTTCACGTCAGGCGCTGTGTTAGGCACGGCGCATTTTCTTCACTTACGCCAAAGAAGAGCTCCTTAGGGTGGTTCTATTATTATCTCCATTACAGAGGAAAGAAAACGAAGTCTTAGGCAAGTGGCTTGCCCAAGGTCCCACCAGCTAGTAAATAGCTGAGCTGGTACTCAATCTGCCAATTTATCCAGTAAAAGCCTTCATTCCCAATGGCATTAGGTATGTACCTGTGCCCCCGCAACGAAAACAATTTAGTCAACAAACGCTGTCCTGGAGAAAAGGTACTCTCATTCCATTGAAAATGACTATCACGGAGTGAGGCTGGGAGGCATAGAATCAATGGGACACATACAGGGGGAAAAGATCAATGATTCTCAAATGGGCCACATCTGCATGCACTCTCTAAGTTTGATGCACTTAACGATTTTCATTTTACCTGAACACCTCTTCAAATGAGAAAAACAATCTTCTTTTAAGTTTGGCCTTGCAAACAATATTTTATTATGGTCTTAAATCTTTTGGACTAGTCCATGAGCAACCTGGGCTTCTTAGCTGCGTCCTCCCCCATACTCTTAGTGACTAATTCCAAGCCTCTAAAGTACAAGTTCAGTGCAAAGTCAGATAAACATATCACTCTGCTCCCAAGAGAACAGGAAAACTCTGAAAGTACAAAATAGTAATCATACCTGCTTTCTTCCCCGAGGCAAAGTGGCCACTGTGTCTGCCAGCATTTGAATCCTTCTATTATCATCCATTCGGAAGCTGCCTGTGAGTGTGGAGTCAGAGTTATAAGATGGACCAGCACAGTAGTCCACCAGATTGCCATTGCTGTTCTGTTGCAGGAGCCTTTGTAAAGACATTGTGAATAAAGATTACTCCAGCTAGCACATGGTTGAGTGGCCTTGCAGGATGGGGGAAGCTAAAACTCTAACCCTCTGACAAGTAATCAAAAGTAGCAAAGCAGAAAGAGCCCATGTGACTTCTGTGGTTTTAGGTACTTGTTACACAAACCCTATCTTGCAGCTCACTCCCATTTCTCAATGCTTTTTTTTTTTTTTCTTTAAGCCCCTGGGAGAAACAATACTTTTACCGTTAAAAAAAATCAACTTATTATTTTCTCTATCAAAAAACCAGAACTCTTATGCTTTTATGAGCTGTGACAAGTCGTGTTCAAAAAACCATCTGCCTTATTTTAAAAGGAAGAAAGAAATATTTCCCCAAGTTCTGCCATTTGTTACCCACCCATTCTCCTACTTAATATGGGCAGTTCAATGTCAAAGTCAAGATACACAGACATTCAGTTCTTGTGGATATAAGCAAGAATTACAGGGTCCAGTCATAATGTTCTCTTACAAAGTCCTTGTAATGTACTTTCCCCAAAGTACACCCTAGCTCATTAATGTTCATCAAAAAGGCATTATATCTGCCACTTGGATAACCATTCAGCATTCTTCCGGTTGCCCTTCTACTACTTTGTCCTGACTAAAATTATCCATCATCTTACAAGGAACAATGGGAGGAGAAGACCAGCACGTTCAGAGCTCAAAGTTGACCCTCTCTTAAACTAGACTTTGCTGCAGCATCAGCCTGTGGTCCTCGGGGAATAATGGAAAGAACAGGAAGTTATCAGGCAAACCAAGGTGGCACAAGAATGTTTCTTGTTGGTCCAGGCATGAATATGGGTCAAGGACGCCATCATGAAGTACTCAAGATCACAGATACTTTTTTTGGTGGGGGTTTGAGACCTGTAGTTTTGAAAGAACTGGTTTCAGAGGAGGAGCGGGGATGTAAGTAGAGAAAAGAATCAAAACAAAAACCAAAAAAAGAAGTTTTACCTACTAGAAAAAGTCAACTGTGATTTTCAAAATAATTGTGAAGGTCAATAGTAGGACGTAAAGGAGTTAGAAAGTTTTGAACTAAAATGGAGGTCAAGGTAAATCCAGGCCGAACAGAAGCTGCCAAGTATAAAGGGTAAAATCTTGAACAAAACGATGTTTCTAAAAACATAAAAATATCTAAATCAGGGATTACAACTGCATTTGCCTTCAGGGCCCAGATGGGTAAAATAATATAACATAAATGTGTAAAACAAAAGAGAGTGGTAGAGACTTTGACAATTAAAGAATGTGTCAGTTATGAAGACATTTATGTGGTGTGTGTGTGTGTGTGTGTGTGTATGTGTGTATGTGTGTGTGTGTGTGTGTGTGAGAGAGAGAGAGAGAGAGAGAGAGAGAGAGAGAGAGAGATTTTAAAACATCTCCAGGCTATGAGGTACATGACTTAAATCAACACTATTAATTGAGGACAGCAGTGCACCTGCCCCCTCAGAATTTTATAAAGTTAAGTAAATATTTTCATATTTCAAAATGCCAAATGGAAATTATATACTTGCCTGATATAAGGCCATATAGCAAAATGACAACCAAGCATTACAGATGGATGCCAAAATTGTATCAATTTAATTTGTTATGCTGACCTTAGCTAATATAAATTATAGAAGTTTATTATTAAATTAAGAAATTAGAAAAAAAAGCTTTACTAATTTTATGACATTTGTTTAAGAAGGAGAATCTTTCAAATCGTAAGATCCATTGCTGTGCAACCAGAGACAAAGGCAGAGCTGACATTCAGTCAGTATATACCAGATTGGTCAGACTTGTTAATTATATATTTAGGACCTGGCCTATTTTGATTGGCCAGTTCCTTTCTCTGATTGTCAAAGTCTTGTGTCATACCAGTTATTAAATATTTTTAATAACATCCTCCATCAAAAATAGCCTTTGTGATAAAATGTGGAGAAATACTAATATTTTCATACAAATATGACTTCAAGCCTCAAACCCTTGATTCACAAAGGTGTTCTACTATTTACAATTTGTTTGTTCTATAGAATTTGCCTCAGAATAATTACACTATTCCGAACTCTCTTCCTCTTCATCCTCCCCTTTATTTTATAAAGCTGATTCAGCAAATAAATCAGATCAATCTATCTACCTACTCAAAAGATTTCAAAATTGCCTCATTGTCCACAAAATAAAATAAAATAAAACTTTTAAAAAGTCCGGTTCTTATCTAACTTTATTCTCTGAAATGTCATATCATTTTTTTCAGATCTTTCTTTTGAACTTAACATATGATACTAGGATTACACCTGGAAAGTAAGAGCCAATTTGTATCTTTAAATGTATACTCGTGTCCTATGTATAGAAAGCATTCAAGCAATGTTTGTTAACAAAAAGGGGAGGGAAGTAGATATTTAACAAAAATGAATTAATATTCATCTAAAGCACCAAAGAAGAAAAACTAAACTGGTAGAAAATTCTTTAAAAATTTTTTTTTTCAATGTTTATTTATTTTTGGGACAGAGAGAGACAGAGCATGAACGGGGGAGGGGCAGAGAGAGAGGGAGACACAGAATCGGAAACAGGCTCCAGGCTCTGAGCCATCAGCCCAGAGCCTGACGCGGGGCTCGAACTCCCGGACCGCGAGATCGTGACCTGGCTGAAGTCGGACGCTTAACCGACTGCGCCACCCAGGCGCCCCCGAAAATTCTTGTATTGTGGACCCATAGTCCAAAGAGCCACAATCTTACGTAAAGAGAAATCTGAGAGATGCAGAAAGAATCTCTTTTAAAATATGTTTGTCACGGGGCGCCAGGGTGTCTCAGTCAGTTAACTACCTGAATTTTGGTTTCAGCTCAGGTCAGGATCTCATGGAGTTGGAGCTCTGCATCAGGCTCTGTGCTCTCTGTCCCTCCCCCACTCATGTTCCCTCCCTTCCTCTCTCCTTCTTTCCCTCCCCCATTTCTCTCTCTCTCTCTCTCATCTATCTCTTTCTCTCTCTCAAAATAAATAAGCTTAAAAATATATATATGTCTGTCGTCTACTCAGAAACCTAACATCCCATTATTGGGGGGGGACATTCTTATTTGAGGCATTTTTTCATAAATATGCAAATACTTGTGGATTGAGTTAAGTTTTAGTACAAACGAATTGAACCCTGAGGAGCTGGAACATGGGCAAGATGTGATAGAGGCCTCTGAGAAGGGTATATACCTAGAGGACGGAACATAGAAAGGCAGGAGGGTCTAGAAGGCAAACTTGGCCAATTCCATAACACCCATTAAACTCATAGACAGCTATAAGAAGGTTAACAACAGCGGTTTCATTGCCTAACGTTTTGGATTCAAATCCTGGCTCTACAAGTAGCGTTTGACCTTGGAAAAGTCATTTATTCTTTCTGCTATGGACTGAATTGTGCCCCACTATACTCATATGCTGAAGCTCCAAACCCCCGTGTGACTGTATTTGGAAACAGGACCTATAATTAAGGAGGTAGTTAAAATTAAATGAAGTCCTAGGGTGGAATCATGATCCAATAGAATTGATGTCTTGATAAGAAAAGACATCAGAGAGCTAGTGCCTGCTAGCTTGCTCTCTTATCTCTCTGCCATGTGAAAACATAGGGAGGGGGTCGCCGTCTGCAAGCCAGAAAGAGAGGAAAGAGAGCTCTCACCAGGAACCCAATCTATGGGCACCTTGACCTTTGACTTTCCACCCTCTAGAACTGTAATAAATTTCTACTGTTTAAGCCACCCGGTCTGTGGTATTTGTTATTACAGTATTGGTCCCACCTGACTAATACGCTCTCTAAACCACAGTTTTTACATATCTAAAATAAAAATTTGTAGGGAAGAACAGATAAAATAGTCCATGCATAGCACTTGGTTCAAAGTAGGGTATTACTATTGAATTTTAAGTAATAAGAATTCAAAAGGAAAAACTTCAGAGGAAATTACTTTAATTCTCTATGAAATGCCTTATCTACTACCAAATGCTCATATATGCAGCAAGGATGAGCAGTCTAAAGGCCAGCGTACATGTGAAAACCCTTGTTGTCCTGTACCATTTTGCAATGCTTGCAAAACACTGTCAGAGCCAACGTCAGAAATTTCTGGGTTTCCATTACCCCTAATTTATCTATTCATTAGAGTAGATATGGGACAGAAGGAAATGGCTGCTCAAAAAAAAAAAAAAAAAAAGAAAAAGAAAAAAAGAAAAACCCAAGAATTCCTTTGTGTCCTTCAGGTTTTAAGACAGTTGTTGGGTTTATTTTATTTTGGCTGTTTGCCTTTATTTGCACAAGAAGTCTTTATTTGCTTCCTGGAAAACCATAGGGTTTTGTTTTGGTTTGGTGTTTGGTTTTGCTTATTTGTTTTATTTTTGCGTTTTGCCTTCATTTACACAGGAAGCCCTTATTTGGCTACTTGCACTGACATAGACACAGATTATAGTCACACAGACAGTATTTGAGTCTTTTATGTTTGAGTTTATGTAAGGTAAATTTAATTTGGTAAGGCTACTCTCATATCTGAGAGCTGACTAACAGTGACAACTGGCTTGTCCTATTTCTCACCTATTTGTGTGATTGGACTGGGTGGATGGGTGTCTCTATCTTCCTCAAAAACTCTGTGTGGGTCCCTGGGATTCTGAGAGAGTTCCTTAAAGGGAATTCTCCTTCTTCAGAAAAAGGTAAACGACAATCAGGGCTGGCTCTGAAAAATAACAAGCTGAGGAAAGGGAAATAATAGAAACAGAGATCATGAAGCCCCTATATTAGAAACCCTAATGTGGATACAAACCAAATATTAGCTTCCAGTAGTGACGTACTTATTTAAAACCACACACACACACACACACACACACACACGCAAGACTTTAAATCTAATATAAATAATAGTTAACAATAGATCATATCCATTATGTTTTATTACAAGTACAAGGAAATTTCCTGACCTATTAAAGCTTAATCCAACCAGTCATGAAGCTATGGGTAGACTATAGTGCCACCTAAGAGATTTAGCTGCTGAATTCATCTGGGGTCCTAAACAGATTATCTAGATCAGGTGTTCATGAATCCATTCAGTAAGATAATTTCAAGCCTTATTTCAAATGTAAATACAGATTATCTTTGTGCATTCATTTTGTGCATTTATCGCATAGAAACATAATTAACTGCTTTTTAAAAAAATTTATTTACATCATTTCACCTACTTCAGGTTTAGGGAGCGTGCTCTGAGCATGATGGGAATATGCCAAAGATGGGTCTCTAAGAAGGTCCATGTTAAAGGTATAAAGTTGTATGTGGGCCACTTTGAGGTGATATGTATGTGTGTAGGTTTTACCCCGGATCTTTGTGGGTGTGTCAATACATCTATACAAAATGCTCTGTAGGTACGAAGGACTTTAGCCTTCAGGACACGGTCTCTACAAATTATTTTATTTATTTTAGTTATTTATTTAATTTGAGAGAGAGTGCGCACGAGAGAGAGCACGTGTGCGCGCATGCAAGGGAGGGAGGGGCAGAGGAAGAGAGAAAGACTCTCAAGCAGGCTCCACACTCAGCGCAGAGCCCAACGCAAGGCTGGATCCCAGGACTCCGGGACCATGACCCGAGCTGAAAGCAAAAGTCCGAGCTCAACCAACTGAGCCACCCAGGCACTCCCACTCAAAAGGAATACTTTTGAGACTGTACTCCTCAGAATGTAAGAAGATCCTTGAGTTACCCGGAGGAGAAAGGTGTGCCAGCTTCTGGAATTTCCAGCCCTGACTTGAACCACAGTAGCTCCATCTTTATTTGCTTTGTACTGTGTTCCTCCTCATACCACATGGTTTCCTTGGCTTAAAAAACGAAAGCTACAGGCTTACAGAACAGAGAAAAGAATCACAACACATACTGTGTGAAAAATAATAGCCTGTTAAGTCACTCGTTAAGAAAGTGTCAGTCCGCAAATGAGTTTCCCGGTATTCACAGACATGGCTCTCTTTTTGAGGGAAAAACACCAACAGGGAGATAGTTAGGGTTCGTGGGGACAAGCCCCAAATGAAAAACGTTGTGTACCTGAAGCGCTTGCTGTTGCCTACTCCTGTGAAACTGTTTCTCCTCCGGGACAGAACCAGAAAGGGGCCACAATGCAGCCTTATATACAAGCCAGACTTAAAATGGGAGACCCCGGCTCCAAGCCACACCAATGAGCTTCCTGAATTGCCTGTCAGTATTGACCAATCAGAACAAGGCCCTTCCAACCTTTTTGGAGAAGGGAGGGCACTTTCTGTATGGGAGGCCTGCCTGACTGGGGTCTGTCTGTTGGTGCTGTTGCTCCTGTAACAATAGTAAAGACTCTTTAAGCATGAACACAAAGTAACGAGTGACCAGTAGCCCAAGGATCCCTAATTCTGGATTTGCTGAAAAAATTTTTAAACTACTTTTTCCCCCATGAATTTATTAAGAGAAAGGTGAAGATGCTTTAAGCAAACTGAAGTACATTTTCATCCTAAAGAAGTCATTCTCTGATATGAAGATGCCTTTCTCAGAAATATAAAGTCTCTAAGAGAAATAAATTGGCCACCTAATTACCAGAATATTTTCCTTGCTTGAGGATTATTATCTTAAAAAAAAGTAGCTATTTTTTTTCTTTTAAAGTTGCTTCATTAGTAAAGCATTTGGGATATGACCAACACGTTTAAACATAAAGGTCAAAATATGTATTGTTTTTTATTCTAACAACCATAAAATAGGTGAAAAGTAGAAGCTACACCTAATAAAAATTACTTCAGTAAAGTATGTGGTTTCCATTTGAACATAAGGGTAATTCACTGAAATGAGTTCATTCAGATCCATTTGAGTCAAAGAATAGGACCTTAAGCATGTGGGCAAGAAGATAAAATATTTATAAATAGATAATATATACATATGTGTGTATACATAGATGAGTGTGTGTGCGAGAGAGAGAGAAACTGTAATCTTTATTGGTGATATGGTTGCATAACTAGAATATCCGTGACAATCTGCAAGCCACTGAAAAGCAGACTCAGTAGACGGTTTTCTTAAGTGTGAGTTTCAAAGGATACCATATAAAGAGAAACGAATTTATCATACTGCAGCAATGGATGAAAAGAACTGAAATAACGGGGAAGAGAAACATTATCAAAAGAGCCAAAAACCATAAAATAGGAATGAACCTAGCATGTTTAAGATTTTATGAAGAACATTATAAAATCCAGACTAAGGAAAAGAAATACCATGTTCCTATATGAGAAGAGCCCTTCTTATAAAGATATCTGTAAATTTCCTAAAGTATTCAATGTACTGCACATCAAAATCCCCACAGGTTTTGTTAGCTTGTTTGTTTATAACATTTTATATACGTTCTTACGCTCATCTGAACAAGAAAGTACACAAGACTAGCTGAGAAGAATTTGAAAATAATAGTGGTAGGTAAGTATGGGAATTGAGAAAACTATCGTACCTGAGTATCAAAAAATATCATAGGAGTTAACACCATCAAATAGGTCAATAAAAAGAATATTAACAAATAGAATATTGTCAAATGGATAGAGAATCCCAAACATATCCATGCATATTCAGGTATTATATCATTAAAGCAATTAATTTCATCAGGAAAAGAATAGACTCTTCAATAAATGTGGTTGCTACCCATGTGGAAAAAAATTAAGTGATAGTATTTTATTACAATGAATAATAAATTCCAGATGGTTTAAAAAGTTAAACGTAAGAAAAAAAATTTACATATATGAAATAGTAGTGGAAAATATAGAATATTATAGTAAGATCAGGTTGGGAATGGTTTTCCTAACAATATAAAAGTCCAGACAGCATTAGCAACATAAAGATTAAAAATTTATGTCCAATGAAAACTATAATGAACATAGGTCGAAGCTAAATGGCAGATATCAAGAAATTATTTGTGATGCACAATTGATTACAGAAGAAATACAAGGCATCAACACATTTATTAAAGGATATTCAAACATGTTAGCAATCAGGAAAGTAAAACTTGAAATAATAGACACTAATTTTACCCACCAGATAAACAAAAAATAAGAATGGATAATACCTAGTACTGGTAAAGTTACAGTTAAGTGGACTCTTAGAACTTTGTAGGAATATAAATCAATAAAGCTTTATTAATAATTTGACAGTATTGAAATCAAAATACATACACCAGGAATTCTACTAAGAATTTACCATACAGAGGTACTCTTAACACATGCAGAAAACAGTACAAAAATGTTTCTTGTGACATTGTTTGTAATTATGAAAAATTGGAGTTTTAAATGTATATATATTGGGAAGTGTCTAAGTACCTGATGATAATTCCATGGAATATTCTGCACCCATTAGAAAATACAAAATAAATATGTACACGCATAAAGATCTTTAAGGGAAATAAAGCAAGAGAAAAGAATAATGTGCATAATAGGATCCCATGTTTGTTCCTTAAAAAAAGATCATTGATGTAGATGTGCACAAACATATGCCAACCTGTGAATACTGGTTACTGCTGGAGAAGGTGCTGTGGGTGCAAGGGAGGAGGGGTGTGAAAGAAGCCCTACAAAATTTAGTCTATGTGTTTTGAACCTTTAATAACAAACATGCATTCCTATACTAGTTGGTCAACTTAAAAAATACCAACAATTCACAGAGAATGTTAAAAAGACAATCACCTTTTGTTGATAATAATATCTTAGCATTTTCAAGGTCACCATACCTGTTTAAGCTTAGTGATGAGAATTATTGGATGTGTGGTGTTTGTTCACAGCCTACGATTTTGCTTTGTTTAATGGGATATTTTGCACCCATTTAGGGAATTCTTTCATATTTCTTTATCATTTTCTGTCAACCAGCTAAACTTCTTCCTCAGGAAGGACCGCTGGACTCCCCACAACATAGTGTAGTAAAGGAGAGGAACACAATCACAAGCCTCTGATTTTTATGCAAGTAAAGGGCACCGGTTCGTCCTATTGAAACCCCCTCCTAAGTGGCAGAACTGCCAAGTTCAGTTCTCATTAGTCTTCTATTACCCCTCCCCTTCCCCACCACACACGCATAGCTCCATTTCAAAACCCAGATCTTTCATCAAAATTCAAGGTAAACAAGTGACAGTGTTCCTTCCTTTTCCCTCAGTGAACACCTTGCATCACCCTCAGTACTCAGCTTTTTCTTAACTCGCCCAGGGGCTGCAGGCAGTGCCACCCCACAGAATGGGGAAGGGTTTCAGAACTGTAGAAGGGAGCTTCTTAGAAAGCAAGAAACCTGTCTGGGACTGGAATTTTGCATACTACTTGGAAGACTAAAATACCTACTTGCTAGGTAGGTAATTTCCTCCTGGCCTTTGATTAAAATGCAAACTCCTTAGCCTGCCCTTTGAGGTTGTGTATATTCTGGTAGATCCTATGACCTCATATCATACCACACCCTGGTTACACTGGCCTTTCTTCTGACCCTCCAACAGAAAGCAGTTCCTCCTCAGGGCTTCTTGCACTCACTTTTCTCTATGCCCAAAACAGTGCTCTCCCCACCATCTTCAGGTGGCTTGTCCTCTGTCTCTTCAAAGTTCAGCTCAAATATTGCCTCTTGGAGAGGCCCAAACTATTCCTAACTGAATGGATAAAGGTGTTAAATAAGCCAGTCCAAGCAGAACAACTCTGGGAGGGAGTGTTCACCTTGGAGTTTCCTAAGTAGACAGCTCTCCAATCTACTGAACACCTGGAGCTGCCTGGATTGACCTTACTACCTGTAAGGGACTTGCTTTCGACAATAGCAAGAGAGGCAGCAGAGAAAGGCTAGCAGGAAGCAACTTACTGGAGTGTACTTCACCTTCTCTATTTTTGCTTTTAGAGTCTAGAGAGATGGGGTGTGTGTGTATACGTGTGCATCAGAAGGAAATACAGAAGAACAATAAGGTAACTCTTAGAATATCAGAATTCTCTATTTTACTTCCATCCCTGTCTACTTACAAAAAGAAGGAAAGACATGAAATCTTAATTTCTCTGAGATCCAAATGTAATACAGGGAAGGACAGTATATTAGTCATTTCCATGTGTCCATAAAGTTATGAACAGAGCTGGCTAAAATGGGCATCTATAAATTTTTCCTATTATTTAATTGAAATAATAAAGTCAGACAGATACTGTACAAGGTAGTAAGCACAGGAGACAAACCAATGACAATGCATCCTTCTTTGGTAAATCCATAGTTAGAATCTTCAATATAGAATCAACTAAATATACAACTGAAGAAACATATATATCCTTGAAGTCATAAGAAAATACTAGCTGAATTTACCGAATGTTAGACTGGAAGGAACCTAAGAGTCATCTCAGCTAACTCCCTTAATTTTGGGGTAACAACAACAACAACAACAACAACAAAAACAACAAATAAGCCCTAGAAAATGTAAGTTTTACTGAAGAGACAGAGTAATTTCATGGCAGAATTATAAGTAGACTACTTGGTATCCTTCGATCCTACAAGCATTTACTGAGTATATAATCATAGTAACATCTCGGCAATGTCTAAAGTGTTTACTCTCATAAAAATCATAAGAATAGTATTATATTTATCATTATTTTTCAGATGAAGCTCACATACTTGCCTAACCTTACACAACGAATATCCAGGACAGTCAGGATTAAAATCCACAGCAGACATTTCCAATGATAACAACATTAGCCACTGTGCAATATTGCTTCCCCAAAACTGCTCTAACACTATGGGGACATAAAGATGAGCCAGATAGGACCTTGCCCTCATGGAGATCAGAATCCAGACATATAGGGAAAAAAGTCTCTCAGAATGATAGCAATTAAAACAATAATTCAAGGGGCACCTGGCTGGCTCAGTTGGTTAAGCGTCCGACTTCAGCTCAGGTCATGATCTCGTGGCTTGTGAGTTCAAGCCCCACGTCGGACTCTGTGCCCGGGCACAGCTCAGAGCCTGGACCCTGCTTTGGATTCTGTGTCTCCTCCTCTCTTTGCCTCTCCCATGTTCATGCTCTGTCTCTTTCTGTCTCTCAATAGTAAATAAACGTTAAAAAAAATTTTAAAAAAAAATCTAAAAAATACTATGGACTTACTAAAGAGGGACCAATTATTTCCTCTACTGTAGCTCAGTTCATTCCCCTAAGAAATTTACAATCTAGACACAGTGGTATGATTTGTACATAATTAAATCAAAATAAAAGGAAGAGTACCACAGGGACTGAACTGTGTCTCCCCCCCCAAAATAATGTTGAAGTCCTAACCCTTGGTACCTGTGACCTTATTTATTAGAGTGTCTTTGCATACGTAATCAAGTTAAGATGAAGATTTAGGGTGGGCCCCAATCCAGTATTATTACCCGTGTCCTTATAAGAGGAAAACATCATATTGAAGGGAGACACATAGGAATCACACAACGTAGCAGAGACAGATTTTGGATTGCTAAGCTTTGTGGGTGCAAGTCAAGGGACACCAGGGATGAAAGGGCACCACCAGAAGCTGTGAAGAGAGAAGGAAGGATTCTACCCAGAGTCTCAGAGGACACATGGCCCTGATGACACCTTGATTTCAAACTTCTAATTTCTAGAACTGTGAGAGAAAAAAAAAAGTCTGAGTTAAGCGGCTAAGTTTGTGGTAACTTCTCATGGCAGCCCTAGGAAACGCATACACATCCATTCTTCCTTATATTTAAAGAAAGTATAACAATATTAAAAGTGGAATGTGGTCAATCTCAAGAGCAGGTGGTTATTCAGCACCTCCTTGATCTGGGTGCTGATTCAGAACACAGCGAAAGGTCTGTGAAGTGACAAGTGTTGACATTTTATACACAAATTCACGACAAGGAATTATGCTGAATTTGGAAACAATGATACTTTCTCTTTAGCCAAGCACTGATCATTCTGTTTTACTAATCACCTGGATGGGGCTGGGGAGAAGGTCGTGAAATGAATGATCTAACCTAAGATAGGTAGACAGCTGGCCTAGTTCCCAAAACAAAAGCCTTGGGAAATTGCCAAGAAGTCCGGACACTAAGTTTCCGGAGGCAGCCAGCTAGGGTTTTTCCCTCCCCACTGATGGAAAAATACAGGAACTACTGCCTCTCTGGACGAACACCTGATCATATGGTCCTGCCAGTGTCAGCCAGAAAGTGGTCCACATCTCTTGTTGAGCAAGGATAAGATCTACTTAAGAGTACTGATTTCCAGTGTTGAGCAAGCCTATCAATTACTATATATATATATATATATATGCCCATTTGCACCTCTGACTGCAGAGGAAATTGTTAAGATAAAAGTGAGGACCAAATAAGGACAGTAGCGATGACTTAGGCTCCAGAAGATCTTGTTTCCTTCCCCAGCTCTGCCACCTACCAGCCTGAGGGCTTTGGCAAAGTCAGTGACAATTTGGGGTACGTTTCTCCATGGACTCAATGCCTGGGGAAATGCCACATCATTATGTGGATCAAAATAAATGACATAGGAAATGGAAAAAAAGATCTATGAGATTGTAGTCTTACAAGAATCTAAGGGTTTTAAAGTTCCCTAGAGGATGCTAGAATTTGATGCACAACCTACACTCTTCTGGTACCATATTTCTAAAAACCACTTTTGTCCACTTCCATTATATACACCATAGCAGTGAGAACGTAGTATTTCAAACCCAGGGATGCCATCACATCAGCTACAGAGTAAGCTTCAGAGTCCTTCACATAGTTTGTGGCCCCTTCCTCGGCCTGTGTCCAGGACCCTTTCACAGCTGTGTATCCCTGTGTGTGACCTTACACGTACACTGCTTATGAAAGGAGTAAGGCCAACCTTTCGGCTTGAGCTCTTAGGCCCCTGGGCAAGTTACTGAACTGATCTGCGTGCTATTGTCCTCACCTATAAAATGGGACTAGTTATACTGCACATCACCAAGGAAAACACAAGAGTACACAGAACCTAGTATTGTTCAGTAAATGCTTCCTGAAACCATTATTACTCATACTGTTTACTCATATTGGCCCGCCAGCCACCCTGGACTGCTGTGTTCCTTCTATACACATGATTTTTTCCAACTTCTTATCTTTGTTCGCAACACAGTGTTCACCTGAATCTACCTACACCAGCTCTATCCGTAGAAATCCAACCCATCCTCCCAGGCCTGACTTAAATACCCTATCTTTCACGAAGCGTTGCCCGATGTCCCCAAGCAGATATGAGCATCCAAAACACATTTTTGGGGATCTCTCTTATGATGAATCACATTTCCTCCTCTCCCTTAATAAGTCGTGAGCTCACCTCTCCACCCCCCCCCCTCCCCAGGATAGAATTCTTTCCTCATTCATCTCTTCCAGCTAGCACTTGGAAGAGTGACTTTCTCATAAGAGCTGCTCAGTAAGCATTTGATGAATGCATTCATAACCTGCCCAGAGCTCTGGCAGTTGATTTATTCTCCTGGTGGTTCTTTACTCTGGGCAATGTAGGCATTTGATGAATAATAGTTACTGTGTTTTCAATATCCATGTGTAATTTATGTTTTCTGGATTGTTTGGCTTAATTGTAATGAGTGTGAAATAATTTGGTAGTTTGAAAGGAAAACTTAATACGGTAATAATATACATTTTATACTTTATTTCTGTGCTGGTAAAGTGCCATCAACTGCCATTGAAATACTATACTTTTCAAGGAAAACTTCCACGTTAAATGTACCCATAGACGGTAAGAAGCATCCTAATATCAGAAATGTAAACTGTGGAAAAGATATGCATCAGAATTGAAGAAGTGTAATTAGGGCTCCTTTCTCCCAGCATAGACCCCTCAGTGCTTCGAGATGTACACACTTTATAAATTAGACTCACCTAGCCAGTCCTGTAGGGCAGAATGCAGCCTCTCACTTTGTTTCAGACTTCTCTTTTTCTACTCGATTGAACCTCATGTTTTGTCCCTTCTGCCTCTAGAATGTCTTAACGTCTAACATCTGACCACCTACCTGCCTCTTCCAAGCTTGGGCCCTGGGTCCAGCAGCCTACAACACGACAAAATGGTAGGCAACTGATCTCCCTACGTACAGTCTCCCCCAACCCAACTATTCCTGTCTGACTGTGTCATACCTCAGGCCTACTGAATAAAGTTTACACTTCTTAGCCTCGCATTAAAAATCAGTCAGAATCTAATTCTTACCTAATTTTCCAATCTTAGCTTTTAATCCAAATAAATTTAGAGTCCCCACGGTGTGAAAGCCTTCCTCCTGAGAATATACCTAGCGTTGTCATACCTCAGCATCTTTGTTTAAACTCTCCCCTCTTCCTGTGTCTGGGTGGCTCAGTCCGTCGAGCATCCAACTTTGGCTCAGGTCATGATCTCACAGTTTGTGAATTTGAGCCCAGCATCGGGCTCTGTGTTGATAGCTCAGAGCCTGCAACCTGCGTCATATCCCATGTCTCCCCCTCTCTCTGCCCCACTCGTGCTCTGGCTCTCTCTTTCAAAAATAAATAAACATTAAATAATTTTAACTGTCCCCTCTTCCTAAAACCTCCCCCTCATTTCTATTTGTTGAACCTTCCTCCACTGTTAAGAGCTAAGCTCATGTCCTACCTCCTCGGTGAAGTATTCCCTGATGATAGCAGCCAGCCTAGCTCACTACCGCTAAACTCCTATAAAATTTAGTATCTGCCTCATTCACACAGCCCTTGACACATCACCATATATTCTAGTCACTTATGTGAATCGTCGTCCTCCTACTATTTGGATGAGAACCTCATTTTATATATATTTATCCCCCTCATGGGCTTAAACCACATATTGGTTTAGTAAAAATCAAATGGATAGATATCAAGTGAGTAAACAAGATTCTTGGAGCAGATAACTCACTTGACTGGATGTCACATGGAGGTTTCTGGAGTGACATGGGGGGAGTCAGAGCCGATGAAAATTACTGAAATTAAGAATTTTACTTCAAGCTATTCCATAGGCTCGTTTGACAGGGCACTCAGGAGCGTGATAGAGGAACAACTGGCACGCTTAAGGATGCCCCTTAAGGCTATTGGTAAAATGGTCACTGTCCCTAACCGATTGGTTTTGTTTTGACCAAGTAGAAAAAATGCAGAGTAGAAGGGCTAAACTATTAAATATTCTTGGGGTCACGGAGGGGAAACCCTCAAGTGTATGTCACCACCGAAATACCTGTTGTAGGTTAGCAGTGTCAGAAAAAGATGTCACCACTTTACAGGAAAGAGACGAGGAAGGAAAAATATGTCATTTTGTGGAAAGAGAAAAGGAAGCATTTCACGTCTTCCCTGCTGGTGGTTCAACTTCAGCCGACAGGCTCTGTACCGCGGAGGATTTCGGGACCACCCTCCTCGGCAACACTGGAGAAGCATAAAAATGAAGTCTGTAGAAGAGATGCATCTGGAGAGAGACAGTAATTACTGGCCAGGACTGATTAAAATTCTCGCTAGGACCTCAGAGAAGCGCTGAGCGTGGCTAAGCAAAGAAAGGAAAGCATAACTGCTGCTTCCCGGAGCACGTGTGGAGTGAGGAACAAAGACAGGAAAATATATCACTGGCTCCTAGCCACAAGCTAAGAAAGTGAATGAAGGAAAAGCCAGATTGTATCGATCTGTCGCTCCTATCTATGATATGATATTCAACGCCCTAATCAGTGTGTAGGACAACGCTTTCGCTCCCTGTAAGCAGATTGTTAATATTCCCTAGGTCTTTCTCATGCTGCTGCATTTCATCTCCCTCAATAACAGCAATCATAGGGGCAAAGTTTGTGCGAAACACTTGTCTCACTCATATACCTGGCAAAAAAAAAAAAAAAAAAAAAATCCCGTATGTGTTACACACTGACACACTGATGTTTCCTTCCCTCTTCACTCCAGAAAACAAACTTAAGGTTTTACTCCCTGAACCAGGGATGACAAGGTAGTTTTTGTTTTTGGTTTTCTTTCTTTCTTTCTTTCTTTCTTTCTTTCTTTCTTTCTTTCTTTCTTTCTTTCTTTCTTTCTTTCTTTCTTTCTTTCTTTTTTGCCAGGTTGTTGACTCCCACCTTTCCCTGACCTAGAGAGTTGGTTTACTAGCTGGTTTCTCAAGTAGATTTTTAAAAAATAAATGCTTTTGAAGTCTTCTGTCCAAGATGTAGGGCTAACATGAGCAACGGTCTTCAAAGCAATTAACTTTGATTTGTTTTCCAATAACTGCTAGCTGATGATGTTACTAAACTTACGCCTTTGAACTTTTCCAAGGATACAAATTCCGTTCAGGAGTAAATGGGGTGGGCCTGGGTGGCTCAGCCAGTTGAGCATCTGACTTGATTTTGGCTTGGGTCATAATCCGAGAGCCCCACATTGGGCTTTGCGCTGAGTGTGACACCTGTTTAAGGTCCTCTCTCTCTCTCTTCCTCCCTCTGCCCCTCTCCCCCGCTCACGTTCTCTCTCTCTCTCTCTCTCTCTCTCTCTCTCTCTCAAATGTAATAATCAGTTATACCATTATAGATTTGTCACTCTCCACTATATCCCTTGCTTGCTGTTTGCTATCCTTTGCTTAATGGTTTTGTTTCTGGAACATGGTTCACTCTCCCAAGCAAATGGAAAGCCAAACCATCTAAATCAATGAACTCCCCAGGAAAAACAGTGTACTTGAAAATGCTGGCAGTGTTTAGGGACACGCTAGTCTGTAATATGGCTTTTGTCATTTTCAAGTGAACCACCATGGCTTAGTGTAAATTTCCCTTTTTCTCCATTTTTTAAATGTGATTTCCCTGAAGGCAGGAATCATGTCATGAAAACTATGGACTAAATGGGATCTTTTTTTTTTTCAATATATGAAATTTATTGTCAAATTGGTTTCCATACAACACCCAGTGCTCATCCCAAAAGGTGCCCTCCTCAATACCCATCACCCACCCTCCCCTCCCTCCCGCCCCCCATCAACCCTCAGTTTGTTCTCAGTTGGACTAAATGGGATCTTGAAGATCATCTAGCCCTGCTTGCCAAACCCTGAGGCCCTCTTTGTCATTCCCCAGGTAAGCAGTAGTTAATTATTTACTTAATTCCGTGGGTGCTTGAAGGATTTAGGTACAGAGAGGAATGCAGTTGTGTGTTATTTTACTTTTAACTACTGGTAGTTTGTTAGTAATAGTTTTGTAATTGTCTGTCTTTTTCTTTTCCTTATTCCTCCACTTTTTTTTACAAAAACTCTAACAAGGTTTGCAAAGAAACACAAAATTGGCATGCAAACAAGGTTTGAGAAAAAGCAGGGCAGGCTGAGAGGAAACCAGCGATCTCCCCAGAAGAAAGTGTAGTTGGCATTAATTTTTCTATTTACATTCCTTTTTTTTTTTACAACTGTTTTTTGAAAAACGCTAAGAATAAACAAGATACAATGGTCTTTGTAAAGGGAAGGAAAAGAAGATGAGCGTTGCACCCAAATGCCAACATCACAGATTGAATAGAATTGCCCCAGGTTTTATGACTGTTTCATCCCTAGCTTGAAAAATACTGTATATTTTTTGTCACCAAGGCTAATTTCATATACTTTGTACGTTTCTCCTGTATTCCTGGTGGATGAGAAGCCATTATAAAGTTTGAGATGGGGGGACCTTAGAAATAACTCAATACAATGCCTTCATTTTACTGATGGGGACAATCTGAACCAAAGAGGTGAAGCCACTTGCCTGGAGAGACATGGAACCCTGGAGTAGCTGCGGAGTAAGGCATGGGGCTTCCACTTCCCACACCAATGCTCCTTCTGCCAAACCACACCACCTTTTACCAGAAGATCAGCATTAGAACCTACTTTGCCTTTTTCTTTTCTTTCCGCATAACTCCAGGCTACTAGGCTTTCAATCATTTTTATGATCTTTCAACTAATCAGTAAGATTGTGGCATGGCGTAAGATCACAGGTAACTTTTCAATAAAATATAAAACCATCAGTTCATTTGCCCATAATGGCATCTATTGTTCTAGCTCTCTAGCTTTACTAGTTTTCTGTTCCTCTTAATAAAAATAGTTCTTTGCTGCTATTTTCTGTTTGAAAACCAAACTCTCATACATATTTCTGGTTTTTGCTCTTTTCCTACTCCTTTTCATGTGCCACAGATCAGACTGCTAAGATTTCTGAAGCCTGACACAAGAATCGCTTAGTGCTCAATCCCGCTGCCTTACTGCCTGTCATCCGTCCATCAATGCAAAAATGAATATGTAGGAATGTATTTCACAGTCTTGGCAGGACAAATTTTTTAAAGACTCTGACTGATTTACAACATTTAACCAAATTGCTAGAAATATACCCTGACAAAAAATAACCCTCAATACTAAAACATAATTATAGGAAAGAAAAAATAAATTCTTTCTTCAGGTACCTGGAAAAAAGTCTGAGTTATAACAACACCGAATGAACTACTGGTTTTTGTTTTGTTTTGTTTGCCTGTTCTGCTAAATTAAATAAACTAAAAAACTTTTTGATGCTTGGTTATTTGAGGTGGGGTAGGAAAGGAGATAGAATATAAATTCAATCATGGTAACTGACATTTCAATGGAAAACAAGATTAACATATTAAAACAATAAAAACCCATTGTACTAACTATGTACACTGGGTTAGCATGCCCTTCTTCCATGAGAAAGAAAGATACTATGCCTATGAAAGGGGTCTCACATCCTAATAAATATTCTCTCTGCTAAGCCCTTGTTGTCTCCGGTGGAAAACTGGGAAATGCAAACTCAATTTAATACACAAATAATAAAGTTTAAAAAACACACATGCACACTGCCACAGGGTTTTTGTTCAATATGAGTCTACGTAAGAATAAGAACTTGGGGGTAGTCATTCCAAAAATGTTCCAAGTGTGCTGCTTAGAAAATTATGCCTTCTTACCTCTGGAAGAATAAAATGGAAAGAAAGAAAAAGAAGGCAGAACAGGAGGAAAACAGGAAGCAAAGAAGAATAAGAAGGAAAGCAGCAGGAGGAGGAAAAAGTCAGACTCTTCCTGAGTTAGGGGAAGGCTCTCACAGAGAGAGGAAGATAGTTCTGTTTGCACCCAGATCTTGTTCAACTTTATAATTCTTGTCTTTCTACCCAACGGTCTTTTCTAATCACCATTCTGTCCACACTAAAGGTTCATCTAGAATCACAAAATTTAAAAGATATGATTAGAGTAAAAAAGTCCTTGGGACAATCCCCTTCCTCTGCTACATTTGACACACAAGGAAACTTAGGTAGAGACAGTGTATTAGATTTGCCCAAGAACACAAAACATTATTCTAAATAAACTAGAAGAGATAAATTCATTCCAAAACAAATTTACTCGGGGTAAGGGGTGGTAAGAGTGGTCTTTTATATCAGTTTAACAGTAAGTTACACCTGCGTGTGAAAACACTCAAATTGGAGGATTAAAATGTCCTTTGTGAAAAACTGGTCACAGGAGTATCTTTTCCTGGTCCCTGAGTTTCTTAACTAGAAGAGCCTGAGTTGAACTGGTTGGTGAAAAGCAAACTTTGGCCCACTCAGTTTACTTCATATAAAAAAACTTAAATATGGAGACTAGTGATAGAAGCAAAGAAAGTCCCAAGTTCAGCATGTCATAAGTTACGGATATTTGAAGAAGATGCAGAGAAGAAATCAGGAAGAAGCTAAGAGTTGAATGACACGGTTTGGATAAAACACAAAGGCTGACCTGATAGTCTGTTGATTAACTACAAGAGGACAAGACTTGATGTCCAGACAAGAGCAACCCAGTTATTACTACTCTTCAAATGACTACTTGAGGTGACATTTTCCAGAAAAGAAAGGCCATTCAACATTAGCATGTACTGTCAAGGAATTTGCGGAGTGTCTTTTTTTGGAGTTTTACAAAGTTAGGCAAGACTTCTAGGGAAGAGAGTTGGATGAAATCCAGTGGTTACATATGAGAACTGAGCATCCTTAAGTACCCATCTAGCCCTAACAAGTCAAGCAAAGGATCAAGAATGTAAAATAAGGTGGGGGGGGGGGAGGGGGGATGCCTGGGTGGCTCAATTGTTAAATGTCCAACTTTGGCTCAGGTCATAATCACGTGGTTTGTGGGTTCGAGCCCTGCGTTGGGTTCTATGCTGACGGCTTAGAGCCTGCAGCCTGCTTTGTATCTCCCTTTCTCTCTGCCCCTCTACCACTCATGCTCTGTCTCTCTCTCTGTCTCTCAGAAATAAATAAAATTGTTATTTTTTTTTGGAAAAAGAATGTAAAATGAGGAAAAATACTGTATTCTCTTTTAAAAGTAAAAAACAGGTAAAAAAAAGGAAATGACCTTAGTCTATCTCCTAGCATTTGCAGAAGAAACACATTGTTTGCATCTAGAAGGACTGAAAGACACTGTCAAAAATTATCAGTTTGTGGGGTGACGGTTCCTGCCAGAGTAACCTAATTGTCTTTGACTCACTTTTAATCTGGGTGGATGTGGTGAGAATGGCTGATGTTGCTTAACAGCATTTAGTGTTGGTGTTAAATATAGAAAATTCACAAAAAAGATTCTTATCTACAGAGGAGTGGAAAACATTGTTACACATGATGAAACAGTAAGACAGAGAGGAAGGTGGGAAATGTCCCCCTTCCTGTCACATAGTTCATCTGTGAACAAAGTTCCCTCTGGCTTCAAAAAAAAAAAAAAAAAAAAAAAAGACCTGTACTCAAGAGAAATAGGTAA
Organism: Felis catus; assembly: GCF_018350175.1. NCBI lineage: Eukaryota > Metazoa > Chordata > Mammalia > Carnivora > Felidae > Felis > Felis catus. The sequence continues at coordinate 147,120,547 of NC_058375.1, forward strand.
ATGTGTGGTCGGGACTGAAAAAGCAAGTCCAATATGAATAACATTACCCCCAAGAAAGTATACATTACCTGAAGGTAATGATGGAAAATGATGCACTATTCAAAACTGAAAACAGGATAACTAATTATTACAAGGTACAAAGAGAGTCAATTCTGAAAGTGATACCTTTTAATATGAGAGAAGGGAGATTTGGAACAACAAATCACAAAAACAGCTTTTCTTTAAAATAGCAGTTTTATGACTTTACTGTACAATTTTCTGTGACCCTAACCCTCAGTCTAGCTTACACATTAGTTGGATCTTATTAATATAGTTGAAGATGGAAATACACACTGGTGGTCTCACTTCTCATAAGCATACCACACAATAGAGCAATAGAGTCACCTCTAAAAAGAGATGAGAAAAATAAAGGCATATATATATATATACACACACATATATATATATACACACATATATATATGTATATATATATATTTGTCTCCTCTGTATTAGGAGTTTGTTGTTAGACTTGACAAATTCTAACACACTAACACATAAGTGCACTCACTGTGCATCCAGTGTTTGAGAAAACTGTCCTATTGTCTTTCAACAATTATATCTCTTAAGCATCCTTTATTAAATCATATTTAAAATGTCTGACTTAGAATATATAATCAAAGTAATACGAAAACAAACCAGTCATACGCATTTCACCACACTCGCTTTATACGCTTTATATAGAGAAAAACTCGAGTTGATGGTCTGGATTAAATTTAACTTTTCCCCCAGAATCTGTGAAAATTCAATTCAAAACAACAACCTTTAGCAAAATCCCACTATATATCTGGCTCTAAGCTAAGGAAAAGCAATGCTGAATTTTGTAAAACATTGTCTCTGCCCAGAATGAGCCTACAGTCTAGTAAGAGATCAACATACCCACTTCCATAGAATAAAAGACAGAAAATGGTACAAAGGATTCAAGAAGACAGAACTGAGAGACTGATTTCTTCTTGGGATGGGGCAGGAGTTCTCTTTAAAGGAGGAAGACAAATTTAGAGATACTAGTATAATTTCAATAGTTAGATACGGTAGTTATGGAAGACTCAACACTTCACATATGGATGAGGGTCCAAAGGGAGTCATCAAGAGGAGAAAACAGAGAGAGAACTGATCAGAGACTGGTAACAAGGCTGGTGTTTCAGGAGTGTGGGCTGCTTAGTAAGAGACACCTTACAGGTGCTACCTGTAAGGTGCTACCAAGCACCTTACAGGGACCGAATGGGTAAGGGCTCTTATCTACTATGCTAAATACTTTGGACTTGATTCAATAATCAAAGGGGAATCACTCATTTTTTTGAGCAGAGGTATAAGTCAACTAAGTGGAAATTTTAGGAAAATTGACTTGATCGTAAGATACTTGGAGGGAAAAGAGCTAAAGGCCAGTTGGACTAATGTCATAATCTTAGAAATAGGCAATAAAGGCTTGAACCAGAGTAGTGTCCATTGGGGAAAATGGGAAAGAGGAGAAGCCAGAAGTACAGAAGTATAGGAATAGGACTTACATAGTGACTCTTAGGTATAAAGCACAATGGGAGTGCAAGTTGAACTCTGAGCCATACTGAGGATGATGATACCTTGGGCAGGAATGGCAAGGAACCTAATGATTTTGCTCCACTGTTGGACTCCAATTTCACTGCCACTTCTGTAGCCAAGCTCCAACAAACAGTGCTCAACCTCTGAAGTCCAAAAATCAAATTGCATTGGGAAATCTAATCCTCTCCTTATCCCATGCTACAGAATTCATTTGTAATGGCAGGTCAACAATTGTTAAGATTCTGTAGTTTTCTAGAAACAGTAATTCTGAAAGCCGCACTAAATGTGTATCTTGAACTCAGCTAGAAAATCAGAGTCTGACCATCCCTTCAGACTAATGTCCAATCAGAGAATCTGACCTGAGCATCCAAAGACTGTAATGGAATTTGTTTCAGTTGCTTCCTCTTCCTGTATGAGGCAACTCTCAGTGGGTACCAAGAAGTCATACTCTACTAGTGAATCTTATCAGTAGAGGAAGAACGTGGCCTTTAATGACCTATTCAAGAGTAATGTTTTATTAAAGTAGTTTAAATGTTAAAAATAATAATGAACTAAAGGGTAAATGAACCCAAACAATACATATGGGTGGAGAAGCCAATGTAGGCAAACATGACGGAAAGCTCCTACGGGTCACTGAGAAACATTTAGCCAAAGATATTGCCCTTGTGTCTCTGTTCGGTTTTTTCTAAATGCACTTAAAAATGAACACAAGCTCTTTTAAAATTATATCTCTGGTTCTAAGCTCTTGTAAGCACATCATCACGGAACCTTAATGATCGTATGGTCTCCCTCTATTGAGGCCAAACTAGGAGGAAGAGTAGAGCCCCTGGAGCTTGAATTTCCCCAGTTAAAACCCCCACAAGGGAGGCAACAAGTATGTGTACTGCAGGTGTACATGTGAATGTGGAAGGAGGTGGGGGAAAGATTATTCCCAGGGGCCAGGCTGGTCTGATTTGGGGTTATTGGTTTGAGTGATGTGACACCAAGAGACGACAAACGTGTCAATGTCCAGTGAGCAGAGGAGATGGAGAGCTGACTGAGGAAACCACGTGTGAGAGGATGAAGGGCAGGACAGAGGAGAAGATACACAAACAGAAGTGACAAAATAAGATGTAATAGGAATGGGTTTTGAAACAAATTCTGTGAACAGGGACTTCCCTCGTGTTTCCACATCTCCCTGTGCATAGCCCATCCTGCTTTGCTTGTTCAGGAGATGTGTTCTTTGATGCCAGACCTCAGCAGGTGTTAGAGACTTCATGTCGGTACCAGAAGGCCCACAGAGATACCATTGTGTCAAAGCTTTTCTCCCATAGGCACCTATAATAATTTTTGCCACGAAATCTAAGAGCCAACAGGATGCAGCCTGGACACTTGGCCCTCACCTTTTCTACCCCAGGCTTTCACTTCCATACTCACGTAACCACTGCCAAACCATGACTCGGGCTCTTGGGTCATCCAGGTGAGTTTCACTAGGACGGGGCAGGGCTTTATGCACGGACTATGGTCCCTAGAGGATGCAGTTTTCAGCACACCTGCTCACATGAAACTCAGCACGGCATTCGTCCCGGTTTCTCCTGCACAGTCAAATGGTACTTTTCACACACCTTTTTGGCAAAGAAAACAGCTCAAATGCATCTGCGGTTACCCCAGGGGAACCATTTTATAAGAACCTTTTCTTTTTAAATATAATTTATTGTCAAGTTAGCTAACATACAATGTGTGCTCTTGGTTTCATGGGTAGATTCCCGTGATTCATCATATAAGCACCTTTTCTAGCAACCGTGAACCATCGTCTCTGGTGAGATTTTGTACCTGGATCTTCTTTCTGAGATGATGGGCAGCATCCTCATGAGAATGAGCCATCCCCCCTCTTCCCTTGTTAGCCCAGTTCAGAAGTGCAAAGAACTTCTACCTGTTCCTCCTCCTAACCAGTATTCAACAATTCAATTTCCTGGACATTGATTCATCATCTACTATGTACAAAGCTATGAGATTAAGTTCTGGAAAGTAGAGGGATGAGCCTAACATGAAAAGCTACTTGGATGATAAGTGTATTTTATAAAGATGACCTCATAGATATCCCATAGGCTTTCCTTACAATGTGATTTTTGAGAGGCAGGATATACATTCTATTCCCTTGAGTCTAGATAAGGCTGTGGCTAGTGCAGAAATATGCCATGTGACATCCAAGGTTAAGTTATTAAAAAAAAAAAAGGAGTTTCTATCCTGTTCCCTTGAGATGCACACAACCCAGCCACCATGCTCTGAGGAAGCCAAGTAGGTCCATGGAAAGACCATGTGTGGGTGTCCCGGCCACCATGTTACTTGAAGTTCCAACAGAGAGCCAGTATCAAGCACCCACATAAGAACAACTGAGCCTTCCCATGATTCTAGCCCTACCTCTGAGCCCACCCCCCCAATACTGAATGGAGCAAAGATTATGTTCCCCTTGGACCTTGCTCAAATTGTCAATATGTGAGTAAAAAGGAAAAAAAAAAAGAAAAAAAGAAGAAGAAGCATTTATTTTAACCTCTGAGTCTTAGGATCACTTGTCACTTAATGATAGATAACCAGAACCATCATGCATAGCATGATGTCCTCAGAGAGCTCACAGTCGATTTAGGGAAATAAGCATGTTCACAAATGACTATAATATGTCAAGGTATAACACAGTTACCTTAGGAGATCCACAAATGAAACTGAATATGCGTGCGTATGCATGTATATCCGGGCTTATGCATAGGCAACTCTGAATACATTAAAAATTCATACCAGTTACCTCTGTGGAGTAGTCTTTGGGGGTAAGGGAAGGAAGACTTCTTTTTGTCTACCTCTTTGTATGTTTTAAGCTTCACCCTATATATGGACTTACTTCCGTAACTACAGAAACTGTTTAAATGTCTAAAATAATGACAAAATAAGTTGAAGGAAAAAGCTAGACTTTTGCTGCAAGCACCTTACGGGGACAGAATGCAATGAAGCCATTGGGAAGAGCTGCCTCTTGTCTCTCTATGCCTCTGTTTTCACATCTGTAGAAAATAGGACCAGCCTTAGAGGGTTCTGTGAACATTTAAATGCTGTATGAGCACCCAACGCTGGTAATAAACAGAAATAAAAAGATCCAAGATATCCTGAACTGCTGAGTGTTGCCATGGCACGCAGACAGAGGGTCTCAAGTCACAGAATCAGACCGTTGCTTTAGGAACAAAGACATTGTCTCTCCTACTGAGAGTAGAGGATAAAACGGAAGCAGCCCTGTTAGGTGTCATTACAAGAGACAGTGTATGATGGCAGTGATTACTATGTGAAAACTTCTGCAAATGCTACACGGACCTGCTCATTTTCCAAAATGTGAAGAGACCACGAAGAGAAAACTTTCTATCCCAGTTCCCCATTCAGCTTCCCCTTTCATGATTTTCATTGGGTGTAACAAGTTGTCTGCGTCTTACAGATGACTGCCATCCACAGGCGGCAAGGTCAGTGTTTACAGTACTTTTGCATCTAGTGTTCAGCTTTTCCCTGTATCTTGAGAAACTAGGCGTTGTCTCAGCTACATCAGGGGAACACTGATCTTTTCATTTGTTCTCATACATAGTTTCCCCATTCAATGTTATATAGGTCACCCAAAAGATAGGGAGGGATAAGTTAACTTCTTTGTCGTCAAAGTGCCCCACGTTCTAAAACATTGGTGACAACATGATCTATTTCTAGGGGTATGAAGGTTTGGAGCACTCTAAACGAAATGGAGAAGGTGAAGCCAGCCAGCCATGAGATTACGTGATGGGCGAGTATAACCATAGTATTTTCATAATTGGCAATGAGTTATCTTAAGTGTTGTATGTTTCAGGGCAATGGCATCATCACCATGCTTGCAAAGTCAAATGAGTAACGAGCAGTTCCTCTCTGACTCAGAAATTTCTGTTGTTTCCTGTTTGATTTAACTTCCCCAAGTATCTTAGAAACCGATAAAATATTGCTTCAGCTGCTTCAAGGTGACCAGACTTGATATTTTTTCTTATGGACCAGGTGTTTCACCTCCTCCAAGCTTCTGGCACGTCAGGAACCGTGTTGTATCTCCATTTCCTTTTCCTTAACTTAGCCGTGAAGCCAGCCTCTCAAATGCAAGAGAACTCTCTATGCTCACAATGAATTAAGCAACAACAAAAATAGCAAAAGAAGAGACATCACGCTAAATGTGGTCAAGAGCCAACTTGTTCAATTTTACGAAAATTTAGCCACTTGAAATCCCTTTTTAAACAGGGATAAAATTAAATAAACCAAGAGAATGACTAAGTAACAAACAAATCTTGCTGATTCCATCACTGCATAACGCATATGAGGAAATGTCTGTGTGAACTGAGATGAATACGAAGAGTACACCGTACAAACTATGTACCTGGAGTTCTCCCTCATACCTTGGGTGGAATTGGACAGGGGCACGAAGCATCCCTAATTAGCTCTATAGGAGCTTGTCTTGACGGGGACAAACACAACCTACAAAGGTTCTGTGGCGACGCTTAGCTGGGACTTCTGAAAGATGGTTCAGGTCTCTAGCAAAAATAGTAATAGTAACAACTGGACACAAGATTTATGTGGTACCGCAGTCATCCCCGCCCTCCTCCAGACCATTTTCCCCTACTTGTCATTGTCACTGCTGACGGCAACATTCTGGAAAGAAAGTGAAAGGAAGGCCATGTTCAGATAACAATGAGTCAATGATTCTCTTTTATATCTTTTAAGTACCCTTTTATCATAAGTCTTTAGCACAAGAGGTACCTCAACAAGAAGGCACTCAGTAGAATATGAATAAGGTCTGACGATCTCATGTATAACTTGTGACTGTAGTTGAGAACACTGTATTATATCACTGAAATTTGCCAGGAGAGTAGAACTTAAATGAAAAAATAAAAGGGTGAGGTGATAGATGTGATAATTACCTAATGAAGCAAATCCTTTCACAATGTCAAAATCATTGTGTTGTACACTTTAAATATCTTACAGGGGTACCTGGGTGGGTGGCTCAGTTGGTTAAGCATCTGTCTCTTGATTTCGGGTCAGGTCGTGATCTCATGACATCAAGCCCCTCATGGGGCTCCGTACTGACAGCATGGAATCTGCTTGGCATTCTCTCTTTCCCTATCTCTCTGCTCCTCCCCCACTCACATGCTCTCTTTCTCTCTCTCAAAATAAATAAATAAACTTTCAAAGAGTAAAACTAGGGGCGCCTGGGTGGCTCAGTCAGTTAAGCGTACGATTTCAACTCAGGTCACGACCTCACGGTTGGTGGATTCGAGCCCCGCATTGGGCTCTGTGCTGACAGCTCGAAGCCTGAAGCCTGTCTCCCTCTGTCTCTGCCCCTCCCCCACTTGTGCTCCGTTTCTCTAAAAAATAAACAAAAAAATTTTTTTAATAAAAAAATAAATAAATACCTTACAATTTTGTCAATTATATTCAATAAAGTTGGAGTGCGGAGAAAGGTGTCTACTGAGGTTGACATTACTTCAAAACAAGAATCAGAGCCCTACTAACGCATGGCATGTGGCTAAGTGCACCTTCTATTCTTAGCCGCCCAGGCCATGCCTTTCTCCACCACTAAAAGTATCTCCTCGATGGTCTAATTAGAACCAATTTGACACCTGCTCTATCTTCAACCCCTCTAAGTAAGAGATTTCTATACTTTCTTAGCCACCTGTCAAAGTGCACATATGCACAACAGCCCCTCCACTAGCATAGAAAAAAGTTTTAATTAGTTTCTTGTGTTCTTTCTCAGTTTATGTGTTCTTACAGTAAGTAAACCCACATTAAAAAGGTGGGTTTTTTTTTAGATAATAAAAATTTTAGAGCATGTCAAAGAGTCTGTAGATTTACAGGGTTACCTAGGAATTACTGATGTCAACAATATTGATCTGATAATCCAGACACTTTCCCCTATCCCCAAGAGGAGTGGTTTCAACTAACTCTGATCATTTTTTCGGCCAAGAAATAACATATCTAAGCCCCTAACGACCAACACGCAGAAGACAGTACAAAACAGAAACAAAAAGAAAACAAAACAGAAAACTAATGCCGGGTGACACTGCTTGCCTGGGGTGGGCTACTCAGGGCTCCTTGCTGATGGCTGACTCTGGGGTCTTCCAGATTGTGTTATTCCTCTAACAAGGCCTACTTGCCCCCAGAAGGCCCTTTGTTTGCCTTGTATTATGAAGTGCATGTGTACATCCCCACCCCTACCACATTTATATATGGAAACCCTAACACCCAGTGTGTTAGTATTTGGTGATTAGGCCTTTGGGAGGTAATTATGGCATAAGGGTGGGGCCCTGATGATGGGATTAGTGCCTTTCTAAGAAAAGACAAGTGAGCTTGCCTCTCTCTGATCTTTTTTTTTTTTTAATTTTTCTTTTGATGTTTTATTTATTTTGGGGAGGAAGACAGAGTTGGAGCAGGTGAGGAGCAAAGAGAGAGGGAGACACAGAATCCGAAGCAGGCTCCAAGTTCTGAGCTGTCAGCACAGAGCCCGAAGCGGGGCTCGAACCCACGAACCTCGAGATCACGACCTGAGCCAAAGTCGGACGCTTAACCGTCTGAGCCATCCAGGCGCCCTGTGATCTTCTCATCATATGACACACAGCAAGATAGAATCGGGCTCTCAGCAGAACCCAATCATGTTGGTACCGTGACCTTGGGCATCTGAGTCCTGTGAACTGGGAGAAATAAATGTTTGCTGTTGAAGTCACCCAGTCTGTGGTATTCTGTTATAGAAGCCCAAGACTAAAATTCCTTGAAACCTGTGGCAACTGACACAGCCACCAGTCCCACGGGGCTCTTCTGGGCACGTTGCTGCCAGTGTGTCACAGGCCAGGAAGCGCTGCTGGGGCACAAGGGCCTTCTGAACCTCAGGGATTATCAACAGAGCTCAATAGCAATGCGGTGTTCCCTATTGTATATGAATTTTTAATATGTCCCATAAGCTGAGAACAGTGGCCCAAAGCTTTTTACACTCCCTGTGCCTCCGTAACCTCACCTGCAAAATGAAGATAATGCATCTGTTTTTGCAGGATTGTTCTGGAGATAGCGAACGATGCTTTGAACAGTGCCTACAGTATTGTCACTCAACAAAAACAACAACGCCAAGCTGTAGTAGAAGTAGCATCAGCCGCACAAGTAGTATCATTTCAGCCTTGCCCAGACAGATCCTCTCTAGTGGGGTTATTCACGAGGTGGGTCCATTCTCAGAGGTCACTCTGGGGCTCGAGCCAGCCTCCAGGAAAGTTAGATCTGCAGTCAAACCCCAGAGGGACCTTTGGATCCAACAGGGCACATTCAGAATTTTGTCCACAAAAAGAAATAAACCATTTATGTATTTTTGTCTTTAACGTGTATTAAGTGACATGAGAGAATGCCCCCCAAACGTTAACACACCGGAACACTACCCAAACTAGACATTAATGATTGTTGTTTCCCCAGAGCCTGGCCAAGCTTGCTTTGGGCGATTTACTGCCCTATCATCCTGGTGCTTCTGGAATCCCAGTGTGTGCCCGTGTCACATGCATCGTGCAGATGCCTCCCATGGAGGAGGGATCTGGAAGCACCAGACAGCTTTGCCACTCTTCTTCAGGCTCTAGATTGCTTCTCCAGGAAATTTCCCCTCTCCAAAAACTATTCTCAATGTCCCTCTTGTGTACTTACGTTCCCACAGCATGGGGGATTTTTCTTACCACCCCACATCATTCATTGGCTTTTTCTCTTCTGTATTTCCCAACAGGTTGTAAGCTGCCTCAGGGCAGGGTCTCAACTCTTTTTCACTTGTATCTCTAGCACCTACCAGAGTGCCCGGTGATAGGTGCTCTGCACTTTGCATTTGCTAAATGAATTACTGAATACTAGAGGTAGAAGCAGTGGCGGGCAGGGTTGACATGAGAAGTTAATAACAACGTCAGGATTTCCAACAGGAAACAGAGGGGCTTATGTGGCATGGAAGTCTGAAATGGCTCCACACTTCTAAAGAGATTTAGTGACTTGATGGGCATTTGAAACTACCTGTAGACATGCTGGTTTTAAATGAGCACTTTACAACTCTGATTGTGACCTCTGTCTTTACACAACAGCAGCTAAAACCACCACTGTACTACTGGTAGGTATGTCCTCCCTGAAAGAATGGGCTGGCCCGAGTGACAAGACGTTCCTGTCAAGCGGCAGAATAACATTTGCATCTGAAAATCTGGCACCTGGGGTACTGCGTGCGGTGACAGCCAAAACTGCCTTTAGAGATAAAATGGAGATGAGAGAGGAGAGAAGGTGACCTTGGAGGAGGCGAATTCATAGGCATCATCTCCTAGACCTCACAGAGCAACCAGTGAAACGATGCACAGGCTACGATGATTCATGCCCTGGGATTGGTGATATCACCTTTTGAGATCTAACAGCCAGAATCTCATATCCTGGGCTGATGGAGAACCCCGTGGGATCTTACTAAGAGAGAGGAAAGAAAATGTTCTTCTGTATATAAAACAGTTCAATGATGACTCAATGGAAAATGCAGCTTTAAATACACCTGATTTCTGTTCAAGTTCATTAAAAATAATTATGTTCATGGTTGAACCAAACACAGATGCCTCCTAAAAAAACAACGAAAGTAAACAACATTCTTTTCTACCATACCTATATAAATGGCCACTCACTGTGGGCAGGTAGGCAGGCTAGTGCAAGGGAACATAGGAAGAGATCTCAGGTAAGTTGAGGAGACAGAAACTGAGAGGAGAAACCTGAGTGTGGATCAAGGATCCAGGATACTGGATGTTAGAGCCTGATTCCAGAAGGGTTTGATTAGAACCAAGAGGTCAAGATGAGAACCAAAATGTAGGGAAATAAATCCTCCTGGTCCGGCCATGGAGCAGAGCTTACAAGAGATAAATACATCCAACCTCCCAGGGGAGACAAGCGTTTGAAGAAAATAATTAGACCTTCAATTTTCTCTAAGACATTTTATAAAGTTCAATTGAAATGGGGGGGGAGGGATTGGAAAATTCTGTGTATATTTATAGAAAAATGAAAGTAACAGCTAACAGACCAATTACATCTACTTTTGTTGCTGCCCTCCTCCCAGTTTATAAAATAGCAGGGACTGGAAAGTTCAGAGATTTAATAACAGAGAAATGCTAAAGACTGAATTCCAAGACTCATTCCTTTTTTTTTTTTAATTTCAAGTTTTTATTTAAATTCTAATTAGTAAACATATAGTGTAATATTGTTTTCAGGGGTAGAATTTAGATTTGTATCATCACTTACATGCAACACCCAGTGCTCATCCCAATGTCCTTTTTAATACCCATCACCTGTCCACCCCATCCCCCCACCCACCTCCCCTCCAGCAACCCTCAGTTTGTTCTCTATAGTTAAGAGTCTCTTATGGTTTGCTTCCCTCTCTCTTTGTTTCCCTTCCCCTATGTTCATCTCTAGTGTTTCTTAAATTCTACATATGAGTGAAATGATATGGCATTTGTGTTTCTCTGACTTGACTTATTTTGCTTAGCATAATACACTCTAGTTACATCCATGTCATTGTAAATGGCAAGATTTCATTCTTTTCGATGGCTTAGTAATATTCCATCATCTATCTATCATCTATCTATCTATCTATCTATCTCCCCCTTCTTATTTATCCATTCATCAGTTGATGCGTATTTTCGCTCTTTCCATAGTTTGGCTATTGTTGATAATGCTGCCGTAAACATGCTGTTGATAATGCTGCATATGCCCCTTCAAATCAGTACTTTTGTATCATTTGGGTAAATACCTAGTAGTACAATTGCTGGGTTGTAGGATAGTTCTATATTTAGCATTCTGAGGCACCTCCATACTCTTCTCCAAAGTGACTGCACCAGTTTGCATTTCCATCAACAGCTGTTGTTTCCTGTGTTGTTAATTTTAGCCATGCTGACAGGTGTGAGGTGGTATCTCATCGTGGTTTTGATTTGTATTTCCCTGATGATGAGTGATCTTGAGCATCTTTTCATGTGCCAGACTCATTCCTTTGGAAACATCTTAACCAGACATTTTAGAGGTAACACTGAAAATCTACATGACATCTATAAAGACGTGAGTTTGGGAAGAGAACTGGTTTGTTTTAGAAAAACACCAGCTTTTATCAACATATCCCAGGGGATGGACTGGCATCTGTTTTCAAAGTTAGAGACAGAGGCACCCATCCTTGCAGTTTTTCTCTTGACTCCATTGCTTTGAAGGGGCGGACCAAGAGCATTCATTGTTTCAACATTTTTATTCACTCTAGACTTCCTCCTGGCTGTGCGATCATCTCTGATTTGAGATCATATTTGTGTACCTCTCATCATTTTCAGTGATCTGTCCCTCTTCCTTTGTCTCTATTTTGCCCCCATACTTCTTCTTTTATTTGTTTAAAATAACTTTCCACCCATTCTTGTCTCTGTTTTAAGGCAGCCTGTAAGAGATAGAAATCCCCACCACTACCTGTAACCATGAGGAACATATGTCATGATCTTTCAAGTCCTTTGTTGTTATTATTTTTAACTGGATGCATAAATAATTGCATATCCTCTCTTGCTACACTTAACCATGTTCTCTACTCAATAAGAACTACTCACAACGTGATTTTAATTGTAGTGAGATAGTCCACTCTATAGCCATGCCGTATTTTCCAGTTATTACCAACTCATCCAACTTTATTAAATATTGAGTAGTTTCTAACATTTCACTATTACAAATAATGATGTGATGAAAACTTGAACATAAATAGTTGTCCACGTAACCATTTTCAGAGGATAAATACTTATATAAAAATATTGGTTTGAAATGATGGATGTTTTAAGGCTGTCTATGGATATTGGTAAAATTTTGGTAGAAATTTTCCATCCATCCTGAAGAACTCCTGACAACCTTGATTACTGCCAGTTAAAACTTGCTCTGTGAAAAATGCCACCAAATTTTTGTTTTAATTTGAGTTTTTGTCTTTCTTGTATTATAAGAGGGTATTTTTCATATTTTGTTAGCCATTTCCATTCCTCTTTTGTGTATGAAACATTATAATTTCTTAAACATGCTGATTGTTTGTCTTTTCTTTTTGTCTTATGACATACAGAAATTTTTTATTTTATCCATCGGTATTTTCCTCTGTGATTTTCTTAGTTGTTTTTAAGTTTAGAAAATCCTTTTTCATCCAGAGATCAGATAAATATTCATCTATATTTCTTCCAAGTTATTTTGGTTTAACTATTTAGATTTAACTCCTTAATTTATTTGGAATAAAATGGATAATTATTTTTAGTGGGGGGGAAGGTGCACTAAACTGCATTTTTACAATCTAAATATCTGCTTTCCTGAATAGCACTGTAAAAATACCTAGCTTCTGTTTCATTGATTTATGGTGCTTCATATTTCCTATTAAGTTTTTCAATATTCTATTTCCAGTCTATTTATATTTATTACATTAAGAGCTATGATCTTTAGACAATGCTATGTTATTCTACCATTTTGTTTTTGTAACTCAGAGTGATTAAGAATCCTACTCTGGAGGGGTGTCTGAGTGACTCAGTTAAACGTCCGATTTCAGCTCAGGTCATGGTCTCACAGTTCATGAGTTCTAGCTCCACGTCGGGCTCTGTGCTGACAGCTCAGAGCCTGGAACCTGCCTGGTATTCTGTGTCTCCCTCTCTCTCTGCCCCTCCCCTGCTCATACTCTGTCTCTCTGTCTCTATCTCTCTGCCTCTGTGTGTGTGTCTCTCTCTCAAAAATAAACATTAAAAAAAAAAAAAAAAGAATCCTACTCTGGAGCCAGGTTCTTGTTCTCAGATTTAAACTCTACCCTTTACGAGCTATCTAACAATGGGCTGGTCATGGCTTCTCCATGACTCAGTTTCCTTCTCTATAAAATGGGTATACCAATATTCATTCATGAGGTTATGAAGATTAAATTAGTTTGTAAAATAAAACGCTTAGAATAGTGCTTGGCACATAGAGAGTGTCACAGAAGTGTCGGATATTTTTGCTGTCATTATTGTATGTTAACAGGGCAAGTCCTTGTAACCTTTATCTTTCAAAATTTTCGTAACTACTTTATCTGTTTTCCTTTTGGGTCATCTAAATTTTCAAATGGAGTTATATGTATATTTTTTCCTGATGATAAACAATGCGTGTTCATTATAAGCACAATTTTCAGAAAAATACATAAATGTAATTTACAATCACCTATAACCCCATGTTTGGAGATACATGTTTGTAGCACCTACCTAGGAAATCTCCAAATATTAACTCTTTGTTAGTTGTGTAAAACATCTTATTTTTTTTTTAAAGTTTATTTTGAGAGAGAGAGAAAGTGAGTGGTTGGGGGTGGGGGAACAGAGGGAGAGGGAGAGAGTCCCAAGCAGGCTCCATGCTGTCAACATGGAGCCCAACATGGGGCTCGATCCCACGAACTGTGAGATCCTCACCTGAGCTGGAATCAAGAGTCAGATGCTTAACTGACTAAGCCACCCAGGTGCCCCTAAAACATCTTATTTTGATAGAAGGTGTCTGAGAGGCCAACACACAGAATGGGTGTCTACAGTTAAAAGTAAAATAGTACTATAATAGTTAAATGTCATTTTCTCCCAAGTGACTAAATGTCTCAGAGCTCTGCCATGTTTAATTTGACAGCTTCGGTTTTGTCTTTCTCTGCCTCTAGTACCAAGTAAACACCAACTGAAGTTGTGAACAGAGAAAAGAGTGTTCTAAGAAAAGAGCATCCCAGCTTTTGGAGATTGCTGTTTTTTTAGGTAACAATGAGTCACTGTAGAGTTACATTGTTCGGAACGGTAACTGTGGTGCAGAATTCTCTGTAGCCTTGAGGTAGCTGCACTATCAAACAGAAGGCTTCCTGGAAGAGGTGTCTCTACTCATCCACCTGTGCTGCTGCCTAGTCATCTCAGGATCAGTGTCTCCTAGTATAACATATAGAGAGGACATAGAAGACTAAATTGCATCTATCATTTGCTAGACATTCTTTGCCCAAAGGATGGACAAACATGTAACAAATTACTTGGTTCTATACAGATGTGAAGAAATCTGTCATCCATTTAGAAAGCAGATATCTTGGGGCGCCTGGGTGCCTCAGTCAGTTAAGCCTCCGACTTTGGCTCAGGTCACAATCTTGCAGTTCGTGAGGCTCAGGACTCACAGCTCAGAGCGTGGAGCCCATTTGCAATTCTGTGTCTCCCTCTCTCTCTGCCCCTCCCCTTCTCTCTCTCTCAAAAATAAATAAACATTATAAATTTTTTTAAAAAGTAGAAAGCAGATTTCTTTATTTTGGCTACCTATGACTGTTTATAAGAATATATTTTTTAAGTTTATTTTTTATTTATTTTGAGAGAGGGAGAGAGCGAGTGGGAGAGGGGCAGAGAGAGAGGGAGAGAGGATCCACAGTGCACAGGGCTTGATCTCTCCATCCCATAACCTGCAAGATCATGAGCTGAGCCAAAATCAAGAGTTGCTGGCTAAGCCACCCAGGCGCCCCAAGAATGTTTTTAATGTAAGTTAATTCTTAAAAGACTTTCTTTTTTAGAGCACATTTAGGTTCACAGCAAAATAACAGAGAGTATAGAGTCCTTATATCCCCTTTGCCCCTACACACGCACAGTCTCTCCCACTATCAACCTCACACTCGGGGAGATTTGTTACAGTTATTGAACCTACACTGATACATCATTCTCATTGAAAGTCCAGGGTTTACATTAGGGTTGACTCTTGGTGCTGTATGTTCTATGAGTTTGGAAAAATATGTAATGACATGTATCCACCACTGTAATATTTTACAGATTAGTTTCACTTCCTAAATATCCTCTGTGCTCTATCTATTCATCCTTCCCTCCTCTGACATGCTGGCAACAACTAATCTTTTTGTTGTCCTCTAGTGTTGCCTTTTTGAGAATGTCATATAGCTGGAATCATACAATATGTAGCCTTCTCAGATTGGCTTCTTTTCCTCAGTAATATGCATTTATGGTTTCTCCATTGCTTTTCATGGTTTGATAGATCATTATCTTTAGTACTGAATAATATTCCATTGTGTGGACATATCACACTTTATCTATTCATCCACTAAAGAACATCTTAGTTGCATCCAAACTTTGGAAATTATGAATAAAGCAGTTATAAACATCCTTGTGTAGGCTTTTATATAAACATAAGTTGGTTTTGTTTTTTTTGTTTGTTTGGTTTTTTTAGCTCATTTGGGTAAACATTAAGGAGTGCAATCCTTGTATTGTAGGGTAAGAGTATTTTTAGTGTTGTCAAAAACTGCCAAACTCTCTTCCGTAGTGGCTGTACTGTTTTCTCATTCTCATTAGCAATGGATGAGAGTTCCTGTCATTCCACATCATGGCCCCAGCATTTGGTGTTGTCAATAATTTGGATTTCACTGTCCTAACAGGTGTGTAGTGGAATTTCATTGTGATACGGGGATCATACAAATGCTTAACCATCGTCTTGTGTATCTTCTTCAACGAGGAGTCTGTGCAAATCTTTTGCACATTTATTTCATCAGCTTGCTCATTTTCTTACAATTGAGTTTTAGGTGTCGTTTGTACTTTTTGGATAACAACCTTTCATTCGGTATGCCTTTTGCAAGTATTTTCTACCAGTCTGTGGCTTGCCTTTTCATTCTCTTGGCAGTGTCTTTAGCAAATAAGAAGTTTTTCATTTGATATCAATATTTGTCCCCAGAAAGGCACAAATGTTAATAAGCTATTAAGTGTAAGTTTTCCTGCCGCCACGGAATGAACTACTGGAGTCCCAATATTGAGATAAAGAAGCTAGAGGACACCTGCAGCCATCAACTCCTCCCAGGCTCCCTGAGGGAAAGGTAAGTGGCCCCACTGCTCTCAATTGCCACTCTGCACCGTGTCCTCCCCTCCCCCAGTGAAGTCTAGAAGGAAGATTGGAGGGGAAAGAAAAGCAGCAAGTCTTCAAAGCTGTGAGGCGGCCTTAATACGGGGGGGGGGGGGGGGACAGAAAGAGTGATGCTGAGGGTTTTTTATCCACTCCCCAAGGACACACCTCTCACCGCTGAGCCAAGTGCGGGGGCTGCCAAGAGAGCCATTCTTAAAGCCAGGGAGAGGGGGCTCTAGGGGGAGAATGCCAGCATTTCATGACTAACTTGGACATTTGTGTATGCAGTTGCCTTGCCAGTTCACTTACTGTATCTATTTGAACTGAGGGAAAAAAGGGACGTGGAGAGAGGGCACAGCCCCGGGGCCACTTGCAAGCTTTTGTCTGTGGGCCAAGGGAACTCAGGGGAAGTAGCCAGTTAGTGCAATCTTGCCATATTCCGTGCACGAGGGCTGGCTGCTGACCAAGCAGAGCCCAGCAGCAGTAGGGTGGGTGGTAGTGTTGGAGAAGGGGGGGTGGGTGTTACACGTATAAGATCTTACTGGAGCTGGATCGCCTATACCATTAGCTTGGAAAGGCCCCCAAAGGGCCCTCTGGAAACTGCTATATGGACGCCTACCATACAGGGAGCTTCAGCCTGCCAGTCAACCTTAACCAGAGGAAGAGAAAATCTTTCACAGAAGAAGGATGAAACCTCACTATTAAATGTGAGAAACTTGGCTTTTCTTCTCCTTCCTCCCTGCCCCACATCTCCTCAAGTTGTTGTAGCCTAGAAAAGGGAGACAGAGATGGTGTCCCAGAGACAAAGCAAACCCCACCCTCCCATTCTAAGACCTTCTCCTAACTGATGATGTCAAAGGGGATACTTTAAAACCGGCTTGAGACTGAATTTTTGTAACAAGGAGTCACTTGTGTTTTGCTGTCATTTTTTTTTTTTCACAGAAAAACCGACCAAAGGTCATGGTATCTGTCCAGAGAAAAGAGAATTTTGACAAAGCTTAAGCAACTGGAGACGGAAACACTGTTCCTTTCACATGTATGCCCGCAGGCCAAGTTCAGACTAGTCAGTAAACTCATTATTCAGTTTAAAAAACAATGTGATATTGATGTTAAGGAAAAGTGGCCCCCTAAAGTGGTCACAAGTAAAAAGTGAAGGAGGAAGACAATATATGTACACTTTGCATTCTATTTTTTTTAATGTTTATTTGCTTATTTTGAAAGAGAGAGTGAGCACGAGCAGGGGAGGGGCAGAGAGAAAAGGAGAGATTCCCAAGCAGGTTCTGCACTGTCAGCACAGAGCCTGACTTGGGGCTCTAACCCACAAACCGTGAGATCATGACCTGAGACGAAACCAGGAGTCAGACACAACCGACTGAGCCACCCAGGTACCCCTGAATTGTATTTTTGAATAATGGAAGACCCTGAATTGAGAAACAAACTATACAGGCATACTATGCATGTACTTAGTAGAGTAGATTTATGGTATGTTACAGGATAGAATCATGGATTTTAGAGTTAGAAAGACCTGGCTTCAAATCCCAGCTCTGCCATTTGCTACCTCTGTGACTCCTTAGAATCCTCATGGAAAATGGCCACAATGATGCCTTCTAACAGTGTTAGTGTAAGGGTTAAAGAAGAAATATGATAAGCATAATATGTAGGAGGTCACCGTGTTCAAAAATGGTTAGCATTTTTTCCTTCGTCATTTATTTATCATTACCATGCGTTATCATGGGTGTTTACTGAGAGGATATGAATAACATCAATAGAAATAACAGCACTGGTTAAAATATATTTCAGTTGAAATTTGGGTTTATAGAAAAGCCCAGAACAATTCATGTTTCAGGGTGAACAAAGTTCTTCAAAACAGCTAGCATTTGGCAACAATTTAGGTACCCTAGTTTAGGGACTACATTCCAGGTACAAATACGAATGCTTTGGGATTTGCCCCACTCTCTATGCCTTATCACAGTGCGTCAGGGCTAGAAGGGCACTTAGGGAGGAAAGTAAGGCCCAAAGAGGGTAAATGATTTGCCCAGGGACAGTCTGGTTGCATCTCACCCCCACTGGTCCTTCATAACCCCCGTCTATTAATTTGTTGGCTGTTGCAGTCATAGCATACATTTCGGGGCCTCTAAATTTTATCTTTGTCTTTAAGAAAGACACCTAACAAAGGTATCAGCCTGTTTCCTCTACTCTTCATGCTTCTCCTTGGGAGAGTCCCTGGCAACGGTCACATGCATGCGAGCCAGACGGTTCAGTACAACCTGACATCGCACTGAATTGCCAGAAAAGGATTTCATTTCATGACAGTCTATTTGATTTGTAGTCCCTGTTCCTTTCCATTTTTCTCTTCATTCATTACTCCTCCCATGGAGAGTGGGTGGCAGATAGGAACAACTTGCCGAATTTGGTGCATTTCATTTTGTTCCCTTTTAGAAGTTCTTACAATGGTTTTCCTGAGGAAAATCAATTAACTATTGACATAAATACTATTTGGGGATCAATTATAATTCCAATTAACTGTGCCATCTGGGTGGCTTATTACCACTCCTGGGAAACATTTGTAATGGTGAGAAAGGGTGCCTCCTGTCCTCATGTTTATGCGTTTTCCAGGCTGTGATCTATCTTCAGACCTTGCCCCTGGACCCCCAAGATCCAAGAACTAGCCTCCTGTTGGTCACATCTTGCCCCTGGACCCCCAAGATCCAAGAACTAGCCTCCTGTTGGTTACCCCTGTCTCTGTCTTCCCGGAACCATTTTCCTGGCCACTGAGGTCTTAACCACTGACATTTCCCCTCTCTCCCCACTGCAAGAGGTAATATTTACTAATTGCATTATTGTATGACCTCCCCTAAATGCTTTCTGTGCATCATTAAACCCCTGGAGGTAGACAAGATGGCCGTCCTCAAAAAGGAGGAACCTGAATTTCCAACAAGAGAAACACTTTGCCCACCGCCACAGAGGATTCAAACCCAGGTGTGTGTGACAAAGGCACGGCTTCTTCATCTCAACTGCTATGGGTCTCTCTCACAGCCAGGCTCCTTGGCGGGCTCTGAACAGTCTTCTCATGAGGTTAACAAGCTAGAGAAACCCCACACATTTTCTGCATCTTTTACAAAATGAAGATCCCCAGGGATACTCCCCCACCACCCCACCCTGACTGGCTGAATCAGAATCACTACAGGTAAGACCCAGGAACCAGGACTCGAACACTTGTCATGCTTGAAAAAGTTTGAGATCCACTGCCCTGTGTTTTTGATGCCAACTGTCCTTTAACAAACCTTTCCTGGAGACAATGCCCTGCCCCCTGGTGGCCGAACCCAAAAGTGTGACTGCCGTAATGAGGGGTTTGAGGGAATTCTTGATGATACACTCACTGATCACCTTTTGACGGACAAATTATTTGATTGGGTTTCAGCTGCCTCTGTCTGAGTTCTGCTTACTTTATTCAGGCCCATCACACAGAAAGTACCTGAAAGCAATTGGCTTGCTGACTTGTTTCTTGTTTGTTTGTTTGTTTGTTTGTTTTGTAGCAGCTACAAAGAGAGATCAGTTTTTGTTCAATAAATGTTTGATTGTTTATTCTTTGCAGATGATACGGAGCTAAGGACAGAGCTCCTGTCCTTAGAAAGACTAGTGTATATATAGATAAGAAAATACCCAATTCTTTTCCCTAAACACACACACACACACACACACACACACACACACACAGAGAGAGAGAGAAAGAGAGAGAGAGAGAGAGTTTCCATGAGCTGCTTTGCTCTGCCTTCATCATTAGGATACCATGTTTGAGCTCTAGTGCTTAGCCAGTTTAAACTTGGCTTCTCACCAGCTTTTTCCTTCCTCTTAATAAGAGCTTTCAACCTTCCAGGCCATTCTCTACTCTTTTCCCTTTCCCTGGCCATAATGTCACACTCCTGTATTTATTGGACCTTTCTGGCCGTTACCAAAAATAGCACGCATGTCACAAACGCCACATCTGCCTTTTACAGAACACATTCCCACCACCAAATCTGCTGACCCTATAATATAAGAAAAAGTAGAAGAGATCTAGTGACAAGAACAACAAGAACAAAAAAGAGAGACCGAGTAACAGCAAGTAGAAGCCCAAAATATTTAGGAAAGAAACCCCAAAGAGCCAATCAGCTTACTCACTAAACACTTGACTAAGGACTTCCCAGTAATAATTCCCTCAATATTTTATTTATCTTAATATATAACACTTCGTTCACTCTTGTTTGCTTCCTCCCTGCCCCACCCCCAAGAAAATAACACAAGAGGAGAATCAACCCGCGCGTTGCAAACTCAAACTTACCATAGAACTTTGGTTGGCAAATCTCAGACAGTGATTCCTCCTGGTCTCCAAGCCAGGCCACATGAGGTTGCCTGCCGTCTGCTCTACATGAATTTACAGCTCCATGCAATACCACAGGACACTGACGTTCTGAAAAAGAAATTTGATCTCATCCTGATTCATACCGCCCTTCTCCTCTTTCCTGAAGGGGGATCCCGTGTGTTTATTTTAGGACCTGGGCAAACTGTCTAGTTTCAAATACCTCACAAATAAAGAGATGGGAAAAAAAAAACCCATAACAATTCAATAATACCTATGTGATTTTCAAGCCCCAAACAAATGGGAAATCATGGCGCTTTATTTTATAGTGAATCAAGTGGGGGAAGAAACCATTTCTTATCTGGAGTCACCCCCAAATAAATGTTTCACGGGTGGCTTTTATGGGGACACTGAGGTCTCAGAGTTTCAAATGCTGCTTACTATAACCTAACCACAAAATATACTCAGCTTGTGTTTGTTTTCAGATTAATAAGTCTAATTTAATTGGAGAGAAGTTTCCTTCCATGGTTTCTTAAAACAAAATCGAAGACTTTTGGTTTATTTAGTGCCGTCAGCTAAACCCAGACTTACCTCAGTTTTTTCTTTGAAGCAAGACAGACATCGTTTGTGTGGTCTTTTTAACAGGGAACCATGTTAGTTTTTGTCCACATAACATTCATTTCCAGTCCTTAGGAACAATAGAGAGAGAGAGAGCAAATTTGCTACATGTACAGCAACCAGCATATGAATATGTATTATGGAAAATTTTCCACACACAGAGAAAACCTCATGATTTGCTCTGGAAAACAAGTCACTTCAAAGTTGTGGAAAATAGGACCTGTTCCTTCCTTTAAGGCAAACTCTGCCGCTGATACTCAATTTGGTTTTTCTGCTTGTAACCGGCTCTCCCTGAATTACTTTGAGATGTTTGTTGTGTGTGATCAGCTGAGAGTTAATATATTGTAACCTCAAAACAAAAACACCCAAACAAAAAAACCCAAACTTCTTTTTCTTGAATTTGTTCATAAAGGACAGCCATTCTTAATAAAACAAAACAAGCACAAACACAAAAACCTTTTGTTTCCCAGATCACACTTGAACTGCTTAATGATCGAGTTCCTAGAAATAAAGGCAATTTTTATAGTCATAAACACATTGGAAAACATTGAAGCCTGTATCTATTGCGATAGAACTCCTTTATTTGCCACTCTCAGATATTTAAATATTATGGAGAAAGTGGTCACGACAGTTGAAATGTACCCATACAGAAGATATCTGGTTTGTCCTATGAGTTCGTTGTAATGCAACTGTATTTTCTGCCAGTAACTTGTCAAGGCTTTGTATTATGTGTTTAAAACTACACACATTAAAGAAACCACCCATGTTGGCACATTCTCCCAGTCGCCTGTATGACATCCTCTAGTTCTCCTTCAGAATCTAGTCCCCATGGGTCAGCCTGTCGGCCCTAACAGCTCCTTCCATGGCTGGGGAGCCCTCTATACACTATTTGCTCTAAAGGTCATTAGGATCGACTCCAATTTCATTTCCCCAGAGTGTCTTAAGGAGGCTTGAAAGAAATCTTTCCAGCGTTTGCTCTGTCCCTACCTCTCCTGTAGGGCTGGAGGTGGCTGCTGGAGGAAGGCAGGAAGACCCGTGCAGCTGTCCTCTGCGAGATGCTGGCCTGGCATGGAGCTGGGGGAGGGCACAGTGCGAGCAGCTGGAGGAAGAGAAGGAGGAGTAATTCATGTGCCACTGCAAACATGATACAATGCCAACAAAAACACCATTCTTTTTCCCAAGAAGTTCAAAGCGCTTTGCAAACATTAACTCATGAGCCCAAGTAGTCATGGAGCAAATATTCCTTTATTATGCCCTTAGGGTAACCACTGCAAGCAAAGTCAAGAGAAAAGGGACTCTCTTCATTGTTTCATTATTCCTCAGGTATTTATTGAGCACCAACTATGTGCTGGGTATGAGAGGCAGAAGAACAAACAAGACAGACATGGTCTGTGCTCCTACAGCAGCAGTGGGGGGCACGAAGCACCAGACTCCACTCCATACGCTTCTTTATGCTTTGTGTTTGTCCAAATTATTTAATGGAATTTGTTCCATTCTTCAGAATGTCTATAATGTGCTAAGTGCTGAGCAAACACATAACAGAAAAACTTTTTAAGCTACCTGTAAATCGCATCATGACGACAGGAATTGGGAATATCAACTCAAAGTGCTTTCTTTTAAGATACCATAAACAAAGCTTTACTGGGAGCAGTCCTGTCTCTTGCAATGTTCATGGAATTACTGTGGTCGAACAAGGAGAGTTAAGATCAGTAACATCATACCAAGCAGTTTATATAAATAATCTGGCTTTCTAAAAATGATTAATCAGATGAGCAAGCATATTTGGTGAAGCAGAGAGCCATTATCCACAGGTCTTTTCCTGACTCCTTTTTATTTTATGTGAAAAGATGGCTGATGGGATGCAGAAAGTGACTTATGCCAGTTCTGAACCCTTCTCTTCAGGCAATGGATTCCAGATATTTTAGAGTATAGGGTTATCTAAGACTAACTAGACAAGAGTCTGGTAACTGCTTTTAAAAAATGCATGACTTTCTGATGAATCAAAAGGGAGGTAAGCCTTTATGTTTTAAAGATGTTAAGTAAGGATTCTAGTCTGTCCTGGGAGTCACTAGCTCAACCCACTTTGAGGCTGAACATAGAGGCTGTTGCACTCCTCCGTCAGCAACTTACACATATTTTAAAAGTCTAGGGAATTATAGCACCACTTTAAACCCAGCCTTCCTCCCCAGCAAACACTTCCCTACTGACAGAAAATATTAGAGGTCTAATGTTGATCTGCCACTCAAGCGTATAGGTTAACACACAAACTCAGTGAGATTCAAGCCCCGTATCTTAGTCCTTAAATAGGGTCTTCATTTGGCCCCAAACTGCCTTTCCAGCCTCAACCTCCCCCTCCGTTACTCTTGTCACAGCACGTATGTCCATAATACAATATCACGCTCTGCCTTTCTGCCTTGAAGGCTGCTCCCCTGCCTCCTACTCCAACACACACACACACACACACACACACACACACACACACACACACACTTTGCCCACCTGGAAAATTTTTCATTCTTCAAGATTAGATGAATTCTTTTGGTTATTTCTTCCTCAACTCCCACACCGCCACCTTATCACATATTTATTTATATAGGTCTCCAAAGCTTGAATGTCTCAGGTTTTGAGATCATATTTTATTCCTTTGTATCTTCGGCAGCTAGTATTAAATTTTTGATGAAGTTAAATTTTCTACAGAACATCAATATAGCACTTATGGAGGCTGGCAAGGTGATCAATTACACTTGGTTTTACTCTTCATCTGGAAGCACAAATGGGAGGTTTTAAAATCCTTTATTAAACAGAGTTGCTAATGAAGAGAATAAAATTAAATAAAATTTTCAGTTAAAATTATTTTTGACTCAAGAGCTACTATATTATCAAACACCGTTGTCATTCAGCTTTGCACCCTTTGGATGACCAGCGACTTAAGAGCTGGGACCATATGTTACTCCAGTGGTAATAATGGCACTGAAAAGAAAGGATAGGCATGCTTACGCAATTGCTGTAGGGAACAAGAAATGACTCACCCTCAACAGCAACAACAATGCTAGTGGAAACAACTTATTTCTGGTTTCAAATCAAACAGGAGGAGAACAGGAGGGAGAGGAATAGGGAAGGACCCAGAACAAAAGAAGAAAGGAGGAAAGAGAAGGATTGGATTTCTGTAAAGAATTATTCTTAGAATTCGTCGTGGCCATTTTTCTGTTTATAAAAGTGAGAAATATAGGCATTCTTAGCGGTTATACAGAACATAATGATGGGCAGTTGAAGGTAAATACTACTTAGTAAAAAGTTGCTGTCTCCAGAGCCACTCGCAAAAAATTATTTTAGGACATCCTGCTTTCTTTCAATATGCTTAGGAAGGTTTCTTTCATTCTCTAGACTTGAAATATTGGTATCTCTTTTCTAGTTTTACCCAAAGTCAATTTTCAGAATTCACTAAGAGTCAATGATCAAACAGTGTTGCCTGGTACTTTTGTGTGAACCTCATGTGTGCATGTATACTCTTGTATGAACCTGTGCATAATGTGTGTGTGTGTGTGTGTGTGTGTGTGTGTGTGTATATATATATATATATATATATACACCACAGTTCTGGTGGGCACAGTAAAGTACTTTCATATAGATGATCAGCTGGCTCCAACCTCACAACAACATTTCAAAGTGGGTTTGGCACCTGACACATGAAGAGACTTCATTTTGGAGAGATTTAGTATCTTGCGGAATTAAACTCAAGCGGTCTGATGGTACTCCCGAAGTGTTTTCTACCCCATCAGGCCATGTGAATACTTTAAAACTTATTAGAGACACAGCTTTGGTTCTTTACATTTCTTTACAAATGTCTGCACCCCCGTTTACTGAGCAAGAAGTATACACATGATAATGATTTTTTCCTGAATACCTGGAAATCCCCTAAGAAACCAGATGTCATTGAAAGGATGTGTTCTCTGATTAATTAGACCTCATCACCATGCAAGCAAATATTTGTTTTCGGAAAAAATCAAAAACTTTCCATCTAATTAATCCCTTCGCAGGCCATGCACATTCATTCTTCCCACCATATCCAGCAGAGGGCAGGATGCTCCCACCAACAGCCGGCTCACTGGAGCCACCAATCAAACCAGCACAATTACCCAGAGCAGGGTTCCCGCATAATTAGAGCAGTTATCATTTTCTCATCTGGATCTGAAAAAGAGTTCAGGCTTGAGCTGAGAATAGGGGCTGTGGGATGGAGACTGGGGAATGTCAAGGAAAGTTTTGCTTTGGAGGCTGCCCACATTTTGTTGGGATTTGATCTTCAAGGTACCTGGAAACTAGCGAGTTCCAATTATCTTCCCAGAATAGCTTGCTGAGGAGGCCACCCTGGGGGATTAATGTAAGACAGAGCGTGATCATTTGTTTCCGGTTTTAGGCTGTCTCAGGTCACAGTGGGCTATTGCGCTCACAGGCCTTGTTGGGCCCCCCACCTCAATCCATCCTGAACTTACTAAATCCCCCTGTGTCCTCCAAAACTCCTAATGGCTCCCCACTGCATAGCCTCCTCTGTCTGACATTACTGCACATCGATATAAGAGAATGACCTCTGCCCCCTAATTCAAAACTTCCCTTTCTGTCCCCAGGTCCGATTCTGGAACCGTCTCAAGAAAATTTCTGGAAACCTTGGCCCTGTGATCATTACCAAGAAACTTTCACCAAGTGAACCAGTAGACGAAGGCTTTGTGCCAGGTCTTGGGTTTAAAAAGATATACTCCATTCTTCTAGTCCAGTTTATAGCATGGTAAACACAGAATGGAAGGGAGCAGAATGAGTGCCATAGTTCACAGGAGACAAACTTCTAGCCCAGAGTTTTCAAACTATGGACAAAAAGTTTGTCAACTGTACCTCAAAGGCTCCCAAAGTGGAGTGGCGACTAGGAGTGTGGTGGTCACTTGGGAAGGCTCTGCATTATTCCTCAGTCCACTCCTCTCTCCTCCCCTCCCTTCCCCCAACCAGATGAGAGCAGTTCCATTTTTACCTGTATTATTTATGTACACCCCTGTGTATTTATATGTTAATATGATATTTATTAATAGTTAATAAATAAAAGGAGCCTGTAAACATAAGCAAACAATGTGTTCATCAGTAATGACAAAACAACAAGATAAATGTTAAAAACAGCACGAAAATCATTGCTCAAAAATTTAAAGGCCTTTCTTTTTCTATTTTTTGAGGGGTGGGGGGAGAGACAGAGAGAGGGGCGACAGAGGGTCTGAAGTGGACTCTACTCTGACAGCAGCTAGCTTGATGCGGGGTTCAAACTCATGAAGGACTTTGACCTGAGCCAAAGTTGGATCCTCAATCAATGGAGCCATCCAGGTGCCCCCAAAGGCATTTCTTTATTGTTTAAGTAACCTTGCCTGGAAAGAAAGAAAGACCGGAGGTGGATTGGAAGCTGGAGGGTGAAAGAACGGGCACTTGCATACTTACATCTAGTCTCCAAAGCCAGAGATACTTCCCAATAAATATAGGGCTTGCATTGAGCCTGAAGGAAGAGAAGCATTAAATAAAGGAATGGAGCATTCAGTCACTTGTGAATGGAGCATTCAGTCACTTGTGAACAGAGCATTCCAACCAGTGATGGGTACTCAAGAGCAAAGGTGAGATACAAAGGTGCTTGCAGGGGCTTGCTCAGCAAAGAAAGACTAAGGTTATGGTTTTCTGCATGTTTATTGAACAATGTATTCAGCACTGGGACAGAGTGGTGGATGAGATAGATGGGCACCTATCTGTGTTCATGGAGCTTATATTCTAGTAGGGGAAACAGACATGTGACTGTAATTTGATAAATGCTACGCTGGAAAAGTACAGGGTGCCACAAGACCATTCTTAAACTCTGTGACTTGTACCGCCTCCTGGATTATGCATTTGTCCCCATCACTTCAATTACTCAAGGAATCACCTATTCTAATAGCACCGAGTCCTGCCTGGCTCTCCAGAGAGCCTCCCCCAACCCCCAAACATGACAAAATCAAGTATGTCTTCTCAGTCACCTCCAATCTGGGACTGGTCCTCAGTCACTTTCTCTTTGTCTTTCGTGACCTTGATATTTTTAAAGAGTACAGGTCAGTTGTTTTGTAAAATGTTCTTCAATTTGGGTTTGTCTGGTGTTTCTTCATGATTAAATGGAAGTTATGTATTTTTGACAAGAAATTGCAGAAATAGCATCATACCCTCAGGGCATCCTGTCAGGAAGTCCAGGATGTCAATGTGTCACATTATTGGTGACGTTAATTTTTATTACTTGGTTGGATAGTGTCTGCCAAGTTTCTCCACTGTAAGGATACTACTTTTTCTTTGTAATTAGCATCTTGTGGTGAGATATTCTGAGATTATGCAAATATCTTGTTTCTAATTATATGTTTACCCGCTAATTTTAGCATCCATTGAGGCTTCCCTAAAACAATTATTACAGTGGCATTTGCCAAATGGTGATTTTATATTTCCACTATTCATTTTACATTTACTCATTGCAATTCTACTGTAAGGAAAACCAGGCCTTTCTTTTGTGTTTATTTAGTTACTTGTTCAATTATCTGTTTTATCCATACAGACTTGGATATTTATTTTATCCTATGAATTATAATCCAATATTCCCAGCTTTGGCAATTGGGAGCTACTTCAGGTTGGTATCTAATCTTTTCATTAAGCTTCCACCCCTCTTCAACGTTTACTTTCTAGTACCACAACATGATCCAGACTTTCTTTGTGTTTTCTGTGCTCAGCCCTGGACTCAGCTATTTTATTGAAAAATAGTGCTTAAAAAACCAAGGTTAGGGCATTAGGTATATTCATTGCTGAGGTGTCATTGTTTCTAGGTCTTCTAAGTGAACCAGAGCAAGGAAATATATACATGCATACACACACAAATACATGCACACCTGTATCTATCTCTGCATCTACCTCTCTCTCTATATGTATTGAAAACCAGTAGTTAAATCTTATCTCTATGATCCTTATCCACAGGGTTCATTCTAGCCTTCCCTCTTTCCTCATTTGTAACTCCTTTGGACAGTAATAAATTGGCCCTCACTATCCACAGTTTATTTACTTCTTTATTCAATTTTAGAGTATATGTAGTTACAGAATTACTAATACAAACCTCTGATGAAAATAAATTTACTAACAAGAGGGCAATATTTGTGTCTTTGGCCTTGTAGACTATGTTCAAAGTACTGTTTTCCAATATTAGGCTTATCTTCTTTTATATCTCATTTGTTACAGCTGTGGTATCTATTTCTAGCAGTTAGATTCATTGGTCACCATGTGTATTCTCTTTGCCCCCCCCCATCTTGATGGATATTAATTACCTATTTTTTAATACGTGAAACACCACTTGGTCCTAAAAGTCAGAACTATACAAGATGGTGGGCTTAGAAATGTGCCCCCACGCATGCTTTCTACCCATTCTTACTCCCACATCCTTTCCACTCCATTCCCACTTACCTCTGTAGATAATCCATCACTTTAGTGTATAATTTATTCTTCCCATATTCCTTTTTGCCCAAATGAGAAGAGGTATGTATATATTTTTATATCTCCTTCATTTTCACTTGAAGGGTACCCTACTATTGATATATGTATTTTTCTTTCACATAAAAATATATTCTGGATATCACTGAACGTTGGTTTGGAAAGGTCTTCTTCATTTTTTTTTACAGCTGCATAATACTCTCTGTTGTGTGGATGAACCATAGTTTATTCTTCTACTCTCTTATGTATGAGTATTTAAGTGTTTTTCCATATTTTGCATTCACAAACAGTGCTCCAATGAATAGCACTGTGTATGTTGTTTGTATTGCTGTCTTCGGAGTAACTTTCTGGAAACAGGATTGAGTCAGAAGGGAAATGCATATGTACCATTGTTAGTTATTGCTAAATCTTCCTGGGGAGATTTTCATACCTAATGATGTCCAAGCCCTACCCCAGAGGTTCTGACATAACTGACTGAAAGATGGCACCAAGCATTGGTGTCATTTTTTACACTTTTTCTCACTTTATTGAGGTATAATTTGCACCGTAAATTCACCCACTGGAAGTATACAATTCAATAATTTTTTAAGTAAATTTCTAGTATTGGTATGTTTTTAAAGCTAATGGAAATCAAGTTTAAGACCCCTGAACTGGTACACGATTGTTGGTACCACATGGTACCACATGGTGTCACTATTAAAGGCACATTGTGCTGCTTGGAGGCTCTGGGTTTTTCTTATACGACAGCGCCCCTGCTGGTTTAGATCCAGTGGAACCTGTTTCACCCTGAACAAAAGCATGTAGCCCCAAATCAGTCCTTATTCTTCAAAGCAGAATTAGAATCACTGGGCTCTAAACATTGCATTGGAGGGAGCTTCCAGTCAAAGTTACACACTTAATGCAAAGCAACTTTCCTCCAGTAGACTCTCGTGCTGTGAAACTGTGTCATGAAACCAGACTTCACTTGTGACTTCTTTAAAGGTGTTCTCTCTCTTTTAAATTTTTTAAATGTTTATTTATTTTTGAGAGAGAGAGAGAGAGAGCAGAGGAGGAGCAGAGAGACAGAGGGAGACACAGAATCCGAAGCAGGCTCCAGGCTCTGACCTGTCCGCAGAGTCTGACACAGGGCTCAAACCCACAAACTATGAGATCATGACCTGAGCTGAAGTCGGATACTTAGCCAATTGAGCCACCCAGGCAACCCAAAAAAAATGTTCTCTTATTCATGCCAATTAGTCCCTTCTAACTCTAAATGAACGAGAAGCCAACATAAATTTTAAAAACTTCCCATGTGAGACAACTCTTTGGATGTCTTCCTTAAGAAGCACTCATACAGTTCCATATAAGAAGGGTGTAACCAGCATAGACCCAGTCTGGGAAATGGTGGGAATGGTTTTCTTAAGCAGGCGATATCTGAACAGAGCTTTAGTTGATGACTCCTAATTAATCTGGTGAAACACAGAGAGGTAAAGGAGTACACATCCCATGCAAAGCAAGCAGCTTGTGTGGAGAACCAGTAGGAGGAAAGGACAGGAAGGCTAGCATGACTGATGCATGGAGAGGTTATGGGGGAGTATGTTACCAGACTAGATGGGTAGACCTGAGCCAAATCATTCAGACCCTTTCAAGCCTGAATGATTTTGCTCCTAATCTTGAAATCAGCAGAGACCCACTCAAACATTTTAAGTGCTGGATTAGAAGAAGGTAAGGGGGAATTGCGTGATCATATTTACTGAGAAAAGTTCACTGTGACAGCAGCAAAGAAAACAAACTGACGAAAGTAGCTACTAGAAGACCAACTAGGAAACAAATGCTCTGAAACAGAAAGAAATGATTTTTTTAAAAATCTGGCTGGTGACTGGAAAATAGTGCTAATATTGGGGAAAAACAATAGATTGACAGGACTTAATGATTGGTTAACTCTGGCACTGAGAGAGAGAAGGTATCAAGGATGACTCAAGTGAACAGACTATACCACCCACTCCTCCTGATTGTAGTCATCTCTGGTTCATCCCTCATTACTCCTCATCATTCTTTTGAAATGTTTAGCTCCTCACTCTCTGTCATTCTCACCATCCTGTGATATTTCTCGATGATTTCAATGTATAAGCAGATAATCCTTCCATTACTTTGATTGTTTGGCTCCTTGATTTCCTCTTCTTCAATCGTTTTGTATTCTGTGCTACCTTAGCCACTGATGCCCATGGACATATACTTGACCTTTCACTAGTATTAATTGAAATCCCTCCAGAGTTTTATTTGTAAAGCCCCCTTCTGGTACTCCAACTTCAATAATCCTTAGACCCCACTGGGCCTTATTGTCTATTGATCCTACCAAGATCACACTGTCTCTCATTCCATTCTGTGCTCATTTTCATTACTATGCAAGTTAAATTCCAGAACCAATCATTCCAATCACTCTTTCTTATATCCTCAACTCACTTACCACCCCCCTCCCCCAATCTGTGGAATCTCTTGGCCAAGCCACCATTATGACAGTTAAATAAGTAAAAATAAGTTGAGTAAAATAAGGTGAAGTTGAGTAAAAATAAGGTGAATAAAGACACCTTGTGTTCTCATCTTAAGATCCCATCTCCTTCCTTCTCTCTACTCTATAAGCTGACCTATAGGGACTACATGTACAGTACTCCCATGCCCTTTGGCTTTCAAATGGTCCAAGCAATGGAGAGGCCCAGCAGGAAATGGAAAGGATAGAAGATAATTGATTTCTATCCGGTTTCATCCCTGCAAGCTCACCAAAGGTTGTTTGTGTCCCTATATGAAGTCAGTTCACTGGCCTGCTGTAGGGAACTCACTCTCCCAAATTTTGGAAAATTCTGCTCCCACCCTGGCCTTCCCCTCTAGAGATGTTAGTAGCTCTACTTCTGGTAAACCTGGGTTCCTACATATCTCTGTAGTTCAAGTGCACCTTACCTACAATTTTTTTATTACATTTATTGTTCAGATATATTGACATAGTGAAATGCCATGAGCCAATCAACTTTGATAAATGTATGTACCTGGAAATTCCACATTCCAATCAAGATATAGAACATTTCCATCTCATCAGAAAGTTTTCTCATGACCCTTTCCAGTCAGTGTACTCTCTGCCACGGCAAGAACTGTTCTGATTTCTACCATTACAGAATACATTTGATTATTTTAAACTTGCATAAATTGACTCATATAGTTTTTATTCTTTTGTGTCTTGAGTCTTGCTCTCAACATGATGTCTATGAGATATATCACATAGTTGAATCTGTAATATGCCTCCTTTCACCGTCTTATTCCATTGAATGAGTACACTACAATTGATCTCTTCTAATCATGGACATTCTAGTGGTTTCTAGCTATTGGCTTTTATACATAAAGACGGTATGAGTACACTTGTACAATCTTTTTGTGGGCACATGTTTTCATTTTTCCCAGATAATTAAAGAGGAATGGAAATGATGATTCTTAGGGAAAATCTATTGTTTATCTTTTTTTAAGAAATTACCAGTTTTTCAGAATGACTGAATGATTTTATATTCCACAAACAATGTGTGATAGCTCCAATTACTTCATAGTTTTGCAACATTTGGGGTTGTTATATTATCTCTATGTTCATAGATATTTTACAGAGTGTTTAGTAGTATCTCATGGTAGCTTTAACTTGCATTTCTAATATTGAGTATCTCCTCATCCACTTTTTAACCATTTGTTAATATTCTTCTGTGATGTGTTCTAATTTTTTTGTCCAGTGGGGAGATGAGTATTTAGCTTCTCATAATTGAATTATAAGAATTCTTTTTATATTCTCAAAACAAGAATTTTTATATTCTCAAAACGAGGCCTTTGTGCATATATATTTTGCCAATATTTTCTTCTTTTTTTAATTTTTTTTTCAACGTTTATTTATTTTTGGGACAGAGAGAGACAGAGCATGAACGGGGGAGGGGCAGAGAGAGAGGGAGACACAGAATCGGAAACAGGCTCCAGGCTCCGAGCCATCAGCCCAGAGCCTGACACGGGGCTCGAACTCACGGACCGTGAGATCGTGACCTGGCTGAAGTCGGACGGTCAACCGACTGCGCCACCCAGGCGCCCCTATTTTCTTCTATTTAATGTCTTGTCTTTTCATTTTCTGTTGATTAGAGGGTAGAATTGTATCATTGTTAATTTCTTATTTGGATCATCGTACTGTGGTTATCTAGGAGAATGTCCTTGTGTTTAGGAGATACATATTTAAGTAGGTAAAGGTAAAGAAGCATCATGTCTGCCATATATATGAAAGAGAATGATATAACAAATGTAAAACATTAACATGAGGAAACTAAATAAAGGGTAATCAGGAATTCTTTATACTAGCAATGTTTCTGTAAGTCTGGGTTTTTCAACATAAAGTTAAAAAAATATATTTTATAAGGAGCACCTGGGTGGCTTAGTTGGTTAAGTGTCCAACTCTTGCGTTTGGCTCAGGTTCATGAGATCGAGCCCTGCACTGGGCTCTGTGCTCAGAGTACGGAGCCTGCTTGGGATTCTCTCACTCCCACTCTGTCTCTATCTCTGCCCCTCCCTTGCTTGTGCTCTCTCTTTCTCTCTCAAAATAAATAAACATTGAAAAAATAATTTATGATATCAAAAAATCATAGGAAGAAAGGATTTTAATAGGAAAGATAATGTTTTTTACTGAATATTTGTGTCTTCCCCAAATGCATTTATTGAAGCTCTAACATCAGTGCGATGATATTAGAAGGCAGGGCCTTTGGGAGGTAATTCGGTTTAGATGAAGTCACGAGGGTGGAGGCCCCAAACTGGGATTAATGACCTTATAAGAAGAGGAAGGGAAACCAGAGCTTCCAGCGAGAAGGCAGCTGTCTGTAAACCAGGAAAAGAGCCCTCATCAGACACTGAATCTCCCAGCACTTTAATGTTTGACTTCTCAGCCCCCAGAATCATGAAAAACAATGTTTTGTTTTTAAACTATTCACTCTATGGTAATTTGTCAGGGCAGCCCAAACAAAGACAGAAAGATTCATCAAACTTATGGGCTAATGGAAACTCAATTTATTTAGAAACTGATGTATGTTGGAAAGGTACGTAGAAGGTAAGTGGTAGAAACCTTAAATGTCATACTAAAGGTGGTTAATTGTATTCCTGAGAACAACTGGGATAAATTAACAGTTGTTGAACATTGGTAAAACAAATATGATGGACTATTTTAGTAATATTAATCTGGAAAAGACATTCTTGGGAAAACAAGAGGCTAGTTGGAGACATCACTTAATGAATAATTGCCAACCCAGCAAATGAAAATTTGGACTTAAGTGGTAATGAAAGTAGAAAAGCAGGGATAGACATGAAAAGAATTATGGTGCATGAGCTCTGAATGGGCCGTAGAAATCTATAATTTTCAAATCTCTCCAGAAAATTCTGATTCACAGCCAGCCATGGGAACTTTGAGACTAGAATAGGTACTGGCACCCTAAAGTGACATTAATTGAGACATAATGTCAATTATGGGAACCAGATTGAAGCTAAAGAAAATGGAAAGTTACTATAATAAAATTGTGGGTTTAATTATTTTAAGACAGAACACTTAAACAAAATAAAAATTCAAAGTACTAAATCCAAAGGAAATGTAATGAAATTAACAACTTTGTATTGAGCCAGAGATATGGATGGGACTGTTCAATATTGTTTAGGTTCATATAGTGTCACATATTGATTAAATTATAATGCCTTTAAGTTGTTTTTATTTTTTTTGGGGGGGGGGACACTATCAATGAACAAAAACATGTGTGATACAATACAAGCTCTATTTACTCCCATTCCCTTTCATCTCCCTCATTATCCTGAGCTGTAAAAACCTCTCTTGAATATTTCCTAAGGAGTGAATCAAGTGCCTGTTCAGAAGACCTTGCAGTTACACACTTAATTCTCTGTAATTTCTACCTCATGAGCCTTTACAGGTCAACATAAATGCTTTTGTCAGACAAAATGGAATAAAGTCACCCTGCCAAAGTCAAAGGAACAGCATATACCATTTTCTTTCTTTCTTCCTTCCTTTTCCTTTCTTTCTTTCTTTCTTTCTTTCTTTCTTTCTTTCTTTCTTTCTTTCTTCTTTCTTTCTTTCTTTCTTTCTTTCTTTCTTTCTTTCCCTGTTTCTTCTATCTTTCTCTTATAGGATATAAGATCCTATCTTATAAGATATAAATGATTACTACTAGTGAATATATTTCTAAGAAAATTAAGTTTGGCTAACCCAGAGATTAAATACACAAGCAGATAATGACATTAAATGAGAGCCAAACTAATAAAGCACTTGCTACATTAAAGGAAATAAGTAAATAGCAGCCTCCTCTCCCACCCAACTCCATCCACTATTGGAGGAGGATAAGAAGTGGAAAAAAAATTGTCACAATTTTAAAATAAAGTTCATTTGTGCTTGCTGCCAATCTCAGGTCTCTCCCCAGGCAATAATTAGTTTCTGTTGGGTCCTGTTGGGATATGGAGTTTTTTCCAAAAGGGGTGCAGAGAGGTTACAAAGTAGCTTTCAGGAATATTTTTTGCTTATTGTGGGTGGAAATAGAGAGTAGGCAAAGAACTCTGGGAACAAAATTGTCTCTCCCACAACTTCTAACATTTAAAGATTCATAGTAGTTAATGAGCTGTTCTTTTAAGGTGCAAAGGTCTCATAGGGTTAAGCCTCATTTGCACCTGGGTGTCATTAAACAAATAATCTTTTTTAGCTAAAATTCACGGCAGAATTTAAGGGGAGGAGATGTGAAAAGCCTTTTGGAGAAGTAGGGGAAATGGCAGATCCAGACACCTAGAGGCTCTGAGGGCAGTGAGTA
This sequence comes from Felis catus, assembly GCF_018350175.1. Classification (NCBI taxonomy): domain Eukaryota; kingdom Metazoa; phylum Chordata; class Mammalia; order Carnivora; family Felidae; genus Felis; species Felis catus. Next base: position 147,156,328 of record NC_058375.1, read on the forward strand.
TCTGAAACTCAGGGAAAAGATGGCAGGTGGCAGTATGCTTTCAAAGGAAAAAGGGTTAATGGCCAAATTCAGCGTGGACATTTTGATCAGAAGTCAGAGAGAATGAATGTGTACTACTCATATTCCAGCAAGACTTAGAGATGACTACATTAAGACATTCAGACTCATAACAATTGTTTTTCTTTTTTCGATACAAAAATTATAATCCCTACAACAATTTTGCAAGACAGATATTATAGATAGCATCATTTCCCAATTTAGGAAACTTGCCCACAGAGAAATTGTGTGGCTTTCTCAAGGTCACAACAAAGCTCATAAATATAAGGGCAGAATTTGACCATAAATTTTCTTGACTGAAAAGTGTGCCTTGTTTTCAAGGAAGGCCTGTATATACTTGGCAAGCTACAAATCTCTTCTTTCTGCTGGGTTCAGTCTTCTCAGGCTAGAGCTTAATGGACTTTTTAGTTCAACTCAGTGTCTTTCTGGTCAGCCTATGCCTTTCCCCAGAAGTGGGTCAAAGAGTGGAAAGAATTCACACTGTGGATTCATGTACCCTGGGAGTCACAGCTCAGCTCTCCCACTTACACACTATGTGACTTTTGGTATATTTCTTCATCCGTAAAATAGATGATCATACCTAGCTTACAGTATTCTCGGTGTTCATCTGAGTTATTTATTGCCGCATAACAATCACCTCATAATCTAGTGGTTTAAAATTTGGTGTTTATTTTGCTCATAATTCTGTAAGCTGATCAAAGTCTGGTAAGGATAACTCATCTCTGCTCCACTCAGTGTCAGCTAGGGAGCTTGAAGCCTGGGGAAACGTAAAGGTTCCATTACTCACAAGTCTGGCAATTGATTCTTGGTGCTGCCTGATACCATAGCTGGTGCTGTCAGCCAGAACATCTATACGTGGCCTAGCCACGTAGTTTGGCTTTCCTCCCAACATGGGATTCCAAAGGTCAACATTCCAAGAGAACAAAATTAGGTGGAAGCTCTATTCCTTTTTATGTCCTGGCCACAGCATCACTTCTGCAGCATTTTATTCACTGATATACTCACTAAGGTAGACCCAGGTTTTAGGAGATGGGGCATGCATTCCATTAAGAGGAGTGATAGCAACCTACCGAAAGAGCATTTGGAACCAAAAGTATTATGGAGGCTGTTCTTGGAAACTAAAATCTGCCACAAGCACTTTTAGGCCATAACAATTCACATCTCTTCAATATGCAAAGTATACCCACTTTCAGGGCACCTCGGTGGCTCAGTTGCTTGAGCGTCTGACTATTGATTTTGGCTCTGGCCATGGTTTGGAGTCCTACTTTCAGCTCCATGTGGAGCCTGCCTATCATTCTTTCTCTCCCTCTGCCCCTCTCCCCGCCCCCCCACTTGTGCACACATGCTCTCTCTCTCTCTCAAATAAAATAAAATAAATAAAATAAAATAAACAGATTCACTTTCTTTGCCATGATCCCTCTCTCAAGCTCATCAGGCATCGGCTTGAGATCCTGGATTTTGTCAACTAAATCAGCTGAAGTTCTTTGGGTGTGGTTCCTTGGGTTTAGCCTTGACTGCCATTCCTCTGGATCTGCAGATGATTCCTCTATTCCACACACACCTGACAAACAATGATGTGATAGATGGGGAAAAACTATTAAATGTACTCACATTCAAAAAGAAGAAACAGGATGAAACACAGCTGTCTGGTTCATTCCAAAATACAACCAGAAATGGTTATCAGTTCCTTGACCAGGGCTCAGTCTTATCACCTAAGAGTTCTCCAGGGCTCCTTTTGCTCTGTCTTTGGGTTCTTTCAACCGCTGTCCTATCTTTTCTATTCCATAAAAACGTAGATCATCTTTGTAGTTGAATGATTTTCTTAGTCTGCTTTCTGCCCATAGATTTTTTTGGAATACAAAGCCCTCTTAATTGTGTACAGTCTTTATCCTTTTTAGTACAAGAAGAGAAAATTCCTTTAAACAATTTGTGGGTTTCTTATGAATCACTTTACAATCCACCCCAGTACACAAAAGTAATATGTCCAAATATCACTGAGATAAGCCTTTTTTCTAACTTGAGATTTCTTTAAAGGCGCCTACCTTATGAGTCTTAGAAACCCTATTGTTTTATGTAAGGGATCTGTGAAGCATCCCTTAAGATCTTTAGGGGTACTTCTATCTATTTGAAGTGGTCTATAAGACACTATCTTAAAATTTTATGAGGTTTTAACAAATGGTTTTAAATTTAGACCATGTTTTCCTGACAGCACCCTGGATTTGATCTCTGCTCAGAAGCCACATCTTAATTTTAGCATCATTTGCCATCTGGAGAGGCTGGGAATGAGAAACGGTTTTCTTTTCCAACCCAGCAAGTCCTGGAGACTTTATATATAACAGTTCTTTCTTTAGCTCATCTCTCTTCCTTACATTTTACTACAGGCAGCTAGAAACAGACAGGTGGCAAAGCATTCTCAACCCTCTTTCTGCAAATCTTCTTAGCTACAAAATAGGTATGTTTCTTATTTTCCACCTTACTGCAGGAGACATTGTTGCTAAACTTTCTGTCACCAAATCACAAGAGTCTCCTCTTCACCTTCCAATGCCATTTTCCACTCTTTCTTTTAAGTCTTCACCAACATCCTTTTTAGGTCCATGAGGCTTCCTATAATGGTCTCTTTGACCCCTTTAAGATTTCACTGACACTTTTAAAGATGCTTCCCATTTCTGCCTGCCTCCTGGTCCTAAAGCTGCCGCCACATAACTTAGGTTTAATTCTGTCCACACTTTACTTCTTAAAATTGAAATGTGTTCCGGTTATGCACTGCTGCTTATAAAAGCACCCTAAAACTTAATGGCCTAAAATAATGATATTTATTTTGCTCAGAAATCTGCAGTTTGAGGAATACCCTGTGGGATTGCTCATCTCTGTTCAGTTCAGCCTTAGCAGGGGCATCTCAAAGACTAAGGACTGAATTAGCATTTCACCTCTGCTCCATGATGGGCTTGGTAACTTACCTGGTAGACCTAAAGTTTATCAATGGCTCTCAGACAGGATCCTGAAATCATCTGAGGGCTTCTTAACTCATATGTATGATGGTTGATACTGGCTGTTGGCTGAGATCTTTACTGGAGCTGTTGGTCAAAACTTCTATGCATGACCTTTCCACGTGTCCTTAACTTCCACCATGTAGCTGAATTCCAAGAGTGAACATTTTGAGAAAAATAGTGAGCCAGAAATAATATGTATTGCCTTTCAAGACTTTGACTCAAAAGTCACGTAGGTCCCTTCTGCTGTAGTCTTTTCGTTGAGGCAGTTATATTGGCCCTAAGTTCAAGTGGCAGAAAGAAAGATTCCATAGACAGGACTGTGACAAGTTTCTGGAAGGGCATGCGAGACTAAAACATATTATTGCCACCATTTTTGGAAACATACAGTATGCCTCAAAAGAGTTAAACCAAGTAAGCATGCCTGGGTGGCTCAGTTGGTTAAGCATCTGACTCATGGTTTCGGCTCAGGTTATGATCTCATAGTTTGTAAGTTGAAGCCCCACCTTGGGCTCCAAGTTGACAGTGTGGAGCCTGCTTGGGAATCTCTCTCTCCATCTCTCTCTACCCTTGCCCTGCTCACTCTCTCTGTCTCTCTCTCAAAAATAAGTAAACTTAAAAAAAAAAAGAGTTAGACAAAATAATTTACATCAAAAAGTATATGTTCAACACGTGTCAGGTTCCCAGTCTCAAAATATATATATATATATATTTCTCTTCTATCTTCACCCCAAATACTGCCTGAACATGGGGTATATTCATGATCATTAAAGATAATTTGGATTGAATGTAAAAGCTAGTCAGTATATATCTGTGCACATATATTTTTTGATGTGGAGAAGACCCATTAGATTCTTAAAATATCAATGACCAGGAAAAACGTGAATAAAAACTACTGCTATGGTCTGTATCATACATACACTAGAGTACACTATTAAAAAAAAAAAAATATATATATATATATATATATAGGAAAAGGGACCTATCTCCTGTGTGCTGAAGGTCAATTTTACACATGTTTCCTATGGAGAAATTAGCAGAAGGAGAAAGGAGCATTAATGCAAAAATATTTACATTTTCTATCATTTTATAATCCAATCAATATGCATTGCATATTTTTAAGCAAACACATATTGTCTGCTTGTTCCATCCTGCCCTTAAATAAGGTCTCTCAACTGAAAATGAAATCAATTTGCAGTAATTCAGTATTCCTATTTCATTAGAGTGGGCACCAAAGTAGGTAGATTAGGTAGTTGTGAAAGCCACTGACGACAGTGTCAGCCTGCCCCTGGAGTTGTTTTTTTTTTTTTTTTTTTTTTCAAATTTCAATAAACAAGCTCTGGTTTCATGAATCTATCCTCAGAAGACTTTAAGCTAAATTTATGTGGATTATGACTCAGAGGTGGCCAAGCCATGTGAAGGAGGAACTAATGAGAGAAAATTCTTTTCCTCTTCTATACCAATCCTTACCACTGTAATTCCCATTATCTACCCCTTCTTGAGTAACAAAGAGCAGGAAATGAAAAAATACACACAACCGGAAAAGAAAAGAAGAAAAAGTGGTAGTCATTACAGGGGAGCATAAGTGCCACATTAAGAACCACGTCACATACTATGTGACTTTTAGCATATTTCTTCACCTGTAAAATAGGTGATCATACCTAGCTTACAGTATTCTTGGTGTTCATTTGAGTTATTTATTGCTGCATAACAATCCCTCATAATCTAGTGGCTTAAAATTTTGATATTTATTTTGCTCATGATTCTGTAAGCTGATTAAGTCTGGTAAGGACAACTCATCTCTGCTCCACTCAGTGTCAGCTAGGGAGCTTGAAGCCTGGGGACAAAATCCTGTAAAGGCTCCTCACCATTCTCAAGGAGAAAAAAAGTGATAACTGTCAGAAATAAGATAGAAGTATCAAAAGTATATATAATTACCTACATTCATTTAGAATAATAATCAGTGGTTTTGTTTTAGAGTTCTGTAAAAGTTGCAAACTTGGAGAGAACTAACACAAAAGATCCAAGTAATATAGGTACCATACAAAATATTATGTTCAAGCTATGTCTATGATGAAATTGAACATTGCAGGTACAATTCTGAAGATGTTTGCACTGCATACAAGTAGTCCATTCTTCTAAAGTTATTATCATTCAGGGGTGCTTGGGTGGCTCAGTCGGTTAAGCGGCGAACTCTTGGTTTCACCTCAGGCCATGATCTCATGGTGCATGGGTTCGAGCCCTGTGTTGGGCTCTGTGCTGCCAGTGCAGAGCCTGCTTGGGATTCTCTCTCTCTCTGTCTCTCTGTCTCTCTCTCTCCCTTTCTCTGCTCCTCCCTCATTTGTGCTCTCTCTCTCTCAAAACAAATAAACTTTACAAAAAAGTTAGTATCATTCACTATCCCCCTTCATCTGTTTATACAAACCCCTCAAAATGAACAAATAATCATGAAGCTCTTGTGACCTTTCTCCTTGTCCCCTAGTCACTCTTTATATTACAAACACATATTAATAAATTGAACACTTCCAAAATTTTACATTAGGTACTGGTTCTGTTGCATTTGACCTGATTTAGTTTTAATAGACTGAGTCCATGGACTAGATAAGCTTCTGGATAAATAATTGGAAAAACAAATAAAATACATTAGGAACTTTAAAAAAAATAAAGACTCTTCTGCTTCCATCCATAACAGTATCTGGTACTATAATTGCCTTCCTGCCGTAAACGGCTGAAATTCTGAAATGGATGAAATATGTGTGCAATATATGTGTGAAATATACATGAGATATATACATGAAATATATATACATGAGATACATATGCATATACATATATATCAAACTTTCAACAATAGGAAGCAGCACCGGATTATAATCCATAAAACAAGGGAAACACATGAAACAAGCATCCCCATTAGGATCTTTTCCTACAAGCACTCCTTGGAGGAGGGTGAGAAAGGAGGAACCAAGCTAAGTATGGCAGTCTGGTTGAGTTGAGGAGACAGAGCCTGGAGTTTGAGAAAGCGAAGATAACTTGTATTTGCAGAACAGGGGGGAGTTTTACAGAGAAATAGTTTCCAAAGTCTCCACTGAGGGACCTTTGATTCTTTTGCTAAGTGCTAAGTTGTGCTACTTAGGTGCATCTTCGTGAGACAAGGCAAAGAACACTTATTGAGAAGCTGTAAACTGCACAATTTACAGAGTTGACACAGGTCTGGGATATGTTTGAGTATTAATCAGGCGTAATATGAAAAGATTGAAACCTGGGGCACTCAGTTAAAATCCTAAGAGAGTCACACCTGTCCAGTATGGTTAAACTAGCTCTAGGATTAGGCTACTCTAGACCCACCCTAACAACGGTTAAAATGACAAGACCTAAAAGAATAAAATTATTCTTCAAGCCTTTTCAATGCCTTCTAAATCAAACTTCCAATCTCCAGAAAAAAAAGACAATAAAATCCAGACACTCAATAATATAAACTTTATGATGTCTAGCATCTAATAAAAAATTACTAGGCATGCAAATAAGGAAAATATGATCCATAAACAAGAGAAAAAGCAATTAAAAAACAGGCCTAGAGGAAGACAAAGACTTTATCACAGTATTATAAATACACTTAAAGACTACAAGTACATACGAAAATAGAAGAGATATGGTATTTAAAAAGATCTAAATAATACTTCTAGTGGTGAAAAAGACAATATCTGAAATGAAAATTTCACCAGAAGAATGAATCAGGAGATTGAAAAAATGCAAAACAAAGGAATAATGAACTTGAAGTCACAAGAAATCAAAATAAATCAAGTTGAAGCACAGAGAGAAAAAACCAGCAGAAAAAATGAACCGAGTTTCTACTCAGTTACCAACAAAGCAACGCCAAGATGTCTAATACACATGTATTTGAAGCTCTCTATAAAAGAGAAGACAGTTTATGTGGCAGAAAAATTCTGAAGAAATTGTGGGAATTAGCAATTTTCCAGATTTGATGAAAATTGTACATACACAGATCCAAGAAATTCAATGAAACAAAAGTAGAATGAAAACTAAGAACTACACCAAGGCCCATCATAATCTGATTGCCGAAGACCTGTGAAAAGAGAAAATCGTAGGACAAGACCAAAAGGCCACAACACACAAAGAGGAAGATAAGAATTAGCACTGACCTTCTCATCAGAAACAACGCAAATGGGAAGATAAGGAAACAATGACTTTAAAGTGCTGACAAGAAACACTCACAAACAAAATAAGAAATCCTGCTAATTTAGAATTCTATGTCCAGTGAAAACATTCTTCAGAGGTGAAAGGTATTTTCAGATTAACAAAAGCTGAGAAAGGAAATTGAATGCTGTACAAGGAATGTTAGGAAAATTTGACTGAATAGTATCAGATTAAAACTCAGGTCTACACACACAAAAATGAAGATATTGAAAATATGATGGAAAATAGTCCTTATTTATGGGGAGCTTGGGTGGCTCAGTCAGTTGGGTGTCTGACTTCGGCTCAGGTCACGATCTCACAGGTCACAGGTTTGAGCCCTGAATCAGGCTCTGTGCTGATAGCTCTGAGCCTGGAGCCTGATTCACATTCTGTGTCTCCCTCTCTTTCTGCCCCTCCCCGTTAGTGCTCTGTCTCTGTCTCTCAAAAATGAATAAATAATAATAATAATAATAATAAAGAAAAGAGTCTTCATTTAAAATTGTTCAATTTCATTTCATTATTTAAAATATATTTGACAATTTAAAGCAAAAATTAAATCAATATATTGTAAAATTATACCATATATATAAGTAAATCGCACAACAAAACGCAAAGGACAGGAGAGAGAAAATGAAAATTTGTAAACTGTAAATGTGATGTGATGGTATTCAAGGTAGATCAGGATAAATTAAACATGCCCTAAACTATATAAGGTCATTCGTGAGCATAGAGAAGGCAGATAGAAGAGGAATGAGGAAAAGGTCCACTGTGGTGGATAGGGTAAGTGAATGGGCGGAAAGCAGATGGGGACAGAAAGTGATACCCTACTTGTACAAAAGTTTGTTTCAGGAAGGAGAGAAGAAATAAAGAAGTAGCCAAGCCTATGAATTTTTGAATGTCATCTTCCTACCTGATGGTGAATTGGGGGCATTTACTAAGTACTTCGTAGCAAATGGATTCTCAGTAAGAAGTTCATGATATTACCCATGTATTTCTGGTAAAGGAAAAGCTGACTTAGAGAAAAATGCATTTCATGAACTAGTTCATGTATTATATAAAAGCAAAGATGTCGATTGCAGTATAGAATTGAAATGTGTTTTTGCCTTCTTGCTTTTGCTCTGTACAGAAAACTAGACTCTATTTCCTTGTTCTGGTTCGCTTATATCTCTGTGTCACCTTGTGTTTTACCATTCGAAAAAAAAAAAAAAAGGCGAACTCAGCAGTTCCTTTTTCTTAAACTGCTTCAGTAACCAGCAGTTGCCACATTAAAAGCTTCAGCTGGAAGATTATAAAAATAGCTTAATGCTTCCTAGCAGGTAACTACTTTTGAACCAATTCTCCTTTTGGGGATGGAGTGAGGTCAAATCAAATGGCCAAGGAAGGACGGGCTATGAGAGAGAAGAAAGCTGGTTGACATTCAAAGGGCAAAAAGGCATTGTGTTTGGAATGTTTTGTGTAAATGTTAAACAGTGCCCACATTTAACCACCTGCTTCTTGTTTAGAAGAGTTCAAACGAACAATTTCAAGCACAATTGAGTAACACTCAAAAGAAAATCAAGTGTAATTTCCTAAGTTGCTGAAGCAAGGGTTCTTCTATGAAATCACCATTAGTATTTCTAAACCCAATTTGATTATATTTGAAATGTACTGCACACAGTTCAGTGGCACCTGGAAAATTTTCATGCAGACATGGAATTACGAGGAAGACCTTTTGAAATGATTGTTTCTCTCTCTCTCTCTCTCTCTCTCTCTCTCTCTCCTTCTTCCTCTATCTCTGTGTATGTGTGTGTGTGTGTTGTAAAAATCCCTGGGTTATATTTGCAATAATACTAAATTATTAAAGATGAAATCTTTAATAATCTCTAATTTCTTTTTCTATCTTCCTTGTGAATATATTCTGCTTTGCTTGTAAGACACATTACAAAGTAGAAAAAAGCACCATATAAAGACACCTATATCACACCAACTGTAAAGCTCATCTTAAAATTCTTCCCCTGTCTGCTATCTCTAAATATCCACCAATTAGGGAAGAAAGGTAATGGAGGAATCCTCAGGTCTGACACATCTCCTAAGAAGGTAACGTTTTTAGTTCCTTGATTAAATCTAGGCGGACCTTTGTTTGCTTTGCTTCTCTTTATCGAACTTCACAGATATTGCACTTTTTACAAATTGAAGGTTTATGGCAACTCAGCATTAAGTGAATCTATCAGTGCCATTTTTCTGACAGCGTTCGCTCGCTTTGTGTCCTCTGTGCTGCATTTTGATAATTCTTGCAATATTTGAAACTTCTTCATTATGATTATACTTGTTATGGTGATCCATGATCATTAATTCGGACTTGCCAAAAGCCCAGAGGATGGTTAGCATTTTTTAGCCATGAAATATTTTTTAATTAACGTATTTACATTGGTTTTTTTGGACATAATGCTCTTGCACGCTCAAAAGACTACAGGATAGTGTGAACATAACTTTTATATGTACTAGGAAAAGAAAGAATGAATTTGACTCATTTCACTGTGATATTTGCTTTATTACGGTGGTCTGAAATCAAACCTGCAATATCCTCAAGGTACGCCTGTACCAGCTTCCCATCATCCTTGCTGCTTTAAGACCCTCAGTCTCCCTCAGAGGTAGGATCAAGTTTAAATGCTGTAATCTGAACCTTATAAAAACTCTCTATGCTACTTCTATAGGTTACTCACTGCCTTGAGCATTCCTGCCTTTGTTTCAGACATTTTTCCTACCGGGGACTTCACTGTCAATTCCACTTATACATATTTTTCCCATCCTACAGGATCAACTCATTAATTTTCTTGAATATTCCAATTTAACTCATACCTCATTTCTATGTCTTTGTTATCATTTAATATCTGTACCCACACTCAACCTTAATAATTTTCTTATAACATCTCTTATATTACCAGCTTCTAAGGTTGGGCAGCTATTTGTGTGCACGTCTTGTGTTCCTTAAATAAATTATCTTCTTAAATGTGGGAGCTTATTGTTTCCTGGGGAGTACCTACAATAACTGTTATGATACTATGCACTTTGCAGCAATGTTTAATAAAAATGTGTTGGGGGCGCCTGGGTGGCTCAGTCGGTTAAGCGGCCGACTTCAGCTCAGGTCATGATCTCGCGCTCCGTGAGTTCGAGCCCCGCGTCGGGCTCTGTGCTGACTGCTCAGAGCCTGGAGCCTGTTTCAGATTCTGTGTCTTCCTCTCTCTGGCCCTCCCCTGTTCATGCTCTGTCTCTCTCTGTCTCAAAAACAAATAAACATTAAAAAAAAATTAAAAAATAAATAAATAAATAAAAATGTGTTGACTAATATGGGGGGGAGAATTTGAACCTATTTTAATTACAGAAGTGACTGTAATTACAATTTTGTTAGATTTAGCACTAAAAACAACAAAAACTTCCCTATAGGAAAGCTTTTCTCATTAAACAAATCTTAAAGAAACTATTCAAATCAAAGTTCAAATACTTTCTTTAACCACGGCATAGATGGAGAGCATTTCTTTCAAATCGCACTTGCAGAGGGGCACCTGGGTGGCTCAGTCAGTTAAGCGTCCGACTTTGGCTCAGGTCGTCATCTCGCGGTCCATGAGTTCGAGCCCCCGTCGGGCTCTGTGCTGACAGCTCAGAGCCTGGAGCCTGTTTCAGATTCTGTGTCTCCCTCTCTCTGACCCTCCCCCGTTCATGCTCTGTCTCTCTCTGTCTCAAAAATAAATTAAAAAAAATTTAAAAAAATAAAATAAAATCACACTTGCAGAACACCCCATAAGACACCCTGGATTTAGTTATCCCCCAATCTCAAGGAATCTATCCTAAGGGGGGAAAAAAGTTTGACTAACCGATTTTAAGTTCACTCACTAGGTAAATTATTTCATCACTGTGAACGTTCATCAACTTTTGCACACATTAGTGTTAAAAAAAGAAAATTGCTGAAAGGCTGTGACAACGTTAGAACTGTAAAAACCCACTACGACTAGTCCTGAACCAAAGTGTTTGTTTTATGTCGGGCATGGGTTTCACACTCTAGACTGACAGAAGATACATATTTTGCTTTCCTCTACAACTCCAAAAGAAGCTAATCATGTAGCCAAATGAGAACCCGACTTAATGGTTTGTGAGGAAGAATATTTAAGTGTGAATCCGGTTAGTACCTATTTAATGCAATGAGGACACATGAATAAAACTGCCCTCAGAATGAAAAAAAGAAAAAAAAAATGAAGCAAAAGAACTTAAGAACCCGTACCAAAAGTAAAGCCAATGCAGTATTCTGCCTCTCCGTGCTAAGTCCCAGGAAACACTCAACTTTGTAGGGTTGAAAATATAAACCAAACAACCTAATTTTCCCACAATGTCGTTCTGCATCAGCCACTATGAATTTGGATAAACCGTTCCTGACTGGGTTTGTAACCGCCCTTTAAGGTTTATTACAGACATGGGGGAGGGGTGGGCAGGTAATGAGTCCCGCAGAGTATTTCTCACTGTGCACAATATATTATTCTTCATGTTTTAAAACTACATCTTCAAACTTAAGCAAAGACTCCTTCCTAGTCCTAGGGCTCAAGGTATATGATATAATATAATGCCAGTTAATGCAAAGTACTGTAAAGAAAAATAAGAGGCGTGTGGGTGGCTCAGTTGGCTAAGCATCTGACTCGTGATTTCAGCTCAGGTCATGATCTCAGGATTGTAGATGGAGCCCCAAGTGGGGCTCAGCGCTGAGCATGGAGCCTGCTTGTGATTCTCTCTCTCCTTCCCCCTCTCTCCCTGCCCCTCCCCTGCTCACATGCAGATGTGCTTGTGCTCTGTCTCTCCCTCAAAAAAAGGAAGAAAAAGAGAAAGAAAACAGGCTAAGTGGACAGTGAATGACAAAGCATGGCAAGAAAGGCCTGTTTGGTGTGATATATTCTAACAGAGACCTATGCCATACAACTATCTGCGGGAAGCATAATCCAGGCAGAAGGAATTGAGCAAATGCCCAGGGCAGGCAGATGTGTTGCAAGTTCCAGGAGGAGCCGGAAGCAGAAATCTGGAGAACAGTTAGGGCTGGCGGGGGGGGGGGGGGGGGGGGGGGGGTGGCGGGGATGCCAGAAATGAAGGCAAAGAATGACCACATGAGTGTTCAGGAATTTAAATGTGAAGAAAGCTATTTTTGACTTGAGAGCAGGCCTGCTCAAGAGTCTTTCAGTAAATGCTTAAAGAAGTACAAAGAATGGATACTCTACAGGAAAAAGAGGACAAAGACTATTTTGCTGAGTTTCGTGTAGAGAAATGTCTGTTGAAGAAGCGAGTGTCTCTTCCAGAAAGGAAGGGAGAAAATGTCCAGTGCCCATTGGAGCCAGCATTTGAATTTCCAAGACCCCTCCATTTACTGCATACAAATATAAAGATAATTTTTAAATAACAGAACACAGAAGCCAAAATATGACACATTTTCTTTTTATTTAAAATAGAGCTCTATATGCTTCACAGAAACAAGTGCAAGGAGTGATTGATGTATTAACTTTGCCACTTTACAAAACAATACATTTTCAGAAATGCATACATAAAAATATAACATTTAGGCAGATAAGTATTTACATTGGAGGCAGCTACAGTCAGTTATGCAATAATATTTTAAAAAGCTTTAAAACAAATACTTTTATGACTTGCTGTTGGGAAAGTTAAAAATTTTGGTATGAAGGCTATCACTGAGTTCTCACTAAATTCTAAAATACTATTATTTCTAAACAAAATAAGTATATATATTACTATAAAATGCATATTTCCATAGACTAGAAGTTAATGAAATATCTGAATATTATTCATTCCTCTTTGGAATTTGGGATTTTTTTCAGCTTCAACAATTAAAATTACAACTATTAAAACTGCCATCTGCATTTTTTATACAATTTATTGCCCAATTCTCACTTTGAAACCGAATTTATTTCTTTATATTCCTTATATACATTCATTTGGGCCTATCTCTTGAAGGGTAATATCTTTTTACATACCTATGAATATTAGCCAGCTTACAATAAGTCTTTACAACAATGATTCTTTTCACAGTAGTTCAAGAGTTCAAGGCATGTTTTGCAATGTCAAAATGCAATGGTTTTGACATTTGTAATATGTTCTTAGGTATAAGAAAAGTCACACTACCAAAAGAAAAGTATAATTAGTATTAGTACTTTGAAAGTCAATCCAAAATTTTTTTTTGTGAGATATGAATCTAATTTTCTGTTTTTAGGACATTTTAAAACCTGACACACAGATTGCATTTGAATAATTTTCTCCAGCATAGGGTCAGAAGAGTACAAGAACTTGACACTGGTCATTGTCGAAATGAACTACAATGGAATATTTTGGGTCAGATACACTTTATATGCTGAGAAAATAAAAGTTGGATGTTTAGAAAATATCTTAATTACTTATATTTAGTGTATTGAAAGAAATGGAGATATTAGTAAATCTCATTTTATACCCGCATTAGCTAGACAGACTTTAGGCATGTCATTGCCTCTTTACAGGCAAAGTCAATAACAGGTTTGCACATGAAAGGAAAACTCAACTGGAATATTAAATGAGGTTCCACATGTCTGGCTGCAGATTGTCTGGGTTGAAAATTAAATCAACAGAATACACATACAATCTCTTTTGCTCTCTTGGAAATGCCAGGATGAGAATCTAAAGAATTTTTCCCCTAAGTTCTCTAGTCAATTTATAGATGTCAAGAAGCATTTTGAAAATGTAATTCTCGTTTTCTTGAAGATATACAAGCAGGGCCCTTTTTCTGAAGATATATAGCATAGAAGGTGCTTTTCTGAACAATATAAAAATATTTAAGTTGAGGAACCAATTGCAGGTTGGATTTCAGCTCCTACCCGCCTCTCAGCTGAGAGTATTTGTGCAGACATACCCAGCTGGGTCTGGTGACACTCAGTATAAGGCTAATTTCCTAATACATTCCTAATATCCGAATGCATTCATACTCATAGTGGCTCTGTTAACATTCAGGTTCATGTAGTCCAAGGTAAAAATCTTGCAGTTAAAACTATTACATCTGGAGGGAAATTTTTCTTGTAAAACACGGACCAGTGATAAGAAAATATAGCCATATCTGAATATATTAAAATCTAGGATGAGGCAGAGTGCATATTCTCCCAAATGTTGTGTTAATTTACAACTGAATTAAAAAGTATCCTGGAAGTTCTTAATAGAGGGATTTTAAAATGGGGATTATTACTTAATTTCCATACAATGTTAGGTTATAAAGCATATGGCATAATGGCTTCATTTTAAAAGATGGCCAAAGCAAAATAAAGCGCTTGTATGAAACAGCAGAGATAAATTTAGCAATCACATTATGAGACATATATTTCACATTCTCTGTCCAAGTCATCATCTCTGAAGTGGAATTTGGCATTAAGGCAAAAGTAGACATTCCTTATATGTTAGCTAAAAGCTAGAATATAACTACACTGGTAGTCTTTTTAAAACTTAAAAGAAAATCTTCTCTGCCATTAGCAAATACTCTGTTGTGCCAAATGAAAGATCACTGGAAAAGGCACGAGACAAAACCTCTCACACGTGGCTATGGCACATTAAAATCATTTTAGGAAGTTCCGTGCAGAGCAATCTGAACATGAGCTAGAACACCTAAAAGAACAGGAATTACAGAGTGATTGGAACTGATATCTGGCAAAGAGGTTTTTTGGTTTTGTTTTTGTTTTTTTTTTAATTTACCAAAGAAAGTGAACGCCAAAGATAAACTAATGAGAAGTTGAGAAGAGAGAAGACAATATGGTACTAGCCGTGGTCTGAAAGTCAACTACGAATCAGCTCTCACTCCCCATCCCAGGCGTAAAAAGAACAATCCCTACAGAAAGGGGTGAAAAAACATAAAAAAAAGAAGCAGGAAGTGTCTCTTACCATTCCTTGCTACTTGCACTAAGAAATTCTACATTCTCACAGTTCCTAAATTTTATTCAGCACTCAGTGGTTGCCTACCTAGCTTGACAGCTATTTTACCACTCTTCCCTGGCCTGTTACAGTTTTTCTCACTGACCTCACCATGAGTGAGCAAATTATTTTAGCAGAAACAAACAGAGAAGTGAGATTTGGTCATCATCACTAAATGGCACGTTATATCAGTGCACCTTCAAGGTAGGTTTAGATGCAGGCTAATGATTTTTTAATTAGCAAACGTTGAATGTGGTAGGGCCGTATGGTGGGTGTCACCACTGGGTTTTCCTATTGGTTCTAATAACTAGCAGTCATTTATCTCTGATCCTTGGTTTTGTCATCTATAAAGTGTTGGGAATTGAATTATAAAGTCTCCTGCATCCTTGGCATTTTCCAAATTCTGGTTTTTGTCTGTGACACACCTGAAATAATTCAGACCACCAAGGGATTCTCTTTTATTAGAAGGCTAAATAATTAGAATGGTTAAGGTAAACAATAGTTGGTTGCTTTTTAAAATTAGGGACTAAAGATAATTTTGGAAGAGAGTAAGGGAATATTTTAAAAGGAGGTGAGAAAAATAATGGAACATAAAAGTAAAGCTAGAGAGAAAAAAGAATGTCAGATATCTGAAAATGTGCATTAAGACACTTTGAAAAAAATGCCTATTATAGAAATTCTATTTAATATTACCACTTTAATGAAATTTTTGTATTCCAACCGACACTTTTTTTCTGTTTAGAAGAAGCCCTCAGAAGGAAAGGATTACTGTCTTCACTAAATAGCGCATAACATCCATGCAAAGTATTACCTTATGGAGGGAGCTAATACAAAGCATTGTCAAACAGACCAGCATGTTTTACAAAAGAAGAGATATTTAGAATATCTTTGAAAACCACAATGATGCCATTTTAAGACACTAATTCTTAAATATTTCTAAGTTTTCTACGTTTCTAAATTTATTTAAAGGAATGCTTGTTGAAGACATCAACTGCCACAACTTGACTCATTTGCTACTGTTGCTTTCTTAATTTCCTGATGGGAAATAAAACGTCCATAGTTTAAATAAATTTATTGAAACAAAAAAACATCTCCATATTTATTTTAAATAAATAATCAGAAAGTACTCCCTGCTAAACCATTTTAAGTTGAACTTTGTATAATGGCGAACGTGGGCTCCCTGCTTTCAGATGATTTGCTCAGTAGGTTCCCTGGTATTTTTACGTAAACTCTAAGACAGCCCTGAGTTTTCTCTGCCCCAAAAAATCACATGGTGGCAAAATTCCAGCACAGTAGTAGTTTTGTTTAATAATTCCCACTAAAGTAGAAGTATTAAGAATAATAAATTATTATGGAACTTGCAACCTAATGAATCTATCACAGATCCTCGTTTTAAGATAAAAGCTGATTTTGAAGTCTTCAGACACTTGCAACCAGGTTACTATTTTCATACAATCATGGAAATTTAAAATGCGAAGTTAATTGAAAGTATAAAGATGAAAAGCAAGTGCTATGCCTAAAATAGTGCACGACACAGTCATGTTTCACTTCACTTTCAAGTCAGAACATAAATTAACAATTCTAGATGTGACATGCCAAATACTTTAGACATAGAAGAAAGCACACAAGCACACAACAGAATCTTTACCAATTACACACTTAAACGTGTAGCTTAAAGGCAACAAGTTCATGCTGTAATATTGACGACAAATAATGTTTCCCTTATTTTAAGGAAGTGATGCTGCATAGAAACTCCATCACCACTTTGTACTGACATTTCATAAATAGCATTCCCCAAGCTTTAAATTATACCCAAAGTCAAAATATTTGAAAGGAGTAAAGAACAATGACACAGTGAGCCTATGAAAAGTATTTTTTGCTTATAACACAATTCAAATGAAATAAATACTACACAATGATACTTCATCAAAAACAAATAATATGAAGTTTAACAGTATACGTATATACAATAAATTTGTTTTATGTTCTAAACTTTACCCTATTTTTGTAAGTGCATATTTTCTATTTATAATCGTGTTGAGAGTTGAGAGAAATTAGAACTTTTAACTTTTCTTTTAATCATTTTTGTTAACCTACCTCTTTTCTTAAAAAGTGCATCTGGTGATTGAGATGTAAGACTAGTTAGAAGCTACAGTTAACCAACATGAAAACAAGAAAAACGTCTCAAAAGGTAAAGATTCCTCTAGAGGAAAAGTTGAGCCAAAAAAATATGGAATCATATTCGGACACCCTCAAATAAATTATAAAACACAGTGTCAAGGAAAATTGGGGATGTTAAAACATTCCCTTAAAAATTAAATAAGTATATTCACCCAATATAAGTGAATAAAACAGGAGATATTATTCTTGTTTATTTTGACAACCATGTAGCTATAGTACAACTACAGTAAATAAATAATTTCATTCTCATATATTCATAAACAATCTCTGAGAAATCAAGGTAACAAGCACAAACAAGGTTACCCCTTCACGTAAGCTCTTTTTAAAATCCCTTCACATAGTCACTTTAAAAACTGATGTCTGCAATAACCAAATGAAGATACTGTCTAAATGTTTTGCAGATTGAAAGCATTTTCAGGAACCCACTGTCTTACAGAATTCAAGACTTTCTACTTTGTATTCTATTTGTCAATTTATTTCCTTCCCCCAACCCAACACCTACATCCCTGTTCCCATTTCCAAATTGGCTTTAAAATCCCCAGGGGCAGAACGTATCCATATTTTCTCTATTGGCCCCAATATTGTGGCAATGAAGATATGGGGTCCCCTATCTTATTTAATGAATGGATAACTGCATGAATGACAGTGCCACAGCCATCAGATTTGGACCTTCGATATCTTATCCCAGTCAAACGAAGATGGGTTCAGTAACATATTTCCATAGTGAAATGAATTATAACCAATAGATTGTGCTCTACATGAAAATACATAGATATATCCTTTAGAACACTGTTACTCAAGTTATGCTTTGTAGAACACTAAAATGTGGGACAGTAAAAAGGTCTGCCCTGTTCTTAATAAAAAGGGTTCCAAGGTCAAATAATTTGGGAAATCTAATTCAAAGAAATTCAAGTAACATCTCTTAACGGCTATATTCCTCAAAACACATGATACACTAATGTGCAGTATCACTTTCTAAGAATCTATCAAAGAACGGTTTTGGCCTTGGAACATCTCAACAGAAGCGTGTTCTAAGGAACAGAGTTTAGGAAGCAGTGTTTTAGGACAATAAAAGATACCACGTTAAATCTCCTTTACCAAAGCAGAATTACAGATTTGAAGGAAATACTCAATGTTTCATGTATTATACAGAATTCATCACTTCTGTCTCCACAGGAAGTAAAATAAAGCCAAAAGTATCATGAGGCTTCTTCTGCATCTACTTGCTCATTTTGAAAGAGTAGGGAAATATCTATTTACAGTTACTGAAGAATTTTCTTAATTTTTCTCAAAACATCTCCTGCTTTCCTCTTCCCTCTGTTCTAAGTGTGTATGTACAAAAGTAGTAGGGACCTCTGAAATAAATCTGAAAGACATCTTCTAACAATGGATCTATATGCCCGATTAATCTCTGGAAGTACGCAGAAAACATTAATATTTATCTAACAAACAGGTGGACTATGAAGTTTCCATGAGGAAAATGCCAATGAGTATTGTCAGAGTTCATGCAGGTCCATTATGATTGTGCAAAATGACCCGATTTATCTTCTGTTTGATTAGACCACGAATACCACCATGAAAGATGTTGTTTCTGCGTAGGGAGAAAAGAACTACACGGATTTTAAGGGAAAGGAGGAAGTTGGCTAAGTCTACAGATTATCACAAGATTTGGACCAAGGTCCAGCGCCACCACTAGCTATGTGACTTTTGGGATTTCTCAGTGTCTCAAGCTGTCAGAGGTCTCATTTGGAAATGAGAGGAAGTAAAAATTTTAGTGGCTTTCACACTGTTGCGGGGCTGCTGTGGTAGAGGCTTATGGAGAGCAGGACACTGGGAAGAGACAAGGCCAAGGAAGTGGCTACTTCTGACCTCACTTTCACTTTCTAACCGAGCAGCTCCCCTTTTACATGTTTTAGACACTGAAGTTCAGAGCAATATTTACTTTTTTAAAAGATCCTTCTTAATTAAAAAAAGAGAGAAAACCACAAATTATATCATCTAGAGTTCTGCTGAGATATAATGTGCTCTAGTTCACATTTTTAATGAAACTGTTTTCGTCTCAGGAAAAAAAATGCTTTTACATTTCTTTTTCTTCATTCATGTGCTCTTGATTCAAGTAAAATAAAACCTTAATGGCTTGTATTATTTTTATATAGCTTATTTTACGTTTTTGTCATATCTTATTAAATAAAAAAGATGAATCGATGTGTCGCTTTTCAAAATAAAATTAAAGACAACACAGAGATGGGATGAAGTCAACTCCTGCCCATGCTTGACTTTAGAGTTATTTTTCATGCTGCCTTTGGGCTCTTAAATACTGTCCTGCATTATCTTTGAGGTAGAACAACAACAAAAAAAGGCAACAACATTCACATAAAGAGGGAAAATGAGAAAAGAAAAGCTGTGAGAGACTTCTTTTTAACACAATTATCATCATTAGGCTTTGCAGTCTTCTTTCACACAAAGTTGAGAAATAGTCTTCTTAATACGAAGGGCGGTCAGGCGGGCTGCCCCATTGGCATACCAACACTCACGCATTATTCTCCCCATGACTCGGAGTGCCTTTAAAAGAGAAAAATATCAAACATGTTAGCCCATCACATAAACACAGTACAAGAGAAGTATAACCACAAACCCAGGAACTGATGTTAAGCTCTGAAGAAAATCGTAAACTTAAAACAATATGAAAAGATAAGGACCCAACCTCCTTAAAAATCCAGTCAAAACACACACATTAACATTAGAGAAACTAACTTTTCGTTGAAAGTGCAATCCATTGATTTCTGGGAATATGGAAAAGTGGCCAGTTTTCAAAATCTGAGAAAGGCCATGAAAGCCAAAAAAGAGATATGGGATGAGTAGCAAATTCCCCATACATTGGTCTGAATGGTGGGCACATATGTGTATACTTTTTTCTAAATTCATCAAGCTGTATATTAAGATTTGTGCATTTTAGTGTATGTAAATTATGCCATCTTAAAATAATGATCTAAGTATAAATATCAAAAATTCTGAGTTAAAAAATAAAACCTGTACAGTGAACTGGTAAATAAATAAATACTCAGAAAGGAAAATAATGAGAAAAGATGAATCCAGAGAGATGCAAGAAATCACTGAATCAAGTGGCCACTCTGGCGACATCTGCTGATCTCATAGTCTAGACTTTCAGAATCGACGAACAACATGTGAAAGTTAGGAAACACAGCCCAAAGTACACAGAAGGTGTCAAGTCAAGATGTTTGCCAAGTCCTGAATATAAGGATGAATCAGTCTGACAAAGAATTTTGTAAATTATCTAAATTTATTTAGATTATCTAATAATTTTATAAATTATCTAAATTTTGTAAGTTACCTAAATCTTGACTCTTGGTAAGGAAAAAAAATCAAGCTCAGGCCTTAAAATGTTAAGCATTTTAAGCAACAAGCCTAAGATCATGACAAAAATTCAAGCACAAGAGTGAAGAAAGTACCATAAACAAGGATCAAGTGAAACAACAAACAGTAAAATCAGACCTATCAAAACATTAGATGCTAGAATTAAATGATATAAAATATGAAATAAATATATAAAAAATAAATTTTTAAAAAGCAAAGAGAAAATTCAAAATATAAGTTAAAAAGATCATTTTTTAAAAAAGAAAAAGTACCAATAAAACATTGTGACATAACTCTTCAAAGAAAACCAAAACAAAAATAAAATATTGGGACTACAAGAAAGTGAAAAGCTTCTTCACAGAGCAGGAAATCATCAACAAAATAAAAGGGCAACCTACAGAATGAGAGAAGATATTCACAAATTATATATCTGGTAAGGAGTTAATATCCAACATATATAATTTATACTACTCAACACACACAAAATACAAATAATCTGATTAAAAAGTGGGCAAGGGACCTGAATAGACATTTGTCCACAGAAGATACACAGATGGCCTACAGACACATGAAAAGATGTTCAACATCACTACGCATCAGGGAAATGCAAATCAAAACCACAATGAGATATCACCTCATACCTGTCAGAATGGCTAGAATCAAAGAGGTAAGAATAACAAGTGTTCATGAGGATGTGGAGGAAAAGAAACCCTTGTGCACTACTGGTGGAATACAAACTGGTACAGCCACTGTGGAAAGCAGTATGGAAGTTCCTTAAAAACATGAAAATGTAAATAGTGTACGATCCAGTAATTCCACTATTGGTTATTTACCCACCACCCCCCTTTAAAAAAACAGCAATGCTAATTTAAGAAGATACATGCACTTCTATGTTTATTGCTGCATTATTTAGAATAGCCAACATACAGAAGTAGCCAAGTGTCCATTGATAGATGAATGGATAAATTAAATGTATCTATATTTACATCTATATCTATATATAAATAGAAATGTATCTTCTCTATCTATCTATCTATATAAATATATATATAAAAATCTATGGTGGAATATTACTTGGCCATGAAAAAGGACGAGATCTTGCCATCTGCAACAACATGGATGGACCTAGAAGGTATAATGCTAAGTAAAATAAATCAGACAGAGAAAGACAAATATCATATGATTTCACTTGTATGTGGAACCTAAAAGACAAGTGAAGAAATCGATGAACAAAAAGCAGAATCAGACCCATATAAACAGAGAATAAATTGATGGCTATCAGTAGGGAGGCAGTGGGAGGAATGGACAAAATAGATAAAGGGGAGTGGGAGGTACAGGCTTTCAGGTATGAAATGTATAAATCACAGGGATGAAAGATATAGCATAGAGAATATAATTAATGGTGGTGTAATAGCATCGTATGCTGACAGATGGTAACTACTACACTTGTGGTAAGCACAGCATGATGTATTGGGTTATTGATGTTGTATACCTAAAACTAATATAATGTGTCTCAACTATACTTCAGTAAAAAAACAAACAAAAAACCTAATAAACTCACTACCTTTTTCTGACTGAAAAAAAAAAAAACTTCTTGACCTGAAAGATGACTAATTTTAATACTATTTAATATTATCATTAATATTTTTTATTAATATTTTTTATTAAAAAAACTAAATAGATGAGATAAATGGCAGGTTAGACACATTTGAGGGCCAAATTAGTGAACTGGAAGATAAATATGAGATGCTACATAAAGATACAAATATGGAAAACAGGAGAGAATAGAAGACATGCAAAAAACCGAAAGGTCTAACATGCATCCAATGAGTTCTCTAAAAACGGGTAAGAGAGACAATGAGAGGAGGAGCTATTTGAAGAGATAATGGTGCAGAATTTTCCAGACCTGAAGAACATCACAAATCCTTGGAATTAGAAAGTCCCAAAATTACAAGAAAGATTAATCAAGGGACATCTATACCAAATACATCATAGAGAAACTGCAGAATACTAGAGACAGAGAAGTTCTTAAGGTAGTCTGAAAGAAAAGATAAATGAACTAAAAAAAACAAAACAAAACAAAACTCCATTGACTTCTCAAAAGTGATAATGAAAGCCAGAAGACAGTGAAATAACAACTTTATTTAGAGAAAATAACTATGAACCTAACTTTGTTTATGATAAAGAACAAAATAAATTTTCAGATACCCAAACACTGAAAGAACTTACAGCCACTAGGTCTTCCTAAAAAACCAATTTACATAAAATACATTTAAAGAATGCACATCAGGAAATCAGAAAATGATCTTAGAAGGAAGCTCTGAGAGGCAAAAAGTAATGTTGAATAAAGAAAATGATAAACATGTTAAGTCTCAACACACAATAATGGTATAAAATCACATGAGTATCTCATGAGATTAATACAAAATAAGAAAACTAAATACTGGACACAAATGAACAAAAATCGCTTATATCAGCAATGTACAAAATTGTTTGCATAAAAACTATGTTAGATCTTTTCTAGGAATGCATGGTTGGTTTAACAGTGGAAAATCTACAAATGCAATTTATCACATTTAGAGACAAAGGAGAAAGGCCATATCATCACCTCATACAGAGGAAGAAAGTTTTTATCAAAACAAAGTCAGCTTTTATTTAACCTGATTAAAGTTATGAGAAACAAAACCTACAGCAAGTATCATACTCAAAGGTGAAATACATAAACTTTAAGGAGTAAATCAAAGATATCCAGTATCAATACTTTCAGGCAACATTATATTGAAGTCCTAGAAACTGCAATAAGAAAGAAAAGGCTTGAGGATTGGTGCTAGAACTCTCATTATTTGGAGACATGATCATCTATATGGATACCCCAAAAGAATCTACATTGTTATACTCTAAGAAATTTCTCCACAACACATGTTGTTTAAAAATATTAAAATCACACATAAGACAAAGAGCAGAAAAAGAAATTTTACTGTAGCAATATAATGAACTACTGCACAGATATGAAAATGAACAGATTATGCTATACACATCTACGAGGGAAAGTGAAAAGAAATTAAGAGTATCTATAGTAAGTTTCAATAATATGTTTCACAATTACACAAAAGTAAACAATACATTTTTAGTGTGTGTGTGTATGTGTGTGTGTATATATATATACATATATATATAAAATATATATAACATATATATTTTTCCTCCTACAAAAAAGCAAGGCAATAATAAATCATCATAACAGTAATCTCTCAGAGGGGCAAGGAATCTTTGAATGTTCTATGTTTTAAACTCGGTAGTGAATTCACTGCTTCTCATTTTATTATTATACTTATACTTTACATATATGTTATATACTCTTCCATATACATGAAATTATTAATTTTAGAAAAAAAACACACTTAATTTCAGTTTGGTTGTAAATGTCTCAAATTCTTCTTCTAAAATAATTAGTGGATAAGATACCTATACGAAATAGAAATATCAAGACATAAATCTTTCCTTAAGTGGAAAAAGAATTGAATAAAACATGAAGGAGGGGGGAAATGAGGAAAAAAACCCTACTGTATAAAATAACCCTTAGGATAAAGCCAAACTAAAAATGTCACTTTCAAAAGACCTCACATATTACAATTAAATATGGTAGAATATATAAGGGGGTTGGGAGAGATTAAAGCATTAAAACAGTTCTGGAATTAGTTAGATGGTCTGTAGTCTTTGCCTCACCTTCCGTTCTTTCTCCGTGTGCAAACTAGAAAAGTCTCTTCCCTCACATAGGGCCAAACTAGCGCTGCAATGACCATTTATTGTGTGTATATTGCATGGTGGTCACTGTCTGTGCCGTTGGGCATGAGGAGATAACAAAAGTCTTGGCCGTGAGGAGGCTTTTCTGATGAAAGAAAATAAGCTCAAACTTCAGCAAGTTAGGGGTTAGAAATAATTTAGTGACTCCAGGGATGATTGAAATTGTAATACTCTGTCTGGCATGGACATAGACTACCAAACATGTCTGTGTCCCTACAGTTACCAGCCTCTTTGCAGTCAGATGGGACTGTGTGACTGACTCTGGTCTATGAACCATGAGTGGAAATGATGTGACTCACCTGAAGCCAGAGCATCAGAGAGCCACGTGTGACCGCCCAGCTCCTCTCTTTGCCTGATCTAGACACTTGGAAACTATGCGTTGAGACAGCAGCATCCCAAGATCAAAGTTACCTGCATTACTGAATCAGCACAGGGAGCACAGCTGCCTGACCTGTTGGGGACTTTACACAGCAAGAAATCAAGTCTTGTTGTGTCAAGTCATTGGGATACCAGGGCCTGTTACTGCCACTTAACTTAGCATTCTGTATACATATAGCTAAAAGAACTAAAATCTGAGGACTGATGCAAGGACATACACTTACATACGTGGAAAGAATTGGATGCCTAGATTAAGAGAGAAGAACTATGTGGTTTCCAAAAATCTTCCCTGGTAACTTACCTTAGAATTACAATAGGTAAAACATATATAAGAACACAGCCTTACTTCACAGCTTTGCCACTGGTTGGGGATATTTGGTCGAAACTTCTGGTCACAAACAACCTTCCTCATTTCCTCTATTGATGGATCTGAAGGCACCATGTCATAATAAGGCAACTGGTACTCCTCAACAATTCCTATAAGAAATTTGCATGATAAATTTCCTAGTGTGAATAATAAACAAAGATGCTTATTTCCAAAGACAACCAATTATGTCTTCTAGGTACAAGGGGCACCCTGGGAAACTGGAAAGTCAGGTTTAATAAAATTTGGTGTCACTATGAAACCAAAGATATAGGTATTAAGCGCTCAGCTGAATAATTATTATGTAAGTTTATAAAATTTATATTATGAAAATGTATATAATTTTGATAATTACATATATCTTATATAGAACAAACATATCTATTTTATGAAGTATATAATTTTGACAATTACATATTGTATATTATGTATGATTTTATAGAAATACATCACATTTACAGGATTTTAACAATGATATAAATGTAAATATATAAGATATTTTACATAATTATAAAGATTATGTAAATTCTGATTTATATAAAATACCATTGTGCAATTCAAAAGTAATGCCTAATTGAAAAACTTATAGCATGGCCTCATTGCTCTGGGAATGAAGTATGTTTCTCCATGAAATAACCTTTTCAAAACAGAATAGCTTACTCTTTTTGAAAATTGATGGGCAATCTTTTAAACGCTGTGTTTCTTATATTTGGATTATAGAAGTACCATACCTGAGAATGTGCCAAAGAAGCAGCAAAGGCACTAAATATGGACAGTTCAACATGAAGGTTCATATTAAAAGAGTCTCAAATACAAAGACCTGATCTAAATTATCAGAATATACTTGACATTGAGAATTTTCTTATAAAATTGCTTTAACTATAGTACTTTTAATGTAAAATATTTAAGATGTGCCCTAACAAATTACTATTTCAATAGTTGAAGAAAATTTAAAGACAATGACCTAAAAGCACATCTAGACAATTATTAATATGAATTAAAAAAATTGTTACAAACATGTTTGAGTCATGCTTTTTACCATACACTGTCCTAAGCCCTTTACATGTTTTTTTTTTTTAATTTTATTTATTTATTTATTTATTTATTTATTTATTTATTTATTTATTTATTTATTTTTTAACGTTTATTTATTTTTGAGACAGAGAGAGACACAGCATGAACGGGGGAGGGTCAGAGAGAGAGGGAGACACAGAATCTGAAACAGGCTCCAGGCTCTGAGCGGTCAGCACAGAGCTCGACGCGGGGCTCGAACTCACGGACCGCGAGATCATGACCTGAGCTGAAGTCGGACGCTTAACCTACTGAGCCACCCAGGCGCTCCATTCTTTACATGTTTTAACTAATTATTTCTCAAATCCACAGACTAAAAGAGGAACCGTATTATCCCTACTCTATAGAAGGAGGAGATTGAGGCACAAAGAGTCATAAATTTAGTAAAGGTCATAGAGCTAGTAAGTGGCAGATCTGGAACTCAATCCCAGGCTCCAAAATCCTACTGTAATTTTATTGCTTCTATAAATAGCTTCATCTTCCTGAATGGTGTACTATTTCATCTGTGAATAAAAGGGGAAAAATTATGTTTTCTCATTCAAGTATAATTTTAACCTTGGAAGCTTAAAAAAATTTTTTACTCATTTGAAAAAAATGAGATTAGCGTAATGCAAAATGACATCAATGCGAAATATAAAAACTGAAGTTGGTTTGATAATGACAGTTGTTTTATTGAATGTTTACTATAAGCATGCTCTATACTAATTAATTAATTAATTAATTAAATCAATTTGTTAGATCCTCAAAGCCCAAGGGGTCAGTTTTATGATTCATTTTACAGATGAGGAAAGTGAGACCAAGTAACTTGCCTAAAGTCAGATATTCAGGAATTTGCTAAACCACAGCTTAGTTTTAAGTCTTTCTTCCTTGGAAGTGAAAACTCTAATCCATTTTCTAACAGTAGTTAACTTTTCTCCGCTGAGGCCACAACTCCCTCAGACTGCATCTGTAGGGTTTCATCCTTTCAAACTCTTCCTCTCATTATTAATCTCTGAACTGCTAGGAGCATTGAGTCAGGAAGTTAGTCTATGCTCACCTCTGCCCACCATCGCTTTCTCTCTTCCACATGCATTATCACAGAGGAAAAAACAAAACAAAACAGGAAAAGCCTGAAAAGAGCCTATGGCTCTTGTTAAGTCATTTAACATCTTTGGGTTTAATTTCTGGTATAAAGTAGGGATATAGCAGGTGCCTGGGTGGCTCAGTTGGTTAAGTGTCTGACTTCAGCTCAGGTCATGATCTCACAGTTCGTGGGTTCGAGCCCCGGGTCAGGCTCTGTGCTGACAGCTCAGAGCCTGGATCCTGTTTCAGATTCTGTGTCTCCCTCTCTCTCTGCCCTTCCCCTGCTCACGCTCTGTCTCTGTTTCAAAAATAAACACTAAGAAAAAAAAATGTTAAGTAGGGATACAGCTAACTGCATACAAACTGAAGAAAATTTTCAAGTGCAAAATATCATTAAGAAAATCAGAATTATCAGGAGAAATGTCACTCCCACCTAAGCAGTAATCACAATATAAAATCAGCATTATACGTAGGATGCTCCACTTTTGCCAACGGAAAGCTATCCCTAAAAGGTAGTCTCTTAAATTTTAAAAAATGATTCAATATGGTGCTTAGAAAATAATACATACAAAATCATATCTTATATTCAAAGCATCAAGGAAGACAGATACAAAATTATCCCCAACATCTTACCTCCAACTGAACACCTTCGGGCTATTTCCCAATAAACCAGACCAACAGAATAAATGTCAGCTCGTTTGAAGGACTCGAAGATATTCACATTCATAGTATCATCAAGCATTTCAGGAGCCATATACCTTGAAAAACATGCACATTTCAGATTCTGTGTACGACTTTACAGCAATCCAGTAAAATACAATCTTTATAAATCCTGTCACAAAATATAAATTAGGATAGCTTACATCATTTTTAAAAGTAGATCTAAGTCACTGTAATAAATTAAATTTAAATAATACAGTTACTGAATGAACCATAATTAAAAAAAATTTTAAATAAAACCAGAGGTCATCCTACTCAGTGTCAAAGCACAAGTGCCAGGAGCCAAATGACTTGCAAAAAACAAGCTAGAGGGAAATTCAGTAAACAAAGCACTCAAGAGGAAAGAGGGAACTCAACTCCCACCAACAAATGTTGCCATGTAAAGCTCCTTGAGAGCAAGAAGCATCTCTTATTCATGGTGGGCCCAGGACAATAACTCAGTGCTCAGCAGCATACCCTAAATACCTTCTCAGAATGAACAATTTTATTTTATACTGGTTTCAAAAAATATATACACAATATACATTGGCTACAAGAAAATTACAACCTTGTTTGAATAAAACTAAACCAAAGATATCTACAGGCCACGGGACCTGACTGAGTCTAGCTGTCCTAGGGAGATTTTGATGATTTCCCAAAATATTAAGATCAGGGTGCAGTACTCTCCCAAACTCTTAAAAGCTTTAGATCCTCTTAAGGAATCCAGCATCCAAGGCTTCCCTGGGGGTCCCTAATGTGGAGACTGTCATATGGGCAAGCTGAAGTTTGCTTTTCAGAGGGAAAAGAAGAAAGGTCCCATAGGGCCGCCTGGTTTGAACAAACTGCCCTGAAGTGTTCCTGGGGCCTCATTAAATTCTAGGGAACCAAGAGAAGAGCTCAGAGTGATGGGCTTGGAATCTCTAATCTGGCTTGGAGGCCAACTGAACCAGAAATTCCCTACTCGCAAGATCCTTTAACAACTCCAGGAAAATGTTTTGGTTGTTTCTGATTTCAAGGTCAAGAACCCAGGAATTATATCAAAGGAGCATGAGCCTGATGTTCAAATAAAAGGAAATGGAAGTATGCTGGCTACAGGCTGGCCAGAACAAGAAAACACCAGAAATCTCACTCCCAACGGGCCTGTTGTAATACATATGCAGTATGTTCTGTTTATCTCGTTCTTGTTCTGAGTCTTCAGAGATTCTGTTCCCTGAACGTGGGAAATATGTCCAAACTCCTATTATTTTAATATACATCAGTTTGGGAGACTTAAGGATAAGTACAATTACAGGTAAATACAAAAACTGTTACACGTCCTTAAATACTAAGGGAGTATAATAGCACATGTATGTATTTATTTAGAGTCCCTCGCTTACCTTGCTCAATATACTGATTCTACATCAGTATAGAATTTGTTTAGAACCTGAAAAAATAGATCTAGCCCTGAGTTTCAGTGCATTTATAAGTATAAAGGCTTTGGAGGAGCTACATACTGATGACATGTTTTTCCTCCTATCCCTAGGAAAATGTATTCTCAGAAAGTGGCACCCGAAAAATAATGTATCACCATCTCTTCCACCATACCTATCTACTGGATTCCTTACCCAAATGACTACTGTCTATACAACTAAAATGCCACCTGTCCCTGCTTTATAAGCATTATGCCACTGACTTCTCAATGACCCACAGAAGACTTCTTGCTTTCTTGGGCCTAATGATTTTCCATTCAGACCATTCGCCACCAAAAAAACCAAAACGCACACACACATCCCATGACGTCACGTTTGGGAGGCAGTCACATGTCTCAGGGTGCTACCAAAGCTAGTTATCTTACCTTTTGGTTCCTACTTTAGGGTTCTGAGGTATGTCAATAGTGTTCAGTACTGAATCATGCTTCACAGCCAACCCTAAGTCTGCTATGGCACACGTTTCACACTTTTTCACTAAGATATTCTTTGATTTTATATCTCGATGAGCAATCGCAGGTTTACCTATGAAGCATAAGAAAAAAATTACTCCTTTTTTTTGATGTTGTTACTAAAGATTGACTCTCTCCAAAGGGAATCACGTTGAAGACCTGGCTCAAATGTCACCTCCTAAGACAAGTCTTGCCTGACCACACATCCCACATCCCCAGTCATTCTCCACAGAGTACCTCATTTTGCCTTCTTCAGAACCCTTATTACTGGCTATATTGTTCATTCCCATGTGTGTCTATCTGTCTTTCCCAACTAGACTGTAAGCTGCCTAAAGGCCTGTGTCTTGCTCATCCGCAAGGTTCTGATGCTCAGAACACTTGTTGGCACTTGGTGGCCACTAATAAATTTTTGTTGAATGAACAGGGAAAGAATTGGCATTGCTACAACCACGTAAGAATATAGTAAATATTCTCTTACAAACATGTTTCAAACTTTTACTACCCTACACCAGCAGTTCTCGAATGTGACCCTAAAATCCCTGGGAGTCTTTGAGTCTCTTTTCTGAATACATATCTGTGTGATATTACCTTTTCTTCACATACTTCAACCAAAACAACATATCGGAACCAAGTGGATGAAGAACATGCATGAGAATCCAGACATTAAGTCAGACATTAAGGAGATTTGCAAAAATGTAAAACAGAACCATTATTTTCACTGGATATGGTTTTTGTATTACAAAAAAAGGATGCAATTTTTTTAAAAGATGTAAATGTTTGAAACGTATTTCACATTTAATCGGTTAATTAGCATTCAGTAAATTAATAAATATTGTTTACATTTCTCAATTTTCGTTCATAATATAGTAAATGTTAACAGGTAGAACCCAAATACACAAACACTTTTGGGATCCTCAGTAGTTTTTAAGAGTTTAAAGGGCCCATGAATCCAAATTAGAGAATTATTGCCCCGACTGGACTAATGACTTTCTAGAGCCAATTCTCTATTAACTCAATAAATAGTAAGGACAGTGCATATTATTTGGCCTTTGAATACATGATATGTAAATATCTTTTCAAGATCACATTACCATCTCCCATTATTTTAGTTATCAAAGGTAAATATTTAAGCTATCAATATTCTCTGAATATAGAGCATTTGCCCCCCCCACCCCAAGTAAGATCTCCCAGGTGTATGCGCTAAATGGCAAAGCCGGAGCCACCAGTATAAAAACATTATTATGGCTAATATACACAATGGTGAGTATATAGATGACAATTGCCTGCATCATGATAATACCCTCAGTTTTATAAAGTACCTTAGTGCTTCTTTACATTTGATAATTGGAATAAATTAAAATACAAGGAAGCACTAAAACACAATTTGGTGTTTCCATCCTCATATTGAAGCAGAGAGAACTTAGAAAGAAAACACGTACCTTGTGTACCAACAATCTCCATA
Source organism: Felis catus (assembly GCF_018350175.1). Taxonomy (NCBI): domain Eukaryota; kingdom Metazoa; phylum Chordata; class Mammalia; order Carnivora; family Felidae; genus Felis; species Felis catus. The sequence continues at coordinate 147,187,833 of NC_058375.1, forward strand.
TGTAAGTGGGCCAGACCACTCGCTATGGAAAGTGCCAGTTTGATCATGCCAGCCACTGTTACTACGTTTCTATTCAAATAGTCATATAAGGAGCCCAGTTCGTGGTATTCAGAGACAAGCCAAAGTTGAGTCCAAGTTCCATTATCTAAATGGAAAAAAAATCATTTTGTTGCATTAAAAATCACTGTATTACGTTAAGGAAGAAACCAAAGGCTTTTAGCAAATGTCAGTATTGAAAATAAATCTGTATTGTTAACAAAGGAAAGTTAATTACTTTAGTGATGATGCTGACAGTCCAAGTTAGTACAGTAAAATTTCTCACTGAATCCCTGAAGATGTTGATATAATAAAACCTGTTATACATACTGTAGCTATAGGAAGCTGTGAGAGTAATTATGATAAGTGAACAAGTTCTTTCTTATTCTCTCTATACATTGATAACACCACATTATAGGAAAAACTACTGACAGATGCTCTTAGGCTCAGTGTTGTGCTATAAATCACTCTGAGCTTTTAAGAAAGATTTTTCCAATAAAAACCAGAAATGCAACAAATGTACACAAAGTATTATCACTATAATAAAAGCCCGAAAATTCTAAGAATGTTCATGTTGTTCACTTTTCAAAATATGAAGTTGATTTTCCCCAAATGCTTACATTAAGAGCCAGTTATGAAACATTTTCAAATAATTTACTTCATCTAACCAAAAGGTAATCCAGCTTATGAAATATTTTTAGCAGAACAGAAATTAGCTTAAAACTTCTGTAGGTATTAGAGTCCCTAGAGTTAGTTTTAGCTTTTGGAATGGAGTCTACAACAGCCCTGGGAAGCCCTGACCAGTTCTGATGCTCAGAGAAGGAAGCCATAATAAACATTTGCTCCGAACTTTTCCTATTAAATGCTTTATTTACAAAAGCTAACTTTTAATCCAAATATTTAATTTCCAAATCTGGGTAGCGATAAAATTTCCTAGGAATACAAAAATCAACATAACGTGATAAAGCTCAGTAATAAATTGACCATGAATAAAACTAATCCCTACTCTTACCCCTTTCTCTGCTCAACGCCAATGGCTACCTTTGTCCTCTCACATTAACGTCTTTGTCAAAGAGTTGACTAACCAATGGAACTGTAAGTACCACAAAGGATTTAGAAATGAGGATGAAAGTGATGTTAGAGGTCATTTGAAAGCATGCACAAAGCCACTGATTAGTAAACCAGTGACAGGTAGACCAGTTAAACTGAAGAAGGAGACCATCAGGGATGATGACTTTTGGGCCTATTGTTTTTTATAATCAAATAAACATTATGATTAAATTAGACTCATCAAGATGATCCACATAACTAAAGTCATTACTGCTTTGACAACAATGCTAATTAATCTAATCAGAATTAATCTAATCAGTAGGTATGCTTCAACTCAATCTTAGGAAGGAAAAGTTCTCAGCTCACTAAGAAATGTCTCATTTTCAATAGTCTGGATATATTTTCAAAGTATATGTAGTTGAGAATTTGGAAAGAACATCTTTCTTTTTAAAGCTCATCTTGGCTTTACTCAGTCTATACCTACCCACATGAAAAAACACAAACCATCAGCAAACACAATTGCTACCAAAATGTACAATAACTCTAGGTCTCTCTTATGCCATCTAATTAATAACAATAAAGCTTATAATAGATCCAAATAACCATAGATTTTAATTTCCATAGGTAATGGTGAGTCCCTGATACCCATAGATCATCTGTTTTTAGATAGATGTTATAATCTCTACCTCACCAAAGTTCTTCATGAATATTACTGATTCAAATCAAAGACATTGAGTGGGTCAACTTTTGCTTCCCTTTGTGCCTTGTCTCCCTTTATTCAGGGAACTAATGCACAGTTAGATGACTAAAATCTATGCAAAAAGAAGAAAGTACAGGTAACTCACAAACTTTATACCCAGTCCCTGATTACTCAGGGATTTACACCATATTTTCCAAATACGGATTTAAATACCAGGACACTGATGTTCTGCCTTGCTCCTCAAAACTCAAAAAGTGATACCGTTTGGGGTTGTTGATGTTAAGCCTCAACATATAAATCATGCTCAAAGTACATTAATAGAACATTTCACTAGAATTGATTTGCTGGCTGCCATTCTGATAATGTTCATGGAAAATTGGAATTCTGGAGTTGAAGCCTGTTCATACAGATGAGAGGTACCGTCCTAGCAAAGGTGGATATTCAGCTAGCATTCATTGGTATGTCTGTGCCAGTTACTAAAATATTGAAATATTTCTGTCCTCATCAGCTAACAGCTGCTATTCAAAATTCCAATCCCATTCCTTTGCCCTAGACACCCAAAGCAACCTCCCCCACCTCCCACCCCAACCCCTGACAAGGTGCCTCCAGATTTCTCCACGAACCAGAAAATAAGGCATAAAAGCTAGCACTGCAGGGTTCTCTCAGGACTCTGTTCCAGTTGAATCTTCTATTCTGACTGGTCGATTCTTGTGCCATACCAGTCACCAAATACTTTAAATATCAACCTGGCTATGGCGTCATCATGATTTCATATCACTCGTCTGCCCTGCCTTTATTGTATGGATCTGTATGTTTATCTGTGGAGAAGAGGAAAAGCATTTTCTATCCTCAATAAAGAAATTAGACTAGATTTTATTAAAACAAGGACATTATTTAGTTTGATCTGATGACAGACATAACATTTTTACTTGCTGAACTCAATTAGATTGAAAATACCTTTGTTGGGGGCACCTGGGTGGCTCAGTGGGTTGAACATCCGACTTTGGCTCGGGTCATGATCTCACAGCTTGTGAGTTTGAGCCCCACGTCCAGCTCTGTGCTGACAGCTCAGAGACTGGAGCCTGCTTCAGATTCTGTGTCTCCCTGTTTCTCTGCCCCTCCCCCTCTTGTGCTTTCTCTCTCTCTCTCTCAAAATAAATAAACATTAAATCAAAAAAATTTAAAAAAAAAAAGAAAATACCTTTGTTGTCAGCAGCTATGAAACCAAGTATGTTCTCATGTCTCAGCATAACCGTTTGGTAAATTTCTGCCTCACGAAACCAAGATCTTTCATCTCTGGAGGAGAATATTTTTACAGCCACATCTTCCCCACACCATCTTCCATGCCAGACCTCACCAAATCTACCTTTTCCTACTATCTCCTGAAGTACGATCGTCCTTGCGATTGTTCTTTGAACCAACAGAGGTAGACCTAACCAAAGAAAAGATGAAATTAAAAACAAGGGAGTGTCAGAAAAGAACCATCATAATGGCCATTATTTTCACACAAATAGGGAAACATTTAAACGCTTTAATAATTTTACTGATTTTAAAGAAACAAGCACCATTATACCAAACCTTAATGTCAAACCATTGCTCAAAGGAATACTCCAAATTCTTACTATGATTTTCTCTTCTCATATTCACAAATGAAAATGTCCTGAACATAGACTACTGCTACATATATTTGATTTTTCAGAATTGCTGCAAATCTCCCCGATTTGCCCATCAAAACCAGTCAGGTTTTAATGGTTAAAAAAATATGCCGTTAGCCTCTAAAATAAAATGTGTTGCTTCTAGTACAACTGGGGAAGCAGAAGAACTCTCTGTGTAAAACTGCAAAGTGAAGAATAAAATTCAATTATCAAGGGAGGTAATCATGTTACACTAAAAGTGAGGTATAGTCATAGAAAATATTAAATGGATAGTCGGTGAACAAAAAAAAAAATCAAAGAAAATATATTCTGAGTGTATGTAAAAAGTTCAGGTTCTTTGAACTAATAACCCCGTGCCTAGAATTCTTTCTTAAAGATTTAACTGCAAAATGCAGAAATATTTATGTCAAAATATTTAATATGTTATTGTTTATAGGAAATAGAAGGAAAAATATCAGATAATAGAAAAATTGTTAAACATTGTACAGAGATTAAGAGAACAGATAACAAAGACCTGCGTTCAAATTTCAGCTGTGCAACATAACCACCAGCAAGTAATTGAACTTCTTTGAGCTTCAACTTCCTTATCTAAAAAACAGGGGCTATGGAGGGATTACTCCATAGGGGTAATCCAAGAATCAATAATCACGTTAAGCACCCAGCATAATATCTGGTATGTTAAGTGATCAATAATGGCTAGGCCTTAATATTCTGAGAACGGATTACTGAGAGTAAGTGATAATGATGCTGCTTATGAGGTATTTCTTAATGACATGCGAAAACACTTTTGCGATAACGTTAAATGAAAATAGCACAGTAAATTCTATCCATCTAAATGAGCGTACCTAGCTATTCAAAATAGGCACCGGAAAAAGGCTACAAAGGAAATCTATTAAATGCTCTGACGGTTATTTCTATTTAGTGGAATCGGGGTGAATTGTGACATTCTTCGGTCTAACATACATTTTCTTAATTTCCACAATGGGTACTTACTACAATTACAATTAGAGGAAAATAGTTAAAGAGGTTACAGTACAAGCGTACTCTGGAAAGTCATGTTTAGTTATTATCATTGTAGTGGGATGGCTCGGAACCTCTCACTGCAACAGCCCTCTGAGCTCTGCAGGCTTCGGCCTCTGCTCCTGAAATGTGCCACGGTTTATTCAGATGTTCTCATCCTCGTGAGAACCACCCACTGTGGCTAAACAAGCACAGACTATAAGGTGGCTATTATGGGTCTTAACAATTAGTCATGGGGCCCCACGGTCAGCAAGTTCTGAGATCGTCTAGTCCAACTTTATCATTTTAGAGATGAGAAAATCGGGGTCCCACAATAATCGAAGACTTGCCCAGAACTAGGCTGTAGTGGGAGGCAGAGCTACAACTAAAACACAGGTCTTCAGTCCAAAGTCTTGCTCTCACCGTTCAGTGGATACCACCCCCACCCCCAGCCCTCTCCTGCTGGGAAGACTTCCAGCAGCAAACTATAAAGGCTGTTTTTGTAGACTACAGTCAATTTTACTACTTGGTCACACAATAAAAGTTGTACTAACAATTAGCAGGCCAAGTTTCAGTCTCAAACTCTCTCCTCCCTCTCCCATCTTGCACACACACACTCGCAAAAACATCACATCAGAGCTAGATAAGCCTGTGTTTTCAAACTGCAAATTGATCAAGTGCATGACCAATGCCCCAGACCATGGGCAAAGTAAGAGAACATCATCTAAGGTACTCAGCACGGCAATTAAGCTGAGATACTAAAACTCGGTGAAAGTTGCTTTGGTATCTTTCAAGGCAACCATTCCAAACAATCTAGTTCTGCTTATACGCTTAGAAATTTCATTAGAAGAAACATGGACTCCGCTTCTCCATGTAGGTTCATTTCACTCTTCTTTTGTTTTTTTAAACCAGGGTTTGTAGAAGCTGATGCCTATCTGATGGAAAGGTAACTTTCAGTAATGCCACGACTCATCAGAAGTGTTATATGGGGAGAGGAAAGCAGCAATGTGCCCAGACTCTTAGAAGCCACCTGAGACACGATCCGTTCTCAGAAACAGTCCCGCAGGACATCGGTCCACTTGCCTCTTAGGTATTCTATCTCTTTGAAATGTGTCCCTGACCCGGTCAGGGATAACTTTCATGATTTTGGTTTCTCAACATCTAACAAAACTGCCTTTGCCTAAAGTTTGCTGGCCAGTTAAGAAAAGCAAAGGGGAAGCAGAACCACCTGATTTCCTCTCAGTGAATGAGTTTTCATGATGGAGGCATTGCTGCAGCTGAACCCATTCTCTCTGATTACCAAAGGCATTTTTAGCCAGTGCTCACTGCCAAATGTATGTATCTGACTTGGAGAAAAAGTGCCTAAAACTCTTTCAAACTGGTCATTTAAAAAAATCATCTGTGCTTTGGTATATTTACAGCTTTCTTTTTAATAAAGATCTTAGAACATCCTGGGACACCTGGGTGGCTTAGTGGTTAAGTGTCTGACTCTTGATTTCAGCTCGGGTCATGATCTCGTGGTTCGTGAGTTCGAGCTCCACATCGGGCTCTGTGCTAGCAGTGGGGAAGCTACTTGGGATTCTCCCTCTCTCCCTCTCTCTCTGCCCCTCCCCTGCTCGCTCTTGCTCTCTCTAAAATGAATACATTTAAAAAAAAAGATCTTAGAATAATATAGAGACAAGAGCCCAACAGTTAATAAATCCAGATTTAGGTTTAACGATGCACAAAAACACCACAAATCTTAATATTAATTTTTTACTTCATGTCCTGACTCATGATTACTTTCTTAAACTAAATATCCAGTCTCCAGTTATAATATCGCTATTAATTTTATTTGAAAGGGACGTTCTTAGTCATCTTAAATATATTCCAGGAGTAGCTCTAAAATACACATTTCTATTTAACATCTTCAATTGAACTGAAGTTTTTTGGGGGGGATATTAAATAGGAGGTTATTTAATCACTTGAACCTTATAAAGATACTATATAAGGTTTCAAGGAACTGGGTACAAATCAGAGCTCTCTGTGCTCATATTTTGTGCCTAGAATGTCACCAGTGCTCAGGAAATTAGGGAACAGTAGTCCCCAGGATGTAATAGGGAGGACTGAGTACTAATTCTGGACAGTTTTACTTTTAAACGAAGAATGCCAGCTTTCTATGCAAGAATTTAATTTGGATTTTAGTTCTAAAAACTTTGCAGTTTGGAGACTGTTCTTTCCAATATTCCTCCTTTGAAAACATGCTATCTAATTTATGCAGGGATGGCATAAACACTGAGACCCTGCTCAATGAGAGAGCAGGCAGTCTTGCCCTCAGAAGCAACAAACTGTGTGCGCTCTCTGGATGACATAACTAGGCCTCTCTTTTCTGGACTCTGGTGAGCCTAAAGCTGCTTCATGTTAAATACGGATGCTCATACAGATGCTACCGCCACTCTGTCGTCTGCCCTTGTTAATCGTGCCACGCTCCTAAAGGCCATGGGCTGGGGAGTTTCTCAAAGTCCGCTTGGGGGAATCATCCTTAATGATTCTTCCAAAGCAAGAGGGGATCCAGGGCCTTCTGAGGTGACCCACCTCGGCTCACCCTAGTTCACATGTCTGCAGTACCACATGCCCTCAGGATTCCTGGATGTACACATGAGGAAAGGCCAGATTAGAGAGTCTGTTATTACAGAGGAATCTGCTCTGTCACCAGAAACCCAAAATGCCCTCATATGGTTTGTGCTAAGAAAAAGGTTCAGTGAGGCCATAAAATGGCCTCGTATTTTGAATGGCTTCACCAGGGGTTCTGGAGTTCCATTCAAGAGGAATAGAGTTATCATCTCACCTCGGCAACAGCCAGCAGAGGAGTGCTGTGCTGTTCCCTATCATCTCTGTTTCTATGCTTTTAGAACACATTCTTGATTTTGATTTCAGGTCAGCTCTCTGTTCACTTCACACACACATCCCAGGGGATGCTGCGGATTCCGAAGACTTTCATAACCACGAGCAAGGGCACTCTAAGAATACCACTTTGCACAACTAACATCTTTCCCCCAGAACCCAATTCCTTAAGTATGGTAACGTTTGTGCCCATGAAGCATTACTAAGAGAGCCACAATGATTATCACCAACCATAACGGAGGCAGGGGGGAGAAGAGAAATTCTTTCTTGCTTCAAAAAATAAGTTGTGAAGGAATATAAAAGTGAGACTCGGAACACCTAAAGGCAGACAAGGCAACTGAGAAGACTTAACTCTTTCAGCCGTGACGTTTTTTTTTTCTCTTCATCAAATCCTAAAACAGGTTTCTATACCAGAACTTACCAGGTACCACGCTGAGCACTCTAAATGATGCAATTCATAATACTGGGGCCCTTTTCTACAGGTTAGAAATTGTTTTGATTTATTTTTAAATGTGAGTTTTCTTACTGCAAAATGGACAGGGGGCACATACCAGAGCCAGAGCCAGAGGCCGTCACATCGTATATCAGATCTTTTAGAGTTTTTCCAGCATTTACCAGATTGCACTCAGAGAGAGGTTCCTCCACATTCTGTCTCTTTTTCTTCCTGTCTGTGCACTGGCGACCTTGGCACGCCCATATCATCAGCGCCGCTGCCATGGACAGGAGGCAAACTGGCACAGTAATAACAACGGTCAGCTCCATGGGTCCGAGTTTTGGGGCATTTGGAGATGCTTCAGTTAAAAAAGAAAGAACACGACCATAAATCAACCCATTTAAGATACTCTAGAAATTGTAACCAGGATCACCAAAATTTCGCATCATTGATGTGGAGCTACCCAGCACGCCAGAGTTAGGATCGAGATGGGATCCAGATGGGAGCCAGAGTTAGGATCGAGATGGGATCCAGATGGGATCCCAGATGGGATCCAGATGGGAGCCAGAGTTAGGATCGTGGAAAGCACCAGCACACGGGAGCCCTTTTCAATCCTCCAAGGCATTTGCCATTTTTCTACTATCTTCTCCCCATTTCTCAGCAGTCCGTCCTTGGAGCACGTTCATTCACTCATGCCCCAAATAATTACCGAGCTCTTGCCACCATTCCAGGTGCTGGAGATACAGCGGTGCGCGGCAGCCAAATCCTTCCTCTGGAGCTGCTTATGTTCCCACACGCCCACTGAACAGATGGTTGTGCGACAAGAGGCCTTACGCGCTGTGATGAAGCGGAGGGGCACGCGCGTGCCGCGGGGATGCCCCTTGCGGCAGAGTGCTCCTGGAGGCCGCTCTGGGAGGCGACAGGGAGCAACGGCCCGGAGGGTCTCTCCGCGAGCCGGGCGCCAGGCAACGTGAAAGCAAGTGTGCAAGACCCCGAGGTGAGGCCCATTCGGGCTGCTCAGGCACAACCCGTGCCTGGAGGGCAGTGAGCGGGGAGGAAGGCAGAAGAGAGCGAGGCAACCAAGACAAAAGAGCCTGTGCGGTCTGGTAGGCTAAGCGAAGGGCTGTGAATTCTATTCCAAGTAGGAGCTGTCGCAGGACTTGGAGGAGGCGAACTACGGGATCTGAGGTTCATCCTGCGTGGCCGCAGAGGGGCGCAGGAGTAAAAAGCGAAGAGACAGAGGGAGGGGCCCGATGCAGTCATCCAGGCGCGATGGTCTTGGCTGAACCTTCGCTGAAATAGTAGGACTTCCTCCTGGGTTCTGGTTCATCCTCCACCCTTTTGCTGTTGTGTTTCAATTCCTGGGTTGTATCACCACCTGGCACATTATATATGCTTAACCGACTGAGCCACCCAGGCATTATTCAATTCCCTCCAAAGAACGCATGCTTCGTGAGGGAAAGAATTTTGCCTGCTTTGTTCTCAACTCTATCCCCAGTGTTGACAACTGGAGACGACGAATAGATCTTGAAATGGTGGAACCGCTAAAAGTTCTACTAGTTTGTTCTTAGTAAGCAAAGGATAAGGTTTTTAGTTTTAGAAAAATAAACATGATCATGGAAACCAAGCAACATAAAGGGTGTAATCAAATTTGTGACTCTCCTGTTAAAACACAGACAGCCAATTTTTCTAAAGTTCATCTTGCATTTAAGAAATCTTTTTAATTTAGGGAAAATAGTGATACATTAAAAAATCTATGATGACAGATATTTCCTGTATTTTTCAAAGAAATTATTTTGACACCTGAAATGAGCACATAGTTCATTTTCTTTTCATTCACTAAAGACAGCCTCAGCATCAATTTAATTTCATCACTGGGTCCTATCATTAGGGATGTTGGTTTTTGTTTTTAATAAGCCTTGGGAAGTATCTGATGGGATACAGGAATAGAATTCTGGAGTCTTAGGTTCTCAGACATCAAGGAGAAGTGGAAGAATGCAGACTTTGGAGAAAGAGAAGCCAAAGTGAGATGACACTTTCTCCATTTGTGGCTATAGTGCCTTGGGTAAACTGCCCCAGCTGACTAGGCATACCCAGTGAGAGGGTTGGAGAGAATGCATAGAAAGCAACGCACAGCACCTGCACCTTAGAGTCTAAACCAATGACGGTGATAATGGACCTTGTGAATTAAGCCATTCCTCAGAATTCTTTCTTTGCAATCCTAGAGAGCTTATTATATTAAATACACTTACATTTTACTTACAATATGTCAACCAGAATAGGTAAAGACAAATTTAAAATAAATATTATTTCATTCTCAGGGAAAAGGAATCAAATTCCTCAAAAATGTGTTCATGAAAGTTTCATTATAATCATAAAAATATATACATATATATTTTTATCATTGATAAGTAATATATTTAAAACTGTTTAGTGAACTCTGGAAACAAACATAATCCATGCTCTTCTACTTTGCCCCAGGAATTCTGGCAGATCGCCAACTTTCCCTCTCCTAAAGGTTTCAGGGTTCCTCTGAAGTCATTAGAAGTTGTACAGGTGCATATGAGAAGAGGTTGGCCTTGAATGTTCTTATGACAAGGTGCTAAAAGAGTTCTCTGACTTGACTTTGTTTTAGAAACCATTAACTGTTGCACTTGCAACTTCTAAAGCTTGCTAATAGAAAACAGTTTTATTATCCATTTAACTATGGTCTTTCAGTCTACATTTCAAGTTGTATCTATATTTTTAGGTCCTCGCAATGCTATTCTAGGAATTCTAAGAAAGCCACAGAAAGCATTTAATCTCTTGCAACCTACATAAACATCTACTTGAGTATGCTTTTAAAAATAAAAATAAAATTTAAAAAATAACATTCAAAAAATAAAACGCCACTATTAGCTACATTTATCAGGCTATATCTTATTCCGATATATGTTATCAGGAACTATCAATATAAACATTAGAGTTAAAAAGCTTATTGATTGTCTTCCTTTTAGTAAAGCTCTATTAAGCAGAGCTCAGATCATCACTATGGCAACCAATAAAGAGGCGAAAGGTCAGCAACCCTGAAAATAGAATACTCTCTATAAAAGTGTACTGCTCTCGTGAAGGTTAACAGCTCTCAGAGATGTTTATTACAGATGGGCAATGTTTCTACTTTTGTGAACAAATTTACTGATACGAGTTAGTAATAAAAAAAGATTACTCAGCTAGAAAAGGCTAGCAACAACATCCAGAAAGAGCTCCTTAAACACTGAGCAATTTTTAAAGCAAACATTTGTAAAACTATCTTCTAAACCAAATGTTGATTATAATCTCTACAGGAGATAAATGAAGAAGAACTGTAGCCTATACCAAATGAGTCATGGCAAAAGGAAATAGTAGCACAGTTAAGAATACATTTTAATAAGTTACCTTTGATGAGCATATTAGTTTTTCTAGCAGGTTTTATATTCTTGATCATAGGAAACGCTTATTATTCAATAATTTCCCATTTGAGATTGTGCCAACTGAAATGCATTCTCCATGTTATAAGCACCTCCATGGTTTGGGCAGTGCTTCGTTGTTCATTCATGTTATTTCACTCCTTAGAAAATTAAGTAGAATAGAATGGGAATGGGGAAAAGCACTAACCCAGATGGGTGAGAGCCTAGCTCACAAATATCTCCCCTATATAAGCTCTACAATACATTGAACCAAGACAACAGAAGGAAAGGAAGTATTAGCAAGGCAAGGAGAAGAGAACATTGATCCAGATGAGGTAGAAGATTCTGGACATCTAGAGAGAGTCATGTGAAAGGCAGATGAATGTACAACAATAAGATAAGACAAAAGAACAACAACCGAAAAGAAAGATGAACGGATAGATGCAATACTCAAAACGAAAAGAAAAATATGGGCACGATCCTCATGATCCCCATGTTTCCTTCCTTGCTGACCTCTTCTCTGTCCTTATCATAAGTTTAAAACTTACTGATGTTTATGAGACTTCTATGACCTTTGAATTAATTAATTTATATCTCCTTAGTATTTGCTATTAGCAGGAGATGGCTTAGAACTGAGTTATGGACTTGATCAATTGCTTCAAATGGCCCATACTGACCACTGGCACGGAAATCTTGTAGAATGTCTACGTTCTATGTAAAGACTTTTTTTTTTACTGTATTTGAATGACCTTCAAGTGACTAGAAACTAAAACATTATAGTGGAGTGAAGAATAGAAACTCTTTGAGAGTAGAGTGACTGAAGAGATATGCACTGGCTGGACATCTGTTGAAAAACAAAATCAGACAAAGAAAACAGAGGTCTCCATCGAACCAAAGTGAATTTTTTGTGAAATTTATAAGGTTAGTGCTCCATTCCCAGAAGCTGCTGTGGCAAGTAGCATACAGAATTTAAAGAAGATCCAAAAAACCCCTGAAGAAATCCCAGACTAATATTAGAACCACTCCTATTCCTTTTATTAAGGGTTTTTCCCCAACTGAAAAGATACCACCCTGCAAGGCTGTATCCATGAATGTATAAATATCAAGTCTTCAACTGCCTCCCCACCTATTCCCCACAAAAGGGGAAGCATTTCTTCCTCCTGCTTGTAGCCTGTTCTCAGGTAGTAAGCCAACCCAAAAAGACAATGTTCCTTGAGATGCTTTCTGATAGGTCCATTTCTGTCCTGGCACATGGAAGAAATGCCACCATGGTCAACTGAATGATGTGGTCCATCCACCTACCCCATAAACCCTCTATGACACAGGCCTGTGGCATCAGTGAAAAGGCTTTGTTTAGTTTAGTGTAGTTCACAGGCTTCTGGGGCAAAATGTGGAAGTAATGTCTGCAGCTAAACCAAGAGAGAACACATTGCCTCTAAGATGTTCAAAGCTACCTTTTTAACTAGCCCAACAGGAATCATTTCTTTTTCAAAAAACAGAGTTACATGCTAAGCATCGAAAAATTTCCCAAATCTTCATGATGAACCTCCTTTAACCTGCCATTTCAAAACATCATTAAATGTGGATACCATCATTTCAAACATTTGCTTGACAGTAATGAAAATGCATTTTGAATTCGTTTCTTGCTGCTCTCCTAAAAGACTGGATCCAAAGGGATTGCTTTGTATAACTTTGCACTGAGAATGACTCTTGAGAAAAGATCCCAGAAAGTGGGGCACAGTCCACATCCTGATGGAATTTAAACCCTACTAAGGAATACATGATCCATCTGGGGAACAATTCTAAAGCAATTTTGAAAATAAAAAAATATGAAGAAAACTATATAGGAGCAAGGGAAATGGGAGGTAAGAAAAGATCATCATGAAGAATTCTATTCATGATAAATCAGTCTAATATAAAACAGCATGGAACTGCACTTACATGTGGAAAGTCTACACATGTGAAATAGAATGGGTCTCAGTTGCTAAGTCAAAAATACTGGGTGTATCTGTCTAACACTCCTGTGTTAATTCTGTACTCACTAATTGCAGGAAGCCCTCCACTACCTAGAGCTTGTCCTAGCCTACTATTCTTTACAGTGACCCTTACAAATGTCACCAGGAATAATTCAGGCAGAAGTTTATTCAATTGGATCTCTCCAACATACTCCACTATAGGGAACAGCAAATGGTCACCCTTCTCCACAGAGCAAGAATAATCATGTCAAACAGGTTGTTTCTGATCAACATGAACCTCAAGTACTGAACGAGGGCAGATTTTGTAATCTAGAAATCCAACTGAACAATGAGAAATAGCCTGAAAATCATTTCTGCCTTTTAACAATCAGATGGGCTATTGATGGGCCCTCCATTGTTTAGTGCTCAGTCTAAAAATGGCTACCTGCATACACCGTCTTGTCGGTCTTCTGGAATGATTTCATGATTTTATAGCATGCAGGTTGCACCACACATAAAAATATTTCCTGACAGTTCTTATGTTCCTGGGCTTATGGGAGTATGTGAGGGACACTGGGTATCTTCAAATCTTCTTTTGTCCACTTTTGTCTCAATTTAAGAAAAATAATGTTTTTATATTTTAAGGAATGAGGAATGTGAGATTGAAGAATATAATCTTTGGCACAGGGAACTTAGAACTTTAACTTAGGCAAAGATGAGATTAATAAAATGTAGAAAGGAGAATTTAAATCAGCTCCACAGTTTTTCTTAATTTCCCCACATGCACCTAAAAATTAGTTTATTCATATGTCATCAAAACACATATTCTCAAATGATACATATTTGTAAAGAAATTAGTTGGTAACTACTCAAGGAATATTTCAGGTTGTTTTTTTCTTAAGCCAACCCTTTACTCGGGAAAAATGAAAGATCCTTGAAAGTAGCACCCATATCTCCTACCAGTTTCCCCAGCTCATAGCAAAGCCTTGTTCATAGAAGGCATTTGAAAATACTGACCGTGAGGGAGAAGTTACACTTCTCTGTCCTAGAGTTCATGCTAGTATAAATTCTCCCACAGCAAACACATTCACAGAAAGCAGTTTGTTCACGTGGAAAAGACTGATGTGAGATAATCCTATTTTAACCGAACCCAATGTCCTGTACATGATAATCACACAAAAAGTATTTCAGTAAACAGGTAATAGTACTTACTTAGCATTACTAAGAGAGTAGGGGCTTACATAGTGTGAAATCCTCAATTTAGAACTGGTTATAAATTTTACTTCCAATTTCCCATTACATCCCTATGAACAAAATTTCATAATCGAAATCAGTGTACTTGTTTCCCGAGATAGGAAATGCTTCCTATGTTAAACTTTAAGAGCACTTCTTTGTATGCTTATATTTCATAGCACTTTCCGAAATATAAAAATCAGAGCACCTTTCAGTTTATGGAGGGGAAAAATACCCTGTCTGGCACACCTGTCAGGTGCGCACCGAATCCTCAGAGAATGAGCTATAAATGGATTTGTTCATGTGATGGCAGAACAATTCCACAAGGGGTCCCATGAGTATTTCTCAGCATGGAGATGTCACCTTACACGGACTACTACGGCAATGGATTCGTTTAAAATAGAAAGCCATGATAAAATTGGAAAACAACAATGAATTTTTAAAAGGACTGTAAATAACAAGACTTTAAAATCCCCAAAGAATAATAATATCTGAGCCTGCAATTTTTATAATTATAGCATCCTTTGAAATTATTAATTTTTGATAAATCTAATTCTAATGTTTTGGCAGTTTATCTTCCTTCAGATGTAACCCTTTAGTTTGGTTTAAATGAAAGTCCAATTTAGACATGTACCTAATCAATAAGCATTGTTTACCTGCTCTGACTGATATAAATAATCAATTTTCCTTTTCTCTTTACACAACCGAGAACAGAACAGGAAGATGAAAATTGTATGGGGGTTAATAAAGCACCCAATATTTTAATGTTGTGTGTGTCTTTTCTTTATTGAAGCCAATTATTTGTAAAGCAAAAAATATAATAGTATTATTAAAATAGTATGTGAAATCTGAAAGGAAATTATTACTACATTTAGCCTTTCAAGCACTGTGAGTTTTAGTAGCAGAATGGGAACAAAGATACCTGGAACTTGAATGTTTTTGATGAATAGTCTATTTCCATATGAAAGGTGGTAATTAGTGTAAGCAAGAACTAAATAGCAATTCCTATCAAAATTAACCCAGTAAATAACCAGTTTCTCTTGCCCAGGTTTCCTAAACTTATCCTAGATGAATTTTCATGGAAAATTTTAGAGTGTTCTTGATGCTGTGTGACATCACAGATATTTCTCTGAGCATGACTCTGATGTCACCTAGGGTCAGAAGAAATCATTTGTTACAAACTGAAATGCATACATTTTAATAAGGGAGAAAAGTAAGATACAAAATTGTCGAATAACTCAACTATGCTAAAGTAGAAATATATTAAACTATTGATAATGTAAACTTTAGGCCAGTGGGTATAAGCTCACTACATATTGAATGCGTGAATGAATGAATGAATGAATGAATGAAAAAACAGGGAAAGCCCATGTCCACTAAGGAAGAATGACTTGCTTCTCAGTTTTAACCAACTGATAAATGAGGAAAACCTCAAGAAAGCCATAACTGACTTTTCAAGGACAAGCCAGATATCTAGAACTTTTATATTAAGATTCTTAATTTTTAACAATGTTAAGAAATATGTTTCTTTCCTTTTCCAGAAACTGTAGGTCAATCAAAACCTGTCTGTTGACTGGATACAACCCATATGCAGGTAGAACTCTGGATGACTTGTTTTGTTGTTTCTATATTCATTAGAATTGGGTTTCATTACAAATAACAGAGGAAACCAGACAAGTTTCCTTTTCTTTTTCATGTAAAAGAAACTTGAAGATGTTGAAGATGTCCAATGTTAGTAGGGTGACACCATGAAGTTTTCAGTCAGGCCCTTGTCAGTTCCCTTGTTGCCACCCCTGTGGTGCAGCCATCACCCTCATGGTCCAAGGCAGCCACTAAAACTCTAACCTTTACATCCAGGCAGTGTGATCGATGGTGGCATAATAACGTGCCAGTTCTGTTTCAACAGGTCTTCTCAGAAGTTCTTCTAAACACTGCCACTCATCTCATTTGCCAGAACCTAATCATATGGCCACACTTCTCTGTAAGAGCAGTGGAAAATATTGTCTGTTAGGAGGACAGCTATATAATCTGCTGGAAGTCTAGGTCCTGCTTCTAAATGGGTATTGGGGGAATCTAGATGTCTTTGAAACACTTATCTATAGACACAGTAACCTTTGATCTATTGGAGTTTTTGGTTAGAAAGAGAACATATGTGCAAAACAAAAACCAAGGCAGACAGTACTGTACAAGAGTTACTAAGGAAAGAGCTACATCATGTCTTCAGGTGCTCAATACTCCAAAACCAACTCAGATGTTAGTAGAATGTGCAACCTCCCATTAACTTGCCTATATGCAAACATTACTTGGAAACTTGATGTTTGTTGTGAAATATAATGAATAAACAGAAAAGTCCATACATTATCTAGGTTGAGTATAAAAAGAATTATAAACTCCCACACATCACGTCCCTCCTCATCTCCCCGCCTTTTCTTCCACTCTGAGATACCCCCACATGATCACAACCTTTTTCCTTCCCCAAGGGTAACCCTTACCTTGATTTGCAAAATAATGATTTCCTTGCCCTTGTACTATGGTTCCCAGATCCCTTTTCTTACATGGCTCCAGGCTAATATTGGCATATTTGTATACATGTTCATGAATCAGAATGGCTTGAAATTTTCCTTTCTTATACTGGCTTTGTTGGGTTTGATATCAAGGTTATGAATAAAATGAGTGAAGGAGTGTCTCCTCTTTGTCTACATTTTGGAAGAGTTTGTGTGAGAGTTCTCTGTTCCTGGAAGTGTATCAAAATTTTCTAGTAGAGCCTCTTTTCTAGTAGCACTTTGAAATTTTATTTCTGGGAATATTTTTTACTACTTTTTAAAAACTTCTGATTCAATTTCTTTACTGTCATAAGACTATTCAGGTTTGGTATATTATAATTTTCTAAAAATTAGGTTGTTCGTAAACCATCTTGTTTCAACTCTATATAGTCTCACTAATTATTTTATTTAATTGTTTTATCACTTACCAAGACTGTGGCATATTAAAACCTCCCTCTGAGATTGTGGACATCTCTATTTCTCCTTATAGATCTCTAAGTATTTTCTTTATTTTTGAGTCCCATTGTTAAGTACATAGAAATTTAAATTCATTAAGAATCCCTGGTAAGTTGAAACTTTGGTCACTATAAAGTTACTTCTTAACTCTAGTAATTTTTTTTTTGCATTAAAGTTAATTTTGTCTGGCATTAATATAAATAAACCAATATTTTTGTTTGTTTAATATATGTATGGTATACGTTTTCTATCAAAACAATTTCACATTTCTGTAAATTTTCATTTATCAAGACATTTTTAAAACAACATTTAATTGGATCTGTTTTCTCCAACTTAGTATCCTTTGTTTAGTCTATTTACATTAAATTAATTATATTTAATTATTACTAACATTTGGATACTTTCTTATTGTCACATCTGTTGTGTGCTTCTTTCTCTCGCTTTTTTTTTTTTACTACTTTTGGATAATTTTTATTGTTCTGTTTCCCATTGTAGATTAGAAGGTACATAGTCACATTCTACTCTTTCAGAAATAATTTAGCAATTACAACAGGGATATTTCAAAGCATAAAGATTAACAATATATTTACCTTTCTCCTAGACAAAAACAAGGCCCTTGGAAAATTTTAATTCCATTTAACCTTCTTGACATACATAGTATATAAAAAATAGTATTCTATGTTGAATTACCATTTTATCTTATTTTTTTTAAACCTCAAAAGACACCATTGCTGTTGTAGATTAATGTTGTTTAGAATCAGTGACATATTTATCACTTTCTTTGCCTTTCATTCCTCCCTGCATGTCAGAACTTTGGTATAGTTTCTTTATGCCTGAAGTACACCCTTAGAGTTTCCTTTATCAAAGAGTTTGATAATGTTAAACTCACCTATTTGTGTTACTTTGAAAATGTCTTTTGCTAAACCTCATTCTTTAAAGATAGTTTTTCTAGGTAGTATTCTGGGTTACCAATTCTTTTCTTTTAGAATATTGAAGATAAAATTCCACTTTTCTCTTTTTACTTTTTGCTTGAAAAGACAATGCCAGTTCTTCTGAACTCCTTTGAATTTCATTTACCTTTTTGTCTGTCAACTGGTAGGATTTCACTTTGTCTTTGGTGTTCTGTAGTTTTACTAAGCTATGTCAAGGTTTAGGTATCTTTTTATTCCTCCTCTTGATAGTCACTGAATTTCTTAGATTTGTAGATTGGTGTTCATCAATTCTGGAAAATTCTGAGCTGTTACTTCTGCAGAGACTGCTTTTGCCCAAACCTTTATCTCCTCTCCTATGGACCACGATAGAAAGCCACATGTGAAATCTTCTTATGTGTTCCTCTCTTTGTCATCCTCTTCTCCATATTTTCCATTATGTATTCTCTGTATAACTGCATACAAAATAACTTCTTCTGACCAGTATTTCAGATCCCTAATTCTCTCCATAGCTCTTTATATTCTATCTAATTGTTGTTAAACTTATCCATTAAGTTTTCAATTTTTATTATATTTTTAATTTAAAAAGTTTTATTTTGTTCTTGTTCAAATCTAGTAGGTCACTTTTTTATAATCCTCTATACTCTAAAAATATTTCCAAATTCGCCTTATGTTTTTTTTTAAACTTAGAAGAATATTTGATCTATATTTATTTTCTGAGAATTCCAATATATGAAACCTTTGTGATCTTTCTGCTGTGTGTTCTCTTCTGCTGGCTCATGCATGCTGCCTTGCATACCTGTATGCTTGGGGTGCTTATTCTTCACAAGGTACTGCTCATGTACTTGCAAAAGGGTCTGTTTTGTCTGGTTGAGACCTAACATTAAAGTCCCTTCCTCTAGAGAGCTGGTACTTTTTTCTAGACACTTTGGTGCACCAATGGTCTGGGACTAGCTTAAAGAAAGTTCTTCCTCTGAAGAGTTCCTGTACCACTCATGCAATGGGAACTTGGGCCTAAAATCCATGTGATGTCCAGGCTATGATCACAGCTTCACCAGAACAGGTTTTTTATTTGTCTTTTATTTTTCCTGCTCTGCTTAGTTAAAAGCCCAAACCTCCTCCCTGGGGTTAGAAGGAGATGGGTTTATATCTGGTTTAAACTTGCAGTAAGGAAAGAGACCTTCGATATCTCTGCTCAACATGGTGGCTTCTATTAGATGATTCAGTTTGAGCAAATCACGTTTCTTGACCTTTGCTATCCTTCAAGCTTGAGATCCCTGGTAACAAAACCTTTCAACAAAAATTTTAACAAAGGCTTAACGAAACCTGATAACATTTTCCTTATTAGAAAAAGCATACACACATGAGGAAAAAAGTATCAGAAAGTTATATAATAATGTTTTAAACAATAAGGTTGTTTGCCAATTCCCATAAGAATAAATCTGGAAATAGGCTGGTGACATTGTTGAGTCTCTTTGTTAATGAATCATAGAATCAATCTACTTCCAGATTTCCTACCATGTTGAGTTAGTGAACTCCCTTATTAAGACATTATTATCTAAGTTTCTGATACTTTTAGTTGAAAACAGCTTGACTGATACATCACTCTTACAACTTATGCAAATCTAGTGGGCGGGAAAAAATGGTTGTTTTAATTGGCATCTCTCCAGCTATTAGTGATGTTGAACATCTTTTTGATACTTGACCATTTAGAATATTCTCTTCTGTAAAATCTGTTTGTGTCTCTTACCCATTTTTCCCTTTAGTGCTCTCTCTCCTTCTCTCTTTCCACTCTCTTGCCATGCACACGCACACACGCATGCACACGCACATGAGCTCTTTAACTTCCCACAGTTCCTACCTTTTCCCAGTCACACATGTGGCAAATATTTCTATCCCATATTTAACTTATCTTCAGTTTTATTTATGTTATCTTTCATTACTCATTTTTATTTTAGTTTGCATGCAGTTATATCTCTTTTCCTTTTATAACAGTTGGATTTCCTGTCTTATTTAAAAACAGCTTCCATACTATAAAGTCATAAAAATCTTTTTTTCTAAATTTTCCTCTGACATTTAAATTGTTTTATATTTCACAATTAGATATTTAATCAAGCTGTAATTTATTTTTGTATATGGTATGACACTGTGGTACAGCCCTGTTTTCTTCCAGATGGATAGATAATTATGCCAGCATCATTTCAAAAATAAACTATCCTGGAATTTCCATTTCTGCCAAGTTACACTTTAGATGTCCACAGAAGCCCTTCTTGGTACAGCACACAAAAATGCTGAATAAAATATAAATGAAAAACTTTTTTTCTATTACGTGATTAAGCTGGTGAGAAAAGAAATGAATTGCTCAGAGCCACAAATAAAGTGAAAATCCAAAGAGGCGCTTGAGCACTTGGGCTGCTATTTACCCTGGAAGCATCTGCCAGCTCCTGGTGGTTACATGCTTAGTTTACCAGATTGTAGCACAAGATCAGGAGATAAAACTTGGTTCCTGAGAGGGAAGGGCCAGATCAGAGACCCTCATATAAATCAGGCAACTATGAATGGCATTAAATTGAAAATAAAACAGTGTTCTGCAGACAAAGACAGGGTGTACGCTCCGCTATGTGTGTGTCTCAACCTTGACTTTGGTATAGCAAAAAAGAAAAAATGTATCTTCGAGTGTTTCTTACCCCAAGTGTGTACCATAGGCAGGCTTGGAACCTTAATTCATATTACATGTTGGCCAAAATAAACCTAATCAAAACATTGAATGGGTTTTGGTTGGTAACACCCCCAGATACCTAGTGGAAGCCAATGTAAATCTTCTCTGGAGGAACATATTTTATTATATATATATATATATATATATATATATATATATATATATAATTTATTGTCAAATTGGTTTCCATACAACACCCAGTGCTCATCCTGGAGGAACATATTTTAAATACAGGCTCCAAAAATTTCCTCCACATAAGGTTCCCCAAAACCTGAGCTCACATTCAAAAATCACAAAACACATGAGGAAAGTAGCCATCAAAATATGAGTCAGCAAAATAAAATCATAGCACATTCAAACTCGCAGAAACTGTAGATATTAAAATTATCAGATGCAAACATTAGGAAATAACAGGGAAAAGATTTCAAGAGGCATAGAGAAGAGATACAGAAGGCCCAGCTCACACAGACTCGGGGAAGGAATTGTGAAAAGTGAGGAGAACTTATTAGAAGGCTCCCAGATCAAACCCATCGTACATACACCCATCGTACATACGTATCCAATGTGAATGGAACTTTTTCATCTACTATTGTTTGTGTGCCATACCTGGATCCCCCAGCGCCCCCTCCCCCCCACCAAGGGCACACCAATTTGTGTCAACAAGTCTTTTATTTTTGAAATAGAAATATTCTTGAAGAGTTAAGAATTTACTCTTTACTTTTTTAAAGATGTTTATTTTTTGAGAGAGAGAACACATGTACATGCATGGGGGAGGGGTAGGAGAGGTAGAGAAAGAGAATTCCAAGCAGGCTCAGAGCTGTCATCACAGAGCCCAACATAGGGCTGGTGATGAATGGTGAGATCATGACCTGAGCCAAAATCAAGAGTGGGATGCTTAACCAACTGAGCCAGTTACCCCGTATCATTTACTTTCAAAGGTAAATTTTTCCCACTCAGTGGCTTCTCTCCTAAATTCAGAGGAAGCTGAGAGTGGGCAATCTGCAGGAGTTATGAGGCAAGAAGTTTCCTGAAGCCTGGGAGTACTAAGTTAAAGTCAGAGCTGGAGTCTGGAGTCAGAACAAGAAAAGTAGCATCCAGAAAGGAAAGAGGATATTTATGGAACTGAAGGTAGCTATTCTTATCTGGTCTAAAAATAAACAAGAAGAATACATTAGACAGGGTACATTACATAAAGTATATGTTTCTCTTGTTTAACTGATTTGCACAATCTATATTTAATTTTTAAATATTCAGTACTACACTTGTTTTGTAAAAATAATGACATATTTGCTGTTAGTAGAAATGTACTCAAAGTACTAGTCAAATAAATGGCTGTTTTTGGAAATGGATGTTGCCTTTCAAGTTTTACATAGGGAACAAAAAGCCTCTAAATATTTGTGATAATACTTGAACTTGGAAGGTCACTCCAGTGACATCAAAGATACCAGCTTCAATAAGCTTCAGGGAAGGGAAGCAAGTTTTCTAATATTATATCTCCATCAAACTATAAAACTGTTTCTATAAAAAAAAAAGTATGATTAACTCCTAAAAATTAAACCCATGTGCAGTGTCACAGGAGAAAGTATGTTTTTTAAGGGCAAATGATTGAATTTAATGTGATCTAAGTCCATCTTGCTTGCAATGATCTAAATTAATTCTACTTAAATCTAATACAACTTAGTATAAAAAATGAATGGGTAAAAGATTTTTAAAGGCCATTTAGAAAAAAAAATTAAAAAAATGTTTTTAATGTTTATTTATTTTTGAGAGAGAGAGACACAGAGCATGAACGGGGGAGGGTCAGAGAGAGGGAGACACAGAATCTGAAAACAGGCTCCAGGCTCTGAGCTGTCAGCACAGAGCCCGACGCGGGGCTCGAACTCACGGACCGCGAGATCATGACCTGAGCCGAAGTCAGACACTTAACCGACTGAGCCACCAAGGCGCCCCAGAAGGAAAACATTTGAGATTAAAACAGTGACTAGATTCTTAATAGATTTTTGTACTAGTAAATTAAAATAATAAGTGTCCCTGCTCCATTTTAAATTACCACATTTTCAAATACCAACTAAAGTGGTGTTTTTTGAACTGTGAACAACCTATTAGTAGGGTCTGACCAGCGTTTTTACTTGAGGAAAATGCATAGGGTACCTCACAGGAAGGGTAAGAATGTTTTGTAAAAGTCTTGTTTCAGTAGAGTTTGCATGCAGGTTGGGGGAAATTGTATAAAATGTATTTCTTTCTGTGTGTCTCAGTGGAAACATATATAAAAGCCACTAGTCTGGGTGCCTGGGTGGCTCAATCTGTTAAGCATCTGACTCTTGATCTTGGCTCAAGTCACGACCTCAAGGTTCCTGAGTTCTAGCCCTACACTGGGCTCTGCCCTGTCAGTGCAGAGCCTGATTGGGATTCTCTCTCCCTCTCTCCCTGCCCCTCCCCCTCTCGCCTGAATTCTCTCTCTCTCTCTCTGTCTCTCTCTGTCTCTCTCTCTCTCTCAAAAATAAAATAAATAAACTTGGGGCACCTGGATGGCTCAGTCAGTTAAGCATCCAACTTCAGCTCAGGTCATGATCTCACAGTATGTGGGTTCCAGCCCCATGTCTGGCTCTGTGCTGACTGCTTGCTCAGAGCCTGGAGCCTGCTTCGGATTCTGTGTCTCCCTCTCTCCCTGTCCCTCCACCACACATACCTTGTCTCTCTCTGTCTCAAAAATAAATAAACATTAAAAAAATAAATAAAAATAAAATAAATAAACTTTAAAAAAAGGCCACTAGTCTAAGGTTTTAGGAATTAGAGCCAAACACTTTAAAAGGATTTTCAGGAGGGAAAGAGCGAGCGCCTATAGTTCTCCAATTGCTGAGTTACAATCGCACAAGCAGAGGGAGGAAGGGAGAGAGAAAAAGTCCAGGTCTGTGTTCAAGGCAGGAATTTTATCACAAAGAAACAAAGCAAGAGGCCAATTGTTACAGGACTTAAGCACAGAAGAGCATCAACTGAAATATCACAAACCTTGGTTACTACACCTACATCGAGTCACTACCCAGAAACGGCCCCATAGTCTGGAGTGCTGGGTGAAAGAACCAAAGAGCCAAGGATCCACTTGACTTTCAGAGGAACCAAAAAGGGAAGTCCCGATTTTCCTGTATCTCTTCTGGTCACCTCCGTACGTTTCCTTCCCCATTCTGCCCGTTAATGTGATGTAGAGCACTAACACCGTAGAAATGTCACACTGCTTATTTTTCAGAGTGCTTTTATACATTTCATGTATACGTAACCAGATTTGAAATGGACAAATCCCTACTAGCCAGAGCAGGGGATGTGAATCACGCTCACTGATGACACGAGAACAGTGGCGTTGTTGGCACGGCCTGTGTTCAGTGCTCAGCCTGGAAGTCCCTTTCCAAACAGCTGCTGCTCCAAATACAGCTAATAACCGTTTGGTGCTGCCTCACAGACAGAACGACCCGACCCAAGATGACTGCGTATACAATCCTATTCAATTTAATGTCAATTTACCATACAATGTCGCTAAAAGAAAAAAGTTCTTAGTTTAAGAAATTTGAATTGAGTAAATGTCACAGAGCATTTTTGTAGACATATTAATTACTGGCAAGACAACACGTATATTCCCTGTTATAAGTTAAATTTGGAAATCAATGAATGTAGTCCATCACATCAATAGACTAAAGAAGAAATCTCAAGAAATCTCAAGAAATTCAAGAAAATACTTGAAAAAAATTAATATTCATTTAGGATTAAAAAGACCTCCCCCAAACTACGAATTAAAGCAAATTTCATCAGTTCATAACAGGAATCTCAAAAACCTACAGTTAAAATCATACTTAATGGTAAAAGAGAGAGTGGTAATGAGTAATACTCAATACTCATTACTCATACCTAATGGTAAAAGAACATTCACTCCTAGGACCAAGAAAAAGACAAGGATCTTCACTCTTAGCACTCCTATTCGTCAACGTATCAGCGGTCCTAGCCAGTGCAAAAAAGCAAGAAAAAGAAATAAAATGCAAACAGATCAGAATGGAAGATGCAAAATTGTCTGTATTCACAGATAAGATGATTGCGTATGTAGAAAATGCCAAATAATTTTTTTTTAAATTTTTTTTCAACATTTATTTATTTTTTTGGGGACAGAAAGAGACAGAGCATGAACGGGGGAGGGGCAGAGAGAGAGGGAGACACAGAATCGGAAACAGGCTCCAGGCTCTGAGCCATCAGCCCAGAGCCCGACACGGGGCTCGAACTCCCGGACCGCGAGATCGTGACCTGGCTGAAGTCGGACGCTTAACCGACTGCGCCACCCAGGCGCCCCCCAAATAATTTTTTAAAGAGCTACTAGAACTAAAATAATGTGCTTTGGCAAGCTTGTTGGAAATAAGGTCAATATACAAAATTAATTTCATTTTCATATACTAACAATTAACATCGAGATATTAAAAATAGCATCCAAAAACATGTGCTACTTAGCGATAAATTCAAGAAAATACACACGAGACCTGTTTCTTGACAAGCACAAGACACTGCTAAGAGTAACTGAAGAAAAACTCAATAAATGAGGAAACATGCTATGTTCATGGATCAAAGGATTTAATATTGTTAACATGACTGTTTTCTTCAAATAATCTATATATTCAACTCAATCTAATAAAAATCTCAGCATGTGCTTTTGTAAGAATTGTCAAATCAATTCTAAAATGGAAATGCAAATGCAAAGGATTCAGAAGATCCAAATCAATTTTAAAAAAGAACAAATTTGGAGCGGTCACACGACTTGATTTTAATACTTACTACAAAGCTACACTAATAAAGGAAGTTTAATAGCAATATAAAGAGAGACATCCATAACCCTCGAACAGAATAAAGAGGCCCGAAATATACCCACATATATATGGCCAATTTATGTTCAAAGTGCCAAAGTAATTGAAAGGATAGATTTTTCAACAAATGATCCTGGAAAAACTTCATCTCTATATAAAAAAATAAATTTCACCTAAACCTCACAGAGTAAGAAAAATTAAGTTTAAACTGATGCAGGCCTAAATGATGCTGAAATGTTAAAATTTCTGGAAGAAATTATGTTTCTGGAAGAAACATAAAAGAAAATATTTATGAACTTTGCACAAAGACTTCCTCAATTAGGACGTGAAACATATGAAACATAAAAATAAAAATATATAATCCATCAGTTTGTAATCTACTCTGCAAAAGACACATTCAAGAAAACAAAATGGCAATCCACAGAATGGGAGAAAATAGTCAGAATACACATATCTGATAAAGGACTGGTTTCCATATATATAATGAAGCATTACTTTCAACCATAGGAAGGTAACCCAATGTTTTTAATGTGCGAAAGATTCGACATTTATAAAGGCAGATATGCAACTGTCCAATATGCACATAAAAATAATTGAACACCATTACCCGTCAGGGAAATGCAAATTAAAACTTCAATGAAATACTACTACACAATCACTTGAATAGCTAAAATTAAAAAGAAACTGATTGTAACACGTGATTGTAAAAGTATGGACCAAATGGAACTATCATCATACATTTCTGCTGGGGATGCAAAACTGTACAATTTCAAAACTACTTGGGAGATAATATTTGTAAAATGAATAGATACTCATCATATGATCCTATAATTCTGCTCTTAGATATTTTCTCACAAGAAAAAAAAAACATATCCAAAAACTTGTACATTAACGTTCACAGCACCTTTATCAACAATCCCCACATGGAAACCAGCTGAACACTCATCAGTAGGCGAACAGGTAAAACAGCCATAGGAGATCCATAGAACAGGATATCACCCCACAGTAAAAAAGGAACAAGCTACTAATACATCCAACAACATGAATACATCTCAAAAACATTCTGAGTGAAAGAAGCCAAATGCAAAACAATATCTTCCCATAAGGACTCCTTTTTTTGCAAAACTCTGGGAAAAAACAAATCTAGTCTACACTCACAGAAAAGAGATCAGTCGTCTAGCCCTAGTCAAAATGAGGATTGACTGAGAACATTTTGAGGCGATGGAAATGTGATAGTGATTACATGGGGTATGTGTGTGTCAAAGCTTATCAAACCATACAATCAAATTGTGTGCATTTCATTATATCCCAACTGTACCTCAATAACATTGAGTTTTGAAACAGATTGGTTCCTACCTGGCCTTGAGGGTGGAACATAAGCTTCTCGGTAGTTAGGCAGAGTTTATAGTTGGGCTGGAAAGGACCTACATTCTAGCTGCACTAAGTATCTTTAATTTGCCCAACTGCATATGAACCAGGTTATCCTCGAAGACCATTTGTTGCTGTCAAAATACTATCTTGTGCCCATTTGACTGGCAGAACCTGGTCTTGTGGGTAATTCAATATTGGGAAGACACATCAAAGATGCCATGGCCACAGGCTAATGCGGAGACCTACCTCCCCCTCCTTAATCTTTTGGATCTTGGTCATGGGAAGACAGCATAAGGTAGAGGGAGCCTTCACTTCACTTCAGCGTGTCTTGGGCCCACAGATAACCATGGGAGAAAGTCTAAGGGAAGAAAAGTACCCAGCATAGATGCCAGATCACCACCAAATCAAGGATGTCTATGGAACCTGAGACAGAGAGAATAAATGTGGTCTAAAAAATCAAGACTGCAAGTAGCCTTGGGGATGAAATATGCCAAGTATGGCTTCTTCTGCAGTATATAGGATAAAGCTCTAGAACAGTGTTTCCCAAAGAGTGCGACAAATACCAGTGGTGGCACATGTCCCTCAGAAATGATTCTAAGGGTTCTTGAACCGACTTGGAGTGGTCAGCAAACACGATTTAAATAACATTGAATCACATGATATTTTCTCTCTAGTTCTCTCAGTGTTTCTGTATTATCAAAAAGCCTCATTTGGGGCCAGTATGTCTATAACATCACATTCTTCTCTCTTTTAAACAAAAAGAAATACAAAATACCTAACTGAAATACAGTAGCTGTTTTTTTGTTTATGTACATAGTTATCTTTTGCTTACACTAAGTAAACTGGCTTCTCATTTGTGGTAGTGATGCCAAGTTTCCACATCAAATAAATGTCCTTCAGTAAAAAAGGGGGACAGTGAATTTATACAAAAAAAAAACGGGTTAAAAATACTACAGTAGAATATCGATATAGTGATACAGGAACACCTGAGGCTGCATAACAGTACCTTAACATGTTGCTTTGTAAGGAAGACTATATACCTGCGTGTAGATATAAACACATCAGTAAGCACTGAATTATTACCAAATTGATAAATATGAAAGAAAATCCACTAGAGAACATTTTCGTGTCATAAACTGGCTTGTGGTTTTAGTGACTTGCCCCTTAATATCCTCCAAAGTTGCAGATTCCACATTGCTGATAAAAGACGAGATTCAGATTTTCTGTGTCTTGTAAATTAGGAGAAAACACCACGAAATTGGGGAAAAGGCAGGAATATATGTGCACAATAACGAAGAGTTACATTCCATTCTACCTCCATCTTCTTGCTCCTGAGTGCTTGCTCTCGAGTGCAGGCAGGCAGGCAAAGAAGATACGCAGAAGGTGCCCATGAGAAAAGATTTTGTCTCCATAGAAGTCAGCAATCTACTATTTTTAGTTTTGCTCTCTTTTCTCTTTTTTTCTTGGTATACATTTTAATTTCTTTCCTTTACAAGAATCCATACAAATGGACATTTTACTTTAGGTCCATTAATCACTTCTGAAAATACAACTCACATGGACAAACGTCACAATTGTTATGCTGTTGTCAGTGTTTTGACAGTCTTGTGCAATTAAAAAAAAATCAACCTCAGCTGTGCTCTAGAGAATATTACCAGTCAAATAAGGAGAGAACTGTAAAATAGATTTTCTTATTTAAAGAAACATCCAACAGTTTGATTTCTATCAGGCTTCTAATTTCCCAATAGTAAAATTACATTTGGGATGAACAAAGATAAATGCCTTACCTTTTGGAAGGTGCAGTGTTATGTTGTTGCAAAAATCTGTGAAGCAGCATTCAGTTTTGGTAACATTGTTGGAACTATGACAGAAGACTTGAGCATTCAACTCTGGGAGAGAGACACAGGACTTGATCACCTGTTCTTTCCCATTGGTTAACATAACCGAGGCCCAGCATGCTCCTTCAGTTTGGCAGGTAAAGTTTGAAGAGTCACACAAAAGACATACACACTTCAATCCTGGAAGTGTAAAGCAGAAAGCTTGAAGATTCAGAAAACATCATGCAAATTTATTTCGTAATACTTGAGTACAAGAGTTCAATCTTAATGAAAATTGAGGTAGGGTTTAAATGAACAGCATTGGGCAAACACACTGTTAGTACCTCTCAGTCATGTGTTTTATTAAATAGGAGGCCCAAATCATCCTTTATTATAACTTGTATTTTTGTGAATTTATTCAGTTGCGACTATATTTTAAAATCATTTTCCTGTCCACGGTCTAAATCCCACCTTCTTAAACCCAACTGGCTTATTCCTAAGTCAGCAGCTCCTGTGAAATGCTAGGATACAGTAACACAGAAACCCAGGGGGACTGTCCAGCATCTCTTGTAAAGTGTGGTCAGAGAGCTGTGTAACCAAACATCCACTGTGCTCTGTTCATTTACCCTTCCTCCTTTAAACATTCAAGTACATGTGCAAAACACAAACCTAACCATAGAAATCTACCACTCTTGGGGCACCTGGGTGGCTCAGTCGGTTGAGCATCCGACTTCAGCTCAGGTCATGATCTCACCAGTCCCAAGTTCAAGCCCCATGTCAGGCTCTGTGCTGACAGCTCACAGCCTGGAGCCTGCTTTAGATTCTGTGTCTCCCTCTCTCTCTGCCCCTCCCATGCTCATGCTCTCTGTCTCTCAATAATAAATAAACGTTAAAAAAATTTAAAAAAAAGAAATCTACCACTCCAAAAATAATCGTGTGATCCTTTACATTTATATTTGATGATATTTTAATATTATTGCTATTGCCACAGTACCTTTAAGGCACTGATGAGCCATTACACTTCCCCTCTTGGCTAAGAAATACATGTCAAAAGAAGAGTCGTTTGAACACAGACCATGACTTCAGGCACTTCTCTTTAATGAACACACCTATTCCAGAAAACATAACACATCAACAGTAGAATTTAACATATCTACATAAATAAAATTTCAAAAGTGAGACTGCTAAATTAATCTGTTCACTGCACAAGTTTCCTCACTCTTCCCCACTTACTACACACACACACACACACACACACACACACACACACACACATCCACCTCTCACATACACATTTACTCCCATGTTCAAAGTGGTACCATATTTTTCTGTCCTGATGTAAAGTATCTCTCACCATGAAGTTCAGTGGTTGTGACAATTTATTCAAATTTTATTTAATTACACTGTTTTTAAATAGTACAATACTAAATAAGGCTTTTGTATTATTACTCTAATGAGCTTTTTGTTAAATTATAACTGTTCCCCACAATTATCTGAATGTACCAAAATTTATAATAAAATCATTTTTACTGAAATTAAAGACCTTAAATTGCTAATTGCTGAAATTGTAGCTAATTTCCTAACTGCACAGTATTTGATACATAAATGACAATTTTTATCCTCAACTTCAAACACCAATATAAAAACAAATATGGATAATATTCCTTCATAACTGGGTGTGTAAGAAAGAACAAATTACATACTGAAAAGCAAAAATTATCTCTTCTTTGGTAATCTTTCTTGATTGGCAAGATACCCTCTCTATAAACATTTTTATTACTATGGGCTAAAAGAAATACAGTCATCATACAATTTTGTTACCAACGTTGCACCAAGCACATAGTTCACTCCTCCATTTATTCCAGGGGTGACTAGTATAAATAAATACACAATTGACCCTTGAACAACATGGGTTTGAACTGCACGGGTGCATTTATACATGGATATCTTTTCAATAAATGCAGTACAGTACTGGGGCACCTGGGTGGCTCAGTCAGTTGAGTATCCAATTCTTGATGTTGGCTCAGGTCATAATCTCATGGTTCATGAGTTTCAGCCCCTCATTAAGCTCTGCACTGACAGTGAGGAGCCTGGTTGGGATTCTCTCTCTCCTTCTCTCTCTGTCCCTCCCCCATTCATGCTTGCTCTCTCAAAACATATAAACTAAATTAAAAAAAATTATTTTTAAAATGCAGTACAGTACTATAAGTGTAGTTTCTCTTCCTAATGATTTTTTTTTAATTTTTAAATGTTTATTCATTTATTTTAAGAGAGAGTCATGTGGATGAGAATGGGGGAAGGGCAGAGAGAAGAGAGTGAATCCTGAGCAGGCTCCACTCCATCAGCCTGGAGCCAGATGCAGGGCTTGAACTCACGAACCACGAGATCATGACCTGAGCCGAAATCAAGGGTAAGATACTTAACCGACTGAGCCACCTGGGCATCCTCACCTAATGACTTTCTTAACATTTTATTTTCTGTAGTTTCTTTACTGTAAGAATATGGTATATAATATATATCATAAAGAAAATATGTGTTAATTGTTAATGCTATTGGTAAGGCGTCCAGTCAACAGTAGGCTATTAGTAGTTAAGTTTTTGGAGACTCAAAAGTTAAGCAGATTTTGAACTGTGTGAGGGGTTGGTGCCCCTAACATCCATGTTGTTCAGTGGTCAACTATACTCATTTGTTGATATTTATGTGCTACAGTCGAACCTTATAATCCACACTGATTAGGATTCAGTAGAGCTAGATATATAAAATCCAGGTGATTTGAAAAATATTTTAAGTCACTTTCCTTACATAAAAGACAGTTCATAAAATGACTATCCATCCACCTAGGTGTCTTCTGACGGTGGAATGTCTCTAGTACCTCTACGACTGATCTGCCAAAGGCCTTCAAATCCCAGTTATACTAGCTTTGAATTTTGGTCATCCATTTCCTTATATGAAAGAGGAGGAGAAGAAGAATATACCTCCTCATACTGTTGTTGTGAAGAATAAATTGATCTAGGTAAAGCTCTTAGAACAATGCCTGGCACACAGGAAGCATTATGGAAACATTTAGTGGCCATGCTTTCTCTTACTGGAGGAGGTAAAGCTAGTTGTATTATGTAACAGTTGGAATACATTCATAATCCATAAAGGAATGGCTGAATGAACTAGGGTGTACAGACCGTTTAAAAGGCATCACAAAGAAACGCATCCCTTTCTACTCTGTGGAGTGAGTTGAATGCTCTCCTTCTCTTAACGTCCCAGGCTAGAACCTAGACAGCCACACAGCAGGATGGTGTCTGGCCATGGTCCAGATACAGAACTCAGGAAAAGAAGGTCTCAGTTTTACCTCAGTCACTAACTTGCTCATTGACTTTAGAGAAGACATTTAACCTTCAGGGCCTCAGTGTCTTCTTCTGAAAACGGAAATGAACCCGGGTCAGGGCCATGGATCCCAAAACCTTGAAATATCATAGAGTGCCACCATTTTATGACTCTAAGATTTTGTACTTGATGGAAATTTAGAATTATAAAATATAGAAAACGCTGACATTGAAGAAACTTAATCCACTGTGGTCATTCTTCACCCTCAAATTTTAAGGGGCTGAAGTTGGGAAGAACTCTCCTGACACCCAGTCTCAAACCAGTTGTTACTAGAGTCCTCATCAAAGTCTCCATGAACTTTCTATTTCCAAGAGAAGCCTAGCCTGGAAATCCAGGCAACTAACTATGGAATATGGGTCCACCGGGTGAAGACAACCATAAAGCACTCAACAACTAAACATACATTAGTTTCACGTGTGTTTATCATTACGTATAATTCCCAGTGACAGTGTGGGAGTTAGTTGTCACCATCTCCATTTTATAGAGAATGAAATGAGGCTCAAAAAGATCAAGTGACTGAATTAATGTAGCAGTTATCAGACCACTCAAGCGATGTTGTTTCTGCCCTACCAAAGCTGACACATTTTTTAAAAAGACAGGTACAAAAACCATTTTGCTACCTCGCTGGTTTCTAGCAATTGAATAAAACACAATTCTAATACAGCAGAAAGAAATTAATAATTAACACTTGACCATTGAGGTGTTGATCTGCACTGTCCTAATTACCTTTTAAAATACAGTTGATATTTTTAAAACAAATCCTACCCACTTATTTTCTGAGGAGACAAGCAGTTAAATAAAAGTCAGTCATCATGTGCTTTGCATCTACAGAAATAACCTTACCTTTCAGGTTGTCTAAGTTTTGTATTAAGCACAAACATTTAAGTACCTAACCTGCTACTTTTTCTTAGAAATACTACTAGCTCCTTATAAAAATGATTAGATACTAGCTCTTATCGAGGAAGAATGTGGATACTCCCTGGATGTTTAATAAGCTATAAAAATTTCCTTCAGTTTTAATTAAAAGGTACCAATTAGAAGATTAATTCCGACCTAGGTGATAGAGTTACGACATAGTAAATGCCACCTTACTTTAAGTGGCGCATGATGGAAAACATCAACAAAACAGAATTTGCTGATAATGGCTTCAAACATCTGTTAAATATTCTCATTTATTCCAGGTCAACTGGCAGTACTATAGCACTGATGGAACACAAACAGCAAACTAAAAGAAACCTAAGACGTATATCTAACATGCAACATATTCAGTCTTGCATTTTTCATTTCCCACCAAACCACTCTATGGTCACATTTGGTATATAATTAAATTATATTTATATCAACCACCCTCAACATAGAACCCTTGTGCTGCCAATTGAAACATAAGCTGCCCTTAGTGATTAGACTTATGCTTTCATATTTTGTTTTTTAAAAGACTGATGTTAATTGAGTCAATTATACTAGAATATTCCATGACAGGATAAATCTGGCTGTTAGCAGACAGCAGTCCAGCCTTATGTTTCTTTATTTTATACTTTCCCATTATAATGTACTTGAGTCATATGGAAAGGGATAGCAAATGAAGTTGAAGAAGGAGGTAATTACCCGTAATAAGGAGGTCCATTAGAGTTTTCCCCACAAGAAAGATTGCACTTTTCTTGTGTCTCCTCCCACCCCTTTAATAAGCCCCCTTTCCCCCTTTTTGCCAATTAGTCTGTAAAAGCCAAGACATCTGTTACTCACAAGACATCTGTTACCCACATGAAACCCTAGGATGTGCACATTCCTAATCAACCAGAAAATAAATTTTCATCCATCTTTACATGTGATGGCAAACACACCCTGATGTCCAGAAGTGTAAAAACCATCAGACTATAGAAAAAAAAACCCAAATTTATCAATTTGTATCTATGTGCTATTCTTGTTAAAAGGCCAAGTATTTGTTTGGGAAATATTAGCTATTTTAAAGGGGATACTGTTTTCAAAAAGTCGGTTGCCTATATTTTGGGTCTATATGCTAAAATATCTATTGACTGATGCCTTACACAAATTTCTGACACATACCCTTTCCTCTTCTCCAGACATTAGTTGATTCAATTTCCCTAATTTTGAGCAAGCTATTGAACACAATTTTTTTTTTTAATTCAGAAAACTGTCTCAAATTTGACCGGTCGAATATGTAATCTTTTCATCATTTGCAGGCTTCTGAGTTAACAAAGGAACAAGTCAAGCTCGTCCATATGCTGAATCTGAAAAGAACACCAGGACGACTAGTACTAGTGAACGTGAAGGGAAGCCAGACAGGGTCAAAGGAAATCAGGCAAAGACCTGTCTTCCCTTCTACTCCTTCTCAACATTGATTTTCTTCTCATTTGGTCATTTCAAATAATTTATCTTTCTTCACGGTAAGGAAAAATATAATAGAGAAAGAAAGCTGCCTTCATAAAATATGGGAAATCTGAATACAAACTTTTTGACCAGATGAGTTTTCAATAGACATTCAACTTGTAGAAATTCTACTTGCCAGGCTGTATCAAAGGACAGTCAGAACCCCTAACATACGAGAATACACCCGGCACAAAGGAAACTGTTCCTTTGCGCAAAGTGGCAATTATGTCCCCTGTTCAGGAAGGCCTCATCCTTATAGCTGAGAAGGAATGGAACAACTCTAACAGAATGGATTCTATCCAGGAGAATGTTTTTCACTCTCAGCTGCGGGGCTGTAATCAGGAAGAGCCCAACACATTTTGAATTACAGAAGTAGCCATTTTGAATGTCCGCAGTCCACAAGCAACACTAAATAAACCTCAGGTTTCAGCTCACAAACCTCAGGTTCGACCACAAACCACCAAACACAACTTCTCCCCATCTTAGATTCCTCAACTGAGAGATGATAAGGTCAGGAAGCAGATTAGGAGATTCCTAAAGATCCCACCCACTTTACAGTGCTTTTCTGCTCTAGGCCCGGGTCGCCATTCTCAATATAAGTAACTACAGCGTTATCTTAGCTAAAAAGAGAGAGCACCCAAAGGATCGGCTTAAACCCCCAAATTCACACACGGGTTGTTCAGTGGATAGGAGGGTCCTACTAGTTCATAAACCGACAAAATGTCTCCAGTCGGTATTAAAGATGATTTATCCTGTCCTATCTCATACAATGATCCAATGCCTTAACCAACATAGGCATAAGATTTTTCAGAAGTGAAGAGAAAGTTCACAGCCGGTCTGAATTGGGCTAGACACCCAGAGTCTTATCTAATCCCTCAAATAGATAGACACAGGATCACAGAATGGCATGCGAGACTGAAGGCTATTCAATAACACCAAACTATGGCAATCTGACTCTACTAAATGGAAATGAAAACATTTTCCAATAACGTTTAAATGGCTGATAAAAAGAGCAAAGTTTAAAGTTGGTCAGGATTATATTACTTATTTACCTACCGCCTCAAAATTGTGACCATATACAGAAAAGATATGCACTATGGCATAATGTCAAATGCTTTTAGGGCAACTTAAAAATTTTTTAACAGAGAAAAATGATCAGGTTAACCTTTTTGCTTCTCAGCATAGTATTAAATGTGAAGCTCACTTTTCAAAGAAGGGCTTTTCCAAAACTACCATTAAGAACATTAGCCCCGAAGCTCCTACAGCATATATATACATATATGTGTATATATATGTGTATATATACAGCATATATATTTATATATATATATATGTATATATATATGTGTGTGTATATATATATATATACACATATATGTGTATATATATATATGTGTATATATATGTATATATGTATATATATATATATATATATATATATATATATATGGCAACCATAAAGGGGCACAACCTAATCTAAAAGGGGGATGACAAAATTATTTGTGTGGATTTTCTTAAAATGTCCCCCATGAAAGCATGAAAATGCAGAATTCTGAGCCGGGGAGAGGACAGCCTTTTCCTTCCTGCCTTGGGAAGACAAGGCAGTAGTTTGCAGCAGGTTGGCAGGGGCAGAGTTGCATGAGGACTGCTTTTGGCAATAGTGTGACGTCTCTTAGAGTAAATCTTTGTTTCCTTAGGGAGGGCACATTTCCTGCAGTCCTCTGGCCAGCTTTAGATTTCGTAGCCATGTACGTAAGAAAAGGACCTCATTTGGGGTCTCCCGTATCAGAGCAATCATGTCAAAGAAGAAAAGTGTTCTTGATGGCAAGACACGTATCCTCTGCCACCCTCCCATGGAATTCTCACTTAATTTGAGAAGTTTGATACTTAGGCTGGCAGCTCATTTGATGGTGCCTCATCAAACTGTCCTCTTAATCTGGGTTTTTGTTGTTGTTGTCTTGTAGTTAAGAAAATAGGTATGCTCAATGGATTGCAATTATATTTAGAATAAAACAAAATCCACAGTCATGATTGTGACCTTATAGGTTAGTAGGTCTGGGTAGGTTCCCACTTCTTGAACCTCCTTTCTTTTAACTTAGCCCTTCAGACATACGGGTCTCCTTTTCATAGTTCTAGAAAATAAGTTCTTCCCCACTTCATAGTTTTTGCTCTCACGGTTCCCTTTGCTGTAGTATTCTTCCTCTCCTTCTAATTCTTCAGTGTCAGCTCAAATGTCACCACCTCAGGGAAATCTTCACAGTCTCCTCTTTGACAAGTGATCTGCTCCCCATCCTTTCTGGTATATACTGAAATCTGTAGTTAGCCTATTCATTGTATCAGCCTTACTAGAAAGAACACTCTGTGAAGACAAGGATCTTTCCTGCCTCATCTACCATCACATCCCCAACACCTACAATAGGGTATGCAGATGATAAAAAACAAGAAACATGTATTAAATTGGTAAGTATGAAAAACTACACAGATTAATGCTAAATGGCCAAACATATAAAAAGACTCACAACCATGTAACTATTCTCATTGTGGTATGTTATCTTCCAGTCTTTTTTCTTTTTTTAATGTTTTATTTACTTTTGAGATAGAGAGACAGACTGCCAGTGGGGGAGGGGCAGAGAGAGAGGGAGACACAGAATCTGAAGCAGGCTCCAGGTTCTGAGCTGTCAGCACAGAGTCTGACACGGGGCTCGAACCCACAAACCGTGAGATCATGACCTGAGCCGAATCGGACGCTTAACCAACTGCTCCACCCAGGTGCCCCTGTTCCATATAGGTTTCCATAGTTGGATTCTACCTATAAACACAATTTTAAGTGCTGCTCCTTTAGTCTATTAGCATTATATCATGAGCTTTTTATAATATCTTGTTTATAGTCACTTAACAGCATTCATAGACCTACCATTAGTGTAACTGGATGACATCCAGCATTTTCTTGCTTTTAGACACTTCAGTTGTTTCCCATTTTTGCAATTAAATAACACCTTACTGAATATGTTTGTGGATTAATCTTTAACCAAATTTATTTTCTTAGGCTAGAGTCCCAGAAGTGGAATTTCAACATCAGACCTTCTCAATAGACACTGACAAATAGCTTTCCAGAAAAATTTTATCAATTAAGATTTCCATTGGCCTTATATGAAAGTACCCATTTCACATACACTTGTCAGCATTAGATATTCTCACTAAAACCTTAATAAAATGATAGATGGAGGTTGCAACTTATTTTAGTTTGCATTTCCCCACTAATGGGGGTTGAACTTTTTTTTTTTCAAATATTTCCTCTGAAGTTCCTCTTGGGTGAATTTTTTGTCTGTGTCATTTAACTCTCTGTTAAATCTGAAATTTCTTCCCAATTTGAAAGAGCTCTTTATAAAGATAGAAACCCTTTGCCATAGGTATTACATGTAACTTTTCCCACTTTCATATTTATTTGCTTCTTCCTAATGTAACATCTTCATTGTTTTTGAAAAAAAAAATGATACTTGCACCTTGTCAAAAAGGAGTCAAGCAATATACATAATATAAAGAAGTAAAATAAAATAAATCACCCCTAATCCCATATCTACAAAATGACTAGTGTTATCATCCTCTCCAAATATCTTTCTATGGAGCTTTACTTATAGAGATCAAAAAAACTAATGCAACAGATGGAAATCATATCAACCAATCTTTTACTCAGCACTTTCTTCCTTTGCCCTCAAGCTCAGGAAATAGTCCATCATTGTGTGTGTGTGTGTGTGTGTGTGTGTGTGTGTGTGTTTTATTCACTTAACCTCTATATGTATGCAGTTTGTGATTTATGTAATTTGCTTATGGTATTAGATAATAAATAGATCGAATAAATAAATCTCTTTGACAGGTGATAAGGGGATTACTTTATGGTAAATTTCTAGATGTTAATTTTTAAATTATTATTTAAAGAATATCATATTAACCATGGTTCTTCGGAGAAACAGAACAAGTAGGATGTATATGTATATTTACATGTATGTATACATAGCATTGTAAAATATATACATGGGGGGAGAGACAGACACAGAGAGAGAGAGACACTTATTCCAAAATTTGCCGGGTAGACTGCAGGGAAGAGCTGATATTGGAGATCAAGTCTGAAGACGTTTTGGAGGCAGAATTGCCTCTTCTTCTGGGGACTTCAGTTTGTTTTCTCTTAAGGCCTCCAACGAATTTGATGAGTCCCACCCGATTATGGAGGGCAATCTGCTTTATGGAAAGTCTAGTGCTTTATTTTATTTTATTTTATTTATTCTTCCAAGATTTTGTTTAAATTCAAGTTAGTTAACATATAGTGTAGTACTGGTTTCAGGAGTAGAATTTTAATGATTCCTCACTTACATATAATACCCAATGCTCATCACACCAAGTGCCCTCCTTAATGCCCATCACCCATTTAGCCCATCCCCCCCCAACCTCTCCAGCAACCCTCCCTTTGTTCTCTATAGTTAAGAGGCTCTTGTGGCTTGCCTCCCTCTCTGTTCTTAACTTCTTTCATTTTTCCTTCTCTTCCCTTATGCTTATCTGTTTTGTTTCTTTTTTTTAAATTTTTTAATGTTCATTTTTGAGAGAGGCAGAAAGAGAGAGGGAGACAGAATTTGAAGTAGGCTCCAGGCTCTAAGTCTGACACGGGGCTCTACCTCGTAGACTGTGAGATCATGACCTGCGCTGATGTCGGATGCTAACAAACTGAGCCACCCAGGTGCCCCCTGTTTTGTTTCTTAAACTCCACATATGAGTGAAATGATACAGTATTTGTCTTTCTCTGACTTATTTCGTTTAGCGTAATACACTCTAGTTCCATCCACATCATTGCAAATGGCAAGATTTCATTGGTTATGATGGCTGAGTAATGAAAATATTACATACATAATGGAATATATATCACAACTTCTTTACACATTCATCAGTCAATTGACATTTGGGCTCTTTCCATAATTTGGCTACTGCTGATAGTGCTGTTATAAACACTGGGGTGCATGTACCCCTTCAAATCTGCATTTTTGTATCCTTTGGATAAATACCCATTAGTGCAATTACTGGGTTGGAGGGTAGTTCTATTTTTAATTTTTTTTGAGGAACCTCCACACTATTCTCCAGAGTGGCTGTACCAGTTTGCATTCCCACCAACAGTACAAGAGGGCTCCCCTTTCTCCACATCCTCACCAAAATCTGTTGTTTCCTGAGTTATTAATTGTAGCCATTCTGACATGTGTGAGGTGGTATCTCATTGTGGTTTTGATTTGTATTTCCCTGATGATGAGTGATGTTGAACACATTTTTCATGTTGTCTGGTAACCATTTATATGTCTTTTTTGGAGAAATGTCTTTCCATGTCTTCTGCCCATTTCTTCACTGGATTATTTATTTTTTGGATGTTGAGTTTGGTAAGTTCCTTATAGATTTCGAATACTACCCCTTTATCCAATATGTCATTTGCAAATATCTTCTCCCATTCCATAAGTAGCCTTTTAGTTTGTTGATTGTTCCCTTCAGAATATAAAAAGAGACAAAGAGTTTCTAAGACCAGCAAAAACTAAAGAACTTCACGAACACAACCATCTCTGCAAGAAATATTAAACGGGACCCTTTGAGCGGGAGAGACCAAAAGCAACAAAGACTAGAAAGGAACAAAGGCAATCTCCAGGAATAGCAACTTTATAGGTAATACAATGGCACTAAATTTGTATCTATCAATAATTACTCAGAATGTAAATGTATCAACCAAAAGACATAGGGTATCAGAATGGATTTAAAAAAACAGGACCCATTGATATGTTGCTTACAAGAGACTCATTTTACAGGAGCCTGGGTGGCTCAGTAGGTTAAGTGTCTAACTTCGGCTCAGGTAATGATCTCGTAGTTCATGAGTTTGAGCCCCGCATCGGGCTGTGTGCTGACAGCCCACAGCCTAGAGCCTGCTTAAGATTCTGTGTCTCCCTCTCTCGCTGCCCCTTCCCCACTTGCATTCTGTATCTCTCTCTCAAAAATAAATAATAAATAAACATTTAAAAAATGTTTACAAGAGACTCATTTTAGACCCAAAGATACCTCCAGATTGAAAGTGAGGGGTGAGGGGGTGGAGAACCATTTATCATGCTAATGGACCTCAAAAGAAATGTGGAGTAGCCATGTTAGTATCAGACAAACTAGACTGTAAACCAAAGACTGTAATAAGAGATGAAGAAGGACACCATATCATAATAAAAGGGTCCATCCAACCAGAAGATCTAACAATTATATTTATGTCCCCAACTGGAGAGCAAATATATAAACTTACTGATAACAAACTTAAAGAATCTAATTTACAATAATACAATAATAGTACAATAACAGCAAGGGACTTTAGCACCCCACTTACAACAATAGACAGATCATCTATGCAGAAGATCAACAGGGAAACAATAGCTTTTAATGACACAATGGACCAGATGGACTTAACAGATACATTCAGAGCATTTTATCCTAAAGCAACAGAATACATTCTTTTCAAGTTCACATGAGACATTCTCCAGAACAGATCACATATTGGGTCACAAATCAGGCTTCAACCACTACAAAAAGATTGAGATCATACCATGCATATTTTCAGACCACAACGCTATGAAATGAAGTCAACCACAAGAAAAAATTTGGAAAGACCACAAATACATGGAGGTTAAAGAACATCCTACTAAAGAATGAATGGGTGGGACCCCTGGGTGGCTCAGTTGGCTAAGCGTCTGACTTCGACTCAGGTCATGATCTCGCAGTTCGTGAGTTCGAGCCCTGCATCAGGCTCTGAGCCAATGGCTCAGAGCCTGGAGCCTGCTTCGGATTCTGTGTCTCCCTCTCTTTCTGTACCGCCCCTCCCCTCTCAAAAATAAATAAACATTTAAAAAAAATTTTTTTAAAAGAATGAATAGGTTAAATACATGGAAGCAAATGAAAATGAAAAGATGACAACCGAAAACCTTTGGTATGCAGCAAAGGTGATAAGAGGAAGTAATAGCAGTACAGGCCTTCCTCAGAAGGCAATAAAGGACTTAAATACACAACCTAGCTTTACACCTAACGGAGCTGGAAAAGGAAGAACAAATAGAGCCTAAAACCAGCAGAATAAGGAAAATAACAAAGAATAGAGCAGATATAAGTGATATGGAAATAAAACAAAAAAACAAAAAACAGTAGAACAGTTCAACAAAACAAGGAAAATCTACTGCTTTCAATGTTAATCTTATTGAAAAAATGCCTGATAACAGCATCCACACTGGTGTTTGCCTATACATGCAGATACTATGGCACAGCCAAGTTGACATATAAAATTTACTTTCCCAAGTATTTATTATACGTCAAATTCCATGGTAAGAGCTAAGAAGGTAGGAAGGAAGAAAAGAGAAAAGACCATTCCCTAAAGGAATTGTAGAGTTAAAGGACATCATGATAGTGTGGTAAAAGAGTCACTTATGTGTGCACAATGTGTTGGGGGACAGAGGTCGAGCAATGCTTAATCTAACCTGGGGTGAGGGTGGGTAGGAGCAGGCAGGTAAGATTTCCTTTAGTTGAGTCTTAAGGAGCACAATTGTTCTTCACCATCCCCAGCCCTCTCTCCTCCTTCATAGTCCCACCCTACCTTCTCAGCTCATCAAAGACCCTCTAGTCAGCCCCCACCAGCCTGGGGATACCACGGCAGTCCTCACCCAGCAGACAGTGAAGTAATAATGTCTCCTGTTGTGGGGCTGATATGTACCGACTTTAACCTGCCCCCACTTTGCTAATGTGTTCTTGTCACACCCACCCTCCACGCGGAACTCCATTCCCAGTCCCAACAAGCATTTTGGCACTGCTTCAGAGGTCCCCTGGCCTCAGCTTCTGGTTGGAAAAGTTCAGCCTTCACTGGAGTTGCAGGATGCGGCTTAGAGCCCTTACCCAGGGTAAGGCCCTGGGGCCTGCTCTTCACCTGACTGGTTTGCCAGCCCCTGCTGGGGTCATGGGGACCCTCAGGCTTTGAGCCAGGCAGTGGCATGAGTGCATTCCAGACTTGTCAGCTCCTGGCTGGTTATGCCCATTGGTGCTTTTCTGATGCACCTGGGTACCACCTAGGTGCAGCAGGGAGAGGACACAGTTTGCTTTTTACAGAATGACCTCAACACTGCAGTAGCATTTCTCAAGCATTTTTAAAGCCCATATCTACTTAAACAAAGAAATCTCACACCTCTAGTCTTCTGTCAAGATTTCAAAACAAAATGTATAGCTTATCTAAAAACAAATCCACGTAGTGGTGACTTCACTGTGTTTTCATCAGAAAATCTGCCCTCTGCTCTTTAACCCCTTTGAATATCACCACTCTCAGTAGAGAAGAATGACTTTGAAAGGCACTGCTTGCTAGATCAGGATTTATTGATATTATTTAGAAAGTGATATCTTTCTAAATTATAAGAGGAAAAACTAAAAACTGGTAACTAAACCCTAAATACTTATTACAATTTAGGCTCTATTGGCCATATACTGCTGATAGTCACATAAAATCATACTTGATAGTGGTTACCAGATTTGGAGATTTCACCAACTAGTTAAATTTCAAAAATAATTTGGGACTCAACCAGGGTTGCACTAAATTTTTGCTTTCCCTAAGGAAGAACATGGGACCAAAGGGAAGCAATCTCTATTACCATCATTTCAAAACAGAAAGGTTATTAGAATACCAACCAAGTGTGGAAGAACATAAAGACATTAAGGACTGACTTTGCCAAGATCAAGGATATCTTTTTAAATTTTCAAGTGTTGAAAAACATAATTACTTTTATAACGTCATATTCCTTTTGTCTTTATTAGATACAAACTGTTAATCTGGGGGTTGACCACATACCAGAAAGTGGAGCTTGAGTGGCCAACCTGTTTGTGTACTTTGTTTTGTTCACAATCCATGGTCACAATCTACACGGGAATGCTCTCTAAAATGGAAAAGGCAATATTCCATGAGGCTATTTGTACTCAGTATGGATATTCTGGAAAACTGAAATAATAAAAGCTGAATAATAGTAGCCACCTACCCCAAGCTACAAAAAAAACTAATAGTCCCAGATCAGTTGTCTGGCTAACAAGGGACTTCCTTGTGTAGTGAACGGGCTACCAGGCCTTTCAGGCTCAACTCAGTGAGCTCCCTCTATGCAATGCCTCCATCAGTACTGGGGCACAGATCTTAACACTGTGTGTGATCAACCTGCACATTTAGGTCTATTTTACACGACCTGGAGGATGATATAGAATTTTTGGATCATTACAGACCTGTGTTCCATATATTGTTTGTCAAATCTATGATTTACTTGATGATAAACTCTTGGTCAGGAATACATCATATAATTTTAATACTGTTCTCATGGGAAATTATGACCAATTATTACCAACTCCTGAAAGATGTAATTTCCAGCAACATCTTGTAGTGATAAGCAAAGACTGCTACTCTGTTGCATACAGAAATGAGCCTGCAAAAAGAGAACTGTGCAGGAGTTCTAATCAAGTCTGGTGTTTAAGGTCCATGTTAGGAGACCTGAGGTTCTAATCCTAGTTCTGTTAATGTGGCCTTTGAGACTTCTGTGTCCTGATGATTTCCAAATGTTCTGAAGTTATATGACCCAAACAAGTGAATGCATCAATGGCCGCCATGAAATATCAGAAAGAGCAATACGAATGTTTGATACCCAGAGAAAAAAGAAGTTGTCCTAGAATCATAGTTCACAGAGAAAACTGTTCAGGAGAG
This sequence comes from Felis catus, assembly GCF_018350175.1. Lineage (NCBI taxonomy): Eukaryota > Metazoa > Chordata > Mammalia > Carnivora > Felidae > Felis > Felis catus. The sequence goes on from NC_058375.1 coordinate 147,232,404, forward strand.
TACTCTGTCAGTCTAATAAGGATTGAAGTGAATAATCTGAGCGCATACTTTGGAGATCCACGAAGTCACAGAAATCTAGTTTTGTGTTTTCAATCTCCAGGAGGTAGAAAAGACAAAAGATAGAAACCAAACGGGAAAGGACCACAAAGAATTCAGCGATGAAAGGAAAACAGGAGCCTACGACATGGTCAATCTATTCGGGATGAAAACATAAGTTTTTTTTTTTTCAATATATGAAGTTTATTGTCAAATTGGTTTCCATACAACACCCAGTGCTCATCCCAAAAGGTGCCCTCCTCAATGCCCGTCACCCACCCTCCCACCCCCATCAACCTTCAGTTTGTTCTCAGTTTTTAAGAGTCTCTTATGCTTTTGCTCTCTCCCACTCTAACCTCCTTCTTTTTTTCCTTCCCCTCCCCGATGGGTTTCTGTTAAATTTCTCAGGATCCACCTAAGAGTGAAAACATATGGTATCTGTCTTTCTCTATATGGCTTATTTTACTTAGCATCACACTCTCCAGTTCCATCCGGAAAACATAAGTTTTTAAAGCTAAGGAAGCTCTCACCTGCTTAAGGGATACAATTAAAAATAACCAGTAAAGAAACAAGTAATCAATAATTAAGAGTCAAACTACAGGGCTAGAAGAAGATGCAGATAGAAAAAAAAAAAGACAAAATTATTTCAAGTTTCAAAATAAAGTAGCAAAGAATTAAAGTCCTTGAGTTCTCAGGGGTTCACTTGTCAGAAATTTTCATCATGATCCACAGTTATTCATTTATATGATCAGATATGGTAAGGAATAGATAATTCAAAATCTAGAAATAAAAGGAAACTATCCAAAGTAAGATGAGCTAACTAAAAATAGATTGGCAAGTGAAGAGTTGAAAGGGGAAGAGAAGGGCAAGTGATATAAAAGGAAAGTTTTTCTTAGAGGCTGATCCCAACTGGGCCTCTTTCTGACACTGACCCCAGGACTCAAAGGTTTGGCTCGTAGACTATACAGCATGCATAGTATGCACGCATGAAAAGGACAGCATCAACTGCCCCTCTATTCATAGAAGGTAGCTGGGAGTAATTGCTGAGGAATGGGAAGTGAAATTGTTAAATCCACAATTTAAAAAAATATTGATAATTTTCATACTTTTAGGGATTTTCATAGATGCTCTAGAAGGTAGGTCAGGGGCATCTGGATGGCTCGATGAGTTAAGCATCCTGACTCTTGTTTTTGGCTCAGGTCATGACCTCATGACTTTTGAGATTGAGCCCAGCGTCAGGCTCTGTGCTGACAGTAAGGAGCCTGCCTGGGATTCTCTCTTTCCCTCTCTCTCTCTGCCCCTCCCCTCCCCCAAATAAAAATAAACTCTTTTTTAAAAAAGGTGGATCATACAGCTTTCCCTGGAATTACATTTTTTGTTGAGCAAAGTATTATTAAACAAAGCAACTGTTTTTATTGCAGCTGCACAAATATATATCAAGACATAAAAGTGAAGCAATATAAATTAGAGGACCTCAGAGAAGTCTCAAAGAGTTCATAGTAGCCAGACCAAAAGGAGAGTCTAAAGGCAGATTGGTTGGCCTGTCTCAGTTTTGCTGGTTCTCTTATGATAAACAAGTATAAAACAATACCAAAAAAAAAAAACAACAAAAAAAAAACAAACAAAAAAAAACTACAGCAAAGAAACAAAGAAAAACTTTATCTGTGTAGCTCTGTTCACTTGAGTTTAATATTACCAGAACTCAGCAAGGTGTAGTGCAGGGATCCTGTGCATCTGAAGACTCTCCACCCATAGTTGAACTCCTGAGCCACTGCTAGACCAGTTCCATGGCCAGGGAAGTTATCACACCTTTCTCAATATGACTATACACTTGTGAAGCAGGGTGGGTAATTCTTATCTCACAGGGTTTTTTGTGGTTAAGAGATATTTTAGATAAAACATCTGATGCACAGCAGATGTTTAAAAAAAAAAAAACAACCAACAAACCACTAAAAACTGAGCTCCTGCTATTATTCAGAGCTCAACATCCAAGGCCCAGACCACACTCCCTAAATATAACCCTTGGTGTGGCCGACAACCCTTCTGGCTTTGATTAACTTCTTCTTTGGTAGTAGACTGCCACTTCAAGGTGATAAAATTCGCAGCTCTGACACCAAATGGACATTTTTGTTAAAAAAGAAAAAAAAATGTTTTGGCATCTGAGCACGATCAACGAGTGGAAGTTATCTAGGGGTGGCTGGGTGGCTTAGTTGGTTAAGTGTCCAGCTCTTAGTTTCAGCTCGGGTCATGATCTCACGGTTCGTGGGATCAAGCCCCACATTGGGCTCTGCACTGACAAACTAGAGCCTGCTTGGGATTCTCTCCCTCCCTCTGTCCCTCACCCACCCATGTTCTACCAACCCACCCCCATCAAAAATAAATAAATAAACTTAGTGGATGTATCTAGAAATGTTCACTCTCCTACATTAGTTACTACATTATTTTTCTTCCCTTCTCAACCAATTATTTCTTGGGTCTGACAAACAATTTGGGAAGGACAAATGCTTCAGTAGAAACATGAACAAAGCAGATGATTAGAGAAAGAAAAACTGTCAATAAATGTGAAAAGTGATACTTAAGACTCATTAGAGATTCAAAATGTAAAATTAATACAAAGACATTTCTATTTGCCAAGTCATAAATGATTTTGTAAATTATAACACCCAGAAATGGCAAGGGGTATCAGTGAAATTTCACCTTTGTTCATAGTTGGTGGAGTACCAGGTCATAGAAACTTTTGAGAGGACAATCCGAAATGTTTGTCTCAGGAGCCCTACAAATGTTTACATTCTTTGTGATTGTATTTCCACTTCCTCTTCATGAAATAATCAGGAAAACAAAATTTTACTTTAAATCTCCATTGCAGCTATTAATCACAAAAGTAAAAATTGGAAATAACCGAAATCTCCCTAAATCAAAATGTTTAATTTTGACAAAACATATGATGGCATAATATGCTGTTTTTAATAATATTCAAATAGAATGAAAATTGCTCACTGTAAATATTAAATTAAAAGTAGAATCATTCAGGATATGATCTAAATTTACATACATATGCACAGAAATAAAGACTAGAGGGAAATAACATCTAAATATTAATAGTGATTTCCTCCGAAGTAAAAACTAAAGATGATTTTTCTATTTTTCAACTCCTTTCTCTAATCTGCTATAATGAACACATATCAATACTGTAATCAGATACTAACATCTTATTTTGTTAAAATCATGTCTTGCTCTGTGAAAGTATTTCATTCACAGGGATTCGTTTTGGAAATCATAGGGATATCTTCAGTTAGCAATTCTGCATAGGACTTTAAAATGCTGCTGGCAGAATCTGGTGAATACCCACGTGCCCTCTGCCATGTTACCCCACAGCGTACAGTAACTCTATTTTCCAGACCCAAAATTGGAATTCTGTGGTCTAAAAATAGGCTAACATATGCGAAAGCAGGGTTGTCCCTGAAAATTCAGGTACGTGATTATAACAGAATGACTCCCACTCAAGACTGAAAGCTTACCTGATCCTGAAATGTAAACCAACAGATTTGCTAGCCTGATGATCTTTCCATAACTTGACACCTCGTCTTTAAATCTGTCTTGGAAGAGGGTCATAACAGGTATAATGACTCTCCCTGACTGTGTAGAAGATAATCAAGAAAATGCTGACTGCCCACTGTGTGCATGACACTGTACTGAACAAGAGACCCTCCAATCTAACTCAGCAAAATGAAGTTTGTTAATGCATTAATGAGCCCATGTATAGACTGCTGATGCATGCAAACTTCTCCATAAGCAAGTTTAATGCTATAGTAAACCAACAAAAAGAGCCCAAGCAGCCCATAAGTGCTCCCTCGTAGGTGATAAATGACCTTTCAAGTTGAACCAAATGCTTTCACCTAAAAGAGCAGGTGAGTAATGCTGCATTTACAATGGGCTTTATCTATGTATGGATGATGTCCCTTAGTTGCAATTTCCTTTGCTCAGAGAAGAAATCACTACTCCAGGCTAATGAATTAAACATAGCCTAATTTATCCTAATTTGATTTCATTTCTATCTGCTTTAAGCCATTTTACAGAGTGCGGATGATACACACAAAAACCGTTTAAACAGAAATCCCTTATTTACATAGAAGTTATGTAACAAAAGCAAATCTATTATTTGTAATTTTAAAATGTTTTGTTCATATAACCAACCCTATAAGTGCATATGGTAAAAAAAAAAAATAGCATAGGAAGAAATAAAGAGTGACCCACCTCTCCACAGTCTCACTTCACAAAGGCAGTTTTACGTATTGTTGTTGCTGTTCTTTAGGACATTATCATAGGACATTAACTCTAAAAAATATACTGCTGCTCTTAATTAACCAATGTGAAACAGTATCAGCTGACTTCTTGATTTATGTAAGACTTCTTACTTCTCATACATGCTCTCCAATTTGGGGAGGAGGATCAGGCTTATTAAGATTTAATTTACATATAGTAACATTCATCCTTTTTAGTGTACAGTTTTATGGGTTTTGACAACTGCATTTCAATCATCCCTCCTTCCAGATTCCCTCATGTTCTCTTTTAGACAACTCCTCCTGCCACTCCAGCCCCCAGCAAGCAATGATACTTTTTGTTCCTGTATGTTTTCCTTCTCCAGAACATCAAATGAATGCAGCCCTTTGATTCTGGCTTCTTTCATTTGCTTCTTAAGGCATTCATTCATGTTGTTGTATACATCAGTAGTTCACTGAGTGGATATAAAACGGCTTGTTCATCCATTCATAAATTAAAAGCCCTGGGTTCCCCCACCTCCAGTTTCTGCTGATTAGGGATAAGCTTGTAATAAACCATACTCTATAGGTCTGTGTTGGAAATAAGTTTCATTTCTCTTTGCTAAATATCTAGAAGTGAAATTACTATACATGTTATGTAAAATATAAAAAGTGTTTTCTAAATTAGCTATCCTACTTTATATTCACCAGTAATGTGTGAGAGTTCTAGTTGCTTAGGATTCCTACAGACACTTGATATTGTCATCTTTGTTTTCTTTTTTTTTTTTTTCTTTTGGTTGTTGTTTGGCTTTTTTAGCCATTCAAATAGATATGCAGTAGCATGTTGCTATGGTTTTAATAAGGATTTCCTCAATGACGAATGGTACTGAGAAGTTTGGGTGCATTTATTTCCATTCATACATCTTCTTCAGATCTGTTCAACTCTTTAGCCCACTTCTTATTGGGTTGTTTTCTTATTATTGAGATTTGAGAATTCTTTATATATTCTGATTCAAGTGTTTCATCAAATACATGTTGTGCAAATATTATCTCTAAGACAAGGCTGTGGGGCTTGTCTTTTCTCTTAACAGCATCTTTCAAAAATATAAGTTTTTTATTTTAATGAAGTCCAATTTATCAAGATTTTCTTTTATGGATTGTGCTTTTTGTGCTTTCATATTAAGAAATGTTGCTTGGGGCGCCTGGGTGGCGCAGTCGGTTAAGCGTCCGACTTCAGCCAGGTCACAATCTCGGGGTCCGTGGGTTCGAGCCCCGCGTCAGGCTCTGGGCTGATGGCTCAGAGCCTGGAGCCTATTTCCGATTCTGTGTCTCCCTCTCTCTCTGCCCCTCCCCCGTTCATGCTCTGTCTCTCTCTGTCCCAAAAATAAATAAACGTTGAAAAAAAAAATTAAAAAAAAAAAAAAAAAGAAATGTTGCTTAGCCCAAGATCAAATTTTTCTTCTATGTTTTTTTTTTTAGAAGTTTTTATAGTTTTAGATTTTATTTTAGGTCCCTGATTCATTCTAATACTTGTAGATGTGCAAGGTGTATTTTGAGGTATTTTCTTTCTTGGATGTCTAATTATCCTATCATCATTTGCTGAAAAGACTATCCTTTTACCATAATATTGTCTTTGTACCTTAATTTAAAAAAATCAATTGGCTACATAGGAATGGGTCTATTTCTGGTTTCTCTATTCTACTAATCAATGTGCCTCTGCTTTTGCCAAAAACGCACTTTCTTAATTATCGTAGATTTATAAGTCATCAAACAAGTTACTGTAAGCATGCCAACTTTGATCTTCTTTTTCTTTTAAAACAAATTTTTTTTTCACCGTTTATTTATTTTTGGGACAGAGAGAGACAGAGCATGAACGGGGGAGGGGCAGAGAGAGAGGGAGACACAGAATCGGAAACAGGCTCCAGGCTCTGAGCCATCAGCCCAGAGCCTGACGCGGGCTCGAACTCACGGACCGCGAGATCGGGACCTGGTTGAAGTCGGACGCTTAACCGACTGCGCCACCCAGGTGCCCCTGATCTTCTTTTTCAAAACTGATTTTGTTAGTTCTTTTGCCTTTCCATACAAATTTTAAAAAATTGTTGAAGTCAGCAAAAATCTCTACTGGAATTTTAATTGGAACATTGAATGGGATTACATTGAGCCTATAAACCAAATTGGGGGATAACTGCCATATTAGCAACATTATGACTTTGATTCTGTGAATATACTATATCATCCATTTAGATTTCAAATATGTTTTATAGTTTTCAACATATACACCTTCTGTATATTTTCGTTAGATTTTTACCTAAGTATTTCATGGTTTTTAGGTGCTATTGTAAATACCTTCCTTTTTTTTCCAATTTCTAATTTTCATTTGTTAGTATATATAAAATACAATTGACTTTTTATATTAACTGCGTATCTTGCAACCTTGAACTAGTATTTATCAGTTCTAATCCCTTTTTGGGGATATTCTTTGGTATTTTCTACATATAAAATAAAATCATCTGTGAATAAAGAAAATTTTACTTATTCCCACCCAATCCATATGCCTTTTACACATTTTTTCTTAATGCATTGGCTAGGACTTCCAATGCAGCATTGATTAGAATTGGTAAGAGCAGATATGCTTTCCTTGTTTTCACTTGTAGTGAGAAGCATCCCGTCTTTTATAGGTAACGCTGATGTTAGCTATAAATTTTCTGAAGAAGCTCTTTATTATGTTAAGGAAGTTCACTGCCGTTTCTAGTTTGCCGAGAGTTTTTATCTAAGATGTTAAGTACTGTCATCCGGTTTTTATGTATCTATTGATATGATCATATTTTTTTCTTTAGTTTTCTGACATGGTAAGTTGTAATATTAAATTTTTGAATGTTGAACCAGCCTTTCATTCCCAAAATAAACTCTACTTGAACAAGATGTATTATTATGTTATTTTCTGTTTATACTGTTAGATTTGATAATATTATATTGAAGATTTTTGCATCTTTATGAGAGATATTGGTCTGCAGTTTTCATCACTAAGATGTCTTTTCATAGTTTTGGTCTCAGTGTAACATTGGTCTTATAAAATGAGGTAAGTGTTCTCTCACTTCCATATTCTGAAAGAGTCTACAGAATAGACATTATTTCTTCCTAATTTTTAAAGAAATCTCTACACTCAGTGTGGGGTACTCTGAGATTAAGAGTCACATGCTTTACCGACTGAGCCAGTCAGGTGCCTTCTTCCTAAATTTTTTTGACAGAATTTACCAGTAAATACATCTGGGATTAGTTTTCTTTAATAAAAGTTATCCAGGTTATCTATTATTTCTTGAGGGGCCATTGGTAGTTTGCACTTTTCAAAGAATTTGTTCATTTCCTAAATTTTCTAAGAATGGGCACAAATATATTTTGAAATATTTCCTAATTTTTATTTTTATGTATGTAGGATGTGTAATGATGCCCCCTCTTTCACTTTTTATATTGGTAATTTGGGTAGTTCCTCTTTTCGGTGGCAAATCTAGCTAGAGGTGAATCAATGTTTTTGATCTTAAAAAAAAGGTTTTGGTATTCTTGGTTTTCTTTAATGTTTCTTGTTTTTTTTTTTTTAATTTTCAACTTCATTGATTTCTCCTTACCTTTATTATTTTATTCCATCTGTTTGCTTTGAGTTCATTCTATAAACTCAATAAATTTCATTCTAATCACTGCTTTTGATGTATTTTATAATTTTTGATATGTTGTAGTTTCATTTTCCTTTAATTGAACATATTATCTAATTTTTTAAAACTTCTACTTTAATCCCCTACATATAACACCCAGTGCTAACTGACTTGGATGTAAATTAAAAAGTAAAAATAAATAATAAATACATAAATACATAAATAAATACATAAATAAAACTAAAGTGGGTTGATGGAGGGAGTAGGGTGGGGGATAGGTTAGATGGGTGATGGGTATTAAAGAGGACACTTGTTGTGATGAGCACTGGATATTGTACGTAAGTGATAAATCACTGAATTCTATTCCTGAAACCAATATTACACAGTATGTTAACTAACTAAAATATAAATAATAAAAATAAACTAAAACTTAAAAAAAACCCTTCTACTTTAATCCATGAGTATTTAGACATTTGTTGCTTAATTTTGAAATATTTGGTAGTTTTCTAGATAAGTTCCTGTTGATTTCTAGTTTATTTCCATTATGTTCAGAGAAAATATTCTATACACTTTTAATTCTTTTAAATTTATTAGGTTTGTTCTATGACCCACATTATGGTTTGTCTTGATTAACATTCTTCTAATACTTTATAAAATAATCGGGGCGCCTGGGTGGCGCAGTCGGTTAAGCGTCCGACTTCAGCCAGGTCACGATCTCGCGGTCCGGGAGTTCGAGCCCCGCGTCAGGCTCTGGGCTGATGGCTCAGAGCCTGGAGCCTGTTTCCGATTCTGTGTCTCCCTCTCTCTCTGCCCCTTCCCTGTTCATGCTCTGTCTCTCTCTGTCCCAAAAATAAACAAACGTTGGAAAAAAAAATTTTAAATAATATATATTATCTTGCAGTTAGTTGGAATGTTAAATAAATGTCAATTAAGTCAAGTTGGTGTAAAGTGTTTCTCAAATCTTATATAAATCCTTACTAGTTTTTGGCTCCCTTATTCCATCAGTTATGAGAGAGGAATTTAAAGACTCAAAATATAATTATATACTTGTCTGTTTCTCCTTTGAGTTCTATCAATTGTTGTTTTATGCATTTGAAGTGATATGATTAGGTGCATACGCATTTAAGATTATCACATCTTCTTGGTGAAGTAAGCCCTTTCTCATTATGGAATATCCACTGCAATATTCTATTTTCTGAAGTCCACTTTGTCTGTTATTAATATAGTCACTTTGGCTTTTTTATGATTTGTGCTTGCATGGTATAACTTTTTCTCATAATTCTACTTTTAATTTATTTGTGTCTTTATAGTTAAAGTGGATTTCTTATATTAAAAGTGAGTTTCTTAGAGCCAGCATATATTTAGGTCTTGGTTTTTTTTTCCCAATCTGATAATCTCATCTTTTTAATTGTTGTACTGAACCACTTACGTTTAATGTAACTATTGATATGGCTGAATTAAAATCTACCATTTTGCTAGTTGCTTTCTATTTATTCCACCTGTTTGGTGTCTTTGCCATTTTATCATGATAAGGACAAGAAGAAGACAATGGAAGAGTATGATAATAAGGTTCTTAGATTAAACTATGATCATTTAAAGATGGATATTACAAAACTTGGAGCAACCACTAAAAATAAAACAAAAAATTTAGCTTATAAACTAATAGTAGAAATAATACAGAATACTAACATTCTGTCAATTAAACCAAACAAAGGAAAAAAGGAATAAAGGGAGAGATATAAAAACAAGATGATATAGTTTTAAACACAACCATATTGATAAATACATTAAATGTATAAGGTCTAAATTCTCCAGTTAAAAAACAAGTATGTAAGATGAATAAAAAAGCAGGACCCAACCATATGCACTCTTCAAGAAGCCCAATTTAGATATATGATGTATACACACACATAAATATATATACACGAGTATACATATATACAATGAAAGTTTAGAAAAAAAGGATGGGAAATCTATGATAGGCAGGCACTCAGCCAAAGACAGTTGAAGTAGCTATATTAAAAGAGATATACAAATAGTAAGCATAAGAAAGCTGGGATAGCTATAATAGACTTTAAAGCAAAGAATATTACCACTGATAAAGATATGTCATAATAATAAATAACACCAGGGATAAAGTGGGAGATTTCCTAATGATCAACATGCATTAAGAGTACATGACATGGGAGAACTGGACAGCAACATGCATAAGGTTGAAACTAGACCACTTTCTCACACCATTCACAAAAATAAACTCAAAATGGATAAAGGACCTGAATGTGAGACAGGAAACCATCAAAACCCTAGAGGAGAAAGCAGGAAAAGACCTCTCTGACCTCAGCCGTAGCAATCTCTTACTCGACACATCCCCAAAGGCAAGGGAATTAAAAGTAAAAATGAATTACTGGGACCTTATGAAGATAAAAAGCTTCTGCACAGCAAAGCAAAGGAAACAACCAACAAAACTAAAAGGCAACCAACGGAATGGGAAAAGATATTTGCAAATGACATATCAGACAAAGGGCTAGTATCCAAAATCTATAAAGAGCTCACCAAACTCCACACCCGAAAAACAAATAACCCAGTGAAGAAATGGGCAGAAAACATGAATAGACACTTCTCTAAAGAAGACATCCGGATGGCCAACAGGCACATGAAAAGATGCTCAATGTAGCTCCTTAACAGGGAAATACAAATCAAAAGCACACTCAGGTATCACCTCACGCCAGTCAGAGTGGCCAAAATGAACAAATCAGGAGACTATAGATGCTGGAGAGGATGTGGAGAAACAGAAACCCTCTTGCACTGTTGGTGGGAATGCAAAGTGGTACAGCCACTCTGGAAAACAGTGTGGAGGTTCCTCAAAAAATTAAAAATAGACCTACCCTATGACCCAGAAATAGCACTGCTAGGAATTTACCCAAGGGATACAGGAGTACTGATGCATAGGGGCACTTGTACCCCAATGTTTATAGCAGCACTCTCAACAATAGCCAAATTATGGAAAGAGCCTAAATGTCCATCAACTGATAAATGGATAAAGAAATTGTGGTTTATATACACAATGGAGTACTACGTGGCAATGAGAAAGAACGAAATATGGCCCTTTGTAGCAATGTGGATGGAACTGGAGAGTGTGATGCTAAGTGAAATAAGCCATACAGAGAAAGACAGATACCATACGTTTTCACTCTTATGTGGATCCTGAGAAACTTAACAGAAACCCATGGGGGAGGGGAAGGAAAAAAAAAAAAGAGGTTAGAGTGGAAGAGAGCCAAAGCATAAGAGACTCTTAAAAACTGAGAAGAAACTGGGGCGCCTGTGTGGCTCAGTCAGTTAAGCGGCTGACTTCGGCTCAGGTCATGATCTTGCGGTCCGTGAGTTCCGGCCCCGCGTCGGGCTCTGTGCTGACAGCTCGGAACCCGAAGCCTGTTTCAGGTTCTGTGTCTCCCTCTCTCTGGCCCTCCCCCGTTCATGCTCTGTCTCTCTCTGTCTCAAAAATAAATAAACATTAAAAAAAATTTTTTTTTAAATAAAAAAAAACTGAGAACAAACTGAGGGTTGATGGGGGGTGGGAGGGAAAAGAGGGTGGGTGATGGGTATTGAGGAGGGCACCTTTTGGGATGAGCACTGGGTGTTGTATTGAAACCAATTTGACAATAAATTTCATATATTGAAAAAAAAAGAGTACATGACAATCTTAATGCATATGTACCCATTAACAAAATTTTCAAATACATGAAGCAAAAATAGAAAAATCTATTTTTCTAACAAATTCACACGTATGTTGAAGATGTCAACAATCCTCCCTCTGTAATTGATAAAACAAGACAGAAAATCAGTAAAGATATAGAAGACTTGAATAACACTATCAAGCAACTTGACCTAAATAACATTTATAGAACACCCCACCAAACAACAGCAGAATACAAATTATTTTCAAGTGCCTGTAGTACATTCCCTAGACCAGACACATGCTAGGCTCCAAAACAAATACATAAAACCAGAAAAACTAAAATCATACAGATTATGTTCTCTCACCCCCAATGGATTTAAATTAGAAGTCAGTAGCAAAAAATAACCTGAAAATCCCCAAAATATTGGGAAATTAAACAACAGATATCTAAATAACCCCCAAGGTCCCAGAAAATCCTAAAGAAAAATTAAAAAAAAATATTTTGAACTCAATAAAAATTAAAATACAACATAACATGATTTATGGATGAGCTAAAGCACTTGCCAAGAAGGAAACTTAAAGCTTTAAATGCTTATGTTAGAGGGGCACCTGGGTGGCTTAGTCAGTTAATAGTCCGAAATAGCTCAGCTCTTTCGGCTCAGGTCATGATCTCGGGGTTTCATGAGTTTGAGCCCACGTTGCACTCCGTGCAATGACCATGCAAAGCCTGCTTTGGCTTCTTCCTCTCTCCCTTTCTCTCTGCCCTTCCCCTGCTCACACTGTCTTGGTCTTTCAAAAATAAATAATAAATAAACTTTAAAAAAATAAATGCTTATATTAGAAATGAAGAATGATTTTCAGTGAATGATTTAAGAAAAGGTCATCAAACTAAGGCCAACTGGCTGGCTTATTTGTAAATAAAGCAACACATATTTGTTTATGTACTGTCTATGGTTGCTTTTATACAAAAATGACTGAATTAAATTTCAACAAAGACTGGGCCACAGGCCTAAAATATGTATTATATGACCCTTAAGGGAAAAGTTTGCCCACTGTTGATCTAGAATACCAACTGAAGAAGTTAGAATAAAAAAGAATACATTAAACTCAAAGTAGAGAAAGGAAATATGAAGTTAAGAGTTGGAAAAAAAAAAAAACCCTGAAAATCAAAAAAAACAGCAGCTATTTATTTAAAGAATTTTAAAAACTTATTTAAAGAATTCAATAAAATTGATAAACTTCCAACTAGACTGATCAAAGTAAAAAGAAAGAAAACTCAAATTCTTGATTCATGAATATAAGAGAGGACAGCACCATAAATCCTATAGATGTTAAAAACAAAAAAGAAATATTAGGAAAAATTTTATGAAAATGGCAATATCCAAAGCAGAGTTCAGTAAAAGCAATTCTAAAGGAGCATCTTCACTTTGATTTGACACAATAAATCTTAGTACTTTTAAAGAGGTCTAGTTGTCTTAATGAAGTCAACTTTCTTCTCTGTGCAAAAGTAATACTTTTAATATAGTTAATTCATAGCTAGAGAATAGCTGTAGGAAAAAAAATTTAAAAAGAAAAAGAGGTTCATTTAATTATGTATTTATTATCATGTAAGAAATGTTCTGCTATATTCTTTATTTAGTGTTTCAAATCTACAATGTATGATTATCTATTTCCTGGAAACATACACTACAGATTGTAAGTAGAATTTGGGTGAGAACAAGTTTCTCTTTGATTATTAGAGCAGGCAAAATATTCACAGAGCAGATCTTTACCCTTGAAGAGCAACAATTGGGATGGAGGAAGAAAAATAAACATACTTTTAGGGGAGCAGGCCAGGAAAATGTCATCAGATGAAATCATGAGATGTGATGAGTTAATACTCTTTAATATATTTTGGCTCTGTTTTAAAACAATCTGGTTTCTTAAAGCTGTGTTCATCTGGATTACAACCCTCTGAGTTAACATCTCTTAGATAAGCATGTATTTATGAAACTACACATTTTGCATTAAAATGATCATTGTCCAGACCATAATGGGTTAGATTTCTTTCTTTATTTTTTCTTTTTTTGAGAGAGTGTGCACAAGAATGCAAATTGCGGAGGGGCAGAGTAGGAGGGAGGGAGGGAGAGAGAGAGAGAGAGAGAGAGAGAGAGAGAGAATCCTAAGCAGGCTCCAAGCTTGACCTGAGATCATGAACTGAACCAAAATCAAGAGTCTGACACTTAACTCACTGAGTCACCCAAACACCCCTGGGTTAGATTTATTTCTAATCCTATTTTTGACCACAGAGTACTTATTTCAGTCAATAATGATGTTAAACAAAAAATTTACAAAGAAATCAAGCAATATACAGAGATATGGCGTCTTTGTCTATCATTTTACCTTACCATGAGATAAGGAAGATAAAACAAATTAGAAGAAAATATATGTGTCTCACTTTCAAAACTAAAGCATCCTAATCATTTTTTTGATGTGAAAAGTTTAATGAAAAAGTAGATTGATCTAATTTAGGATCCTTAAGTCACTGGCAAATTTAAATTGTTTAAAAAAATAATAAGCCAAACTCTTGACTCATACTGAATGATTCACCCATGAGTTCTTGAGGGGATTAATTTAAAACAGTTCCAAAGAAACAGTATATTCACATATCTACTCTAAAACACAGAAGAGGACAACAGAAAAGGGAAGTTATTCTAGAGGAGAGAAAATAAAGAATCAGGACAGAGCAGAACCTTGTTAGCCTTGTTGGCCAATCACAGCAAGTGAATTCAAAAGCCACACGATAAGGCAAGGGAGCATCTCCTCAGATATGGGGTGTTGGCTTCTATGGAAATAAAGTCTTCATGTCTGTTTCACACTCCTACTCACCTCCTCCCTCCCTTTTACTTTTCACTGGATTCCTACGTGTGAGGAGTAGCGGTTTTACTGTCCCCATTCCAGAGAACCAAAAGGCACACGTGCTTTAGAGATCCAGCTTTCAAAGAACATGAAAGGCACAGGGTTCATGACCAAGGTCCTGTCTTGTACAGAGGTAATAAATGAGGGAAGGGCAGGACGTGCTTTCTAGTATAAGAGACCCAGCCACCTCTCTGCACAGACCCTCCATCTTTTCCTCCCTGAGCAACAGCCTCTGACATTATTGCCTGAAATGTATCAGAGGTGCCATGAAGGCTGGATTAATGTGAGGTAATAGAGACAGAGGTCCTCCGCTCCGGCAACCTGGCTTCACTTTGTAGGCATAACAGCCTTTCGATCGTACTGTCGGGGGCCAGGATTCTGATGTACCACAACTCCCCTGTCCTTTACCCTTAGGTTGTTGAATTGTTAAAAGTTCTGAAAAGAGGAGTATATTAGAGTTCTGCCATGCAATTTGGGGAGGGTAACCAAAAAAGTTACTTTGCTTTATTTTGCCTCCCTTTTCTGGATATCACCCTTAGTAACCTCTCTTAGACTGGAGAGACGCACGGCTAAGACATGACAGTATTTGGGGATTCCCACATCTCCTTAGGAAAAAATGGAAATTCTATATCACTTCTGAACATATCCCTTTATTATCTCAGTTTCTTAAACAATGTAAGGATAGAACTGGAGATCTGACCATCAGTTGTGAAAATTTAAAACATAGAAAATTTTAAACATAGAAAATTTACAAATTTAAAACAAAACAATTCAGAGGAGGCTTCCCAGATATAAATAAGGAAAAATACATAGTACATTTTTTGTGCTAGAATTTTTCCTTTTTTTCCTGTTTAGTTCTGTTTTCTATTTACATTTGGAAATTAACTCTCTTGTTTTATTATTTGTTAACCTCTTTATATACACGTGAACACATCCGTTTGAGCTTATTAACGATCCTGGCATAGAGTCGTGCATTATACATCACTTTCTTCTACAAATCTCAAAATGAAGCCAATACTAATCATTTAGTAGCAAGTCAAGACTTAGCTAATAGCAGAAACTAAACAGCCGTTAGGTGATATTAATGTATCCCTGTCCATTTCCCAAAGGTCTTGCAAATGACTCCTTTAGGAATCTGCTCTAAAACCTCAATCTGCCTCAGATTACCAGGTCCTGTGAGGCATACTGCCTCCCTAGCTCCGACTCTGTCCATTCTCCACTCTCCTTAACCTTCTCTTATTTACAATGAGAGATGCAAGCATGGCCAAGAAAAATACAACTGTATCTTGGCTACTGCTTGGAAGCACTTCCCCTAAAAGAGAAAAACATAGGAACACTTACTCAAAAAGCAACTACTCTAAAAATGCATCTGAAAATAACAATAACATTCAGAAGACCGTGAATGTGGGCAAAACCAACTGCTTTCACACAACAATCATTTCCAGGGCATCTAGAGAGTTCTAACTTTTTCACAATCCTTTCGTGTAAAGATGAGGATTGTAAGATTAGGAAAAGCTGTCTCATTCTGTTCACAGAGAAACAGTGGAGACATGCCATGCAAACCGCTGGAAGTGACCATTCAGAGATTCATAGAGGGATGGCGGCAGAGCTGGAATAGAAGTGGTAAGAGACAAGTTCTAGAAAAGAGGTCTATACTTCTCTTTCTAATCTAATGGCTGGGAATATAGGTAGCAGAAGCCGTTTAGCTCACCACATTTCTTTTTAATGTTGGGTTGCCAGGTGAAAGTACAGAAGGCCCAGTTAAATCAGAATGAAGTGGCAATTAATTTTTTCAAAGTTTATTCATTTATTTTGAGCTAGAGAGAGGGGGAGGGGCAGAGAGAGAGAGAGGGAGAGAGAGAATCCCAAGCGGGCCCTCCACTGTCAGCACAGACCCCAATGCGGGGCTCGAACTCATGAACCTTGAGATCATGACTTGAGCTGAGACTAAGAGTAGGACGCCTAATGGACTGAGCCACCCAGGCACCTCAAACAGCAATTAATTTTTAATATATGTATGTCCTCTGTCATACTTGTGTCATAATTATACAAAAATTATTTGTTGTTCTTCTAAAATTCAATTTAATTGGGTGTTCTGTGCTTTGCTAGATCTGCAACTCCATGTAATGTGTCTTTTAAAACTACCTATAAATACCCTTGGCTCTTGGTTTTTTAGCTTCAGCCTAGAATTGTGCCCTGAACCCCATACCCCAAAAAACCAGCTGTATCTCCATGTTAGTGTGTACTTGGCATTTTAAGCTCAATATACCAAAACCGAGCTCCAGCTCTCTGCCACCAATCAACTCCATCCCTGCCCAGGGTGGGGCTCAGCCAGCCCCACCCCACTTAAGGGTCTATTCCTCCATTGCTTGGATCGAACATTTGGTGTCAATCCCCATTCCTTTCTCACACCTTACATTTATTTTTGTAGGATGATAGCAAATCAAAGGAACTCTCTTTGATAACTTCTGTAAACGTGAGGCTAGATAACGGGTTGAGGCACTACAGTTAGTGAAGAAGTATGCCCCCGAGGACTTCTGCACAGAGATTCTCCTGAGCCAAAGAAGTCTTTTCCTTGGAACCAGAAGCCTCTTGTCACATGTGTGTCAACCAACCAGGAAATGATCCTGCTGAAAGAAGGGCAAAGGTGGAAAAGTCTTTTGCATTTACACATTCAGCCAGCCCAAGGATTTCACTTTCACTTCCGGCACAGCTTAAAATGTACAGAGCAAAAAAAAAAAAAAAATCTCCCTAACTGACCCCCTCCCCCAGGTTATTAAATGAAACGGTTATCTTTTCACTTTTATAGCACCAACATCTAGCTTACCCAACTCTTAATAATCCTTTCCCAACCAGCAGACCAAGGAATTTCATAAAATTAGTAGAGAAGGCAATGTCTAAATCCATCTATTATCCCAATCACAGCTTCAAACTTCAGAACCCCAGGATATTCCATCCCAATCCTTTGTTTAGCACGCATAATAAATGTGAAGTCATGTCAGGTCTTTCTTACCAAATAACAAGGAACTCAGAAACTAAATACCTAGAGTAACTTGGAGGAGCCTAAGTGTTTAGTCAGTCCAGACCAATAAATATTTTCTCTAAGTTTAACCAGAAGTTACCCTCTGAAATTCTCATCAAGGAGCAACGGTTTCTACCCCACTGCTAATGCCGACATGCCTCAGGTGATAGAGATACTGGGGAATAACAACCAAAGTAAAAAGGTGTTATTGGTTTATCAACGTCTTCAGATATTTAAAGTCCTAGGCCGGGCACTCCGCAGAGTCAACTTGGAAGGTGGTGTTTTCTGTCACCCAGCAATGTCATAGTGCCAACAGCAACCTCTCATATAACATGTCAACAATAACATGTACTGCAAAAATGAGCCTTAGGATGAACAATGTAATTTATAAAAGTGACTAGGTAAAAACAAAAAAACGATGTAGGTAACCACATGAGAAAACAATTTAAAAGATGAGATAAATTGGGGTGCCTGAGTGGCTCAGTCAGTTAAACGTCTGACTTTGGCTCAGGTCTTGATCTTGAGGAATCTCAAGATCGAGCTCCGCATCAGGCTCTGTGCTGACAGCTCCGAGCCTGGAGCCTGCTTCGGATTCTGTGTCTCCCTCTCTCTCTGCCCCTCCGCTGCTCGCACTCTGTCTGTCTCTCTCTCACTCTCTCAAAAATAAACATTAAAAAAAGATGAAATAAATAAACTACCTGACTCCCTCTACCAAATCATCAAAGATCTGTTTAAAAGTTAATATTCAAAAAAGTAGACAGCAATAGACATTGTTTCTGTGGGGCACAAAGAAGGATAAAGTTCTTAAAAGAGACTTGAAAATGATTCCATTTTACACAGAAAAAGTTCAGTGTAAAATTTCAATTTTGATAAGTACTTTCCTACTATATTGACACATTATCTCCATATCAGGCATTTTTCTGAGCCTTCAGATTTTGAGGAAAAAGTCAAATTTGAATGATCTATTTTTTTTCTTTTTTGTACATTTCAATGTCAAAAGTCTCCATGCCTTTTAAAGAATATAGCATGGCATGTTTTCCTATATTGGTATGCCCAGGGTCTCTGAAATTTTCTAAAGATTCTGTCATATGACAAAATATACCTTTCAAGCTAGATAAAAAATAATTGAGTATTTTTTTAAATGTCTACAGCAAAGTTATTAGCTCCCTAAAATAAAAAGGGTTGTACAGACAGCCTGTGGAGGCAATTTCACAGGTGTCTAGTCAAAACTGATATGTCGAAGGCTTTTTTCTTTCTTTCTTTCTTTCTTTTTTTTTATTTCTTGGAAATTCTATTAAATCTATCAAGAGTAGTTTGAGTATTCCAAGTTAGTGAAGTTTCCAATCATTTCTTATAAAGACTTTCCCATTGTCAGTTTTCTTCCCACTGATGAATCTACTAACTCTGAATGCAAATATTTCACTTTATCCCATCATTTCCTGGACGGTCTCTAAGTGATGGCTGTGTCTCCTAAGAGGCTGTGCTTTTCCAAAGATAACTAAAATGCTTTAATCCTCATATAGTATTAATTAATCAGTTCCAATAATCAATTTTCATTTGAATATTGTATTTAGCGATTCTCTCAGGACATCTGAAACACGAAATCTGCACATGACAGCAATCACACTATTCAAAACATTCCCCTGCACATGTCACTAAAAGGAAAACTACCCACCCTGGAGTATAGCTATTAATGTCAAACAGATTGTCATCTAGGAAAACAAAAATGCATCAGAATCAGCTTCGGACAAAATACAGCTCTACGGAAAAACACCAGGTTTTTGTGTGCAAACGTCTTAAATCTCTGATTGAAATGTTTGAAGAATGAGTTAGCAAGGAATCTGCCGCTGGTCTCCACAACCAAGGATAATGTTATAAGGAAAACAGTTTTAGAGTTAAAGGGTTTTTCATCACAGCACACTAGGATTTTAGCGAAGATGCATTTGCCCCAGTTTCTAGTAAACATTAGAAGAAACGTTGGTTTTTAGCTTGGGCCGAGGGCTCTATTTAGCCTATCAAGGCAGAGACCTGTTAAAAACGCTGGGGCGCTTGCCAGAATTTTTTTCCCCCCGGCAACTCTTAGTAAAGATCGTACCTCGAAAGCAATGTGCGTTGCAAACCACGCAGATTTAAGCTCCCTCTCCCGCCTACACCGCTTGGCACCAGCGGCTTTTGAGATATCCCTCGCCTCCTAAAACTCAGACCGAATCGCCACCACCATTCCCCACCGCTTCGCCACCACCATGCCACAATCCTTGCTCAGCTCTCCTAACCTCAGTACAGAGCTTTCCCGAAGCCCCCGTATATGGGGAACTCCTGGCGCCACTCAACTCCCAGCCCTCCGCACACCCACAGACACGCTCTCGTACTCCCTCCGCTGCAAACTACCCCCAAATTTGTCACCCACCTCACCCCTACTAGCCATACTCCCACGTCCCTGTCGCTTTTTCCTCTCCTCCTGGCGGCTTCGTCCCCAACACACCTGTCTACCCCTATGGTTACCAGCCGTCAGAGGTGCCCACGCTGCGCCCTATCCCGAGCCCCCTCAGTCCAACTGGCTCTTCCCACTCCAGCGCTTCCCACTCCGGGAAGTCCAAGTGCTCGCAGCACCTTCTAGCCCACCCGCGTGCCCACCCGCAGGCCGCCCCAACCCCCCCCCCCCCCCGACTCCCACCTCACCGGCGCGGGCGAAGGAGCGACCGTCGTACCTGTGGAGAGCGCGGCGGCGGTGGTGAGCAGCAGGAGAGCCTGGCGGAGCGCCGCGCACAGCGCTCGGGTCATGGCCACCAGGCGGCCGCGCCGGGGCTTCGAGGTCCCAGAGCGGAGCTAGGCGGTCCGGGCAGTGCGGGCCGCTTTGAAGTTCCCGGGCCGCGGGAGGGAAGCACAGCCCGGCACCCTTTTGAAGAGCGCAGTTGGCTCTAATCCATTCGGGCGCTCCCCTCTCCAACCTCCCCCATCCCCCGCCCCAAGCGGCTGGCGGTGCGCGGCGCTCCTGCCACCGGCCCCGGCAGCAGGCTGCAAGGGGGTGGAGGGGGACAGAGCCCGCCCCCGCTGCGCCTCCGCCCCCTGCGCCCTCTCGCAGCCGCCCGGGGCCTGGCGCGGCCGGCCAGGCGGGCAAAAGCCGCCAGAGCGCCAGGCAGTAAGACCGCCCAGAGCTGGGGGCTAGAAAGGCGGTTGGGTGGCGCGGAACCCCCAGGACCCGATAGCTGGGAAAGGGGTTGGGACACGAGGGAGAGCCCGACTGAGGCTTTGGGAAAACTTAAACCGTGCAGCGGTTGCTCCCTGGTGGTCTCTCTACTGTCTCCTATAGGAGATCCACCCGTCCAGGTCTCCAGACATTCGTTTGTAGTCCAGGGCCCTAAAGGTTTTCTAACTAGACTGAGCCATGAGACAACCACAGGTATTCGTGCGGGGCTCATCCCACCACCATGTCCTGGCGGTGCATGCGTCTGTGGAAGGGCGCCCTCTCTGTTCAACCCTGGAAATAACCAATTCCCTGACTGCCTTAGCTACCTATAGTTAGGCCTTAAACTTTCTCTCTTACCTGAGGTTTCAGGTAACCTTCCCCTCTAAGACTGGCCACCAAAGCTGGACCACCTGCGCCCAGGAGATATGATCATCATGCAGGCTTAGAGGCAGAGGACTCCTCCTATGATCTTTGGAAGCTACCTTGCAGCGGAAATACTGGGCCAGGGGAGGGGAATCCTACCCACGGATTAAGGGAAGGTGAAGAATGATTTAAAGTAATATATTGGAAACTTGTTTGGATTTAATTCCTGGCGCTGCTTTATCGAATGGTTTGCTTCCCGTGTGGGCTGTGATTGAAAATATAAGGGTAACATTACCAGCTAATAAAAATTAGCCCAAAATTCAATTCATATATGTAGCTTATACGCTAAAGCGGATGAGTTTGTTTTAACCTGAACAACACAAAAAGCCAAGAAGCAAAGACTGGTGTTATTGCTACTGTTAAGGGGCTCCTTGGAAAGCGATTGTCATATAAATTAATTGTTTTAGAGTAGGAGATATTATGTGCTTCCTCACCCACCTCAGCTCTAAATAACGTATGTTTTTTCTGAGGTCTACGAAAGACTTATGATGAAATAATGGATATAATTGACTTCACATCAAAAGATCACAGTAGTGGCGGTGCAATGTTTGTTGGATTTGGTGACAGTCCTGAGGATCTCACCCCCACCATTACCACCTTGGATGAATCAAAACATTCCTAAGCGTAAAGAGACTTTGTTCTAATTTTATTATGGATCCAAGCAAACAAAACAAAACAAAACAAAAATGGAGATGTGGGACAAGCCTGAGCCCTTCCAGACACCCACAAAACAGATGCTTTAAAAAAAAGGCAAGAAAATGCTAGGGCACATAATATTTTGGCTGATTTGGCTTGATCACTATTTGATAACTGAACTCTAGATTGTGATCTACCATTGGATCATGAGATTTGGAGCTGAAAGAACAGGTTTTAGTGTCTGGGCCTGCTTCCTCAAAAGTAAATGGCACTTCATCTCTCCCTGTTTCTTGGAACCGTGGCCAAGATTTAAAAAGAGTGGTGAATGTGGAAAGCATTGGTAAATCATCAGGCATTACACTCTTGTCAGGTATTTACTTGCAATATTTGTTTTGTCTCTTGAATACATGTCTCTTGCATGTTGGAAAGCTCTGATCTTCAAAAAAAGCGAGGGTATTACCCAAGAAGTCTAATATTGAATGACTTTAATATTCTAAACAAACGAAACACTGTCCTGTGAGTCTAATAGTGCATCGTCTGCTATGGTATCCACTTGCCAGGTGTAGAGAGTGAGCACTTGAAATGTGTCTAGTGCAAATTGACATGTGCTCTAAGTATAAAATACATGCTGGATTTCAAAGACTTAGTACCAAATATAATGTAAAATATATCATTAATAATTTTACATTATTATAAAAATATATCATATTATATATAAAAATATATCATATTTTTATATGATCATGTTGAAATGATCATATTTTGGAGGTATTGGTTAAATATATTACTAAAATTAATTTCACATATTTCTTTTCACTTTTTAATATGTCTCCTAAAATTTTTAATTAAGTATAACTTGCATTATATCTCTGTTGACAGTGCTGGTCAATGAATACTCATCAAATGGCAAAGATCATCATCTTTGCCTTAAGCGCTGTATTAAAAAAATAAACAATTGTTAATGCCTTGCCAGCCAACAGATAGCCAGCCAATAAAGGAATCAGGATCTTTTGAATTCTTGGCACAAAGTTCTGTGACACATGCACACATACACACACACACACACATTCACACACCTATGGAAATTAGTCCACTCTTAATCCAATACCTTTTTGTATGAACTATTAAGAAAATGCTTTTCAGGACATATTGAGTGACTCCTGTCACTTAACATAAGCAGTACAACACATTGTTGAATATGTGATACAACACATCTTTTATATTTTTTGTACATAATAGAAAAAAATTCACATGTGAGGGTTTTTTTTTATCCACTGGAAAGAATTTACATGCAAATGTGTTTCTCAGGACTTAATCTCCCCCCCCCCCTTAATCATCTATTTGTACATATTCATTACCATAGCAACATTACATCATGACTCCTGGATTCTCATAATCAAAAGAAAACAACAGCAATAATCAAGGAGTTCATAACCCACCAGCAAAATAGACTTTGGGTGAATAATTCTTATATAAGCAAGGGAAATAAGCATAGGGACTTTAAATTGTAAAGACTTGATACATTTGCAGAATAACATTCCAAATTAATAAGGCAAATAAATGTATATAATAACTGAACTTTGAAAATGACTGTTGCGCCTGGTTGTTTGGGATTTTTTTTTATCATACATGTTTCTTTTTTTGTTATCCTTTCTAGAATCTCTAATGCCATGCATCTTAATTTTTCATTTCATCTTGGAACATGAACTTATCATGGAATGAGCATATGGTGAGGAGGCATACTACGATAATTTGCTATATACTATCAAGGTCTAATCTGTTCTCATTTTACTGCATTTTTCCTTCCCTAAACTTATATTCTCCCTAAAGGAGCATATGATACATTCATTTCCACTCATCTCATCTGGTAATCCCAGAAATCTTTATATTAGGGACCCTTGACTTCACTTCTGTTCTCCTCCTTCTCCTTTTGATCATTAATTTCATTCCATGGAAACAGTCATGTGTTTTAGGACCTTTATTTAGGTTCTATAGTATTGTACCTTCAATGCATCTACCTCATGGGGACAGCTCAGGACTCATAAAGAAGAAAAATAATGGCATGACTGTGGATGATACTGGGCCGTAACATAGTTTCTTAACTCAACTGCCACTGCTAAAATTTTTAAAGTACTTATATTATCTGTTTTTACCACCTCCGAGAATGGCTGCACCCCTTCTCTGATTTTCCATGTCCTTTTAATACTATTAATATGGTCTTTTCACATAATTCAAACTTTGTCTGCTTTCCCTTCCACTGACCAATGTCAGTGTGCCGGGCTAATTAGCTGCATTCAATACGGACTCTGTAAAATGCGGGTCAGAGATTCAGTTCCAAGTAAGTAAGCCACTACTACTTGGCTCATTACCTTAGAAAGGACCTGTAATTATACTCCTCCACAGTGAGGTCACAAGGAGGTTGAGAGAGTTATAGGATTCATACAAATCCATCCATTCCTGAGTGAGTAACTCAAAAAAAAAAAAAAAAAAACACAGTTATTTCAACCCTAGCCAAATCAACATGGTCATTCTGATGACCTTGAATCAAGCAAAAGAGTAGTCTAAAGCTGCTGTGTTGAAGGTGGTAGCAACCAGCTACTTGTGGCTCTTGAGTACTTGAAGTATGACTAGTCTGATCTCATAGGTACTGTGAGTGTAAGATATTCACTAAACTTAAAGACTTAATACCCCCCCTGAAAAATCTTAGTAATTTTTAAAATTAATTATGTGTTGAAATGATAATATTTTGAATATATGGGATTAAATAAAATATATTATTAAAATTAAGTTGACCCTTTTGCCTTTTATAGCAGCTAGTAGGAAACCTAGAATTATGTATGTGGCTTTCATCATATTTTTATTTAGACAGTGCTCACCTCATGAATCTTCATCCGGTGTCAAGGATCATTTTTCCTTAAAATTGTAGGAGAAACAAGCCCTTTCTTCCAAACACATAGATCCAGCACAGTTATCTTTTACTCCTTTCACTCCTTCAATAGTGGCCCACATTCAATCAATAATAAAATCACATTTATTTTCCTTTCGTGTTGTCCACTGTTATTCACACTGTTATTTCCACAGCTCAAGCCCCTAGTAACTTCATACTTCATACTTGAGTTGTTATAATTACAAACTAAATCGCCTCCACAACTTAATGTTATCCCCATCATAATGTATCGTCAAGACTGCCATCAGAATAACTTTCATTAACATGACTCTGATTATGTTTTCCCTTGCCCTCAAATCTTCAATGATCACCCTTGCATATAGACTCAAGGCTGAATTTTCTAGCCTGCTGGTTCTCAGACATTTTGATATCATGATCCCTTTACACTTCAAAAATTTTGAGGACCCCAAAGAGCTTATGTTTAAGTGGGTTATAACTATCAATGTTTATCATATTAGAAATGTAATTGAGGGGTGCCTGGGTGACTCAGGTCATGATCTCACAGTTCTTTGGTTTGAGCTCCACATGGGGCTCTGCACTGGTGTGCAGCCTACTTGAGATTCTCATTCTCTCCTCTCTCTCTCTCTCTGCCCTTCCCCCATTCATGCTTTCTCTCTCTCTCTCTCTCTCTCTCTCTCTCTCTCTCTCTCTCTCTCTCTCAAAATAAATAAACTGCAAAAAAAAGATTTAAATTGAGAAATTCTTAAAACATTAAAACACAGGCATAAACAAGCACACAGTCCATTAGCCTTCAAAGCGATGACATCATTACACATCTTGTAGCTTCTGGAAAATTCCATTGTACCTTTGTGCCAGAATGATACTGGAAAAGACAAGTTACATGTTAGCATTACCTATAGACATAGTGTTCACCTTGTGAACACCCAAAATGGTCTTGAGCACCCCCTGGGGGGGCCTTGAACCATACCTGACGACCTACTGGACTGGCTCATTTCTCTACACTCTCCCTTGGTGACCTAATGCTTTCCTTTTCATTGTTTATTTCTGTGTTACACACTCAAGACTCCCAAGTCTCTGTTTCTAGCCTTGATCTTGCTCATGAACTCCAGATTTGTATATCCTACTGCCATCTCCAAAGGTGGTCAAAACTGACATGCGTAAAACAGAACCTGCTTCCCAAACCTACCACTCCCCCTATCTTACTTATCTCACTAATTGTCACCACTCAAGCCAGATACCTTGTTTTGTTTTGTTTTTTCCTTATCTCTCCCTTCTTTCTCATCCTTTACATCTAATTAACCAAGAGTTTCTATGGATTCTAACTCATACGAAATCTCTCAATTTTTTTTTTGCTTCTTTCCACTTCCCTTTCATCACCCTACTTCAGATCTACCATCTTCTTTTATTTGAAATGTCAAAAAAGTCCCCTAACTGGTCTCACTTCCTTGGGGTTTACTCTTCCCCAATCTATCCCTGTGACCCTTCAGCCAGAGGGATCCTTTAATAGCACAGAGGTGATTATAGCGCTGAAAGCTATCTAAGACATATTGCCATTTCAAACACCAGCAGTTCTAACATTGGCGTCTGAAATCAGCTTGGCGCATAATAAGCACTCAGTAAATACTTGTTGAAGGAATAAGTAAATGACATTTAAGACCCTTAAGTGTATTGTCCCAAATGTCTGTCCATCTTCCCCTCTGCTCCCCTCACACTAACACTTTATTTGTTGAATAAATGAGTTATCTGAGCAACAGCAGCATTTTATGTAAATAAAGATTTACTCCTTTTGCATTCACATGGCCAAAACAGAGACAGTGGCTTGGGTAAAGTACAGACAGTGAGAGCGAATGCCAAAGCTGAGAGTGGGTAAACCTTAAAAGTGACCAAAGAGTGTTCCTTAAAGACGGTCTGGCTTGTGGGCTAAGTCATCCCAGCAAAAGAAACTTGAGCTATACATCCGTCAAAGTTTTTAGTTGCAAACAAAGAAACATACCTGAATAAGTTTAAGCAGGAATTAAACTTATGAAAGAATGGTTAAGTAGCTCATGGGCTTCTCTAGAAAAGTCCACGAGCCAGGCTTGGAAGTTCTGTGGCCAGGGACACATGCCACATCCTGCCACAGACCTGGCCTCAGAGATGCCCTGCCCCTACCCCTCCCTGAAGCACAGACAGTGCATTTTGCACCATTAACACCCTGACGCTGGACAATGGATGATTCTCCTAGAGCCTCTCCAACTGCTACATCTGAACATCAGCTGAGCTCTCTCCGTCCTCCCTGAGGCTTCAAGGGGGGGCTTGGGACCTGAGCAGCAGGCTTTTATAGAGAGGTAGGGACTCATAAGGTAGGAAATTCCCCCCAGCTGGATAATTGTTTTCA
Source organism: Felis catus (assembly GCF_018350175.1). Classification (NCBI taxonomy): domain Eukaryota; kingdom Metazoa; phylum Chordata; class Mammalia; order Carnivora; family Felidae; genus Felis; species Felis catus. The sequence continues at coordinate 147,259,473 of NC_058375.1, forward strand.
GGTGTTGGTGCCCCAAAAGGAACAACAACCTGAGATCCTGAAACCCGGGGTTCTAGTCTCACTTTTCCAGGATTGAGGCAAATCAATCTTTCCAAAGTTACAATCAGAAACTGGGACTTTGCCTATAAGCCCTACATAACCACAGCTTTACCACCTTCTATACGCTTCAGCTATAAAATGGGAAAAGTACCTCTAAGACTATTATACAAATATAAAGTGGTGGTAATGTTAGTGTCACAAAATAGGGATAGTATGTTCCCAGGCAGAGAACCGTTGGCAATGACAAGATCGCGTGGAGTCTTTCTGAATTTCAAAAACGTTGGACAAACACAAGGAACATATTTTCAATCACTTAGGTGAGAAAGGAAAGAGTAGAATACCTAAATGTAATTTAAAAATCACAAGTTACATTGTTTGGTTCTATTTTTGCTAAACTTCTTTGAAAAATACTGAATCTTTGTTCCCCTTTTCTGTTAGGATGATAAATGAAGTTTATGTACAAATACTGATTGGCATGAGTGACCTGTTTCTAAGTAAAAGGGACCACATATTTGTGTTTGTTCTTATTTGCCTGTTTCTTTGTCTGGCGGGGGCTTGGTTCTCCATGTTCTTCCAAGCAAAATAGAAAACATAAAATGTAAAAAATTTAAAAAGGTAGCAAATGACAAAAGCCCTAAACATATATGTACACATATCAAAAAGAATCACTTTCCATTCCCTCAGCCTACGCCACTTGTCCATAAACTCAGGTATCAGGGCTTCTTATGGAACCTAATAGGAAAAAAACTGAAAAGAGCAAGGATGCGGGACGCGACTGTCCAAAGCTCCAGAGGTGCAAGAATGAGACTGAAGGGAAGGATGGTGGGCCGTCTCAATAAATCCAAACTCCATTATTTCCTGTCAGATTTTCTATGTGACCCAATAGCTTTCACTATTCTACTGCCAGGTAGGGTACTTGTCTTGTGCTAAGGGCCCCTAAATGTATCTCTGCTCTTAGAAGTTCATAAGCCATTATCAACCCACCTACTTCCTTTGCGATGACTCTTACATCAGGACTTTCACTTGCGCAGCAAACCATGACATTTTGGACAGTGGGGTACGTTATTTTCTTGGTGCCTCTCTCCTCCTTATCTATTGTGTAGAAATGTAAAATACACTGATACCTCTACGTATGCGTTTTCTGGGAGTGAGATTCTTCTGAAGACACCCTGCTGTGGTTGGGGAAAAAACCACCCAGTACTTGGCCCATCACTCGAAACCAAGTTGGCTCATAGCTTATCATTTTCCCCACAGGGCAAAAGGACTCAGAGCGGGATCTGTTGCCTATCTCTACTTGAAAGTAAATATGCCTCAGTCCAAGAAAAAAGGTAAAGTAAACCCAGCTTGCCTTTGATATTTCCAGCCTCTCTTATTTCTTTCCTTCCTGTGCAAAAGGATCCCATCTCTGGCCCATTCCTCCCACTCAAGAAATGTTATAAAATCGGGGCGCCTGGGTGGCGCAGTCGGTTAAGCGTCCGACTTCAGCCAGGTCACGATCTCGTGGTCCAGGAGTTCGAGCCCCGTGTCGGGCTCTGGGCTGATGGCTCAGAGCCTGGAGCCTGTTTCCGATTCTGTGTCTCCCTCTCTCTCTGCCCCTCCCCCGTTCATGCTCTGTCTCTCTCTGTCCCAAAAATAAATAACGTTGAAAAAAAAATTTTTTAAAGAAATGTTATAAAATCATACATGATTTGGTTGATACATTGTATTTTGGAATGAACAAAATTCTATCAGACTACCACTGTGGCTGGGTATTTGTATATTTTGCCTCTTAGCTTTATTTTTTGGGGGTAGGGAGAAGAGAAAACTTTTTCTTAAATGGCTTTCCAAGAACAGCAACCTGATTAGGGAGAAATCTGAGGGTTATGGATAAACTTTAAATGTTACTGTAAAGAAGATGCTAAAGATATTTTAAGGAGGCCAGAATCTTGCTCAATAAATTAAGTCTAATACCTTCTGTGATTTCAATGGAGAGAATATCACCAGGTGGGGAAAGAACTGGATGGATAGATACCTAATAATCAATTCTGCTACCACCACATGGTCCCAGAGAGTGAGGACATGAGGGATGCAAGTAGAAGAAAGTTCTCACCCTGTGACACTCCGGCCCAAATGCGGGGCACAACCGTTCCTTACATTTCTAGTACTAGAGTCGATACAGGAGCATTTAAATAAACTCCACTTGAAGCTCAGATGTAATAAAAAGGGAAACAAAACCAGATTAAAAACAAAAGCATACAACTAAGCGACATAATTCACAAAATATCACTTGCAAATGTTTTATCTTGTAGTCCCTAGAGAGGCAATTCTCCCTCCTCCCCCACCTTCAGGCTCCTTTCCCCGCAGCCTATTTGGCAGAAGCCATCTTTAACGAGGTGGAGGCTGACCCCACAGAGCAACGGATGTTTCCTCTTGCATTTTTAAGCCCACCTTCTAAATGTTCATTCTTTTCTAAGAATCCTCCTCTTCACCACATCATTGACTCCAGGAATATCCAACTCTTTAAAATGAAACTCTTTACTCTCTGCATGCACACACACACACACACACACACACACACACACACACACAGTAGCAAGGGTCCCAGTTCTCTGCAGCACCAGATTTCTCTCTTCGTGAATGACTGCAGTCAAGCCCGAAATCAAAAGCACCAAAGATGAGTTTCCCTGAAGAGGGTGGCCGGTTCCATTACTCTGATGCAGCTGTCTCTTTAGAAACCAAGCCCAGAAAATAAGGTAGGGGCAGGAAAGTGGACAACCTGTTGTCATCTGCTTCTTCGAGGTCCTGAAACATGTCATGCTATATAGCACAGAGACATCTAGCATGCTCTGGTGTCCTTAGGAGATACAAAATGGAGAACAAGAATGTTTTTAGACTCTTTCATAAACCTCAGAGGTCAAAGTTTCTGATAACACATGGCATGGAAGCAGATAGAAAACTTGCTACTTTGGGGAGCTCCTGGGTGGCTCAGTTAGTTGAGCATCTGACTCTTGATTTTGGCTCAGGTCAGGATCTCAGGGTCATGGGATCAAGCCCTGCATGAAGCTCCATGTGGAGCCCCACATGGAGCCCCATGTGGGGCTGAGCACAGAGTCTGCTTAAAATTTTCTCTCTCTCTCTCTCTCTCCCCACTACCCCCTTCCCCCACGCATGTGCTCTATCTAAAAGAAAAAAAAATAATAAGTTTGAAAACTTGCTAGTTTCTATCTTGATTTCGTTAAGACTACTTCCACAAAGCCCCAAAGTTTTACTTAAGTTTTAAGTTTTCTAGGCCATTAATACACCTTTAGTGTATATATCAAAGCACAATTGCTAATAGTTGTCTTTTCTTCATTCATTCATAGATGGAGTGACCATGAGGTGATGGAAATAGTTTCTTGACACCTGAGTCAAACACACCTAGATTCCAGAAACTCCTTTTGTTAACAAAAACCTAAGTAATCAACATAATTGTTTAGAAACAGTTATTGAACACCTACAACATGGAAAATGTTATTCCATGGTCCTATAATACACAAGAAGATAAATTTGATCTGTCAGAGGTAGTAAGGAAAGTTTGTGGTAGAAAGTATGTCGAGCAGGACTTGGAAATAGAACAGAAATTAGGTGGGGTGAGTGTGTGTGTGTGTGTGTGTGTGTGTGTGAAGCACACAGGCAAGAAGGCGCTTGGTTTTAGGGGAACCTGAATAAGGCCAATGCAACAAGATGGGAAAGTACTAGAGATGAGTCAGAAGAAATATTTAGATCAGGTGGGTGTCTTTTAGGCCACGTTAAGAATTTGGGTCCTAATTTTTAAGGTAATGGGAAGTCACTGAAAAACTTCAAGAAAGAGAATGAAGTACCCAGATTGAAATATTAAAATGTCACTTATAGATGCTAGTATGGAGAATGGGTTGTGCCTAGGCAAGAGTGAAATCTCAGTCACTAACTGGGAGGATTTTCAGTCATTTGGGTGATAAAATATTTTTGGCAAGAACCCATTTAGGCAGGGAAGATGGAAAGAAGGGAATTTTGTTGAGGAAGGAGTAGGCAGGAAAGGAGAGGAATGTTCTCAGTACGCCCCAGGGTTCTGATCTCTGCACTGAACAAAGATGCCATTCACTAAAAAATGGAACACTGAGAAGAATCAGGTTGGGTGGGTATGAATTCCACTTAGGAGTTTAAGTTTGAAATGACCGTGAGACACCCAAGAGCTGAGGAGGGAGGAATTAGAAAAATAGGTCTAGGGTTCAAAAAGACTGATCTTAGCTAGAAGTACAAATTTGAGAGTTTTCTTGATAGGCAGGAGGTAATTAAATTTTTTTTAATGTTTATTTTTGAGAGTGAGACAGAGAGTCAAAGCACAAGCTGGGAAGCAGAAGAGAGAGAGAGAGGGAAACACAGAATCTGAAGCAGGCTCCAGGCTCTGAGCTGTCAGCACGGAGCCCAAGGTGGGGCTCAAACCCAAGAACCTTGACATCATGACCTGAACCGGAGTTGGACGCTAGACCAACTGAAGCTACCCAGGCACGCCAGCAGGAGGTGATTAAAACCAAGGCAGTGAATACGACTCTCCGGATATGTGTTTTTAAACCAGACATCAAATAAGAGTGTCTTGAGTTTTTTCCTGATTTGTTCTAGTCTCCCAGCAAAGCTCCCTTGGCTCTTCCTGACTTAAAATGTTTTCAAGAGCCATACTTTATGGCACCAAGGTAGAGACTCTTAATCAATTACTTACTGTAACTACTTAAGAAAATTCAAAATTTTTCCCTGAGAAAAATGTTGACGTTATGCGTAGATACCACTATATTGGTCGATTCCTATGCTGGCGTGTTGATCTTTTGACTGAGATAGACTTCACATTTACATACTCTAATGCACACAACCGAAAGAGAACTTTGCCCCTTTGAATCTGGGGTTTATTTATTTTTTTAATTTTTTTTTTAACATTTATTTATTTTTGAGACAGAGAGAGAGAGCATGAACAGGGGAGGGTCAGAGAAAGAGGGAGACACAGAATCTGAAACAGGCTCCAGGCTCTGAGCTGTCAGCACAGAGCCCGACACAGGGCTCGAACCCATGGACCGCGAGATCATGACCTGAGCCAAAATCGGATGCTCAACTGACTGAGCCACCCAGGCGCCCCTGTATCTGGGATTTAAGGCATATGGCTTTCATTAGATTCACAACACAAAATAGACACAATAGAGCTAATTCTTGGAAAATCCAATCGTGCATGAAAGTCATCTTTGCCCAAGATAAGTATCTGTGGGGGAGGAGAGAAACAAGACATAATCCTCTACTACGTTAATCAGTAAGAAAACATATTTGCCCGGATGCCTGGGTGGCTCAGTTGGTTAAGCATCTGTCTTCAGCTCAGGTCATGATCTTGTGGTTTGTGGGTTCAAGCCCCGCGTCTGTGCTGACAGCTCAGAGCCTGGAGCCTGCTTCGGATTCTGTGACTCCCTCTCTCTGCCCTTCCCCTGATCATGCTCTGTCTCTCTCTCAAAAATAAATAAATATTAAAACAACTTTTTTGAATAAAATAATTTTAAAAGTATAAAAAGAAACATGTTTGCCATTGAAGGTGTTTATATTATTTTAGTTTGTTACATCACCGTGAGGACCATTTTGTTGTATCTGTGAAGGTTAAGGTTTTAACAAATTTCTGCAAGATTTCAAAGCTCCGCCTCTTTTTAGACAAAGTGGTAGAAAAGGAAGAGGCAATGGATGTTAGATTTTTAATTTATATTTCTTTGTGTTCCATGAAGAATTTGAGAGGCCCTACAATAACATATGAAAAGTATATATTCAACACATGGAAACATACAAATCGGAGTAGATGGCCATGACTAAGGAAAACGTCAAATGCAAATCTCTGGGCCAAAGACCCCTGCACAGGTATGAAAGTTGAAGTGCAGATTTGAGTCTGACATTTTGGCTTTTGGATAAAGGGATACATCATTACATTCTTTAGTATACAGAAGGAAGATATTGTCTTTCTTCCAAAAGTAATTTATTGCTCGAGGTTTTCTTTAAAAGGCTCCAAAAGATATATTTAAAAATACACTCAAAAATATCTCTCAAGTAAAATGCAGTAGTAGATTTTGTACAGCCATTTCCAGTAGCATGCTTCAATTCAAGATGAGGACCGAATCCCAAAACCAAATCCATAACAGCGATTCTGTGAAGTGAGAGAGTAGAAGGGAGATGGCCTGCATGGCCCAAATATCTGGCTCTGTGGCGGCCTAACTGAGTCCACAGCTAACCTCTGACATAGACAGATGACCGGCCCTTCACTGGTTTAGTGAGCCATTCTAAGGGAATCCGAGTAAAACTGTTATCTCCAGGAAAACATATGTTGCACGCACACACACAACAAGGTAGCGTATAAATTCAGAATATTCGCTCATCCTTCAGAGCTTGGGTTGTAAGATAGCATTTTAAGTGCCCGAAGAAAAATTACATAAAAAAATTAGAAGCGGCATGAGAGAGTGCTTAAGAGTATATGCTCTGTCATCAAACAGAGCTCAGTTTGATTCCAGGATCTACTCCTTGCTGGCTGTAGAATTTTAAGCAAGCTGGGGCGCCTGGGTGGCTCAGTCGGTTGAGCGGCTGCCTTTGGCTCAGGTCATGATCTCAAGGTTTGTGAGTTTGAGCCCCACATCGGGCTCTGTGCTGGCAACTCAGAGCCTGGAGCCTGCTTCTGATTCTGTGTCTTCCTCTCTCTCTGCTCCTCCCCTGCTTGCTCTCTGTCTCTCTCTCAAAAATAATAAACATTAAAAAAATTTTTTTTAATAAAAAAAAAGAATTTTAAGCAAGCTGTGTAACTTCCCAAGCCTCAATTTTCGCATTGATAAAATGGGGCCAACCAGTGAGGATTACATGCGATAATGTATATAAGGGACTTAGCATATTGTTTCTAACATAGTAAGGACTTCGTTAATAGTAGCTATTAGTTATCATTAGTTTAATCAATCAGTAATTAATTGAAGCCATCATTTCTGGTTACACTGTTTCCATTTCCCTGTAAGAGCAAAACCATCAGAGATCATCAATCCACAAAACACTATGCTTATACGTAAATGTAAACTATTTCTCTAGGAAAGATACATATAATCATTTCTCAGATTTTCAATAAGATCCACGAATGAAAAATGTGGAGACCACTGCAAAAAGGCAAACATAAGTTGGCTCTGTTCTTTATGAAGGTACTGACTCACAATTACTCTTTCCTACTCTTCATTTTAATAGGACACTCATGAACTCCAAACATATTTATCTTACACGTTGTTTCTCTAAAAAAAAAAAAAATAGCGGTCTCATGGCTCACTAAGTGTCACTAAGCTCTTTTATTGATCTGATTCTATTTCTGGACACTCTGTCATTGACAAGTATGTGTGACCCACCCCATGGGTCCTCGGGTACTTCAAAGATGCATCAACATAAGAAATGGTAGAAAACCTCCCACTGAGCTGTGTGAAATGACTTTAAAATCCCTCCCAAACTTCTCCTCTTTGGGGCTACGTTCTTCAATTCCCTGAGTTATTTTACTTCTGTATCACTACTGCCTCTTTTTTTTTTTTTTTTTTGCCTAACACAGACTTCCCATTTTTGTCCTTTTAAAACCTAGTGTTTATAACAAGACCATTCTTTTTGTTGGAAAACAACCAATCAGGGTAAATCTCCAAATCTTAACTCTTCCCCACGGCTTATTGCATCATGCTCAAAGATTCTTTTGTTGTTGTCGTTGTTGTTGTTGTTACTGCTAGACATAAGACATGGCTTGTTGTTTATTTTTGTCCCAATTCAGAACTATTCTGAATGCCTGAAAGAATCTGCTTCCATACAACCAAGAATTTACTCTATTGGCGTGAACATCCTGAAGCTTTAAGATTTGGAAAGTTTCCGAAAAGCCTTGCAAAATTAGGGTTAAAGATGACGCCTGTGAATCTAGGGGTGAGTGAGCTTCGTTTTCTGCAAGCTTTGACTTGCTAACGGGTTTATCCATTACGTGGCTCAAGTAAAAGCCATCTCCAGCTCATGCCATTGCTATTTTACCTTTGTTTCAGTAACACAATTTCTGCTGTTAACATTTAATGCAAATATTACGACCGTGAATTTCTCACCTCAAATAATTTTTAATATTCAGATAATATCCTCACTGCAAACAAAGCAGGCCCTTTCTGAACGCCCACGATAAATAATAGATATTTACAGTGCTTATTAACTGCGAGGGTTGTATGCTGGTGTGTCGTACATTTTTTTTTTCTTTAACGTTTATTTATTTTTGAGACAGAGAGAGACAGAGCATGGATGGGGGAGGGTCAGAGAGAGGAGACACAGAATCTGAAACAGGCTCCAGGCTCTGAGCTGTCAGCACAGAGCCCGACGCGAGGCTCGAACTCACGGACCGCGAGATCATGACCTGAGCTGAAGTCGGCCCGCTTAACCGACTGAGCCATCCAGGCGCCCCTCGTACATTCTTTACCACACTAGTGTGAGGACGGCTACCCTTCCTGCATCATAGGTGAGATAGACTAAGGCTCAGAAGTTTGAAGCAACTTGCCCTTACTCACTGAGTGTAAAGTTTTGAATTTTAACTCAAGTATGTCTGACGCTAAAGCCCTTGCTTCTCTGGCCAATAAAGAGAGTCCAGTGAATTTCATCAGGAACAATGAAGGAACTGTATGAAACTGTATTTTTGAGCTCCCGAATCTTCTAATTCAGGAGATCTAGGTGGAACTCGGAAAGCTGGTAAGGACTGGATTAATGGTATCTATTGTTAGCTGTTAGTTACTCTGCTTCAGGTTTTTTAATAGGATCAAGAACATTAGAGAAGAGGTTATTAATATTCAAAACATTGCATGAATATGCAAATGTGAATCTCTGGGAAACGGTCCATAATCTTGTTCAGATTCTCAATGAGGCCCTCAAACCAAGAAAGTGAAAAACCACTGGATAGAGGCAAACACAAGTAGGTTTGTTTCTTTTTTTTTTTTTAACTAAGATTTCTACTCACACCTGACTACATTTTATTCACCCTTTAAGAACACCAATGTGTTCAGAGCAGGCAGGCTTACTGTATATATTTTTACTCCAAACTCTATAGGTCACAAAATGTCCATAAGCTTTTTTATTGTTCAAATCACAAATACCTTGTACCATTCCATTTTTCACATTAGTATGCTTCATCTATCCCATAGACCCTTGGAATCCCAACGCCCATGAAATTCAGATTCATACCCAGTTTGGGGAACAACTACTGTTTACTGAATCTCTTGGTGTGACATTAATCGTATTTATTAGCTAACACCTCTTTATTAACTAGCACTAATTAGTGGCTCAAAATAACAAAAGTTTTCCTAAATATGTCTCATACATGGATAGATACGAGAGCAGCCTTTACACGGCATAAATCTTACTACTACAACCAAGTTCATAATATGAATATAAAGCTGTTTATGAACATGAATGCCTGACCATCAGGAATGTCATCCTTGCTGTGAGATAAAATTCATCATCGAAGCACTAGGATCTGTTCTCTGAACTAAATGTTATGTACGGTGCAGCACACAATGTTGGTTATTTTCTCATCACTCATCATCCCCTTCTTTTTGATTTGTTTGTTTCCATGTGTCTAGCCCCACGGGATGTATCACCCTTGGTGCAAGTCATTCTCCTTTGCCAATGATCGGTCTAGTTGTGGGCGTATAACACAGTTCTTACTCATTAACAAGGAAATTGGAGGTGGACAATCTCGGTGTTCATTCGGTGAATCACATTGTCATCAAGAACCAGGGTTCCATGACAGGTTCCTGCCATACATTGATCTAAATCTATAATTAAGCATTGTTGCTTTCAGTAAAAACAGAATGATTTCTGTACGTTCCAAAGCTGGAATTATCCCACGGCATTTGTATCTATTAAAACTGATTAATGTAAAAATAATATCTATGAAAAACCGATTAATTTGATCCCATGTGATATATATTATATATTAACTTGTACATATTTGATCGAATTAGTCAGTTTCCAATGAATATGGCTAATATGAGATAATGTCTAGAAGCCTAGATAGAGAATATTCTAGGCAGGATGAGGAAATTGATCCCAGACACTTCATCAAAAAGAACATTTCTATAAACAGCTGAAGGGATAATCAATTGGTTACCCTACTGCAATGGTACAATATTCTTTGGTTTCTTCACATTAACGAGAATCCTGAAGAGTTGGTTTAAGAACGAGAACCTCAATAATGTGAAATGCTACAGACAATGTTTAGAAGAATAATTTATTCACACTATTCACAGTGATTATGGCTCAAATACTTGTCATGATTTTAGCAAGGACTCGCATATTCTGGCCGTTTTATAAGCACAGTGTCACTGACAGAACACAACCACACATGTTTCTCAACAATTCACCTTGGAGGATTGTTTTAAAAAGTCCGTAAGCAAGCTTGATTCAAATGTATTTAGTAGCTTATGTACATCTTTACATAATATATTACATGTGAAAAAAGAATTTGTCTATTCACTCAGTCCAGATTGTTTTGTTACTGTTCTCATTTTGTTTTTGCTGGAGAACACTTTCCTATTGCCTAGCATTTACTGTGAAAGGCTCTAGCAAAAAGCCTTTTCATCGGAGAAAACATACTAGGTATTAGAAGCTGGGGGGGGGGTGGTAGGCCAATGTAAGAACTAAGAAGCATCTAGTGTGCCTGCCATAGAAAGGAATCAATCCGACTGTTGAAATAACAAATGGAAGTCAGAAAACTTGGGTTCTCTTTCTGGCTTTTCAACCAACTACTATTATTTCAGGGGCAAACTACTTAATGTATTATGACAACTAACATTTATTTAATTCTTGCAACACGGTAAGAATTTTACCAAGCACTGAAAGTAGGTTTTCTCATTAAACAAATATATTATCCCTATGAGGGGTCTAATATCATTGGCCTCATTGATAAGATCATTTCTAAGGCACTTTTTTTTTTTGCTTTAAAATCAGTTTTAACATCTATATTTCCAGGTCCCTTGTCCTTCAGCAAAACATAACTCAGCAAGAAAAATAAGTCTTCAGTGCAAACAGATATACTGCAAGGTTATACATAATCAAAATGTCAAAGTTCAATTTAATAAATATTAATTCAGCACTGCAGAGGTACCCTGTGTAGTTTGGCTACATAATTGATAATACATTGTACGGTTACACAAATATGAATAAAATATCCAAGATGAGAAAGCTTCCAGTTTAGGGAAGAAATGGCAAGAAATTATTAAACTGATCAGTTTAATAATACGAAGCACAAACTATGATGGAGATATTCTTGGGATGTTTCTACAAGGAAGCACAAGGCAATTAATCGATTCTGAAATTAAGGGAGAATTGGTCAGAAAAATCCTCCTCTGGAAGTAGATGTTCAGGGGGAGCCCTAAGCAGGGAGTAGGAGTCAGCCAGAAAGGGACGGGTGGGTCACAGAAACGGCAGAAGAAAAGACACAGGGCAGTGGAAGAGAACGACATGTGTAGGAAGAAACAAGTACTTTGATGTTGGAACCTCACCTGTGAGGCAGGGTATAGCCCATGATGGGACTGGAAAAGAGGGCAGGGCCTCATCATGGGGGAATTAAAATTTTTTTTTAATTTTTAATGTTTACTAATTTTTGAGAGAGACAGAGGGACAGAGCGCGAGTGGGGAAGGGTCAGGAAGAGAGACGCACACAGAATCCGAAACAGGCTCTAGGCTCTGAACTGTCAGCACAGAACTCGGCCGGGGCTGGAACCCACGGACCACGAGATCATGACCTGAGCCGAAGTCGGCGGCTGTAACCAACGGAGTCACCCAGGTGTCCCTAAATATTATTTTAAAAGCTAGAAATCCTACTCAATGGGTGATGGCCAGCAAAAACACTGCATATGTTCTCTATTTACCTCCACTGTGCCCGAGCTAATAAAAGATCTACCAACCGTCCCCCACGGCACCTGGTCACAGTGTAGTAGTCCTGCTCAAGTAGTGTTCTGTGCAGTCACCACTAATGGATTGGACTTGTACTCAACATGGATTCCACCTGCCATTCCAATTAGAGCGGATGAGCAGCTAGCCAGACTCTCTTGTTGAGCTAGCTGTATACAGCAGCTAGGGGAGCTTGTTAAAAACATGAAACATGGTGTCAAATCTAGCACCCTGAGGGAGGCCGCATGGTTTGTGTTTTTTTTATAACTTCCACAGGTAGCCCTGACGCTCTGCCATGTTTGGAAACCTCCGATAGGGAGCATTCAGGACAAGGAATAACGTATATCCCGAATTGCCAAGTGGGGGGTCCAGAAGCGACATCTGGCTTTCATCCGTTTCATGGCTAAGTGACTTTTATATATTATATTTTGTACATACTGTTGTTTTTTTACTTCTCAATATTTAAAAATTGGTAGAAATCACATAGAACCAGGATGTTTTTGCTTCTTTTTGACAATTAGAAAATCGGCAACACTGGACTCCTGTTCCAACATGGTGGGTGCCAGCTGGAGCTGAACGGAGCTGCCTGTGTTGGAGGGAGCAGACACTGTTTCATCACAGTCCCCCTCTCTTCTTGCCTTGGCCGTTCCCTGCCTCAGCAGAGAAACATCGCTGCTGTTTACCGCCGTGTTTCCACTTTTGTTTATCCAGATAGTGTGTACAAGAGAAGAGGAAAGTGAAATATTTTTTGGACTCCTGTCTTTGTCAAAAGCAAGAAAACGAACGACAGACCACAGAGGTCAGGCTTAGAGGTGGAACATTCAGGGATATTAGGGCATCGATCTCTTTTTCATGAAATTTGAAGAAAGATTAACGACGTCCCTGTGCAACGGCTTTGCCAAACGACTGTTTCCAGTCAGTTTCACAATTTTAATAATACCAGGGAAGTTTCATCCTGCCGCTGTTTTTCTTCCATGTTAGAGAGCAAAAGTTCAGCAGAGCACAGCAGAGAAAGAAAGTCCATTGCAGAACGTGACCCTCCTTGCCGCAGTGCCGCATTCCGTGTGACGGGGCTGGATACAGTTTGTCAGCAAAATCGCCTCATTACAACGGGCTCCAGCTCTAATGAGGACCTCGGCATTGTCTTAAAATATGTGCTGTGGCGAGGCCAGTCCTAAATTTAGTGGTTTATGAGCAATCCTGCTACGCTTCCTGATTATTTGTGATCTCATGTTTGAATTTCCAATGGTATTCTGAAAATATAAATTATCTTGGGTGAAATTTTAGGAGTAGTCATTCCATTAAAGTTCACAGCAAGCGGCATTGTCTAAGGATAACATGGGTGCAGGGGCTTGTTTTGTTTTAAGTTTGTTTATTCATTTTGAGAGAGAAAGAGAGAGAGAGAGAGCATGCATGCAAATGGCGGAGGGGCAGAGAGAGAGGGGAAGAAAGAGAATCCCAAGTGGACTGAGGGCTCTCAGCACAGAACCTGATGTGGGGCTCAATCTCATGAACCACCAGATCATGATTTGAGCTGAAGTCAAGAGTCCAGTGCTCAACCGACTGAACCACGTGGGAACCCCTGTAGGGTTTGTTTTGTTTTGTTTAAGTTTTAGTTACACAAGTGCATATGAATATATTCTAAGCATAATCCATTTAAACAACAGAGAGGTATGGAGAATAAAAAGTGTGACTCTCCCTTACCTCCCCATTGCCCCCCACGGACCCCACTTTCCATTATCAGAAGTACTCAGTTAACATTTAGGTGTGCCTTTTTCCAGACATCTCTTCTACATAGTTATATATCTGATATATACTTGTGTCTGAAGGATTTCTTACCATTTATGGACTTACACTACGCATGTTATTCCGCAACTTGCTTACTTCAATATAACATGTTTGGGAAATCTTTCCTCATCAGTAGTTACCATTTTTAACCATTTTTTAATGTTCCATATCGACCACTACTCTTTTGATAGATATTTAGGTTATTTCCACTTTTTCTTTCTGATGTGGCAATTAATTCCTTTAATCGTATGTCTTAGTGCACATATGTATATAGAAAAGACATCCAGAGGAGCGCTTGCCAGTTCAAAGCGTATGTATGGGATGATTTTTTAGGTACTCCCAAATTACATTCTACCTCGAATGTACACATGCTTTAGACTATTATAAATATTCTAAGTGTCTATCTGAAGGGTAAAAATATTTCTCTGTTTGAATTTCATTCTAACATTTTTTTTTCAACGTTTATTTATTTTTGGGACAGAGAGAGACAGAGCATGAACGGGGGAGGGGCAGAGAGAGGGAGACACAGAATCGGAAACAGGCTCCAGGCTCTGAGCCATCAGCCCAGAGCCCGACGCGGGGCTCGAACTCACGGACCGCGAGATCGTGACCTGGCTGAAGTCGGACGCTTAACCGACTGCGCCACCCAGGCGCCCCTCATTCTAACATTTTTAACATGTTTATTGACCATTTAAAATTTTTTAAAATTTCTATTAGGTTGGGTTTTTTTCCTCCCAATTTGCATGAAATCTTAGCTATTAAGGCTGACATCTTTTTATGTATAGATGTTGCAATTTTCTTTTGTCAGGTTGACAGTTGTCTTTCAACTTTGCTTTTCACATCTATTGCACAGAAATTCTCCGTTTTAAATACTGAAATCAGCCGATGCTTTCCTTTCTAATTTGTGAATTTTGCGAATCCCCAGGAAGGCTTTACCTACTTCAGGGTTATAAATATATTCTCCTTTCTTTTCTATATGTGTTTCTCACATGGTGACCTGGGTTTGAATCTCATAATTACATCAATGTGGGTCCACAGACTTTTTGAAAAGCTTGGTAGACACTGAGCATAAGCAAGTGTCTTCAGGGCCCAGGTGGCAATGGGAAGTGCACAATTAGAAACAGATCCATTACCTGACTTTTAACAGAATCCAGCTCTAAAATCCTGTGGCTTTGGGAGCATGGCATGTCCAGAGACAGCATCTTAGACAATGACATGCCCACAATATGCACCTTCGTCATCACTCAGGCTCCTGTCCAGACCAGCAAAGGCAGCTGTCTCAAGGGGACTGTCCCTGACAAACTAACTTTAATGGTCATAACAAGAATAAAAATATTATTAGTTATTAATAACTACGTTAGTAGTGATTATCATGACGATCACGCTTAATGTTGCCAAGCACTTATGGGGCAGTGGGGATACCATGTGTCATCTCCTTTAGTACACCCAGCAACCTTATCATGTAGGAATTACTGCCTCTGTGACCATTAGCATCTACTCACATTTTCTGAAAGTGCCACAGAGCAGAGCCAGAATTTACATGAAACTTGGTCTAACTCCGGAAGCCATGATTATAGCCAAGGAATGATCCAGCCTCATACTTAGATGATTAATGAAATAATCCCTTGATAATATCCAAAAAACAATTGAGGAAGCCTAGTGACGGGGGTGAGGTCCTCAAGTAGAGTAAGTAGGCGTTTGTGTCACGTAAGTTAAGGTTCAATCTATGTAAGTGGAATGAAGTTTGGTAGAGAAAAAGAAACAATAATTTCTAGATGGATATAAGATCTAAATGTGATAAAAAAAATTAATTCATAAAAGTACTAAAAAGATCAAGTGATTTTTAAAACAACTTGGAAGAGGAAATAAGCTTTCTAACTATCAAACAAAAGTCAGAAACCACTAAAAATAGATGATAAATTCTCCTATGTAAAAATAAGAACTTTCCTCATTGAAAAAATGACCAAAAGTCAAATGACAAATGATAACTTTTGGAGAGGAAGGGGGTGGGAATTTACGATGAACATCTCTAATAAAAGGCCAGTAGCCTTAAATGAAAAGAGTTCACATAACCCAGTAAGAAAAGTCCAAGAACCAAACTGGGAAAAGCAGGTGCCAAATATTAATAGAAAAGATTTTTTAAAATTGGTTCTTAAACACATGAACTATTGTTCAGCCTCACGAATAATTTTTAAATATAATAAACAGACTAATGATGAGGTTACAGTCTGATCTACCAAATTGGCCATGATAAGAGAAGGAGAGAGAAGGAGAGAGGGGAAAATTATGTTGGGTAGCGTTGAAGGAAAATTCATTAAATAAAATTAATTATGAAAATATGTATTTCTCATACATTGTTGGTTGAAAACTATATTGGTATATCCTCCCTACACAGGAGGCTTAATTTTTTTAATTTTCCAAAAATAAAACAGCACATACTCTTTGATCCAATAATTCCACACTTAAATATGGTGCTGCAGATATATGACCTGTGAAAATGGTATGCATATAGATATTTCAATAGCAAAGGTGGAAAACAACTTAATAATATTTAACGTCATTAAATATTTACTATTTAATAGGATGAATAAATTGCATTATATCCATACAAAGAAATATTTCAGAATCAGTAAAAAGAAATAAGCAGCTTAAACAGACTACTCTATTATTAAATTAAAAACCAAAATACAGAGGAGTGTATAGATTATGGTAATATTTGTGGCAGGGGGGATTTTATATACATCCTCCCTTCCCTGCCACACAAATATACACATACAGAGAACTTTTCTGGAAGGATTCAAAAGAATGTGAAGGAAACAGAATGGTTGGGAAACAGGAGTGTGAGTGAGATTTATTTTTCACCATATACTCGTGTGCACCTTTTGAATTTTGAATCAAGTGTAAGTGATGCCTATTAAGATTATAACGATTAATGTTATTGGGAAATTTACAAGGATAGCTTCAGCAGGAAGTATTTTCTATAGAAAAAATATTCAAGATGACTTCAATATCTATCAACAAGGAAATGATCCTTTTAAAGTGGTACATGGAATAGTGTGCAGCTGTTAAGACATTAATCTTCACAGATGTTCACTTTTAAGAAGAAAAAACACCTACAGGCAGAATAACCGCACCCCCATGTTTATAAAACAAAAACTGCATATGTGTATGTATATGACGACATCTAGGGGTGTTTGTAAAAGAGGGTCTGGGCATTTACACGCTATGGACACCTGACAAATAGGGGGTAGCAGTGGGTAATCATTCTAATTCTTTATCCAATTCTGCGGTGTTTGAATTGCACAAGGTCATGTGTTATTTATTATTTGTCATTTATTTATCACTAAATATATATAGTTTTCACAAATCAAGTCACTGAGACCTTATTTGTAAATGGAGGATGCAGAACTCAAGAAACCAGTGGTTATATAATATTAAGTTACTTTATTATTTTTCTCTGAGTTTCCCAGACATGCATAGTTTCCACCTCATCTACTCAATATACTCAAACATTAGTAAGTGTATATAAAATAAATGAAAAATATTTACTTGTTTATAATATATTAAAGTTTATATGCTGAAATTAACCTATAGTCAACATTTAGACATCAACAAAAAGAAGTTTTTGATAAAGAGCTATAAAGGTACTTGATTGGGTTTAAAAAAAAACAACAACTGAGGTTTCAAATTAAGAAAACAGCCTCAATTCTAACTCTGAATTTCTTATTATGTATTTATTCTTTTGAAGCCCTGTGTCAGGCCAATTTACAGATGGTCTGGTGAGCCACAGGAAAATAACCCCAGTTAGCTCATGAATCATAAGCAGTTACTCTAAATAGTTATTAATGCAACTTCTCAAGGCATCTGTTTCACCTCAAGGGAACATTTTACCCATAAGTTTGAATCTTGCTCAAAAGTAAAATGGGTAGATTGATGCTCTGCTTATAACTAAAGCTGCCTCATAATGAAGTCCTTTGGGTACTTTATAATCTAAATTCCCCACCACAAAGAAGGATTAAAATTAATTCAATTTCACACAGAAGTTCTGTTCTGTAATTAACAAAGTTTATAAGAAGGCCCATGTTCAACAGACTTCACAGTTAAAATGTTGACACTCTGAAAGGCTAGAAGACCTTCACTTTCAGATTTTTTTTAGAGTGCCAGCTATTAATGTGCAGGAAGCATGTTTTCCACATGTTCTTTAGTGTACTTGAATCTTTAGTTGTATTTAACAGATCTTAACCAACAATGAGTTTTCCATTTTTTTTAAAGTCACTTATCTTGTGTATGCCTAAAGAACTAGTCCTGGATGGAAATAAAACCCTCCAAGCATTCAAGAAGACAAATCAAGTTCTGTTGAAAGTTATTCAAGTCCTGTTCAACTTTGTTCCAAGGATGTGGATATTCAACTTTATCGTTTTAGATAGGAAGAATGCATACTATGTATGTTTGCAATGTAACAACATGACTCAATTATAAATGATATTAAAGAGAATGGGTGTAAGAATACTGGACTATAACAACCCTGCATAATTAAGTACACTGACAATAAAATGGCTTTCCTAAAAGGCTAAAGATGGATGATATTCTATGTCATACATGAAATATCCACATTAATAGGGCTTCATGGTAAGCAATGAATGTAAAAATATCCCAAGTATTCTATTTTGATCAACAGGGTAAGTCTCCACCCCTACCAAATATTTTGTTTATGGAAGAATGGAGAGCTTTGGTTTCTTTCTTTTTATCCCCTATGAAATGGACATTCTGGTGAGGGTTGCATTACCTAGAAAATAAGGGCAAATTATAGTATTAGAAAGAACACTGTACTGGAAATCAAGGAATGTGAGTTCTAATTAAAACTCTGTCAAGAACTGACTGAGTGCCAAAGAAAGTCAATTCTTCTCTATGGTCCTTAGTTCTCTCATTTTGCAAAATAAAGAGATAACTTTAGAATTTCCCTAAGTTCTCACCAGGTCTGAGGCAATATAGAATAATGTTTAAGAGACTGTCTTCAGTGATATGTACTGGTTGTGTAAACCTGGCAAATTATTAACTTTTTGTGCTCCCAATTCCATATTGGGAAAACCGGGATAATAATAATGTATACCACATTGGATTATTGGTAGTTACCTGTAAGTTAATATGTGTCAAGAGTCTAACACACTCCCAATAATAATGATGGAAATGATGACGATAATAATAGCGGTGATGTTGATAGTGATGATGATTTTATGAACTGAGCATCATGAGAGAAGGTATGGTAAAAACATTCGGATCATCTACAAGCTGTATAAAATCCTAGAAAATATGAAATATGATTAGATATACTGGTCAAAGGAGAAATCCATTTGAGAAACTTTGTAATATAAGTCTCATCTATATTTACCATTCTTGAGACAACTCGTGCCTCAGACATTTAATCCTTGGGTCACTAAATCCTCAGTTCAATTAACTGCTTTAAATACCAAATTACATTAAGCCTAAACATTGTATTTCAAGGATAGGCATTCAAAAACAGTCAAATATAAGTTTTCTATTAGACATAGAGACTCCTTGAGAGTGATACCAACTCTATTATTCCTTGTCTTGTTCTTGTCCAATGGTATGCATCATACCATGCTTCTTTTAACATCCTCACTCAGAAATGTTTGCTTCTCAATCATTTAGTCATAAAATGTTAATCCTTGAAGAATGGTCCACTCATCCAAATGAGTTATTATAAAAACATGAGACTAGCATGCAGAACATGTGAAGGCAGATCAAAAGATCTGCATTGTATTTCTTACTCTTTCCATTTTGTCTCACTCTGTCAAGATTCTCGATTGTTCAGTGCCCACATATGACATTCTTAAAAGTTACAAGAACACTACCCATCCGTTCTCTACATCATTTGAAGAAAAACAAGAATTTATAGCTGATAGTTCATCTTCAGATTCTAAGATCCACTTTTCTTGAAGTAACTAAAATATTGCAGTTCTTCAAAATGCGAAAATAAAGTGTTCCTGGTACCTTTCTTCACTTCCCTTTTTTCTCTTTCTCTCAAGAACAGAGCCACCATTCAATACTCTTTTATGAATCCATTCTCAGAAACATTTAGTCACATACTCCTACAAAAAAAATAAAAGACTCTTCACAAGTCAATGAATTAATCCATGTACCACCTGGAAATGGAAATTCTTAATATCTAGGTCCATAACCCTTCTGCCCAGATGGCTAGCAGTTTCACCCTTGAATTTAGCTGGTCCATTGGTTCTCTTCTGATTCATGGTACCTGCTTTCTCTTTAGTGTAGCCATTCCCTGGAGGAGCCTAGTCCAGTGACTGACAACATGCAGCAACTTGGGCAGACCTCCAGGAAGTACTGCTTTGCCAAAAGATGGTGAAACTCTAGCTTGATGTTCTCCCCTTCAAGTCCATGTTGTCCTCGCAATCCTTGTGGGGGTGGGGTGGGTGTAAGATTTAAAACCACTCTCCTTTGCAGAAACTCTGTAGTTAATAATTGACTGGAGCTATTACCAATGCTCTAGACTCACACAAACCAATGAGAGATGATAGAGCAACACGGTCAAGGATGCAGTTATTTTTAATAAAAGGTACAGTGGTTTTAAAAACAACTGTCAAACTCAACCACGCTTTTCCTGGGAAAGGCAAATCAAACGTGTTTGTGTTGTTAAACATATTTTCTATACTCTCTCCCAGTTCAGGGGGACAAAATCAGCCCTCAGCAAAATTATAGTAAGTTTTTTTTTGGGGGGGCGAGGGGTTATCTAATCTCTTCTTTTGTCCATCCAATGCCCAAGGATAAACAAGTTCTTTTTTTAAATTTACTGTAAACTGCAAGCAGATATTCAATCATGTTAAAATTTTGTGTGAGATCAGCGTAAATTGGCTCAAAGTGAGGGCCTGAATTGTTTTCCTGCAAATAAAGTATATGAGCTTTAGTAAATAGACTCAGTGACTTCTATTTTGGGTACTTAGAAGTTCATTTTTACTTATTGGATGGATGTTATTTTTCAAAATTTGAGATTCTTGAATTAGTGAGCTGGCGTTGCTAATGAGCACATTTATCATTGCCTTGTAGTCTCTTAGTCATCTCCATGTCTACTATTTCTGTCACGAAATATAAACACCCAAAGATCAAAGGCTCTGTCTAAGCCAATTCGCACAGGTCTAGCTAGGCATGAGCCATATAACAAGCACAGTCTTAATGCAGGGTAAAAGCAATAAAAGAGATTTTAACAACAACAACTCAAATTTGTAATGGAAAATAAAACTCGTATCTTCCAGCTTGGCATAGAGCTCCATGAGGACAAAAATAGTGACTCACTTACCTTTTTGTCCTCAACAGTGAATACAGCATCTGGCATATTATATATTAGTCCCCTTAATCATTAATTGTTGATAATGAAAAAATAAAGGAGATCTTTTTAATGGACTCATAACACAATGTGGCACCGTGTAATGGCTAGAATACTTACCCATTGTGAGTCTTTTCCATCGTCTGTAAATCGAGTTCAATAATATCTATCCAAGAGGGTAATTGTAGGGCCTATACTGACACAGGACCTGTCCCATGGCAGGTACTATTTGCTGAACTGGAATCTTAGATACTTTAAAATAAATTAATAGGCAAAGAGACAGCATGAGCTTCACACACTCACAGAGTTTATTTAGATCAGAATAGCTTGCGACAAGAAGGGGAGGTGGACTTTCCCTCAATATGGGGAATATTTATAGGTAGTCTCCATTCCCTAGTTATGGAGACTATATTTACTAACACTAAAGGATTTGATAAGAACAACTTGCAATAGACCATATTCTTAAATCTGTATAATTGCTCCCTGAGCTATTGGGCACTGAGTCATCCAGAAGCACTAGGGGCACAATTGAAATTTAGGTCTATAAACCCCCTTAGGCCAGCATCCTCAATCCTGCTCAGCTAAGAGACAACGTTAATGAATCTATACAACCAGTTTCATATTCAAGGGCTTAAATATCCATTTTGGAGTATCCAACTCTCTCTCGTTTTCCTTTTATTTTTCTTTTAGACACAATTTTGATTTTAACAGATTCATTTGCAACTGCATCAAGAAAATTGTTAAGTAAGTCAAAAGAAAATTATATCATAATCAGTTACATTTATTATTTAATAGCTATAGAAATGGATTTAATGTGGACAGAAAAATGTGTCATCAAAAAACCATGGTTTCTAAGCCAACCTTGTCCCCTATTACGGTGGTGAATTGTGAAAGTGGCTAGGACTATTCTATTCAGGTTTCACAAAATACAGAGTATGCTTTTACCCAATTAATAAACTGATAAATTTAGAGTATATAAAGTGTTCCTCTTTTATAAAGGAATCGGAGCCCAAGGCTAGTGAAATAAACAACTTACCAAAGCAACAGCAACAAAAACAAAGAAACCAACTTCTTTTATGTTCCTCACTGTGACAAAAGGTTACAGTGATGGGGCTGATGATATTTATTAAATTTCCCAGGTTGACACACTGGAACCACTTGTTTACCACAACAAGAGAGCACTCCATGTCCTCCAGATTTTATTTTGAATTGTTGGGGAGGGTAAACACATCTCCTGCTCTAAAGAGGAACATTGTGTGCTGTGGGAGACATTCATTGTCTTACTACCTAAGTAACTTAAAGAATATTCTTCAGGTCTTACTGGTATTCATGTAGAAGCACTGTTTGATGGTAATCAACTTATTTCTTGCATTGGAACAGGCACTATCATGCTTTCCCACTGTTCGATATTATTCTTGCAGGGTTCCAGGAATTGTGCCCAGCGTGATGTCTCAAGAGCAATAGAAAAATAACCTTGTTTTGCATGACTTTTTTTTTCCATTTTAGAGCTACCATAACAAATTATGAATAGCAAATAACTTTTTTTCAATTTACCAAACTTCTCTCCGTCAAAGTTATTAGTACCAACTTCAGCCATAGGAGAAAATAAATCATAAACAGTGAGGTGGATAAAGAGAGAGTGGGTATTTTTGTCACTGCAATCAAATGGAGCACTGAGGCATGTAAGAAAACAGCAATTGCTTCTGACCAGAACCACTAATCCCCCATAGTTGCTCTTGTACTCAAAAACTCTTCAGGGTTGACCTCCTCCTTCATAATCAAAGTATGTGCCTGCCTGATGGTGTGATTTGAGGAGTACTTGGAGTCTCTCTGGCCCCCAAATATTCACCTTGTCGGTTTTTATGGCCCATTACTAATATTCCATTGTGGAGGTTGTATTCCTTGGGGTTAAGACCTATGGCTTATTAGCATAGTGATACTCCTGAAACCCATAAACGGTAGGCCATTATCCAAACTTCCTGTACATCTTAGAGGTAATGCCTTCTCAAGAGTGAGCTTCTTTGGAGTTCTGCTCTGTCTGCTAAGGCAACTAGATCAGTGCTCTCTAACTTTGGTGTATACACAAATCATCTGGAGATCTTGTTAAAATACAGTTCCTGATTCAGTAGGTCTGGGGTTGGGCCTAAGATTTGCTCTGTTTATAATAAATCCCTTGATGCTGTTGCTGCTGATCTATAGGCCAGACTTGGAGTAGCAAGTTCCTATAGGCCAGACTTGGAGTAGCAAGTTCCTAGTCTTTTACCAAAGTCTCCTAGCTTGGGACACAAGACAAGGGGTCAGCAAGCCTATATTGTAAAAGGACAGGCAGTAAATATTTTAAATTCTTTTTATTGTTTATTATTTTTGAGAGAGAGAGAGAGACAGAGAGAGAGAGAAAGAGACAGAGAGCAAGCAGGAAAGAGGCAGAGAGAGAGGGAGACACAGAATCAGAAGCAGGCTCCAGGCTCTGAGTGCTCAGAACAGAGCCCAATGAGGGGCTCAAACCCACAGAACGCGAGATCATGACCTGAGCTGTAGTCGGCCACCCAGGCACCCCAAGACAGTAAGTATTTTAGATTTGTAGGTTACAGGGTCTTCACTGAAGCCATTCATTTCGGCCATTGTAGCAAGAAACTATCCACAGACCATACAGAATTAGGCATGGCTATTATAATAAAGTGTTTGAATAACACTTTATTTACCAAAACAGGCAGCAGGGCAGATTTGGCCCACAGGCCATGGTTTGTGGACCCCTGCTCTAACCATGCCTCTTCAAGGCATGGAAAAAACCATTCAGAATTCAAGCACGAGAGCAACCAGGAGGCAAAACTGTGAGTTTTAAGATCATCACGGAAAATGTGGAATTGCCTTCGGAAGCGTAGCCTGGTGCTCTAAACAGACAGAACACAAGAAGTGGGGTCACCAGAGTACCCAACCACTTAGCACTTTATAAGTTTACACATAACTTGCCTTGTGCTCATTTTGGGTTTACCCTGGCAGAATAAGGGACCTAGGAGTAGGAAAGGGACAAGTTTGTATTCTGTGAACTCAGACCCCAACCACCAGTCTTTTGTTGATACAAGGAAAAATCAATTAAAAAAAAATTTTTTTTGGCAGCCAGGAGGAGAAAAGATACTCCTGAAGAGCACTGTGAGGTTCACTGTGCAAGCCACACGCATGGCCCTCCCCTTTGTCCTGCTGACTCTTGTACTTAACCACTCCACTTGACAGCTTAGGCATGTTGACACTCTAGTAGGCATTCTCGTATGCCCAGATGCATTCATTTACACATCAGATATTTACTGAGCATCAATGTTGTAGCTGGGATAACCAGTACTCCTGAAGAAAACATAGATAAGACAGTCCTGACCCCTGCCCTCAGAGTTTATGTTGTAGTGGGGGCTTTAGACAAATAATCACATCATTAAGCTTCACTATCATAAGACCCGGAGGGCAGGAATACTGGTGCTGTGAGCAATAATAGGGCAGACATGTAGCTGAACTGTGACCTGAAGAATGAGCAGCTGTTAACTAGGGTTGAAAGAAGATGCAAAGAGCCTCAGGGGGAGAGAAGTGTATGGCAATAGTCCGGAAGCAAAAGAAACCATGTATGTCAGAAGAACTGAAAGGCATTTAGTAAGACTGAAATAGAGTAGAAGTAGGGGATGGTGAGAGATAAGACAAAACAGTATGCAAAACCCAAATAATAAAAAGTCTTATAAATAGGGCGACCTTATAATCTATCAACTAAAGCAGAACACATTTGTGAGTGAAAGGAGGGACTGTTAATTATGCTGAAATAACAAGCATAAACAGAGACTATTCCAGAAAAGTGAGACATTTGGTCAGCTTACTTTTAAACCATATGAAGGAGATAGGTCTGTATCAAAGCTCAATGGGAAGCTGTTAAATATTTAAGGCAAGTGATGACATGACCATATTTGTGCTTCAAAATAATTTTTCTGTACACCTTACAGCAAAATTAGAGACGTTATTAGGCAACTACTACAATATCCAAGTGGGGGATAATGGGAGCCTCAACTAGAGTTGTGACATTAGGCGTGAAAGAAGTGGACAGAGTCAAGAGCTACTTGGGACTTAGAATCTGCAGGACTCAGAACTGATTGGATTGGCCACTGGGGGGAGGTGGCAAGGCAAATGTGGAAAGGGGAAGTCAAGGATGAATTTTTGGTCTCTACTCTGAGCCAATGAATTCACAGTGCTGACATTCAATAAGATTAGGAAGCATAGAAGTCACTATAGATTTGGTGGGATTATTATGAATGAAGCTTTATATATTGTAAGTTTGAAAGGCTATGGAATAGTCCAGTGGAAATCTCCAGTAGTCAATCAGCTACATATATGAATATGAAACACACAAGGAAAGATCAGGATGGAGATATGATTAGATGGTCATCGCCTTGTAGATAGTAATTGAAATCATAAATTGTCCACGTAGAATGTGCACTATGAGAAAAGAAAAGAAACTAAGCTGATATGACAATTCACAGGCTCCAGACTAAGACATGCAAAAACATTAACTTCCTTTATTTTTGGAAACATTACATTTTACGCCCTCTCAATAAGCATCCTGGTTGAGTGAATTCCTCTATGAACAGTTACCATTTATTAAGTGCATGTTCTACAAAAGGCATTTATATAGCCAGACACCTAGTAGGCTTCTTCTTGTATCTCTGATGTGAACTGATATCCAGACCATGTAAGATCCTTAGCAATAGACCAAGCTATGCTCAATCTAGAACTTCTGCTAAAAGAGGTAGTGATCTAAACTGGTCATTTTTACAAAAAATGAGACCAAGAGTATGACCTCTGAGAATATCAGGACAAAATGAGAAACTTTTCTCCCTCCCAATAGTTTGTATTGGAGATCCCCTCTTATCTGTTCCCAGGACAACACAAATGTAATTCCATCGCAGCAGTTGCCACTCTGTACTGTATCATCCATTTCCTTGCCATTTTCCCCATGAACTGGAAACATTTGATGGCAGGGACTGTATCTTGTTAATTGCTGTGGCCCAAGGCCAAGAATAGTGCCTGATAGGTAATAAGACTCTTCAAATATTTGTTGAATGAGGAGAGAATGGGTGAAAAAAAAGACGTTTATAGTATCTTCTTCTCCAATGTTCTTCCTGGTATGTTTTTATTAACCTTGTCCTTGTTACTTGTAGGAAAGAACAATTTTGGTAAATTAAAGAAGCCTTTGGGTTCAGAGTGGTGTGCCAATCCCCTGTGTACATCATAGAATCTGGTATCAGGATCCCTGAAAACTTTTGATTCGATAGGAAAAATCAACCATGTAGAAGAGAAGCCCAGTGGACACTAAATATTAAATGCTAATGAGAAAGAAACACCTCAAGCAACAAAACTACTCCTGTGGTATAGTATCTCATAAGTAGGGACTCACAGGCACATTTCTAGCTTGTGACCATGGTAAGTTAAATAACAAACAAGTCAGTACTCCAATTTCCTTAATTATAAAATAAAGATACAATTCTCTTTCAGGCTACTAAGGGTGACTAAAGACATTTGTGTAAAGTACCATCACATGATGATGCAGGCCTACCCTGTACCACATCATGTCAATAATTAGGTGCCGGTGCAGACAAGTCACCTAATAAATGTAATCATTAATGTGGGTTGTGTTTTAAAATGTTGGCCATCACACACAATGCTTTTGTTTTATTGATTTGGTCAATAATGGTTAGTTTCTCAGTGCTGATAAAAATGTGTCATGGGCTTCACCAAACCTTGACAAAGAAAGAAACAGGAGAAGAGGAAAAATGGAAATAAAGAGAGAAAAAGAGAATAAGTGTGTTCAAAGGAGATTACTAACATCATAAAATTGTCAGTGGTTCCCTATTGCAGGAATGTAAATTCTAAGAGGTTAGCAGATTTTCTAGAAACAACCAAAGCATCTAACTTAGGGAATGAGAAACTAGAAAGTGGAATGTGAGGTTTTCATCCTTTGTGCATGTAGAGTTTCTCATCAAGAATGGACAGAATAAGACTGTACATTTAACATGGAAACATCTGATTGTTTGTCCTGACAAATCTTTTGTAGTAAACCATGTAGTGTTCAATATCACTCATCATCAGGGAAATACAAATCAAAACCACTATGAGATACCAACTCACACCTGTCAGAGTGGCCAAAATTAACAACACCAGGGAAAAACAGATGTCGGTGAGGATGTGGAGTAAGGGGAATCCTCTTGCACTGTTGGTGGGAATGCAAACTGGGGCAGCCACAGTGGAAAACAGTATGGAGGCTCTTCAAAAAGTTGAAAATAGAACTTCCTCACAACCCGGCAATTGCACTACTGGGGCACTACTGGGCATTTACCAGAAGGATACAAAAACACAGATTTGAAGGAGTACACGCATCCTCAATGCTTATAGCAGCATTATCGACAATAGTCAAGCTATGGAGAGAGCCCAAATGTCTGTCAACTGATGAATTGATAAGGAAGATGTCATATATATATTGGAATATATATATGAATGTCATATATGTATACATATATATAATGGAATATTACCCAGCCATCAAGAAGAATGAAATCTTGCCATTTACAATGGCACGGATGGAGCTAGAGCACATGATGCTAAGCAAAATAAGTCACTCAGAGGAAGGCAAGTACCACATGATTCCACTCATTTGTGGAATTTAAGAAACAAAACAGATGAACATATGGGGGTGGGGTGAGGAAGAGAAACACAAACAACCCATGAAAGACTCTTAAAAATAGATATGAAACTGAAGGTTGATAGAGGAAGGTAGATGGGAGATGAGCTAGATGGGTGATGAGTATTAAAGAGGGCACACGTTGTGATGAGCAGTGGAGGTTGTAAGTGATGAATCACTGAATACTCCTGAAACTAGTATTCCACTGTATGTTAACTAGAATTTAATAAAAATTTGGAAATCAAATTTTGAAGAATTTTGAAGAACCACTAGTGTTTTTGCAAGAGACTTTATATAGGGAATGAAATAGAAGGTTCAAAATTTTGAACCTGGAGAACTGATTATGTAATTTTATCAAATTGGAAAAGTTAGGAAAGTAAGACAGCCAGTTTCTGGAAAAAAAGTAATGCGTTCAATTTTCCAAATGTTAAGTTGGAGATGAGAGTTTAAAAAAATTTAAAAAGCATTTTGTGGTTGAGTTCCTTTGGGTAATATTTGGTTAGTAGGTTTCTTTATCACAGAACTTCTCAGTACCTTTAATAAACTAAGGTTCAAGAGGAATTTTAAGAGGGAAGACACAGCATATTATTTAAACTTAGTTGATTACAGACCATCTCAATGAGCTTGATGTTCTCTTCTATGTTATAGTATTTACTAAAGTTCACATTTCAGATGCTGTGGCAGTGTCACTCAAGAGGAGTAGAGCCTGGTTTTGAAAGTGATTGGGTTGAGGGCGCCTGGGTGGCTCAGTCATTTAAGCGTCTGACTTCAGCTCAGGTCATGATCTCACAGCTTGTGAGTTCAAGCCCCACATTCGGCTCTGTGCTGACAGCTCAGAGCCTGGAGCCCGCTTTGGATTCTGTGTCTCCCTCTTTCTCTGCCCCTCTCCCGCTCACATTCTGTCTCTCTCTCTCAAAAAATAAACATTAAAAAATTTTTAAAAAGAAAGTGATTGGGTTGATTTTAATGTAGTCATATGTTAAGAAAATATCCTAGGACTCCAGACTCTAAGTCCTGACTGTGAGAGAACTACCAGTTCATAAAGATCGATCCTAACACACAGAGGCAGATATAGGAATCCTGAGATGAAAGCAAGCTCCTTGGTGGCTCAGCAATCAGTGTTATCAAACACCAGTTTGGATGGCCATGGAACTTTCTAGGGCTATTGATATGTTCTGTCTCTTGATCTGAGTGATGGTTACATACTTATGTTTAAGTAAAATTGTCAAGCTGCACATTTAAGAGTTGTAAATTTTGCTATACGTTAGTTAGACCTCAAATTTTTTTTTTTTTTAGGAAAAAGACTAATTGTCCTTGGTTGTCAGAGAAAGCAGTTGGTAAATAAAGAAAACGTTTAAATTATATTTTCTTTATTGACAAAATAAGCAAATCTCATCACCTGTGATACCCCATATGTCCCCCCGCCCACTCTCATGCCTCACACCTTATTAACCAGAAGCATAAAGTTACAAGAGTCCAGAAATTTATCACACAGGATAAAATAGAGTCTGAATAGTGATATTAGTACATCTTAGCCCTTGGTCTTCAAGAAATAATAAGGTTAGCTAAAATCTATTGAGTGCCCAGGAATATAGAGCTCAGCATGCATTAATCCATTTAATCTTCACAATAACCCTGGAATATAGGTACTACTATTTTTCCATAGTACAGATGAAAAAAACTGAGACATAGTAAATTGTCTAGATTATATTAACTCTAGGCAGACTGGCTCCAGCACTGCACTTTTTACTATTATACTGTACAGTCTCTCAACAAAGATGGTCATTGCCATTGAAATCCAAATTTACATAAGAACTATAACATTGTCTCTTTATTGAGAAACCTGGGCTTGCTTCTGTCACACTCAGATCTTCATTTGATCTCTAGACTGTACTTTCTAAGTATGAAGTATGCATTTGGCAGTTAAATTAGAATGCACACCAGGGACGCCTGGGTGGCTCAGTCGGTTGAGCGCCTGACTTAGGCTCAGGTCATGATCTTACAGCTCATGAGTTCGAGCCCCGTGTCAGGCTCTGTGCTGACAGCTCAGAGCCTGGAGCCTGCTTCTGCTTCTGTGTCTCCCTCTCTCTCTGCCCCTAACCCACTCGCATTCTGTCTATGTCTCTCTCAAAAATAAATAAACATTAGAAAAAAAAAATTTAAATGCACACCGGACATGACACCAAAAGCACAGGCAACAAAAGCAAAACAGACAAGTGAGACTACATAAAGCTAAAAAAACTTCTGTACAGTAAAGAATCTGCAGAGTGAAAGGCAGCCTATAAACCGGGGAAAAGTATTTGCAAACCATATGTAGGTTAAGGCGTTAATATCCAAAATATATAAGGCACTCTTGAAACCCGTAGCAAAAGAACAACAGCAACAACAAGAAAACAAATAATCCAATCAAAAAAATGGGCAAAATAGATATTTCTCCAAAGAAGACATACAAATGGCCAACAGGAATATGAAAAGATATTCAGCATTAATAAGCAACAGGTGAGTGCAAATCAAAACCACAATAAGGGGTGCCTGGGTGGCTCAGTCGGTTAAGCAGCCGATTTCGGCTCAGGTCATGATCTCGCGGTCCGTGAGTTCGAGCCCCGAGTCGGGCTCTGTGCTGACAGCTCAGAGCCTGGAGCCTGTTTCAGATTCTGTGTCTCCCTCTCTCTGCCCCTCCCCCGTTCATGCTCTGTCTCTCTCGGTCTCAAAAATAAACGTTAAAAAAAAATTTAAAAACCACAATGAGATATAACCTCACATCTTTAGACTGGCTATTCTAAAAAAAAAAAAAAAAATTACAAGCATTGGAGATGATGTGGAGAAGTTGGGAAAGCAAAAAAGTTCAGCCACTATGGAAAACCGTATGGACGTTTCTCAAGAAGTTAAAAATACAACTATTTCGTGATCCAGCAATTCCATTTCTAGATATATATTCAGAAGAATTCAAATCTGCCCTCAGTGTTCATTTTACCATTATTTGCAATGTCCGATCTATGGAAATAACTTGAATGTTTATTGATGGATAAAAGGATAAGGAAAATGTGGTATATACATACAATGGAATACTATTCAGCCTTAAAAAGGAAGGCAATCCTACCATATGCAACAACATGGTAGAATCTGGAGAACATTATGCTAAGTGAAATATGCCAGTCACCAAAAGACAGATATTGCAAGATTCCATTTGTATGAGGTATCTAAAATAGAAACAGAGAGTAGAATGGTGGTTTCCAGGATCTGGGGGAGAGGGGAAAAGGGAGGAGTTGCTGAACAAATAGTACAAAGGTTTAGTTATGCAAAATGAGTAAGTTCTAGAGATCTATTGTACAACATTGCGCTTATAGTTTACAATATTTTATTGTACACTTTAAAATGTGTGAAGAAAATAGATCTCATGTTCAATGTTCTTAGCACAATAACAAAAAAAAAAGAGGAGCTGTCATTACACATTGTATAATTAGATCATTCCATTTACTCAAGCTTTATATCTCATCCCTCAATGTTCAATAATCTGTTAAACAACAGTAGGCAAATTCTCTTCTCTCAGTCTTCCTTTGTTTAACTCATTGTTATACTTTATAAAGAAGCTCAGAATAAAAACAATAATAAAAAAATTAAGTTAAAGCCCACAGGTGAATCAGGAGAAATTATGAAATCAGCAGCATTTAGTCAACCCTTAAAAGCCTGTCTCAAGTGTCACCTCCTCTGCAAAGTATTCCCTAGATTCCAAGGCTGGATGAATTTCTCCTTCCTCCCTGTTCTTATAGCTATGTGGCTGTGGGCTATGTTAGCATTTATTACACTAAATATTACATTTCTAACTCCACATAAGAGGAAATGTATCATAACCAGCCTTGTATCCCAGAGCATAGCATACCTGGCATATAGTAGGTGCTTAATACATATTTGATTGCTGAAGGAATGAACTTTTAGGGGTGCTTGGAAAGGGTGTTATTTTGTATATAAAGTATCACCCTTAAATTGATGGAGTAGCAACTGAAATTGACAAATACATTAAGATTAGGCATTGGATGGTTGCAAATTAGCAGTCTGCTGTGATAGTCCTTGCTTTTACTAAGCACGAATTCTTTCAGAAAAACTCACAAGGAATTTTTGAAGTCATTGACGTAATTCTTTCAATGTGGGGGTTCTTGCAAACCCCACCCCTACCGATAACTTTGAGTATCTATTAATTTGTTTCTCATTTTAATTTCTACAATAATTGACAGATTAAAGCATTGTATAATTCTATTCCATGCAGCAGTTTAAATATTTGTATTAATGCTTTTTAAAAGCTTATTTACTTATTTTTAATTCCAGTATATTTAGCATACAGTGTTATATTAGTTTCTGGTATATGATATAGTGGTTCAACAATTCTATACATTACTCAGTGCTCATCATGATGAGTATACTCTTAATCCCCTTCACCTATTTCCACCCATCCCCTATCAATCTCCTCTCTGGGAACCATCATTTTTGTTCTCCATATTTACGAGTCTGGTTGTTTGTCTATTTTTCTTTGTTTTGTTTCTTAAATTCCACATATGAGTGAAATCATATGGTATTTGTTGTTGTTTTTTTTTCTGACTGATTTATTTCACTTAGCATTATACCCTGTAGATCCATCCATGTTGTTGCAAACGGCAAGATTTCATTCTTTTACAACTGAGTAATATTCCCTTGTATATATACCATATCTTCTTTTCCCATACATCTATGGATGGACACTTGGGTTGTTTCTATATCTTGTCTATTGTAAATAAGGCTGCAATTTGAGTTCTGGATATTTCCTTAGACCATTCTACCAAACGCCTTTGAGAGAATTACTGGGCCTGTACATGTGCTACTATGCTCAGCCCCTGGCTGATCTTTTGAACTAATTACATTCCTCTTCCCTGCAGCTTCTGAAATCTCAACACATTTCTCAAGCCAGTCATTACTAAATAACAAGATGAGCCTACATAGTATATCTGATGACCAAGATTTATCTGCCCCATACCATTGGTCTGCCTTCCAAGCCATGTTATCCCAATCATTGCCCCTCTCTCTCACTCTGTCATGCATTCCTGAACAACCTAACAAACCTGAATCTGAAAAACTACAACAGTGATGAAGGTTTTCCTTAGTCTCAGGCCTTGAAGTTTCCCCTGCCCTTGGAGTTCTTGTACATCTCAAGGCTCCGGTCTCTTGCCTGAACTCTAAGCCACTTGCATTCCTCTCTTCATGAATATTTTTTCCCATGACATGGCATTGACAATATTTGGTTCTTCACCTCAAGCCACCAAAGTCTTACACACTGGAGTTCAGTAAGTACAATTCCCTGTGCTTCTGAGTCTTCAGGGGGAAAAGAGGAAAAAAACCCCTCTGTGAATGCTCAGAAGACTCCTGTGAAACATGAACAAAATATCTGGGAAAGAATTCTGAGGTCCTACTGAATATAGTGTTCACTCTCTTCATTACTGTTTTACCATGGTGAGTGCCAAATTTGTTCATGGTCCTGATAGGGGTTGGGTCCTCAAGACGTAACATATTCTCAAAACATATTTGATGATGAGAAATACCTAAAAGATGTGATAATTTGTATCTAAGATGTATAATATCCCCAGTTGCAACTCTCCATTCTTTCATTCATGTCTAAGTAGTGCAAATACAACTTACTATATATACAGCCTGAGATTCAAGAAACAGCCACATTTGTTTATGGGCATAAATTAATGTAAAATGAGTCATTTCAGGTCTGTAACAACACTACTTGACTCTTCCTTCCCAGTGCAGCTTTTCACTGAGAAACTGTTGTTCCATTATCCCATGTGATTAAGACTGAGAGTGTCAAAATGGTCGAGTGGTCTAAGACATCAGACTCAAGCTCTGCTTCCCATGTGATTAAGAAATGAGTCATCTGTTCATCATAACTGGCCCACAAAGCAGGCAGTCAGCGTTCTTCCCAGATGCTTCCTATATACGGGTGCAGAGAATGAAGTTTCTCTAATTTGAAATGGAAAGCTGTACCAGCTACATAAGACCCAAGTTGATGACTATAATTCCCACAGAAAGATAAATTCTTGATGGCATTATCAGAGCTATCTAAATCCATGTATACCCAACACATTCTATCCCTGACCTTGTCAATCACATTGGTCAATAGAATTTTTTTTTTGCTTAAAATAGCTTAAAATGGGTTTTTGTCACCAGAAGAAATCTAATATATACATATATATGAAATATACATTATTCATATGACCTATGATCTCCTTAAAATTTGAGAATCTCAAACTGTACATTAAAATATGCTTACTGGAGCTGCTGCTATTTTCCAACTTGCTATACCTAAATTACTCCCTTGAGTTCCTACCACCCAGGACCTAAGCATGGGCTAAGAGGTAAAAGCAAGAACCACCTTAATTAATTCCTCCTCTGGTTTGGTGCCTCCATAAGCCTCTTGAATAAAGTCTTCCTTCCTCTTTTATATCATCCTAACACCATTAACATCCTTACCACTCACTTGGCATGTATAGTCCTACTTTATATTTATATTTATATATTTATATTTATTTATAATGTCTTTCTCCTTGACTAAATTATAAGATTCTCAAGGACAAGGACTCTGTTTAACACTACCTTGAGTCCCCCAAAGCCCAGAGATGAAGGTCTGTCTCAAAATTGGTTTCTTGGGATTTTTAAAACTGTCACATAAAATATTAATTTTCCATAGAAAATTGCTTTAGTTATTTATTGTGATTCTGGAAGTTTCATTAGAGGCAGCAACTGCAAAGTGATTACTAAAACAGATTCTGAGTGAAAAATAGTTTGCTGCTATTGATGTGGGCTCAAGCTTACAATTCTGTAGACTCAGCTTCTTCCAACTAAGCACTCTTCCTAGTTAAATATTCTGGGCAATTGTTCATTTATTTACTTAGTGCCATACAGCTAGAATAACGTTGGGGAATCAAACACTCTGAAGAATGGCTTAAAGTTAACCTGAAATCTCTCCATGCTTTACTGTCACCATTAAAACCTTTTCTGAAATGTCTAAAGTTCCACCTTATAAAGACAAAACATAACTTTTATTTGGTAGAAAATACCAGAGTGTCTTAAGATTATCATTCGGAACATCAAATCTTTTTGTCATTTAGAAATAGAACATATAGATGGTGGACCCACATCTCTATCAGAATATTTATTTTTATCTTAATTAAATTCCTGGTAGGGTTGTTATATTTGAACTTGTTTCTCTCATCTAGAAGTGGAGTGCAGGGAAAAACAATCAAATCAACTGAAGGATTTGCAGATCTACTATACTGTGTTTGGATGGAGTAAACATTCATTCATGAATGAGGTCTTATTTTATATACTGTAATAAGTGTATGATCTCTTGTAACCCCTCAGTTAGCCAGAGTTGACACACGAGATACAAATTCTATTATGCTACAAACACATCGTGGAGATATAAATTTTCCAACACACAAGAAACAGTAGAATTCTCTCGAGACTTAATTTGGTCAGTTTCTATTTGTTATAGTGGGAGGAAGAAGAGACTTTCAGGGGTACATTTACTTTCCATTAGAAAGAAATTTGGAAAAGAATACTACAAAGAGAGCAGCAGAGGAGAGTCTACCCACAAATTTGTGAACAGTGGAAAACAGAAAAAAGGCTAAGTTTTAAACTGATAGTGAGGAGAGCAGAGAAGCAACTTAACTCATACTGCAGAATCCCCAAAGATTCAAGAACTACTGGCACTAGATATCTATCTCTAGAGATGGTATGAAGGTGGGGTTAAAATCAGGATCATTGGTTCCAATTCTGATTAAGAAAAAATTTACCTCCAAGATCCCCTCTCCCTCTTGGGAGAAGATGTAAGTTTATTTTCTGGAGAAGGTAAAATAGAGAGTCCGGCTGGGGGACCCTGAACACAGTTGACAGTGGGTGTCCTAACCTGGAAAAAAAAGCAGACATGTAAAAGACTGCATTTTAAATGTGATTTTCAGCCTTTTGCCCCATTTGGATTCCTGAGTAGTGGCAGCTTGTCATATACCCTCCAGGTCAAAGATTGTAAGAGTTTTCTCTCAGGAATCTGACCGGACAAAAAGAAAGTCTTCAAGATAATAACATTGGAAGCTCTTTAATTAAATGTTTCACTCCATACACAGAGAGCTTTCAGTTGGTTTCTCAGATCTCCACTCTTACATATTATCAAAAAAAAAAAAACCTGGAAAACAACTCTAACATGAATACAGAGGTCAAAACTAACAAGAAAAAGATAAAACATAGATGAAACAAAGAATTAATTTTCATGAAGAAGAAAACAACACATGAGTTATAGTTAATATACAGAGAAATCATAGACAAATGCCGTAGTCATTGGCTATGAACGGGAACATGTATGTACACGCATGTGTGTATATGTGTGCGTGCATATATACATACATATACATATTCAGAAGCAACAGTAAAAATTCTTTATGAATTTAACTGATGGTACAAATGAAAAGTCCAAAGAATCAAAAGGTAGAGTTGAGAAAATTTCTCCAAAAGTCAAGCAATACAACATAGTATGGAAATACAGAGAAAACATAAGATTTCGGGAAGAAGCCAGATGGCCCAAAATCTGATTAACAAGTGTTCCAGCATGGGGACAAAAACGAGGAGAGATAATCATCAAAACTAATCGGAAGAACTTTTCCAAAACTGAACAATATAATTGTCCAAACCCAAAGGGCTGATGAAAAACTCAGCATGATGGAATCAAAAAGCCCTACTCTCTATCAGACATCTCTTCCGTAATACATCAAATCCTCCTGGTCTCCCTTGTCTCTTGATTCAGTCACTGCTATAGCAAACATATATGCCAGGCCCACACAAGCTTCACATATGTCTCACCTCAAGCCTGCACCGCATGCCTCTTGACTCCTGCCCTGAGGTTGTCCACTGTCATTAAAGAGTAAATGACCCAAATCCTATTTGACATCCACACATGTACCTACCCTGAAGCTCAGAGCAAACCTTTCACCAGTAAGAAATGGGAGCTAATGGATAAACTTCTTTCCTATTTCTTACCTTGAATGGATGATCCTGAGATGCAGTCAGTCCAAGGGGACAGCCCCATGATATCAAACCATAGTAGCTCATTTTCATATTGGCTCTGCTTCTTTTCTCCTTCACTCCTCTTGTCTCTCTGATTTCTGGATTTGCGCTACAAGCAAAGTAACTGCAAATAAGCTTTTGTCTCAAGTTCACTTTCTGGGGCATCAATATATAACATCATGAACTTTTAGAACTCTAGAAATAAAGAAAAAAGTTCTAAAGTGTTCTGGAAAGAAACAAAAATAGGTCATGAACCGAGGATCAAATATTACAACAACAACACAAGAAAGCCAGAAGAGAGTGAGGCAAAGCTTTCCAAATTCTGTGAAAAAAAAATTCCAACATTTATATCTATAAACAGAGACCAAAAAAAGGAATTTGAGGAACAGAATAGAAAACCCAGAAATGAACCCACAACTCCATGGTCAACTAATCTTTGACAAAGCAGGAAAGAATATCCAATGGAAAAAAGACAGTCTCTTCAACAAATGGTGTTGGGAAAACTTGACAGCAACATACAGAAAATGAAACTGACTACTTCCTTTTTTGAAATTTTATTAATGTTTATTTATTTTTGAGAGAGAGAGAGAGAGAGAGAGAGAGCAGGGGAGGGGCAGAGAGAGGGAGACATAGAATCCGAAGCAGGCTCTGAGCTGTCAGTACAGAGCCTGATGCAGGGCTTGAATTCACAAACTGTGAGATCATGACCTGAGCCAAAGTCAGACACTTAACCAACTGAGCCACCCAGGCTCCCCACTTTCTTATACCACACACAAAAATAAATTCAAAATGGATGAAAGACCTAAATGTGGGAGAGGAAACCATAAAAATCCTAGAGAAGAACACAGGCAGCAACCTCTTAGACCTCAGCCATAGCAACTTCTTTCTAGACACATCTCCAGAGAAAAGGGAAACAAAAGCAAAAATGAACCACTGGAACTTCATCAAAATAAAAAGCAGTAAAGGAAACAATCAAAACTAAAAACAGCCTATGGAATAGGAAAATACATTTGCAAATGGCATATCTGTTAATAGGTTATTATCCAAAATCTATAAAGAACATAGCAAACTCAACACCCAAGAAACAAATAACCCAGTTAATAAATGGGCAAAAGATATGAATAGGCATCCAGATGGCTAACAGACACATGAAAAGATGCCCAACATTTCTTATCATCAGTGAAATACAAATCAAAACCATGATGAGATACCACTCCACACCTGTCAGAATGGTTAACATTAACAACACAAGAAGCAATGGAAGTTGGTGAGGATGTGGAGAAAGGGGTACCCCCCTTGCACTGTTGGTGGGAATGCAAACAGGTGCAGCCACTCTGGAGAATAGTATGAAGGTTCCCCAAAAAGTTAAAAATAGAACTACCTTACAACCCAGCAATTGTACTACCAGGTATTTATCTGAAGGATAAACACAATACAGATTTGATGGGATACATGCACCTGATGTTTATAGAAGCATTATTGACAATAGCCAAGCTATGGTGAGACCCCAAATTTCCATCAACTAATGAGTGAATAAAGAAGATGTGATATATGTATACAATGGAATATTATTCAGCCATCAAAAATGAAATCTTGACCTTGGCAACAACAACAACGTGGATGGAGCTACAGTGTATTATGCTAAAGGAAATAAGTCAGTCAGAGAAAGACAAAGGCCATATGATTTCACCCATATGTGGAATTTAAGAAACAAAATAGATGAACATATGAGAGTGAGGAAAAGAGAGAGGTAAACAAACCATGAGAGACTCCTAAAGATAGAGAACAAAGTGTGCCCGGGTGGCTCAGTCAGTTAAGCATCTGACTCTTGGTTTCAGCTCAGGTCATGGTCTTGTGGTTTCTGAGACTGAACCCCACATGAGGCTCTGTGCTGACAACATTGAGCTTGCTTGGGATTTTCTCTCTCCCTTTCTTTCTGCCCCTCCTTTGCTTGTGCTGTCTCTATCTCTTTCAAAACAAACAAACAAACAAACAACAAACATTTAAAAAAGAGAATAAACTGAGGGTTGAGGGAGGGAGGGAGGGAGGAGATGGGCCAGGTGGGTAATGAGTATTAAAGACAGCACACGTGATGAGCACTGGATGTTGTATGCAAGTGATGAATCACTGAATTCTACTCCTGAAACCAATATTGCACTGTATGTTAACTAACTAGAATTTAAACTGAAAAGAAAAAGATAGTAGACTTAAAGACAGTGCAATATAAATTCTCCAAATTGAAGCATAAACCAATGAGAGGCGAAAAGGAAATAAGTTGTACTGTTGTGAAGCTGTTACATTATATGTGAAGTTTTATTATATAATTTGAAGATAGACTGTGCCAAGTTTAAAATATATATTGTAAAGTTTAGAAAACACTTTAAAATATGAAATGGAGATATTGCTAATAAGTCACTAGTGGAAATAAAATGGAAGAGCAAGAATAATGAATTATTCTTTTAAAAAAAGGAGGAAAAGAATAAATAAACAGGTAGGACAGACAAAAAAACAAGGTGCAAATTGTTAGATTTAACCTCAAACATATCCTTAAATACACTATATGTAAGTATTTTAAGCTCTACAATTAAAAGGCAGAGATTGTTGCACTGTATAAAAATGCAAGATTCAATGATAAGCCATCTTCAACAAATCTACCCTAAATTAAAAGACACCACTAGTTTAAATGCTATTAAATTAGAAATAAATAATAAAAATTGCCAAATATTTGGAAATTACACAATACATTTATAAGTAACCTAGGAATTTAAGAAGAAATCACAGAGAAATTAAAAAGTATTTTTAGCAAGATGAAAAGGAAAATGCACATCAACATTTGTGAGATGTAGTGATACATAGAGATATGCTGTCCAATACACTAGCCACAAGCCACATGTAACTATTTACATTTTAATTTTAATTATTTAGAATTAATAAAAGAAAAAATCATTTCCTAAGTTATACTAGCCATATTTTAAATTACTCAATAGCCTTTTGAGGCTAATGACCACCTTATTGAACTATACATAGTACATTTTTGCCATCACAAAAAGATCTACTGGCCACACTGTATTAGAGGAAATGACCAATCATTAAATAACTATTGTAAGGAAAAATATCCAAAATCAATGATCTAAACTTATCCTTTGAGAAACTAGAAAAAAAAAAAACCAGCAAATTAAACCCAAAGTAAGTAGAAGGAAGGAAATGACAAAGATAAGAGTGGAAATCAATGAAACAGGAAACAAAGAAAAGGCAGTGAAATCAAAAGCTGTACTTTAAAGTGATCAATTAAATTGATAAATCCCCAGGTAAACCAAACAAGTAAAAAGAGAGCAGAAACAACTTACTAATATTGGAAATGAAAGGGGATTTTACTATAGATCATGCAGACATTAAAAGAATTATAAGGGAATGTTATGCACAAATTTATGCCAAAAGATTCGATAAACTAGAGGAAATAAAAAAAATTCCTTGAAAAGCACAAATTACCAAAACCAACTCAAGAAGAAATTTTTAAAAAGTAGCCTTATATCAGTTAAAGAATTGAATTCCAATTTAAAACTTCTTCAAACAGAAAATATTATTGAATGAATCAAGCAATATGTAAACAGGACCATGCACCATGACTAAGTGGTATTACTTCACAAATTCATTCCAGAAATGCATAACATTTTAAATGTCAATTGAAATAAATAATTGTATTTACAGAATAAAAGAAAAAATATACTGTCATACCAATAGATATAAAAACAACCATTTGGTAAGTCTTAATAACCATTCACAATAAACATTCAGCACTCTAAAATAAAAAAAAAAGAGTTTTTGAGCTAAATCAAATGCATTTACAAACAACCTACAGCTAATTTAATGGTAAGAGACTGAATGCTTTCCCTTTAAGACTAGGAATAAGACAAGATATCACTCTTACCAGTTCCATTCAATTGTTGTCCTAGAGGCCCTAGCCAGTGCAGTAAGGCAAGAAAAATAAATAAAGGCATACATATTAGAAAAGAAAAGTAAGCCTGTCTTTACTTGCAGATGATATTTTTATCTATGTATATACATACTAAGAAATCTAATAAAAAATCTCCAGTAAGTAACAAATAAATTTAGCAACATCTCAGGAAATATTATTAATACACAGAAGTTAATTATGTTTCTAT
Organism: Felis catus; assembly: GCF_018350175.1. Taxonomy (NCBI): domain Eukaryota; kingdom Metazoa; phylum Chordata; class Mammalia; order Carnivora; family Felidae; genus Felis; species Felis catus. The sequence goes on from NC_058375.1 coordinate 147,300,550, forward strand.
ATTCAGCAATAAACAATTAGGATGTAAAATTCTAAAAAAAATTACCATAACTTCTAAAACATTTAGGAGTAATTTTTTTTCAAGAGTTATGCATGATATCTACCCTAAAAACTAAGTTATATCACTGTGAAAAATTAATAAGACCCAAATAAATAAGTATGCTCAGATAGGAACACTCAATATTTTTAAGATACCAATTTCCCCAATTATATTTATTGCAATCCCAATGAAAATCACAGCAGACATTTTGTTTGTTTGTTTTGTTTCAGAAATTGGCAGATAGCCAAAAGACTGTATTGGGATGAAAAAAACCCACAACATTTGAAGGATTACACATACCTGATTTTAAGACTTATTATAAAGCCACAATAATCAAGAGAGCTCGCTACTGGTAAAGGGTAAACATATAGATAATGCAACAGAGGTAGACCCCATATATATGGTCAGACGGTCTCTGACCAAGGTGCTAAATTAATTCAGTGGAGGAAAAGACTTTTCAACAGATGGCACTAGAACTGGGTACCTCTATGGGTAAAAACGAGTCTTGTATCACACATCACATGAAAAAATTAATTTGAACTGGACTATAAGCCTAAATGTAAAACCTAAAAGTATACCACTTCTAAGGAAAAATACATGAGAATCTTTGAAATGTTGGAATAGGCAAGGATTACTTAGGACACAAAGAGCATGATAAAAGAAATGTAACAAATTAACCTTCATACATATTTAAAACTTCTCTTTGAAAAATGAACTAAAGAAAATGATAAGGCAAACCACAAACTGCGAGAAAATATTCACATATCTAAGAAAGACATTACATCCAAAATACATGCCAAACTTAAATAATTCAGTAATAAAAAAACCAAACAGAATGGGCAAAACATTTTAACAAAACCCTTAGGGGGAAAAAAAACACACAGAAAGGTCCTTAAAGCATGAAACAATTCTTAACATCATTAGTCATCAAGGAAATGCAAATTAAATCACAATGAAATACTTTCACTTCACACCTACTAGGATAGCTAAAATAAAAGACTGACAATGCAGAGTGTTGGAGAGAATGTGGGCAACTGAAACTCGCATACTTTTTAGATGGAATACAATGTGATATTAGCATGTTCTTATGCAGTTCAACATAAACTTAACATTTGACTCAACAATTCTACTGCAGAAGAAATGAAGACATATAACTACATAAAGACTTGTACATAAATGTTCACAGATTTATTTGTAATAGCCAAAATTTGGAAATAGCCAGAGATGCTCAACATCTGGTAAATGGATAAAGAAATTGTAGTACATTCATGCAATAAAATACTGTATAATAAAGGGAACAATTATTGGTGCACGAAGCAACATGGGCAATCTCAGAAACATTAGTTTGAGAGAAAATAAACCAGAGAGAAAAGAATACATACAGTAGGATCACATTCATATGAAACTTTAGAAAAGACAAATCCAATCTATGGGGATGGAAAACAGATCAATGGTTATCTATACTTAAATTGTACGTAAGGATTGACTGGGAAGAAGTACAAGGCTATCTTTTATGGTGATGGAAATGTTCTGTATCTTGAACGTGGTGGCAGACCTGCACATGTATACATTTTTCAAAACTCATTGCTTGCACAGTTAAAATGCATTTATTTTATTTTATGAAAATTATTGATTAAAGGCCTAAATCAAAATTTTTAAAGGGTGACCAACGGAGAGACAAAAAGGGAAGAAGAAAAGGAACTTGTGAAATGAGAGAAGAAAAGAAAATTATGACCAAGTTAGGAAAAAGAAAATTGGAAAAAAAAAAAAAGAGTGAAATGGAGGGAGTCTCAAATTAACTCTTACAGGGATCCTTGCCATGGGATTGGTACTTAACTATTTCCTTGAATTCTCACAACATTCCGCAAGTTACAGATAATTATCTTCATTTTATCTATGCGGAAACTGAGACCCTGAGAGATCATACACTTTTCCAAATTTTCAGATTTTTGTGAGCGCTCCCAAACTCTATCACGTTACTAACATCCTTTGGAAGTCAATTTTCATTGGGTTAGTTCTCCAGATGCTGAGATGGAGTTTGTGTGCAGAGTATTTATCAGGGGTCAAATTCTGTGGGAGGAAGAAAGAAGTAGGATTAAGCAGAAAGAGAAGTCAAACTAAAGTGCAAGCCCAACAAAGCCTCTGCTAATGCCTGGCCAGGGGTGGGGGGTGGGCGTGCTGAAGAGCATATGGACCCTCAGAGTGTCCCATGTCACATCTGTTGTCATTCAAGTCTGCAGGGGAGTCCTGTCCTAGAAATCACCCATCTTTCACTGAAGTGATTTCAAGAGAAGAAAGGAAGGGAGAAGGAATGGTATGAATAACCATAATAACAAAAATAGTTGCTAGTATGTTTTATACGCACCATACATGTTTTAATTAACTTCATTTAAAACTCATAACAACACTTTCAGGTAGATACCACTTTTTAATCTATACTTGATGTCATAGGAACTGAGGCAGAGAGAGATTTCACTCCTAGCCTGAGACCACATAGCTAGTAACTAGAAATGTTAGGACAGGATCCCACAGTCTGGCTCCAGACTGTGCTTTCCCAGCATAAAAAAAAAAAAAAAAAAGCCCTTTTTAGTGGCATACTGTAGATATACTTGATCAAGCACCACCTGGAGTCCCATAGCTCCTTCTCAAATAAAAGCCACCCACTGAAGTCTTTAGGTTGTTCTTCCATTTAAAACAAGAACCTTCTGTTGTATACATCTTTCTCCTTTGGCAATAGATTCTGACCTACTTGGCCTTGAAGCCAACAGCTTTGCATATAGGAGACATCTACGGTATCTGTAAGCTGCAAGGAAAAAAAAAATAGCTAAAGCAAAAAACCACCTTGAGGGAAACTAGAGTGAATTTACTTTGAATTTGAAATAAAGGGTTTTGGGTGCTAATACCCTGCCTCCATCAAGCCCAGATTGGTCTGTAACACAATCTGACTCTTGAATACTTAAAAATAGAGATAATTGAACACCCCACGCTATGATGTGGGGCCTTGAAATTCAGTGCTGAATTCGATGGTGGGAGTGCTGATTTGCATTAACTTAGTCATGCCCACCTCATCAACTTAGATAACTGATGTTAGGTCCCTAGAGTTTCCTAGGAACCTACGTGTTCTTGGGAACACATCAGATTAGGAATCAGACCAGGATTTTATTCCAAGTTCTGCATTTAACTAGTTCTCTAACATTAGACAATTTACCAGTTTCTCTGAGCTTCCTTCATCCATAGGCTTTGGAACTTGGAATGGATAAGGTCCCTTAGCAGCTAATTCTGCAACTCAAAATAAATGAAAGATATATCAGGTGATAATGGGTGCCATAAGGGTAAGTGAAGCAGGGAAAGAGGAACAGAGAAGGGTGGCATGAAGTACTATTTTAGAAAGAGCAACTAGAAAAGACTCCTTGTTAAGATGAATTTTGAGCAGAGATAGAAGTAAAGGAGGGAGCTATTTAGCTATAAGAAGGAAGAGTGTTCCAAGTAGAGGGAACAGAACAGGCAAAGATCCTGAGATGAGAACATACTTAGAATATTTATGGAACAACAGAGCAACCAGTGCTCCTGGAGCCCAGTCAGCAAAGGGAAGAGTAGAATCTGGGATTATATCTTAGAGGGTGCAGGTTATAGGGTTTTGGAGCTAAAGTAAAGACTTTGACTTTGACTCTGAATAGGATGGGAAGTTCTTAGAGCATCAGAATAGGTGATCTGACTCATGTTTTAGAAGGATCACTCTGGCTGCTCTGTGGACATAGATTGTAGGAGGGTGAAGGTGGAAAGAGAGAAAACAATTGGGAGTCTATACTAATAATCCAGGTAAAAAATGATGATGGCTTGAATGAGAGTGGTAGTAGAACTGGCAAGAAGCGGTCAGATTCTGGATACATTTCAAAGACAGAGACAGCATGACGCATAGACGTAGGGGGTTAGAGAAAAAGAGTCAAGGAGGACTCCAAGGCTCTGACTTGAACCACAGGTTGAATGAAGTTGCCATTCACTGAACAAGAAGAGGCCACTGAAATATGTTAAGTTGAGGAGGAGGGGCCAACATGATCACATTTGTTTGTCCAAAAGATCATTCTGTCTGCAATATGGAGAATGGATTGGAGATGGACAAGAGTGGGTATTAGGTGACTAGTTAGGAAACTAAGTAGGTAGTCCTATTTTAACAGTTTCATTCAGCAATTATAGATTTATATAAATGAATATTCAAAAAAATAAAATGCACTAACCTGGTGACTTCAGGAAATTACTTAGGAAGCAGGGTAATATGGTACCTTAAATTTGATGTAAGAAACATATTTAGTAGATAATGAGATAGTATTCATTCAGAAATGGGAAAAAAATTGTGATGATGGTATGCAGATACTAAAGTTTAGAGAAGATATTCTACCACACTGCCTGTTTGAAGCCTGGCTGATTTGGTGAGATCCTTTGAGTGTGTCAGTCATACTTTGGGGCTTACACCCAGCCCACAAGCTAAATTATCACACACTGTCCTAGGAAATTTCCTTTGCTTGAACAATAGCTGCATTTGTCTTCTGTGACCCAGTCACTGGGTATGGCAGATGGGACCAGGCAGGGACTACTCAGATCTTCTCTTCTGGAGTGCAGACTTAGGATAATGACAGCAAACTAGTTCCTGTGGATGGATTGAATGATAGTCTGTAATCTCAGGAGCTGAAGGTGGTCATTGTCTGCTCTGTGGTATGGAGAATCAGAGGAAGCTGACTGCATGAGAAAACAAAAGGGAGCAAATGTGTGGAGAGGGGCTGAGACAACACAGAGGACTAATAGATTTTCAGCATCTAGTTCTGGTTCCTTCCTGAGGCCCAGTGGCCTTTGCATTGGATCCTAAGACATTCTGCTACAGTGATAAGAAATACAACTTTTTAATTTAGCTCTTTAAACAGAGCTAAATTTTCATTGCTAAAAAAAAGTCATACCTAATGGCTATTTTCACACTCAAGAAACAGTGGATTAAAAGTTTTATTTTTCTTTATGACTACCTATGACATTCTTAAATTTTCTGTATCAAAACCTGTCACTCCAACAAAAGAAAGTTCTACGTTGTCTAGTTTGGGGAGAGGATTCATATGGCTTTAGACTAGCTTATGGAACCAGTAAAAAGAAGGATTCTGATGGATGAAATGAAAGCAAAATCGGTTGAGAGAAAAATTAACAAAAGAGGAAGCAATAATCCCATTTAGGAAGAAGAAAGAATGAGAGCCCCCCTAGAAAGAAATCAGTGATGAGGTTTCAAAGAAATTATTTTAAGTGAGAAATTTGATCAAAGTATGTTTTAAAATTAATTTAATAAAAATCAGAAGACTTCACATCACCAACACTATTTGAATTCCTACATTGTATGAAAGTAAGGGACATCACATCAAATTAGGGAGTCTATTTTCACATGAAGAAATGTTTTGATGCTTGTACTTTAAAAAAAATTAGGGGCGCCTGGGTGGCGCAGTCGGTTAAGCGTCCGACTTCAACCAGGTCACCATCTCGCGGTCCGGTAGTTCGAGCCCCACGTCGGGCTCTGGGCTGATGGCTCAGAGCCTGGAGCCTGTTTCTGCTGAGTCTCCCTCTCTCTCTGCCCCTCCCCCGTTCATGCTCTGTCTCTCTCTGTCCCAAAAATAAATAAATGTTGAAAAAAAATATTTAAAAAAAAATTATAAGTATGGTGTACTAGATTCTTTCCCCTCATCCCTGACCCCACCTTATCCTTTTTAGCCATGGAGATTTTCCCTCTTCAACCCTACAAATCTCCAAAGGAAAAAAGCATATGGCTGACAGAAATATTATAGAGCCCACCAGAGTATATAAAACTGCCACAGACTGTGCAATGTAAAACAGTGATCTAGTTCTCTACTACAGGTAAAACATATTTTATTTTCTTTTGTTTGTTTAGTACGATGAAGCGAATAAAATGAGAGAAAAGCAATGAGCCATGTTGTTTGACTGACATAATGGGATTTAACAGATTATGCATAATTTTGAAATTTTTCTACTTTTTAAAATAATGCATTTGAGAAATGCTGACCCAAACAAAATTTGAATGAAATATGTTTTTTAACCTAAGTTGAAGTTGGGGAGAGATCAGTCACAACTGCATCCAGCTCTTGTGCAAGACTGTTTGGCAGTCCAGTCTGGATGGAGCGAAGATGGTTTAAGACTGAGGGATAGGACAGGATAGGCTGTGAGGTACATTACTTAATAATTCCTTAAAGCTGAAAATTTAATGTTTTGTTTTGGAGGCTACAAAATAAGTAGATGTGAACATCAAAATGGCCATAATGTTAAAATGGCTGCATCAAAATGTCACCTGACCATCCGGACTGGGTAGTAGCTATCAGTAGGTCAACGCAGAGCTTGCAGCCTGGAAAGCAGTAAGGTTCCCACCTATGTTTCAGTTGTCCCTACAGCATTTTTCAAAAATGTGATCATCATATTTGAAAAATATAAAAATCTCAATATAAAATTTGGTTTTAAACTTCTCTTAGAACACAGGATACTAAAACTCTGGGCCCTTACTTTCAGATGGCATTCTGGATCTGAGCATGGGCTGCCTAGGTTTGGGTGACATGCTATCTCCTTAAGTCCACCAGCTGCCAGGGCTCCATTTGGGTTCACGTCACTCATCTCTGTACCTCCCTGCTTTCTCCAGTCATCTGAGTTTGCAACCCCTGACCCTGAGCCTCAAGCCCTGTGGTGAGGGATGTAAATATACCTAATAGTGAGGCAGGTGCTACTTCTCTCCGACATATGTAACCATATGATGGCTCAGTGATGGCACATATTCCAATTTTGCAAGCGAATTTGGAAATTTGTATTTCTACACAGTATCTTTCCATATAAAAATATTAGCTACAAACTCACTTTTTAAATACTGACAACCATATAAAAACACATCTGTGAACCACAAGCCTGTGCCTGCCTGGTTGCCATTCTTCCCTGAACTACAGGAAAGAAGTCTACATCAGAAAGTCTGTGATATTTGAACAGCCCTAGCATGGCTCCATTTCTATAAATGCTGGTGCAGAAGTCAAATTGTAGTTTTCCAAGGGAAAATATAGCTTCCTTGATTTCACATTTTCCAAGCACTCACTGTACACAAGGCTCTCAGCGAGACACTGTAAAAAGGGTGGATATATAAGTGGGACAAAACCACACTCATGCCTTTAAGGAGCTGACAATCAACCACATCTTTGGCATTAGTGACAAATGTGAGAAGTTTGTGTTCAGCTACCTTGCTCTTCAATTCCAGTATTGCCTTTTATCTAATGGACTCCCAGAAAATTCCAGTGTTCTGTTACTCAGGTGCTTCTCTCCTTCCTCTCCTCCTTCTCCTTCTCCTTCTTCTCCTTCTCCTTCTCCTTCTCCTTCTCCTTCTCCTTCTCCTTCTCCTTCTCCTTCTCCTTCTCCTTCTCCTTCTCCTTCTCCTTCTCCTTCTCCTTCTCCTTCTCCTTCTCCTGTCCCTCCTCCTCTCCTGCCCCTCCCCCTCCTCCTCTTTCTCCCCCTCCTCTTCCTCCCCCTCCCCCTCCCCCTTCCCCTTCTCCTGCCCCTCCTCCTCCTCCTCCTTGTACTATGGCAGCAAGTACACAGCACTACAAGTTCACCATACTACACTACAAGTACCACTACAACAAGCACTACTACTCCTACAATAGCTGCTACCATCATATGTTGTGTCTTTATTTTGTGTTAAGCACTTTATATGAACAATTTCTAATGTCCACAACAATCCTACCAGATAGGGGCTAACTCATTTTACATATGGCTCAATTAAGTTAATCAACTTTCTTGAGGTCATAGTGTGATATTCTGATTTATAATAAGAAATATGTATTTGTTCTTTATCCACATCCCAGAAACAGTGCTCCTGAACTCCTTGGAATTTCCTATAATGAGAAAAATAAAGGGGACTTTTCCTATGTTAATGAGGTGATGTTTTGGAAAGCATCTAAGGATCTGGCTTGTTGACAGAGGAGTCAACCATGTGATTGGAGGGTTAGAACTCTTGGCCCCAGTCAGTTAGAACTGCCACCCTCATACACACACCTCCAGGGAGGGGAGAGGGGCTGGAAGTTTGAGTTTGATCACTAATGGCCAATAATTAATCAATCGGGCCTATGTAATGAAGTCTCCATAAAAGCTCAAAAGTATGGATTCAAGAGCTTCCCAGTTAGAGAACACATGTAGATGAAGGAAGAGTGGCACCCCAGAGAAGGCATGGAAGTTCTGCACCCTTTCCCCACCCCTTGCCCTATGCATCTCGTTCTTCCGGCTGTTCTGTTTTATATTCTTTTATAATAAACCAGTATCCTACGAAGTAAAATGTGTCTCTCTTCTGTAGGCTGCTCTAGCAAATTAATCAAACCCAAAGAAGGGGTTGTTAAAACCAATCATCTATGGTTGGTGGGTCAGAAGCACAGGCGACAACCAGGACTTTGGATTGGATCTGAAGGGGGGTGAGGCAGTCATAGGAATGAGCCCTAACCTGTGTATCTGATGTTATCTCCAGGTAGTGTCAGAACTGAGTTCAATTATAGGATACCCAGCTGGTGTTGAAGAGTTTGCTCGGTGATTGGGGAAAAAACCCACACATCAGAATCTAATTGATGAACACATATTGTAATTAGTAATTTAAAAAAAGGGACTGAAATACAAGACTGTTGGAAACTTTACACCATACTGCTTTAGATAACATTTATCTTACTACCAAAATTTTCCATCTCAATGGCCCATTACTTAGGACAAACCCGCCCTTTAAGTATTAAACAAATCAATTAGGTTCATTTTGTAGAATGTTACAAATTAAGTCTTAAGTTATATTTTCCCTAAATAATGTTTTATTTTTTAATGTTTATTTTTGAGAGAGAGAGAAAGAGAGAGAGCAAGTAGGGGAAGGGCAGAGAGAGAGGATCCAAAGCAGGCTCCGCACGGACAGCATAGAGCCCGATGCAGGGATCGAACCCCCAAACAGTGAGATTATAACCTAGCTGAGGTCGGATGCTTAACAAACTGAGTCACCCAGAAACCGCCTAAATAATGTTTAAAATAAGATCTTCCATGCCTTAATTTACAGAAGTGATTAATGAAAGGAATTTCAGTCATTACTGTGGTTTTGTTTTATGCTACTATTTTTGCACCTGTAACACTTCTAAAGTCATGCCAGATTTGTGGTCATATACAATACTGGCATCAGAATTACTCGGTAGGTAGAATCTGGAATTCAAAGGTGGGGTCAGCAGATTTTTTTTTTCTGTGAAGGACCAGAGTTTTCTCTGAAGGACACAGCTTTTATCTATCTATCTATCTATCTATCATCTTTCTTTCTTTCTTTCTTTCTTTATCTATTTATTTATTTTTGGCTTTGTGTGTCGTACAGTCCCTTTCAAAATTTTTCTATCATAACTAATCAACTGCTGTTGTAAGGCAAAAATAACCACAGACAAGAGTATACAATTGGGAGTAGCTGTGTTCCAATAAAACTTTATTTATAGACAGTGAGGCGTAATTGGCCTGAAGTCTATAACTTGCCCACCACTTATCTAAATTTGGCCTCATACCAGCTCTGTCACCATGGTGGGGGAGGGTCACTTAAACTTTATTAACCCTGCTTTCTTCATCAGCAAATATGAGGATATTGCTTCCATTTCAACTGACTTGAAAATATGATAAGGAAGAATAAAATTAGATAATTTACATAAAATCACTTTGTAAACTGCCTAGTGCCAGAGTAATTGTTTAATAATGAATACACAAACATTGAGACTTATCCAACTAATATTAGACCTCCTGACAAACTATTACCTTTATTCTCTTCTATCCCAGTCCCCTACCTATTGATCCCTGTTCACAGTTCCTCCAACACACACACACACACACACACACACACACACACACACACACACACGCAAATACTACATCCCTAGAACTGTATTCCTACCTGCTTCAGCTGTACCCTAGAGCCTTCTTTTCTCACACACCCACCAGGCTTAATTTTTACATGTTCCCTCTCAGCTGTCCCTCTTCAGAGTGGACCACTAATGGCAGAATGAATATCATGACTGGGCCAACATGCTTTCTAAAAGGAGTGATTTATAGTTAAATGGCTTGTTCCAAGATGCCCTTGGAGCATCTGGCAAGAAAAGTCTAGAAATTCAAGTGGAGTGTGTGATTCTTTATAGAGTACATTAAATTACTTCTGAGAAACTCACTTATTGCCCAAAACAGCAACTCAGCTCTAGAAAATTAGATGTTCAGGCTTAAAGGATGCATGTGAAGCTACTTGCACACATAGAGTTGCATTTATACAGTGGGAGCCACTGGCAGTGTGCAAAGGCAGGTGACCTTGGAAGAAAGACTGAGTCTGGACCCAGCATACCGCCTGCCAGTTGCTAAAATGAACAAATTAAAAGCAACAGTAGGTTCACGGCAGCGGTGTGCTAGTAAATTGGGAAAGCAAGAAAGCAAGCCAGCCCCATTTGTAGCATTTAATCCATTTCCATCATGTGAATACTCCCACCACAGATGGTATCAAGCTACCAGTGATTTAAGAACCAGCTCACAAAACTGCTGGCTATTTCACCATTACTTGTTCCTACCAGCTCTGGCACATCAATGGCTCCATGTCTTAACTATTGAGCTGTTTAGGTAAAAGTTTACCTCTACTAGTGCCTAGAGGAATGAACTCCTCCACCCCCGCCCCCACCCTACCCCCCCACACACACCACCAATTTTATAACCCAGTCAAGATTAGTTCAGAGGCAAAGCTTTTTCTGCATTTCTTGATCCTTGATCCCAAGAAATTATGAAGATAATAAGCTCTTCCTCTGCATGAAATAGCATCAGTTAATAAACTATTTCATTTACACACACACACCCCTTAGTATTTTCTTCATGAGCTAATGACTATTTCCTCCCCTAAATTATGTACTCCATATGTTCTTTTGTACATATTAGATTTTTTTTTTTTTTTTTGAGAAAGAGAGAGAGAGCACAAGCAGTAGACGGAGAGAAAATCTTAAGCAGGTTCCACGCCCAGTACAGAGCCCAACGCAGGGCTCAATTTCACAACTCTGAGATCGTGACCCAAACTGAAATCAAGAGTCTGATGCTTAACCAACTAAGCCACCCAGGCGCCCCTCTTAGGATAATTTTTGACAGGAATCTCAGTCGTTGCTATCCAAAGTGTGGTTCTCAGATAAACAGTACCACATCACCTGTGGGCATATTAAAAAGCAGAATTTCAGATTGCACTCCTGATGAATCAAAATCTGCATTTTAACCAGATTTCTATATACATTAAAGTTTGGAAAATGCTGTTCTGTGCTCCCTTCAATTTACACCTAGGAGATAGATAAAAACCCTGATGAATTTTGCTGTTTATCATATCACAAAAACAAATAATCCATCTTGCTTTTTTGTAGTGATGATTTGAAAGATTCTATATATACGGTTTTTTCACTCAGATGTAAAAATATTTCAGAATCAGCCTGATTTAAAACACGAAAGCAAACTGTCCTTTGCAGAATCATAACAGCGTACTCAGGTATCTATCAAAACTAAGGCAAATTAGAGAGATGTTCTTGTCTGGGTTCCAACTGTCCTTTTCAGCTTTATGTCTGTCATTTAATTGCATGCTCTGATAGAAAGAATACTGCCCCTCCCCCAAGATGTCCACATTCTAATTCCCAAAGCCTGTGACTATTTAACCTCCTATGGCAAATGGGACTTTACAGGTGGAATTAATTGAGGATTTTGAGATGGGAGAGTCTCCAGGTGTGCCCAATGGAATCACAAGCTTCTTAAAAGGGAGAGACGAAGGCAGGAGAGTCAGAGATGTGACCATGGAAGCGGAAGAAGGAGCGTTGCAGAACTGCGGACCAAGAACTGTGGTCTCTAGAAGCTGAAGAATGGGAAAACAATTCCTTTCTACAACTTCCAGAAGAAACGTGATCCTGCAGACACCTTGATTTCAGCTCAGTGAAGCCCGTTTGAGACTTCTGATCTCCAGAACTGTAAGGTACCAAATTTGTGGTTTTTTTTAAGCCCTAGGTTTGTAGTAATTTGTTACAGAAGCAGTAGGAAACTAACACAAATGCCTTTCTCCCTAGTTAGACTGTGAGCATTTCAAGAGCATGACTATGTCCTCTATATTTTGACTGACTACAGAGCCTAACCAGAAGGTTTTTCATGCAGGTTTGGAGAAGAAATGAGTGAAGAGGTAGTAATCCATTCTCCTACAGTACAGCTAAATCTGATCTCATTCTTTACCTAATTAAAACATTTCAGTGGTTTTCCATTATCCTTACACCCTTGACAAGACTACAAGAGCTGCATGCCAGACCTATGCCCTTTGGTCTAGCCTTGCCTCCAGCACTCCCAACCATGTCGGCTATTTTTCATGTTTTAATCTCTCCCCTCCCCTTCCAGCTCCTCTGTATTTGGTTAACTTCCATTTCTTCCTTCAGATCTCAAGCTCATCCTTCTTTGCTTAACAGATTTCTTTTATAGCACTTTCTTTTATAGCATGTACTTGCATTTGTAAATATAAAAAGTTCTCTCTCCAACACTGGATTCTAGTTCTATGAGAGCAGAGGCCATGTCCGTTGTATATTCCAGTATCCGGCATAGAGCAGGGACCCAGTAGGTTTTTGGTGAATAAAAAATATTTGTTGAACAAAGAGTATAAAGATCATGTGTAAAAGAAAATGCTTTCATGATTTGAGCTTCTAAATCCTAAAGAATTATGCATTAGAGAAACAAATCTTAAAAAAGGAATTTTGCAAGTGTCTGTAGTACACAGTTATTTATTGTCTTGATATTGCAGCTACTGACCACAATCTAGAATCTTCTACACCGAGCTACTACACATACTTAATGAGAGTTAATATAAGTCTGTTAAGGAGCTGCTAAATGACAGTTGAGGTCCTTTAATCAACATGTCCTTCTATGATTATTCCATGGAGCCAGTAATATGCTAGATTAATTGTATATATTTCTTCCTAATTTTTTGTTCAGGTATTTTATGTTGGTAGCTTGAAATCTGCCTTGGTGAGGGTATTTACACCACAAAAATGAGCAAGTGCTTCACATTGGGCCCCTTTGATCTTTTTTTTCCTCCCCTCCTTTCCTCTGTCCCCTCACCCCCTCACCAGTTGTTAAATATGTGCCTACATACTACATACTTAAAGTGTTTTCTTTCAGAGGCTTATCATGGTTCAGAGCCTAACATAAGCCTTGAGGCATTACTGGAAAATTCTATGGTGGCACCAACTCTAAATTAGTGGTCAGGTCACACATGGAGCTCTCACACCTCATTCTGTCAAAGAACTCCCAATTTCTCCACAGTCAAAATCAGCTGTGTTTAAGTGGCCTTTGATTCCCCCTAATAGTAAGTCTTCTTCAAATTCAAATGTAGCACTTTTTCTTGATGAAACTGGGTATCAGGTCTTACTGGGCTGTGAAGTTGTCAGAAGGAAAAAAGGAGAGGACAAATCCCAAAGACTCTACATTCACAATTTGTATATTTCCATCACTTAATATTATAATCTAATAGATGCATGAATATGGGCTCAAAGGATTTAGAACCTATGGTAAAAACTGGGCTTAAGTATTTCAACCTATATCTCCAAGGTCCTTCTGGTTTTGGTCAAGCAAAATGCAAATAATTGACCCCATAAAGGTCTTGCACTCTCATTAGGAATATAGACTGGACCCCTGCTGAGCCCTATCTTTAAGTAGTTCTTTTCCCTTAAGATGAACAGGCTTATGTAAGTGGTTCTTAAGACTTTAGTTTATTAAGATTGATATGATTTAGTAAATGTTTTAAAAGGATAATAAAGTACATAGTCTCTCTAAAGCCTATCCGTGTTCTATACATAGTAGGGATTTACTAAATAATAGAGAATGATTTTAACCAATTTCTTATGTGTCTATTAGTATCCATTAATACAAGTGAACTACAGTTTTTGTGTCTTAACCATTTCTACCTGTTTGAATATCATACTCTTCCAGCCAAGATTTTTAAATGCTCCTAAAGTGCATGGAGAGAACATTGCACTAATACGAAGTTAATCAATAGATAAAAGAACATGTCTTTATAATCTATCTTCACGTTCCTAAAACCATATGGATAAAATTAAAATCAAGAAAATCTATTACTAGTCTCACTTACACTTGAACTAATATCACCACTTAAATGGATCACCAGATGTTTCTAAATACTCTGATAAAGAAATGATCAGTAACACCCATAAACGATATTTAGTGTTCCAAGACTGAGATCTTGAACTTGAAGCTACAAAGAAGGTGATGGTGTGGTGTCTAATCCAGCTATAAGCAAAAAAAGATTTTCTTAAATCTTTTCTCAAGTTGAACAATAGAAGGGAAAAAATGAACTCCTTTGCTTCTGCATTATTCTATTTTAAAGTAACTTTTTAAGAATGCTATTGATAGGTGTGTACCTGGCAAGATACTGAAGGACTATTTGACAGTAACTATTAAAATTTAAAATTTCATTTTTAAAAATTCTGAAGGACTTCCACAAATACATAAAAATATACAGATGTGTTCTAAAACTTCGTAATAGTAAAACACTAATAACCTAACCGTCCATTAATAGAACATCTATTAAGTGAACTATAGTGCCATAATCAGCTGTTTGAAAAGTTACTGTCACAGTTAATGTCCATTACAGCATAATGTAACACTTCTTAGTTTTATTTTGGGCTTATTTAGGCATTAAAAAGTCCAGAATGATCTGCTATGACAAACTATTAACAGTGAATATATAGAAAGAGGATTGGAAAAAGAGGCAGTATTCTCACTTTCTGTTTAGTATACATCTATATCCTTTAGTTTTATTTGTAACTTTCTACCATAAATATTAAAAGTATTTTACTCTATTTTTGTGTGGGCATATGTTTTCATTTCTTTTGGAAAGTACCTAAGCGTGAAATGAGTTGGCTGACGCGTTCCCATCAGCAATATTCAGATTTGATGCTATTTGATATGTTAGTGGTATTGTGTCTTCATTTCTATTTCCAACTGTTTTCTGCTATGTACAAGTCTAATTGATTATTGTAAATTGATCTTGCTAAATTCCTTTAATGGCATCTATGCATTCCTTGGAATTTCCTATCTATATTTAGGATAGATGTCTTAGACAGCATGATCATGTAGTTTAAGGCAAACATCTCCAAGTTCTTAAGTTTTTCTTTAAATTCCTGTGGTACACCTGAAACAAATTACACTACATAACATAGTGATTCAACACCTCCATACATCACCTGGATATGGATCGTGACAAGTGCTCTCCTTAGTCCCATCACCTGTTGAACCCATCCCCCCACCCCATCCACCTCACCTCTGGTAACCATCAGTTTCTCTATAATTAAGAGTCTGTTTCTTGGTTTGCCTCTTCTCCCCCCCCCCCCCACCTTTGCTCATTTATTTTATATCTTAAATTCCACGTATGTGTGAAATCCTATGGTATTTGTCTTTCTCTGGCTTAGTTTGCTCATCCTAAAACTCTAGCTCCATCCATTACCTTGAAAATGGCAAGATTTCATTTTTCTTATGGCTGAGTAACATTCCATTGTGAGTGTGCGTGTGCACGTACACATGTATATATAAACATCTTTATCCATCCATATGTTAATGGAAGCTTGAGCTGTTTCCATAGTTTGACTATTGTAAATAGTGCCACTATAAACACTGGGTGCGTGTAATTCTTTGAATTAGGTATTTACCCAAATCGGGTATTCAGTATACAAAAATAGTAATTGTGTAATTGCTGGATCATAGGTAGCTCTGTTTTTAACTTGAGGAAATTCCATATTTTCCAGGGTAGCTGCACCAGTTTGCATTCCCCCCAACAGTGTGAGAGCTTCCACTTCGTCCACATCCTTGCCAACACCCGTTGTTTCTTGTTGACTTTACCTATTCTGACAGGTGTGAGGTGATAGCTCCTTGTAGTTTTGATTTGTATTTCCCTGATGAGTGAGCATCTTCTGTGTCTGTTGGCCTTTTGTATATCTTCTCTGGAAAAATGTCTATTCAGGTCTTCTCTGTATTTTTTAATTGGATTATTCATTTTAGGGTGTTGAGTTTGATAAGTTCTCTACATATTTTGGATACTAACCCTTTATCACCTATGTCATTTGCAAATATATCTTCTCCCATTCCATAGGTTGCCTTTTAGTTCTGTTTCCTTCACTGTGCAGAAGCTTTTTATTTTGAAGTCCCAATACCTTATTTTTGCTTTTTTTTTTTTCCCTTGCCTCAGGAGACCTATCCACAGAAGTTGCTGTGGCTGATGTCAAAGAGGTTACTGCCTATGTTTTCCTCTAGAATTTTGATAGTTTCAGGTCTCATATTTAGATCTTTAATCCATTGTGAGTTTTTGTGTATGGTATAAGTGGTCCAGTTTCATTCTTCTGTATGTCCCTGTCCAGTCGTCCAACACCATTTGTTGAAGAGCTTGTCTTTTCCTCATTGGATATTCTTTCCTGCTTTGTCAAAAACTGACTGGATAGTTGTGGGCTCATTTCTGGGTTCCCTATTCTATTACATTCATCTATGTGTCTGTTTTGTGCCAGTACCATACTGTTTTGATGATCATAGCTTTGTAATTCAGCTTCAAGTCCCGAATTGTGAGGCCTTCACCTTTGCTTTCCTCTTTCAAGGTTGCTTTGGCTATTTGGAGATGTTTGGTGGTTCCATACAAATCTTTTTTTTTTTTTTTTTTTTTTCTAGCTTTGCAAACTGCTGTTCCTATTTTGATAGCTACTGTGTTAGATGTGATCTTATAGTTTTACTACTTCCCTTCCAAACTCTGCTTTTCAATCTTTCTTGCATTAAGGCTGGACTTGGACCTTTTATACAATGTTAAATAGAAAATATAAAGGGTACGCCCTTGTTCAGAATTTTAAGGGGAAAGCAACTTAGCATTTCACCATTAAGCATGTTAGCTGTACACTCTTCATAGATGCCTTTTGTCAGGTGGAGAAAATCCTCTATTCCTAGTTGACTGAGGGTTTTTATTACCTATGGGTATTAAGTTAAACATTTTTTTGTATCTCCTAAAATCATGTATATATTTCTTCTAGTCATGTTAAATGGATAAATACATCGGGTTTTTTCAAGTACAGTTGACACACAAAATCCTATTAGTTTCAGGTGTACAACATTGATTTGACATTTATATACATCACAAAATGATTACTAGGATAAGTCTAGTTACCATCTGTCATCCTACAGCTACAAGATTATTGACTATATTCCCTATGCTCTACAGTATATCCCTGTGACTTATTACTGGAATTTTTTTACACCTTAATCCCCTTCACCTATTTTGCCAAGCCCTCACCCCCACTCCTTCAGGCAACCACTAGTTTTTTTTCTATATTTGAGTCTGTTTCATTTTGTTCATTTATCTTTAGATTATACATATAAGTGAGATTCTATGATATCTGACTTTCTCAATCTGGTTTATTACACTTCGCATAATACCTTGTAGGTCCATCCATGTTTGTGTAAATGGCAAGATTCCATTCTTAAGTTTCTAAAAATCCATTTTGAGAGCGAATAGAGGAGAGCATGTGAGAGCCAGGGAGCAGCAGAAAGCTAATCCCCTAAACTGGGAGATCATGACCTGAGTAGAAATCGAGTGTCTGATGCTTAAAAGAGCCACCCAGGCACACCAGATTTCATTCTTCTTATGGCTAAGTAATACTCCATTTTTGTGTGTGTGTACTTACCACCTATTCTAGAACCATGTATCAATGGACACAGGTTGTTTCAGATCTTGTTGCAATAAACATAAGGGTTCCTCTATCTTTCCAAATCAATGTTAGTTTCTTCAGGGAAAAATCAATGAATTATTGGGTCCTATGGTATTTATGCCTTAATTTTTCGAGGAACCTCCATAGTGTTTTCCATGACCATTCCCTTTTTTCTACATCTTTGCCAACAATTATTTCTTGTGCTTCTGATAGGAGCTATTCTGACAGGTGTGTAGTGATATCTCATTGTGGTTTTGATTTGCATCTCTGTAAAGATTAGGGATCTTGAGCATCTTCTCACATGTCTGTTTGCCATCTGCAGGCCTTATCTGCAAAAATGTCTGTTCGGGTCCTCTGCCCATTTTTAATCAGATTATGTGTAGTTTATTTTGTTCTTTGTAGAGTTGTATAAGGTCTTTACATATTTTGGATACTAACCCCTTATTGGATATATTTGCAAATAACTTCTCCCATTCAGTAGGTTGTCTTTTCATTTTGTTGGTTTCCCTCACTGTGAAAAACTTTTTGTGTAGTCCCAATAGCGGTGTGTGTGTGTGTGTGTGTGTGTGTGTGTGTTTGTGTGTGTGTGTGTGTTTGTTTTTGTCTCCCTTGCCTGAGGAGACCGGTCTAGAAAAATGTTGCTAGGGGCGCCTGGGTGGCGCAGTCGGTTAAGCCTCTGACTTCAGCCAGGTCACGATCTCGCGCTCCGTGAGTTCGAGCCCCGCGTCAGGCTCTGGGCTGATGGCTCAGAGCCTGGAGCCTGTTTCCGATTCTGTGTCTCCCTCTCTCTCTGCCCCTCCCCCATTCATGCTCTGTCTCTCTCTGTCCCAAAAATAAATGTTGAAAAAAAAATGTTGCTAAGGCTAAAGCCCCATGAGATTACTTCTTCTACTTTCTTCTAGTAGTAGTATGATGTTCAGATGTTCCATTTAGGTCCTTAATCCATTTTGAGTTTATTCTTGTGTGTGGTTAAGAAAGTGATCCAGTTTCATTGTTTGGCATGTAGCTGTTTTTTCCCAGCACCGCTTATTCTCAACATAGTATGTTCTTGCCTCCTTCCATTGTAGATTAGTGACCAAATAAGTATGGGTTTATTTCTGGGTACCCTGTTGTGTTCCATTGATTTATGTATCTTCTTGCACCAGCAGCATACTCCTTTTATTATAGCTTTGTAGTTTATCTTGAAATATGGGATTATGATACCTCAAGTTTTGTTAAGACTGTTTTGGGTAGATGAGGATGTCTTTGGTTCCATCCAAGTTTTAGGATTATTTGTTCGAGCCTTGTGAAAAATATTGGTATTTTGATGATTGCATTGAATTTGTAGGTTGTTAAAATGCCCATATTACCCCAAACATTCTTCATGAACACAGTATATTTTTCCATGTGTTTGTATCATCCTGTTTCTTTCATCAATGTTTCATAATTCTTAGAGTATAGGTCTCCTCACTCCAAGTTTATTACTATTCCGGTGCAATTCTAAATGGATTGCTTTATTCTACTTCATTATTGGTACATAGAAATGCAACAGATTTCTCTATATCCTACAACTACTGAATTCATGTGTACTAGTTTTTTTGGTTTTTTTTTGAGTTTTTCTATATAAACTATAACTTCTGCAAGAAGTGACCATATTCCTTACCAACTTGTATTTCTTTTATTTGTACGAATGCTGTGGCTACGGTTCCAGTACTATGTTGAATAAAATTGGCAAGAGTGGACATCCTTGTCTTGGTCCTGATCTTAGAAGAGCTTTCAGTTTTCACCATTGAGTATGTTAGCTGTGGGTGTTTCAAATAGGGCCTTTGTTATGTTGGCATGGGAATCTAAGCCCACTTTCAGAGTTTTTTATTCTGATGTCTTTTTTTTTTTCTTTGAGATGACCGCACGGGCAGGGGAGGGTCAAAGAGAGGGAGAAAGAATCCCAAGCAGGCTAGGCACTGTCAACATGGAGCTCAATGCAGGGCTCGATCTCCCAAACAGTGAAATCATGACCTAACCCTAGATTAAGAGCCCGTCACTTAACCAACTGAGCCACCCAGGCATCCCATGACTTCTTTACTTCCTATTTACAATTTGGACGACTTCCATTTTTATTTTTTGCTTAGGATAGGACTTCCAGTACTATATAGAACAAAAAGCAGGAGGAATGGGCATCCTTGTTGCCATACAATTTATAAGAAATGTATGTATTTTTGTCATTTAGATGACCAAAATGTTTCTCAGATGTATTTGGTCATCCAGAAGTCCTAAGAATGCTTCAGAGTTATGAAGGCAACATGGGTGTCTTGATACTAATAAAAGTAGCCACCTTACCCCATCCAAGGGTAGGGGCTGGTTTCCAGGAGAACCAACCATGTGAAAGAGGGTATTTTAGCCCCTCCTCCCTCTCCCCACCTGCAGGGAAGGGAGAGGGGCTGGAGGTTGAATCAGCCAATAGCCATTGACTGAGTTAATTATGACTATGAAGCCTCCATAGGAGCTGAAAAGGACTGGGTTCGGTGAGCTTCTGATTTACTGAACATGAGGTAAGGCGAGAACGAGGCAGCTGTGGAAGGCATGGAAAACTTCATACCCTGTGTCCCTTGCCCTATATATCTCCTTATCTGACTGGTGATCCATATACTTGATCATATCCTTTAATAAAGTAGCAAACATAAATGTTTCCCTTACCTCTGTGAGCCACTCTAGTAAACCAAAAGAAATTGAGGAGCTCCTGGGACTCTGACCTCTAGTCAGTCAGAACTATAGGTAACAACCTAGACTTGGTATCTGTGAAGTCTGTGGAGAAGGTCCTTGGAAACTCCAATCTGTAGTCAGTATGTTTAGAAGCCCAGGAAATAATTGGGGCTTACAACTGACATCTGAAGTATGGGGTAAAGGACCATCTTGTGGGGGAAAGCACTGATCTCTTAACCTGTAGAATCTGATGCTGTCTCTGGGTAAGTAATATTAGTATTAGAATTGGGCTGAATTCTCCAATACCCTCCTAGTGTTTCAGAATTGCTTGATAGTGTTTTTGTGAGGAGATCCCCTCTCTTCACAGTGGAACTTTGAGATCACAAAAAGTCGGTATAAGGGGAGTTGGTGTCCGTGAAGTGGGATTTGTTAGACCAGCAATGGCTTCCAGAAACATGTGGCTTTTCTAAGAGAAAAGACAAAGTCAAGGGTTAGAAACCTTTGATTCCAAGGTGGCCATGTCTTTACTCAGAGTCTGGAATGGCAACTGTGCTGCAGTCAGTTATTAAAGGCAAGAGTTACCAATGGAATTTAAAAATGGTTCCAACTGGTAGGGAGTTAGTTCACTTGATACATAAGGAAATGCAACCTAATAAGAAAAAGACAGTAACCACAGGATAGAATATTTTATCTGTAATAGTGCTGTGGAGGAAGGCAAAACCAGAAAACTATCGAAATCGGAGGGTTTAATGTGAAGGGGTGGTTTCCTTTTATAGATCACTTTCATCAACTTCCTGAGACACCTTTCATTGAAATTGTGAGAGCAACCAATTTGAGGGCTGTGTCTTTTGTTCTGAATGCTACAGACTACAAGAGCATATTTAGTTTGATGCAGGACCCACAGCTCACTATGGAGCAATCACAGATGACTGTATGTAATCCAGACACACAGGAGGCTGTTCCAGAGGGAAGAGCCAGCCTGTTGGACTAGATAAAAGCCACTTTTCAGTGTGTTTATCCCAAGAGGGGCTGCCCAACTCCCCTCAGTAAATACCAAATGGAACACCTCAGATGATGCAGCTATGTTTCACGTGCAAACCATGTGGAATTGGCTTTATGATGACTGAGAGGTTTACCTGTTGGATATACTTGTTACCCATGTTGGGGCAAATGGTGTGATTAAGGAGGCCTGTGTTACATTAGCATGCCCTGTAACTTTTCTGCTACAAAACTGAAAATTGTTTGAGTCCTATGCTATTTACTATCTTCCCTGTATGGTTCTTACTGATACTAATAAACATTAAGGTAACTAAGAAAATGGTTGCGGAGGGTGCTGTGGCAGTGAACAAAGGGGAGGAGTCAAGGGACTGGAACAAACAAGGTGTAAGTCTTTAGATGGCTATTGAAAAATAGGATGAGTAAAGTCAACATTGATGGAGTTAAAATAAAGCTCTTGATGGAGCACTAATAGCGATTGAATAGACCAAAGGGACCCCTTGTTTCCCCCAACTAAAGGGCCCCCCCAAAAAGTCTGCTCTATTAACCACCATTTGGAAGAATTAAAAAAAAAAAAACAGAAGGCAAAGACCATGAGATACCTGACCAGCAACCTCTTGGGGCAGAGTTTTGGCAGGGTAATCAAGTTGAAGGTTGACAAAAAGGGCCAGAGTCCCTTGGTTCAACCCCTTGCTAGGGACCCAAAGTCTTATACAAATGAGTAGTTAAAATGGCCAGGGGTGGGTTGGGGATGGTCAAGAAGGAAATTTTCCAGGACTCTGACATGGGAGTTCCATGGACCATTGTACCAAAACCCATCAGTAAAGGTTTGACATGGCCTACGATTAAGAAAAGTTAAAAACATAATAGTTGCTAGGATTATGAAGTTGGAATGTTTTAAGCAGCTATTCCACAAAGAAGGGTCTCTTCTACCTGAATGGTTAACTGGGAAAAAGTATTATGTCTGGCCAAAAAACCCTTTACCTACACAGTATTGTAAAACCGAGTCTTCTAGGTGAAGTCCTGACAGAGGCTACAGTTACAAATATGAGTTGATGGAATTATATTAAAAGCTTCTAGAATTTTGTAGTTTAGAAATGCTCTAAGTGAAATTGTGGCTTATTTTACCTGACTATTGTGGGGATGGACAATTCATCTCACTGGGAAATATTTCTCTAGTGTTGTAAAGAAGGCATATAAAACTTGCTTTCAAGCAGTATTAATTGAACATGCTAAATGGGAATCAATAAGATTGCATGAACCCACCCAGTGCAGAGTAGAAACTGAAGCACTGTGGTGACCAATTTTCTATGCCCTCGCCCTATGTGGAACCTAGACTGGGGCTTGTGACAGGAGCCTGTAAGTCCCTCTCAATGATGGCTACTTGGCTATTGGACTAGAAAATTTCCATCTGAGGGGTATTACCACCTTGCTACTGAACATCATTAACTGAAGCCAACCCATGGCTTAAAGACCTAAAATGATCCTAAAACACAATACCCACAGTGTCTAAAATGGTGTTGGAGGAATTCCCTAATAGAAATGGCAGTGCCCAGAAAAATTCAATCACATAGAAATGGCTTATGTAAAACCATGCTGCCTGCTGAATACAAGAAGATAGTCAAAAACAAGGGGTGTCTTTTCCTCTAGGACCAATTTTGGAGCTCCCTGAGAAGCTTCCAGAATGTACTGTCACATGAACAATGCCTTATGAACAGCTCTCTGCTGAACAGAGCTGCTTGGTTTATTGATCCAAGGTGAATGGACAACATACTATTTGGAAGTCTACAACCATAATTGAAGATAAAAACAAGCTTGGTGGGACAAACTGCATGCTGTTTTTCTAGCAGTCATTGGATAATTGAACAGTAAGTAGTAAAAGCCCTTATGTTTAGGTTTTTACTGGTCTATGGGAGGTGGCCAATGGACTGGCCATATGGTCAAGAAGATGTACAGTAGAAAACTGGACTAAGAATACCCTTGTGGGGAATGGCCCTAGGAAAAACACTTGAACTTAAGGAACATATAAGGAATGCTTCCCATCCGAAGAACTCACTTCCAGGTTCAGAAGGTAAGTAAAAAAAAAAAAAAACCATATCTCCTGGGGCCCCCTTGAGATGGCCATCTTGGTCCATTAAACAAGTGGACATGGGGATGCTGTAGCAATGCAGAAACTGGCTGAATCTGGGCATATTTCTCATCTTCTGAGGCATAAAATGCCAGTAAGAACAGTTCTGTCTGCCAACAAGTGAGCCCAATTTCAAGTGGCTATGTGGCAGATTCCTTGGTGAGAATGCCCTGAACCTAGCTGAAGCATAGCCCATAATGCCCAACAAGAGGAAAAGAGTTATCCTCTTCAGAGTAAGTTTAAGAGAGAAATGGACAGGGCAACTAAAATACTGGCCTTCTAAAATGGGTGGGTGGAGGGGGCTAGAAAAAGGCCTGAAGGACTGGCTTACATGCCTTCATGAGTATGCAACCACACTCCATAGGAACATAAGTAGGCTTAAAGGAATGTCCCGCTGGATAAATCTCCCCCACCCCCTGCCCACCGGTGGATCTGCAGAGGTAGGGCTGAAGAAGGTGCTAATATTCTTTATTCCCCACATCTTTTTATTTTTTTATTTTTTTATTTTTTATTTATTTATTTTTTTTTGGTCCCCTACCTACTTGATGCAGGAGTCATAAGACCAGGACTGCAATTACAAGGGCTGTAAACTGGGATAATTTCTAAGCAAGAAATTGTAACTACACTTTGTAAACTTGAAAGAATTCCTAAGGGCCTGATGGGGCAAGATGTGCCTTCACTTTATCTTGCAAAATTGGGATTAGCAGTGAATGCAGTTACATTGCCAGATAATGAATTGGTTCTGTGTGTGTGTGTGTGTGTGTGTGTGTGTGTGTGTGTGTGTGTGTGTGTGTATGTATGTATGTGTATGTGTGTGGCCTTATTCCAGGAAAAGGAGTAGACTGACGGGTCAGCATTTCCTAGACTAGTATTGCTCCCTGCAATCTAGACCAGCACAGTGGCCATACGTGGATCTACATGGAAAGAAATGGATCTAAATGGAAAGAAAAATAGTAACTGAGGGTGAGGGAATGAAAAAAATGGGTTCCAATACTTCATTAACACCTGGAAGGAGGCTTGGAGCAAGAGAATCTTGCCTCTTAGCTCGATTATATCAGATGCTGAAAGGGAGAAGTCTACTACTGAGACCATTCCTGCCTTTGGAATCTGACAAGATCAAATAGAAGTCTACAAACCTGAGGTGGGGGGGGGGGGCTCACCCTGGGATAACTTCTCATATGGTATAATGCTAGGCTGGATAGTTAATAGTGACTCAGTGAGATTTTAGTCATGTGGTGATAATCTTGAATTTTATGACCATTCCTGTAAGAGATCTGTCTGAAGACCAGGGGTTGGACTGTGATGTAACAACTTGTAAGAAAATCCTGTTGGTTATTATAGCTGAGAAATCTGGTCATATTTTGTTTTCACCCACAGTTCCTAAAAACATTTCAGAACATCTAGGGGACATGGATGTCCTAATACTAATGCAGGTAGCTTTTGGACCCCATTTGGGATAGGAGCTTGTTCCCTGAGGACCAACCACAGAATTGGAGGATTGGGACTTTCAGCCCTACTTCCTGAACTCCAGGAAAGGGAGAAGGGCTGCAGGTAGATTCAGCCAACAGTCCTTGATGGAGTCAATCACAGCTATGCAATGAAGCCTCCCTAAAAAACCAAAAGGACTGGGTTCAGAGAGCTGTCTGGGCTGGTGAGCACACTGGACATAACGGGGAGAATAAGAAGTAGAGAGGGCATGGCAGCTTTTGTGCCCTTTCCCCATACCTTGTCCTGTATTTCTTCATCTGGTTGGTGATTCATATACTTCATCATATCCTTTAATAAAGTAGTAAGCATAAGGGTTTCCTTGAGTTTTGTGAGCCACTATAACAAGAGAACCTAAGGAAGAGGTCTTGAGAAACTCTGATCTAGCCAGTTGGTCAGAAGCACAGGTTACAGCTTGAAGCCCATGAGTGATGTCTGAAGTAAGGGATGAAGGGATAAAGACAGCCATGTAGCACTCACGGAGTCCAAAAACCTGTGAAATTTGATGTGGTCTCTGGGTAAATAATTTGAGAATTTGGTAGTCTCAGACACTTGGCTGGTGTCTAAAAATGGCTTGTTGTTGTGAGGGGGGGGACCCCTTCCCCCACATTGGAACTGGGTCTTGTAATCCTAAAAGAGAGGTATTAGGTATGTTTTATTGTTCCTGATCTTCGAGGAAACTTTTCAGGTTTTCACTATTGAATAAAACGTTAGCTGTGGGTTTGTCATAAATGGCTGTTACTTTGTTATATTCTCTCCATATCTACTTGTTGAGCAAGTTTATTAATGGATGTTGAATTTTTCCAGTGCTTTTTCTGCATTTGTTAGGATCATGATTTCTCTTATTTTGCTAATATAGCATATCATGTTGATTATAGTTCTTGAGTATCCTTACACCAACAGAATAAATCCCACATTATGGTGGGTTATGTACCTTTTAATATACTCTGAATTCTGCTTACTAATATCTGCTTACTCAAATTATTTGAGTATATATCCTTGTCAAGGATATTGGCATATAATTTTCTTGAGTGTTATCTGCTTTTTGGTGTCAGGATAAGGTTAGCCTCCTAGAGTCGAATTGAAAACATTCCCTGCAATTTTTTTTTTTGGGGGGGGGGGGAGGGAATAGTTTGAAAATAAGTAACTTTTCCTTAAATGTCTGATATAATTCACCTGTGAAACCTCTGGTTCTGGACTTTAGTTTTGGAGGATTTTTATTATCGGGTAAACCTCACTAGTAGTCTGTTCAGATTTCCCTGGTTTTTTTTGTTTTTGTTTTTTTTTTCCTCCTTTCACTCCTGGAAGATTGTGTTTCTAGGAGTTCATCCATTTCTTGTAGGTTGTCCAACTTGTTGGCATATAATTGTCCATAGTAGTCTCTAATCCTTTGGATTTCTGTTACTAGTAATTTCCTTTTTGATTTTGAGTCCTTTTTTTGAGTCTGGTAAAGACTTAACCACCATCTAATCTTTTAAAAAAGCCCATCATTTCATTGATCTTTTCCATTGTTTTTATTTTTCATCTGTTTCTACTCTTATCCCTATTTCCTTTCTTCTACAAACTTTGGGCATCATTAGTTCTTCTAGATCCTTAAGGTGTAAGGTTAGATTGAGATTTTTGTTTGAGGTAGGCTTGTATGGCTATAAACTTCTCTCCAACTGCTTTTTCTGTGTTCCATAGGTGTTTTGGAACATTTTCATTTTCCTTTGTCTCATTATCTTTAGATTGACTCTTGGGTTTACTCATTGTCCCAGTGGTTGTTTACTTGCATGTTATTTAGCCTGCATGTTTCTTCCTAGTTTTTCTTCTCTCCTAGTTTCATACTGCTATTAGAAAACAATGCTTGATAGACAGTCTTAAGAGAATTGAAATCCTATCATTCGTCATGAAGAATGTTCCACATGCACTTAAAGTGTATTGTTTTGGATGAAATGTTCTATATACAGCTGCCAAGTTTATCTGGTCTAATGTTTAAGGCTGCTGTTTCCCTACTGACTTCTCGCCCCCTCCCTCTCCCCCCCCCCCCCCCCCCCCCCCGCCATGGTCTATCCATTGATGTAAGTTAGTCTTCTTCTATTGTATTGTCAATTGCTCCTTTGTGTTAGCTAATATTTGCCTTATATATTTATGTACTCCCATATTGGAGCATCATTTATATTTGCTATATATCTTTGGATTAATCTCTTTATCATTATGTAATGATATAAGTATTGCTACTTCAGCTTTCTTCTCCCTTCCATTTTCATGGTCTATTTTATCCCATCCCTTCACTTGCAATTTGTACGTGTCCTCCAGTCAAAAGTGAGTCTTCTGTAAGCAGCATATAGATGGGTCTTATTTACTTATTTTTTTATCTATTCAGTCACCCAACGTCTTTTGGAACATTTAGACCATTTAGGTTTAATTTTTTTTTTTTTTACACTTATTTTTGAGAAAGGCCGAGTGAGAGCGGGGGGAGGGGCAGAGAGACTGGGGACAAAGATTTCGAAGCAGACTCCAGGCTCTGAGCTTTCAGCACAGAGCCTGATGTGGGGCTCGAACTCAAACTGAGATCATGACCTGAGCCGAAGTCGGACACTTAACTGACTGAGCCACCCAGGTGCCCCTAGACCATTTACATTTAAAGTAACTAATAGGTTAAAAAAAAAAAACTAACAGGTATGTGCTCATTGCCATTTTCTTCATTGATTTCTGGTTTTTACGAAGTTCTGTTCCTTTCTCTGCTCTCTTGCCTTGTGATTCAATAGCTTTCACATTTAAATTCCTTTACTCTTTCCATATCTGCCCTTGAGTTTAGGTTTGTGGTTGTCATGAAGTTCACACGTAACACCCTAGCTATATAGCATTCTTTTAAGTTGATGGTCACTTAAGTTAAAACACCTTCGAATAGCAATGTTTTACTCCTCCCCCCACCACACACACACACACACACACACACACACACACACACACACACACACACACACACACACTTTGTGTATTTAATGACCTATTTTACACCATTTTTGCATCTGTATCCTTAACTATTACAGACATAACTGACCTTACCACTTTGGTCTCTTAACTTTTACACTAGTTTTTATATATGGTTGATACACTATTTCAACAGGTTTTCTGGTGAGATTCTCATAATCTAATTGTGGCCTTCCCCCCCCCCCCCACCCGCACCCCACCCCCAATTAAATAATCCCCTTTAATAATTGTGAGATCAATTTAGTTGTGATAAGTTCCTTCAACTTTTATCTGGGGAAACTCGGTCTCTTCTAATCCTGAATGACAACCTTGCTGGGTACAGTATTCTTTATTGTGTTTTTTTTTTTTCCTTTGAACACCTCACAGGCCAGAGAGGTAGGTGGCATGATCTATTCAAAGTTTCTGCTGAAAAATCAGCTATTAGCCTTATGGGTGTTTTGTTAGAGATGAATTGCTTTCATCTGCCATTTTGTTGGGGGTCCCTCTGTGCTTCCTAGACCTGGGTTTCTATTTTCCTCCCTAGGTGAGGGAAGTCTTCAGGTAGTTCTTCAAATGTATTTTCTGACTCCTCACTCTTCTCCTTCTGGGACTCCTATAAAGTAGATGTTAGGCTAGTTTAAAGGACCTCTGGGATAATTAACATACTATTAAAATTCTCTTTTTGAGAGCAAGCATGAGCAGGGGAAGGGCAGAGAGAAAGAGCATTATAAGCAGGCTCCACGCCCAGTGCAGAGCCCAACATGGAGCTCAGTCTCCCAACCATGAGATCATGACCTGAGCCAAAATTAAGAATCAGATGCTTAATTGACGGAGTCACCCGGGCTCCCTTGCGGACTTTTTTTTTTTATACTACATTGCGGGTAGGTGCCCCTAACCCCATGCTGTTCAGTGGTCAACTGTAGTTGCAGCCTTGGTTGTCTGTGGAAGGAGGTTGGCTCAGGATTCTTGTAGTCTGCCATCTTTAGATCGGAAATTCATTGCTTTCATAATGATAAACCAAACTTGCATTCCCAGAATGTATTCCACTTTGTCTATATGACTGGATTCAAAATACATAGAGCTGGATTAAATTGATATTTTCTTTCCCCCCTAGTGTATTTAGATATAACGGATACATGTATCTTGTATACCTTTATATATCAAGTAGTTATGGATTGTGAAACAATTACCACAATAAATTTAGTTAACATCCATCACCTTGCATTGTTAATTTTTTTTCCTCTTGTGATAAGAACTTTTAATATCTACTTAGTAACTTTCAAATCTGGTATTAACTGTAGCCTCCATGCTGGTATTAACTGAAGCCTTCTCTTCAGCACGTTCACCCAACTCCTCCACCACTCACCTGTGGCAAACACAAATTTAAAATCTGTTTCTATGAGGTGATTTATACTGAATTTTACATGATATAATATAGTATCTTCCTTTGTATTTCACTTACCACAAGGCCCTCAAATCAAGGTCCATTCATGTTGTCATAAACAGTAAGATCGCCTTCTCTTACAGCTGAATAGTATTCCTGTATTGTATATATGTGCACGCCTTTTATATGCATGTAATACATCAATTTACTTTATCCTTTTATCCATCACTGGACATTTAGATTGTTTCTACATCTTGGCTGTTGTAAATAATACTGCAGTAAACACAGGGTACAGATATCTTCATAGGACAATGCTTTGTTTCCTTCAGACATACACCCTGAAATAGAATTGCTAGATCATATGGGAATTCTTAAACTCCTTGAGGAACCTCCATACAGTTAGTATAATAGCACTACCAATTTGCATTTCCACCAAGAGTGTTCAAAGGTCCCTTTTCTCCACATCCTCATGAACACTTATCTTGTCTTTTCAATGACAGCCATCCTGACAAATGTGAGATGCCTCATTGTGGTTTTGATTTGCATATACTTTATGATGAGTGATGTTGAGCACCTTTTCATGGATCACTAAGCCATTTGTCGTTATAAAAATGTCTACTCAGTTCCTCTGCCCATTCTTTAATCTTTTTGTTACTGAGTTTCAGAAGTTTCTTAAAGACTTTGGATATTAACTCCTTAACAGGTATGTGATTTACAAATATTTTCTCCTATTGGGTATATTACCTTTTCCTAGTTGACTGTACAGAAGCTTCTTAGTTTGAGGTAGTCCCATTTGTTTATATTTGCTCTTGTTGCCTTTGCTTTTGGTGTCAAATTTTTAAAAAGCATTGTCAAGACCCATGCCAAGAAACCTACTGCCTGTGTTTTCTTCTAGGAATTTTATGGTTTCAGTCTTACATGCAAGTCTCGAATGTATTTTGAGTTGATTTTTGTGTATAACGTAAAATAAGGGTCCAGTCTCCTTCTTGCAGGAGGCTGACCAGTTTTCCCAACACCATTCATAGTGTTGTATGTTCTTGGCATCTTTTGTATGTTCTTGCCATCTTTTCCCTGTTGTATGTTCTTGGCATCTTTTGTTGTAAATTAACTGACCATCTATGCATGGGCTTATTGCTGGGCTCTCTATTCTGTTCATTGCTCTGTGTATTTTATGCTAATACCATACAGTTCTAATTACTATAGCTTTATAACATGTTTTGAAATCAAGAAGTAAAATGCCTCCAGTGTTTTTTTCCCCCAAGACTGCTTTGGCTATTAAGGGTCTTCCTGTGGTTCTATACAGATCTTAAAAATCCTTCTATTCCTGTGGGAAATGCCATTGATAATCTGATATGGGTTGTTTCTATAGATTGCCTTGGGTAGTATGGACACTTAAAAAAATTTCTCAACCCATTAGCACAGAATAGCTTTCCACTTATTTTTTTCTTTAATTTCTTTTATCTGTGTCCTGTAATTTTAAGTATAGCTTTATCTCCTTTATTAAACCTATTCCTAAGTACTTTTGATGCAATTATAGATAGGATTGTTTCCTTAATTTCTGGTAGTTTCACTTTTAGTGTATAAAATACAACATTTTTTGTACACTGACATTTATATTCTGCAACTTAACTGAATTCACTGATCAGTTCTGTTTTGTGTGTGTAGAATCTCGTTTCCCATATATAATATCCTATCATCTGCAAATAGTGACCATTTTAATTCTTCCTCTACAATTTGGATGCCAATCATAAAGCCAAACTTGCATTCCCAGATAGGACCTGAGTTTTTGTATGTGGCTGAATTCAAGTTACATATTGCCACATTTTATTTCTTTTAACTTTTTAAGAAGTCTTGCATCTATGTCCATAAGAAATTTTGTTAATATCTTTGCTAGCAGGCTAATTTGGCCTCATAAAATATATGGACAGTCCTTAAAAAATAAAGAGTTTGCATAGGGTTGCTATTACTTCTTTAAACATTTGATAAACCTACTAGTAATACTCAGACCTGAATTTTCTTCACAGTAAGGATTTAAAATATACATTGGGTTTTTTTAATGCATATGAAGTTGCTTATGTTCTATATTACTTAAATCTGTTCATAATTTGTGCTTGAGGAAATATTACCTTGGTTGTCAAATTTGCTGACCTAAACTTGTTGATCTTATCCTTCTGAATGTCTGGAGAATCTCTAGGGTTATTCCTTACATGTTCCTGATACTGATAATGTAGATCTCTTATGTTCTGACCTTTTGATCAGTTTTCACATTTTATTCAGCTTTTCGAAGACCCAGATTTTCACTTTTTTTAATTTTATACGTTTCTGCTTTTATATTTTCTTTTTATTTCAGATTTAACTGCTTTTTCTTTTCCTGACTTCTCAAGGAAGCCTAAATCCTTTGAGATAATCTTTTCTAAATAGAAGCTTTCAATGCTATGAACTTTTTCTAAGCACTGTTTCAGCTGCATCTCCCAAATCTTGATACTTGGTATTCTCTTCAAGATATTTTCCAATTATCTTGATTTCTTCTTTGATCCATTGGTTACTTCAGTGTCTAACTCCTAACTTGGGAAATACTCTAATTTTTTTATTCTGTGGAGGTCAAAATGACTATAATCTATATTCAATTATTTTTTTTTAATCTATGGAGACTACTTTTGTGACCAAGGATCTAGGGTCTTTTGGTGAATATTCCATGTGCACTTCAAAAGAATTCATTTCTGTTGATGAGTGGAGAGTTGTACATAAATGTTGGGTCAAGTTGGTTTAAAATTATGTAGATGACATAAATATCTACCTGTTTTTGCATAACCAAGAATATTGAACAATAAATCCAACAGTCATTTGTGATCTTTTGGGGTTTTTTCAACCTATTTCTAGGTCCATACATATTCATGATACCTTCTATTTGGTTGATTAACCGGAAATTTCACAGGGGATCAATTGAACTCCAGATAGTCCTTTGGCTTGATAGCTTTGTTAAAATTAGACCAGGTATCTTCTAATTGGGATTTGGATAACTTATTTCTGTGTTTTCATTTTTACTTAATCAGTCTTTTTATATTTAAAGTGAGCTTCCTATAGGCAGCATAGAATTGGGTCTTGACTTTTAATTGGTATGTTTATTTGAACTATTAATTTATTTTATTTAAATCTACCTTTTTACCACCTTTTTCCTACTTCAAGTCTTTCTCCTCTCTATTCCTGACTTCTTAGGGGCCTGTCTTTTTCAGAGTGAATATATCTTATGTTCTCTCTACTGTTGGCTTATAAGCTATGTGTGTCTGTGCTTATGTTTAGTGGCTGGTCTAGAGTTTACAATATGGATCCCTTCAAATTAATCCCTTTATGTGTAATGTATATTTATAAAGCTTCACTTTTCCTCTTATTGTCATACGTTTTCTCTTGTTACAAACTCAACTAGACACTGCCATATAACTAAAGATTTTCAAATGAAAATTTTGTATATTTTTCAACATGTTTACCTTTGCCAATGTTCCTTATTCCTTTTTGTAAATCCAAGTTTGCATCAAATGTCCTTTCCTTTGACCATCTCTCCCTCTGCCTCTCCCCTGCTCACTTTCTCAAAAATAAAAACCTTTACCAAAAAGAGTGCCACTTCCAATGACTTCAACTTGCATACTTTTAAATGAAAAGTTTGAATAATTGTTCCTATGTATATATTGTGAACTCTCAAAATCCACATTAGCACTGATTTTTAACAATTGGATTCTGACGCATCTCGGTATGATTTTTCTTAGTTTTTATCTGGTTTTGTTTGACTTCTGGTTTGTGGGTTTTCATTCACCTCCTTGGATCTGTGTGTAGAAAGCATCATACTTGGTAAATTTTTAGGCCTCATTCCTTCAAATATTTTCTTTCCCCTCATTTTCTGAGACTTCAATTACATATGTATTAGACTTCTTGATATTGTCCCCAAATAACTGAAGCACTTTTTCTCATATTTTTTTTTAATTTTTATTGCTAGGTCTTCCAGGTTTACTAACTTTTTCCCTCTAATCTGGTATCCTAACAAGTAACATTTCCATTTTGTATAGGATCATGTTCACCTCTAGTGGTTCAACTTCTCATCTTTCATTTGTTTTCTCTTTATGTCTACATTCTAAGTCTATGAACACATTAAGCATATTTAGACTGTCTTTAGCTGTTTTAGCATCCTCCCTTCCTATTTCTATCATCTAGATCTGTATTGTCTTTGTGGTCATTTAGTTATGTATTAGTTTCCTGCTTCCTTGTATGTGCAACAAATCTTATATGCTGGACATTATGTATTCTCCCTGTTGAGCAAGGGGCCTTTTTAGATTTAAGGAGTTTTGGACTCGGGAGAATATCTAAATTATTTGTGAAGGAGTTTGAAAATTATAATTGGCATGTGTGTGCTTGGTTTTTGTTCTAGAATAAGTTTGAGAGCCTTTATTTTAAGGTTAATTAAACCCTGCTACTAAGACCTAGCCCTTCTGAAGTCTCTGCAGAATATTTATGTATTCAACAAGCATTCTTTACTCTGGCTATTGTGAACAATTTCTATACATGCTTGAGCTTAGGGAATTCTTAACTCTATAGCTCCCCTAGGATTATCTATTCCTTATGGTAGAACTTCATAAGACTAGACAATAAGAACTTTTAAGCATGTTCAAATTGTTATTCAGCCAGAGATTTGAGCACACCCCCATACATCTTGTTCTTTTGCTGTGGGACAGAATAGTAGAGAGGAGGGAATTATGCAAATTCCAGCTGCCATGGTTTCTCCAATCTGCTCAACCTGGAAATACTTCAAGGATTGTTTGTTGTTCCCCATCTCTACATCCTCTCTACCTATTCTTGAAGACTTACTTCATTTGGCTTTCCATTCTTTACAGCAGAAAGTGAATGTCATTATAAAGCTTAACTCGCTTGTCTCCCACCTCCTGGGTGTCACAGTCCAGTGTTGCCCATTGTACTCCCTGATAATGTTTTCATTTTTGTTTTTTATATTTCATCCAATTTTCTATTTATGGTAAGAAGGTAATCCAGAACTTCCTTGCACTCAGGAAGTCTGGATTATGTTTTAAGTAAATCTAACACTTTAAAAAACCCAAAAATCTAGAACCTTATAATTCACTCATTTTAAGGTGTTAGTTTCCAAATGCTCCCAAAACAAATTACTACAAATTTATTGGCTCAAAATAATACAAACATAATATCTTACAGTTGTGTAGGTCAGAAGACCAAGACTTGGTCTCACTGGGTAAAAATAGACTTCGGTAAAGTTGCAATCCTTTCTGGAAGCTCTAAGGGAAGATCTGTTTCCTTGATTTACAGCATCTAGAGGCACTCTTTCTTCATCTTCAAGGCCAGAAGCATTGCATCTGTTACGCGTAGTTTCCATAGTCACATGTCTCCAACTCCTCCCCTCTGCCAACCTCTTCTACTTTTAAATTTGGTGATTACATTGGGTTCACCTGAATAATCCAGGACACTCTCCCTCTTTTACGTTTAGCTGGTGAGTAAAGTTAATTCCATCTACACCCTTTTAATTCCCCCTTTCCATGTAACCTTTTAGAGTTCTGCAGCTAAGGAGGATAACATCCTTAGTAACATTAATCTACCTACAACAAAGAGCAAATGATCCATCATAACATCTTCCCAATTTTGATACTGGAGGTGGCTTAAGAACTAAATCTAAAGTAACTTTTCTTAAGTTTTTAATGTTTATTTTTGGAGAGAGATGCACAGACAGGGGTGAGTGGGGGAGGAACTGAGATGGAGATAGTCTGAAGCAGGCTCTGGGCTCTGAGATGTCAGCACAGAGCCTGACATGGGGCTCAAACTCAAAGCAAGAGATAATGACCTAAGCTGAAGTTGGACACTTAACTGAGCCACTCAGGCACCCCAAAAGTAACTTCTTATATAACATTAAACCCTACTGTTTACAGTCTTAAGAATACCATTGGCAACAGGCTTTCAAAAGCATAAAGTTAATTTCCATTTATATTTTTGTAAACTAGAATGTAAATGAGGAAAATGAAAAATTCTAATTCCTAGATCTCTAAACAGTTACTTCTTGTAAGTTAGAACTCACAAGTTATAAATAGATGTAGATATGGAGTTACTAAGGTACATCTCCTAGTAGTTGAAAATTTTACTATAAAGCTGTGAGCTTATATGAATACACTGCTCCTTTTCTAAGATGTGGGATCTTTGAGTTTTTTCCCCACCACTTATTTTCAAACATAACTGATACCTAGCACTCATAAATTAAAGGCGATAACAATCATTTCACAATATTAGTCAAATCATCAAAATAAGTTAACATCCATCAACTCTTACAGATACAAATAGGAAAAATAACTTATTTTTCCCTCATGATTAGAACTCGTGGAATTTGGTCTCTTAACAACTTATAAGTTGGCCATACAGCAGTATCCACTGTAGTCCTCATTTTTCATCATACCCCTAGTACTTCCTTATCTTCAAAATGGCGGTTTGGACCTTTTTTAGCCACATTCATCTGCCTTAATTTTAGATCCTGACACTCCTCTACCCCCTCCACCTCTGGTAACCACAAATCTGCTTTATTTTACTCTAAGTTTGGGAGGGTGGTGGTGGTCTTACTTTTGGTTTTTATTTTTTTTATATAAAATTTATTGTCAAATTGGTTTCCATACAACACCCAGTGCTCATCCCAAAAGGTGCCCTCTTCAATACCCATCACCCACCCTCTCCTCCCTCCCACCCCCCATCAACCCTCAGTTTGTTCTCAGTTTTTAACAGTCTCTTATGCTTTGGCTCTCTCCCACTCTAACCTCTTTTTTTTTTTTTTTTTTTTTCCTTCCCCTCCCCCATGGGTTCCTGTTAAGTTTCTCAGGATCCACATCAGGAGACTATAGATGCTGGAGAGGATGTGGAGAAACGGGAACCCTCTTGCACTGTGGGTGGGAATGCAAATTGGTGCAGCCGCTCTGGAAAGCAGTGTGGAGGTTCCTCAGAAAATTAAAAATAGACCTACCCTATGACCCAGCAATAGCACTGCTAGGAATTTACCCAAGGGATACAGGAGTACTGATGCATAGGGGCACTTGTACCCCAATGTTCATAGCAGCACTCTCAACAATAGCCAAATTATGGAAAGAGCCTAAATGTCCATCAACTGATGAATGGATAAAGAAATTGTGGTTTATATACACAATGGAATACTACGTGGCAATGAGAAAAAATGAAATATGGCCTTTTGTAGCAACGTGGATGGAACTGGAGAGTGTGATGCTAAGTGAAATAAGCCATACAGAGAAAGACAGATACCATATGGTTTCACTCTTACTTTTGGTTTTTAGATTGTACATGTAAGATCCCACTACATTTGTCTGTCTCACTTATTTTACCTAGAATATCAGAGCACCCAAATTATACTGTGAATAAATATTTGCAATCATTATATCTTGATCGACAACTTCATTATATAAAGATCTTCTTTGTCCCTTAACATTTTTAGCATAAACTCCATTTTGTCCGTACAAATACAGCTTACCTCTGTTTTATTTTGGTTACAATTTGCTTAAATAAAATATCTCTTACCCATCCCATCATCCTCACCGTGTCTTTTCTATTTTTTTTCTTATGTTTTTAATTTACATTCCAGTTAGCTTATAATGCTATAAGGATTTCAGGTGTAGATTCCTTAATGCCCCTTACCCGTTTTAGCCCATCCCTCCTCCCACAACCCCTCCAGTAACCGTTTGTTCTCCATATTTAAAAGTCTCTTAGGTTTTGTCCCTCTCCGTCTTTATACTTCTGCTTCTTTTCCCTTGTGTTCGTCTGTTTTGTGTCTTAAAGTCCTCATATGAGTGAAGTCATGACATTTGTCCTTGTCTAATTTCACTTAGCATAATACCCTCTAGTTCCAGCCACATAGTTGCAGATGGCAAGATTTCATTCTTTTTGATTGTCGAGTAATACTCCGTATGTGCGTGCGCTCGCCACATCTTTATCCATTCATCCATCAATGGACATTTGGGCTCTTACAATACTTCTCCTACTGTTGATAGTACTGCTATAAACATTGGGATGCATATGTCCCTTCAAAACAGCACACCTGTATCCCTTGGATAAATACCTAGTGATGCAATTGCGGGGTCGCAGAATAGTTCTATTTTTAATTTTTTGAGGAACCTCCATACTGTTTTCCAGAGCGGCTGCACAAGCGTGCATTCCCACCAACAATGCGAAAGAAATTATCTTTCTCCACATCTTTGCCAATATCTGTTGTTGCCGGAGTTAATGTTAGCCATTCTGACAGGTGTGAGGTGGTATCTCCGTTGTGGTTCTTACTTGTATTTCCCTGATGATGAATGATGTTGAGCATTTTTTTTCATGTGTTGGTTGGCCATCTGGAAGTCATCTTTGGAGAAGTGACTATTCATGTCTTCTGCCCATTTCCTCACTGGATTATTTCTT
The DNA here is from genome assembly GCF_018350175.1 of Felis catus. Lineage (NCBI taxonomy): Eukaryota > Metazoa > Chordata > Mammalia > Carnivora > Felidae > Felis > Felis catus. The sequence continues at coordinate 147,338,471 of NC_058375.1, forward strand.
TTTGGGGTGTTTGAGTTTGATAAGTTCTTTATAGACTTCGGATACTAAACCTTTATCTGATAATGTCATTTGCAAAATATCTTCTCCCATTCTGTTGGTTGCCTTTTAGTTTTGCTGATTGTTTCCTTCACTGTGCAGAAGCTTTTTATTTTGATGAGTTCCCAGTAGTTCATTTCTGCTTTTGTCTCCCTTGCCTCTGGAGACGTGTTGAGTAAGAAGTTGCTGCAGCAGGGGCGCCTGGGTGGCGCAGTCGGTTGAGCGTCCGACTTGAGCCAGGTCACGATCTAGCGGTCCGTGAGTTCGAGCCCCGCGTCAGGCTCTGGGCTGATGGCTCGGAGCCTGGAGCCTGTTTCCGATTCTGTGTCTCCCTCTCTCTCTGCCCCTCCCCTGTTCATGCTCTGTCTCTCTCTGTCCCAAAAATAAAAAAAAAAAAATTTTGAAGAAGTTGTTGCAGCAAAGATCAAAGGTTTTTGCCTGCTATGTCCTCTGGGACTTTGATGGCTTCCTGTCTTACATTTAGGTCTTTCATCCATTGAGTTTATTTTTGTGTATGGTGTAAGAAAGTGGTCCAGGTTCATTCTTCTGCATGTTGCTGTCCAGTTTTCCCAGCACCACTTGCTGAGGAGACCATTTCTATTCCATTGGAAATTCTTTCCTGCTTTGTCAAAGATTAGTTGGCCATATGTTTGTGGGCCCATTTCTGGGTTCTCTATGCTGTTCCATTGATCTGAGTGTCTGTTCTTGTGCCGGCACCATACTGTCTTGATTATAGCTTTGTAGTACAGCCTGAAGTCCGGGATTGTGATGCCTCCTGCTTTGGTTCTCTTTTTCAAGCTTGCTTTGGCTATTCGGGGTCTTTTCCAGTTCCATGCAAAACTTAGAATTATTTGTTCTAGCTCTGTGAAGAATGCTGGTGTTATTTTGATAGGGATTGCATTGAATATGTAGATTGCTTTGGGTAGTATTGACATTTTAACAATATTTGTTCCTATCCAGATGCATGGAATCTTTTTTCCACTTTTTGTCTTCAATTTCTTAAGCTTCTTATAGTCTTCAGTGTATAGATTTTTCACCTCTTTGGTTAAGTTGATTCCTAGGTATTTTAGGTTTTTGGTGCAATTACAAATGGGATTGATTCCTTGAATTTCTTTCTGTTGCTTCATTGTTGGTATATAGGAATGCAACTGATTTCTGTGCTCTGATTCTTATATCCCGCAACTTTGCTGAATTCATGAATCAATTCTAGCAGTTTTTTGGTGGAATCTTTTGGGTTTTCCATATAAAGTATCATGTCACCTGAGAAGAGTGAAAGTTTGACCACCTCCTATTTCTTTGTGTTGTCTGATTGCTGAGGCTGACTTCAAATACTATGTTGAATAGTAGTGGCAAAAGTGGACATCCCTGTCTTGTTCCTGACCTTAGGCAGAAAGCTGTTTTTCCCCATTGAAGATATTAGCATTAGGTCTTTTGTATATGGCTTTTGTGATCTCGAGGTATGATCCTTCTATTCCTACTTCCTTGAGGGTTCTTATCAAGAAAGGATGTTTTATTTTGTCAAATGCTTTCTCTGCATCTACTGAAAGGATCATATGGTTCCTGTCCTTCTATTGATATGATGAATCACATTGTTGTTTTTTTTTTTTTTTTCTCCTCCACATTGTTCTGCGGATATTGAACCAGTCCTGCATCCCGGGTATAAATCCCACTTGGTCGTGGTAGATAATGTTTTTAATGTATTGTTGGATCTTGTTGGCTAATATCTTGAGGATTTTTGGATCCATGTTCATCAGGAAAATTGGTCTATAGTTCTCCTTTTTAGTGGGGTCTCTGTCTGGTTTTGGAACAAGGTAATGTTGGCTTCATAGAAAGTTTGGAAGTTTTCCTTCCACTTCTATTTTGTGGAACAGCTTCAAGAGAATAGGGGTTAACTCTTAAATGTTTGGTAGAATTCCCTTGGAAAGCCATCTGGCCCTGGACTCTTGTTTTTTGGGAGATTTTTGATTACTAATTCGATTCCTTTACTGGTTTATAGATCTGTTCAAACTTTCTATTCCTTCCTGTTCAGTTTTGGTAGTTTACATGTTTCTAGGAATTTGTCCGTTTCTTCCAGATTGCCCATTTTATTGGTGTATAATTGCTCATAATCTCTTACTGTTTGTATTTCTGCTGTGTTGGTTGTGATCTCTCCTTTCATTTATTTGGGTCCTTTTCTCTTTTTTATCAAACTGGCTAGTGGCTTATCAATTTTGTTAATTCTTTCAAAGAACAAGCTTCTGGTTTTATTGATCTGGTTTTGTTTGTTTTGATAGCATTAATTTCTGCTCTAATCTTATTTTCGGTCTTCAGATTTGGGGTTTTATTTGCTGTCCTTTTTCCAGCTCCTTAAGGTGTAAGGTTAGGTTGTCTATCTGAAATCTTTCTTCCTTATTTAGGAAGGCCTGGATTGCTATATGCTTGCCTCTTATGACGGCCTTTGCTGCCTCTCAGGTTTTGGGTTGTGGTGCTATTTTTATTGGCTTCCATGTACTTTTTAACTTCCTCTTTAACTTCTTGGTTAGCCCATTCATTCTTTAGTAGGATGTTCTTCAGTCTCCAAGTATTTCTTACCTTTCCAAATTTTTTCTTGTGGTTGATTCCGAGTTTCTAGTGTTGTGGTCTGAAAATATGCACAGTATGATCTCGATCTTTTTGTACTTGTTGAGGGCTGATTTGTGTCCCAGTATGTGGTCTATTGTGGAGTACATCCCATGTGCACTGGAGAAAAATGTATATTCCACTGTTTTAGGGTGATATGTTCTGAATATATGTTGTTCATCTGGTCCAGTGTGTCCTTCACAGCCATTGTTTCCTTGTTGAATTTTGAATGGATGATCTGTCCATTGTTGTAAGTGGGGTATTGAAGTCCCCTACTACTAGACTATTCCTGTCAATGAGATTATTTGTGATTAATTGGGTTCTCTCACATTTGGAACATGAATGTTTACAATTGTTAGGTCTTCTTGGTGGATAGACCCCTTAATTATGATATAATGCCCTTCTTCATCTCGTTACAGTCTTTAAAGTTCTATATTGTCTATGATGACTCCAGCCTTCTTTTGTTGACCATTAGCATGTTAGATGGTTCTCCATCCCCTCACTTGCAATCTGAAGAGTCTTATAATCTAAAGTGGGTCTCATGTAAAACAGCATTATAGATGGATCTTATTTTCTCATTCATTCTGTTACCCTATGTCATTTGATTGGAGCATTTAGTCCATCGATGCTTAGAGAGTACTGAAAGATAAGAATTTATTGCTATTATGTTACTTGTAGAGTTGGAGTTCCTGGTGGTGGTCTCTAGTCCTTTCTAGTCTTTGTTGCTTTTGGTATGTATTATTTGTTTATCTTTTTCTCCTCTTGGAGAGTCCCCCTTAAAATTTCTTGCAGGGCTGGTTTAGTAGTCACAAACTCCTTTAATTTTTGTTTGGGAAACTTTTAATCTCTCCTATTTTGAATGACAGCCTTGCTGGATAAAGAATTCTTGGCTGCACACTTTTCTGATTCAGCACACTGAATATATCCTGCCACTCCTTTCTGGCCTGCCAAGTTTCTGTGGATAGGTCTGCTGCAAACCTGATCTGTCTTCCCTTCTATGATAGGGACTCTCTTTCCCTTGCTGCTTTCATGATTCTCTCCTTGCCTGAGTATTTTGTGAATTTAACTATGATCTTGTCAGTGGTCGGTTTTTGTTGAATCTCATAGGAGCCCTCTGATTCCTGGATTTTGATGTCTGTGTCTTCCCCCAGGTTAGGAAATTTTTCCTCTATGATTTGCTCACATAACCCATCTACCACTTTTTCTCCATCTTCTGGGACTCCTATGATTCTGATGTTCATTTTTAATGAGTCACTGACTTGTTTAATTCTTAAATTGTGCTCTTTTGCCTTAGTCTCCCTCTTTTTCTGCTTCATTATTCTCCAGAAGCTTCTCTATATTGCTGATTCTCTGTTCTGCCTCATCCATCCTTGCCACTGTGGCATTCATTGGAGATTGCAGCTCAGTTACAACATTATTTCATTCTGACTAGCTTTTACATTTTACCTCCATAGAAAGGGATTCTATTTTTAACTTCAGCTAATATTCTTAAAAATATGGAATGCTTCATGAATTTGCGTGTCATTCTTGTGCAGGGGCGATGCTAATCTTCCTGTATCATTCCAATTTTAGTATATGTGCTGCTGAAGTGAGCACAATCTGTGTCTTTAAGGCTAAAGTGAATTTCTTACAGGCAGCATATTAGGGGATTTGTGGTGGTGTTCTTTTAATTCATTTAGCCATACTAGGTCTCTTATTTGGAGAATTTAGTTCATTTACACTTAAAGTAGTTATTGGTAAGGACTTACTATTGCCATTTTGTTGCTGTCTGTAGATCCATTTTTTCCTTATTTCTTATCCTGTAGTCTTTGTTATCGTTTGGTAGTATGCTTTGATGCTATAACGTCTTTTCTGTATAATTTCTTGAACTACTTAAATATAACTTTATTAAATTTTAACTAGGTGACTCGGTTGCATGGCTGACTTTTGATTTTTGGCTCAGTTCATGATGATACGGTGGTGAGATTAAGCCCTGTGCCAGGCTCCATTCCTCCATTCGGAGTGTGAAGCCTGCTTGAGATGCTTGCTCTCTCTCGCGCGCGCGCTCTCTCGCTCTCCATCTGCCCCTCTCCCTCACTTGCACGCACACGCTCTCTCTAAAAAAATTTTTATTTAATTTTTTTTGTAGAATTTCTACAGTTTGTTTCCTTTGTGGTCACCTTGAGGCTTACATAAAATATTTTTAGTTATAATACCCTATTTTAAACTTGTAACAATTTACTACAACTTCAGTAGTCCTAAACTTTTGTTTCTCCCCTTCACATTTTAGCTTATTGAAGTTAGTTTACATACTTCTATATGGTTTATCCAATAACAGTCTAATTATTAGGCTTTTTTATGATTTAACTTTTACTAGTGTTGTAAGTGAATCACACACTATATTACTGAATCTAACTTTGACTATATATTTATCAGTGATTTTGGCACTACTTAGGTTTTTATCCTATTAATTAATACCCTTTTATTTCCACCCAAAGAATTTCCTTTGGCATTTGGTATAAGACAGGTCTAATGTTGAACTCTCTCAGTGTTCAAAAAAGTCTTCCTTTCTCCACTTCTGAAGGACAACTTTGCCTGGTATGGGCTTCTTTGTTGACAACTTTTTCTTTCCACGTTTTGAATATATCTTCCCATTCTCTCCTGGCCTGAAGTGTTTGAGAAATCTGATAGTTTTATGAAGGGTTTTTCGTATAGAACTTTTCTGCTCTTTGTGTATTGAAAACAAAATGTTTTTGTCTTTGTTGACAATTATAATCTGTAGCCCTATTGGTTCCAACCTATTTGGAGTCCTTTGGGGCCCCATGGATCCAGATATCCCTTTCTCTCCCAGGTTTGGGAAAATTTTAGCCATTATTGCTTAAAATATACTTTTTTTTTTCCTTCTGCAACTTCCATAATACATATATTGTTTCTTTCTACTGTCTTTATAATTCCCATAGGCTTTATTCACTTTTTCATTTTTCTTTCTACTGCTCTGCCTGAATAGCTTCAAATGTCTGCTTTTTTTTTTTTTTTTTTTTTTTTTTTTTTTTTTTTTTAACAGGACACTGACTTCTCCCCTTCCCCCACTCTATTCGGTTGATTCACTTTTGAAGCTCTCCCATGTTCTTCAACTTGGTTATTAGATTTTTTTTTTTTTTAGCTCTAGTAGTTCCATTTGGTCTTTTTTTTTTTTTTTGATGGTTTCTATTTTTTATACATCATTCTAATTTCGTTTAGTTATCTGTGTTCTTGTTCACTGAACTTGAGAATTATTCTGAATTATTTGAAGTTCATAGATCTGTTTCTTTATGGTTATTGAAGGTTTATTCATTTCCTTTGCTGGCCTGTTTACCTGAATTTTTTTTTTGTGATCCTTGATTTCTTACATTACTACATTAGTATTTACACATCTGATGGCATGATCTCTTCTTCCAGAACATATTTTTTTTTTTCAGAGACCATTCTTTACCAGCCAGTTCAGTTTGGGCTTATAAACATGTCCATATAACCTCCCTGGACAGATAGGCTTTGCTATTATTGTCTATTTTGAGCAAAGCCACTGATTGAACTCTGAACTCTGAAGTTAGGAGAGGTGTACCACTGGCTAAGAATTGGATTGGCTTGGTTTCCTGCCCAAGTGAGGCTGTATGATGAGCTCCATGGTTTCCAGCATTCTCTACTCAGGCTTATTACATGCTCAGGACCAGGTGCTATACTGAGTAGTAGTTGGGGCTATGAATTAGCTTTTCTGACCTGTTGGGACAGCAGAACAGGCCCCAAGGCCTGCATAGCTCGCTGTTTAGGGACCTGAATTTAACCAAGATTATGCACATGGAATTTCCTGGCTGGACAAGTCATGAAGTTCTGTTCCACAGATGGAGAAAACCACAACCTATACTCTGTTCAGATGCCACTATAAGCAGGGCCATTGGATGTCCTTTCATTAGATTCCCTGGACAGGCAAGCTGAAGGTGTCATTCAGTAATGAGTGAGGCTATGGATTCACTTCCTTGCCTGGAAAGAGCAGGAGAACCAGCTCCAAGTCCTACAAGCCTTTTTTTTTTTTTTTTTTTTTTTTTTTTTTTTTTTTTTCCTTCTCTGCAGTTCTGACTTGAGCTGACCCATGTTCCTGGACACATAGGGCCAACTATCTTTGCTCTGTGGATGATCAGTTCTGCCTGCCATATTCACCCCAAACATTGCTGGGCTATACAGCTTCCAGGTATTCTGGCCAGCCTTTCAGTTTAGGTGGGGCAGAAAGCTACAGTCAGCAGTGGGCTTGGGCTATGACTAAGATCCCCTACCTTACTTGGGACAGAATACACTCCAGAGCTGGCAAAATGTTTTGTTTGAAGACCCAAATAAGGCAGACCTATATCCTACCAGGTTCCCTGATAAGACTATACCACCAAGTTGGTTCTGCAGATGATCAAAGCCACTGGCTGGGACTATTATTTAGTCATTGCAGATAGAAATTTGGTCTGCCAAGATTTGAGTCTCTCCCCACCCCCCATCACAATCAGATTCCCAATGATAAAGCCCACAGATTTCCCTGAATGCCTATGGAGTAAGGCCAGAGTGAGTTTCCCAAGAAATAACCCACAATGCTCTGGGAGCTGGATGTGTCCATCGTGGGCTGTTTTCCCACTAGAGGAACCATGGGCTCAGGGGTAGACCTCCAACTGTCTCCCCTGGGTCCACAGAGACCTACCCTTGCCTGGAGGAAGGGCAATACAATCAGCATTTAGCCATTTTACGTCTAACTTGGTTTCTGTAGTACAAAGGGGTGCTTCAGCCTTACCCCTGTGTTCTAGGATTTTCTCTATGGTGTCTTTATAAACAGTTCTTGTTTGGGGGGGATAAAGTCAGGAATGAACTATGTCACCATCTTGGTGATATCACCCTCGTTATTTTTTTTAATGTCTGTTTATTTTTTAGATAGCATGCACATGAGTAGGAAAGGGGCAAAGAGGGAAATGGGATCTGAAGTGGGTTCTGTGCTAACACGGCGTGCCATGTGGGCCAGAACCCATGAACCAAACCATGAGATCATGTCCTGAGCCAAAGTTAAATGCCTAATTGACTGTACCATCCATGTGCCCGTCACCCTGGTATTTTTGGTTATTTATAAAAATTCATTTTTTGTGTATGTCCACTTCTGATCTTAGGTAAAGTAGTCCCAGTTGACCACACATTTTGAGGTTTGTTATTTAAAGGTCATATTAAGTTTTTGCAGTGATTGGCAAAAGCTAATAAGACCTAGACTTTGTTGAGATATTTTTAAAAAGAAATCTCACTTTGTTTTTGCAATATTAGATTGCAAGAGTATGAAAGAAAATAAGACTTTCTGTGTGAGGAGATATTGGCAGAGAAACTCTCAGTCAAAAGTCAGAATGCTTGTTCCCTTCTCTGATTTTTCTCTCCCTTCCTCCTTCATATTTTGCAACTTCCTCAAATGTACTCCCCTGTGGCTGGCTCAGTTTTCTTTGGAAGCTAATTATACATTTCTGAAAATCTAGACACGACAGCTTTTATTTCTTACCTATTCGTCAGTGAATGTTACAACCACACCTGGTGCGTGATAGGTGTTGAAGAAACAGTCATAAAAACTAGCAAATGCTTCTCTTACCTCAAGATGGTGCCATCTTCCAGGAAATTCTTCACACATTCCCTATGAACCTATGGTGTACTCAAAACCTTGGGGTTTTATGGGGGGAAAAAATCTTTTTCAGACCTTGTTTGTGTTATGGACCTTGGTCAATAATGAGGATCACAGGCAAAGGGAGTTTCTAGAAAATACCTCCACAAATCAGCAGGTTCCCCAATGAACAAAGCAACTCAGCAGAAACATTTCCCTGAACTCCAAAAACCGAGTGTCATCCAGTCACATGGATGCCACAATGGCAAAGCATCACAACTCCTTAGCCTATATCCTATGAACAGCCACTTTTCTAAGAGAACAGATTTAGTGAAAGCTCTATTTAGCCCAGCGATTAGTTTCCTACACTTCCCCTTTATCTTAGAGTTTTTTCATTGGCCTCTATTCACTTTTGTTCTCTCTCCTTTTGAAATCCTTGCTGCCTCTACTAACTTAAGCCATCATTACGGATATCCTCATAAACTACCATTTTTAGTGCTCATGTGTGTCTCTGCATCCTAACCAAATTATAAAAAAATTCAGCTCTTACAAAAGTAAAACATACATGACTCATCTAAAAAAAATTTGAACCTCCGATACTGGTGTAGCAGCTTTTTTAGTGGAAAATTTTACACAACAATACAAATTTCTGACTTTAAAAAACTGGAAAATTTAGCAACATGGGGTTGTCGTTGTATGGCAGCAATTGGCTGGAAGTGAATAACACTTGCCTCCACTGATCGAACACATACTTTCTAGTATGTCTCAATCCCTGCCACTCCTATCACCCTTAGCCTACCTGACTTATTTAAATGTAAGAGCCTCGGACTAGACAAAACTGCCAAGTAAGACCGGCACTACAGGAAGGTCCAGCAGCCTTTATGACACCTGCAACATTTATAATAAAGGGAAGAAAAAAATATTCTGTACCAAGTATGTGCCAAGTGAATCCTTCTATTAAATAGCTTGTAGTCTAGTAAGAGAGGCAATTAGATAAACAGTCCAGGTACAGTAAGATCCAGGTAAGAAACCGCTTGTCTCTTTTGTAATCCACATTCCTCCAGGTGGCAAGTATAAACTCAGGGGAATCTGCATTTAGGACAGAAAGCAAAAAACTTGAAGGAGACTGTCAATGCAAGGCAGGAATGAGGATTATCTAAATTCTCCATACATCAATTTCCTCTTTAAATGGAGAAGATAACCTCTCATTGGAAGTTCTTGATATAGTAGGTGAGCTAATGTTAACGCCCTTTAGATCACCTTAGAACAAAGGTTTATAAATGTCCATGAGTTTATAAATTTAATATTAAACTCTTATAACTCTTAAGACCGTTTTCTAAGGAACTTGATTATGGTGGCAGTGGTGAGGTGAAGGAACATGAGGACGGGGAACCAGAACAAATTTGATTACAGGGAACATGTGCAGAGTTCAGACTACAGCTAACTAAACAAAACTATAAAGACCTTGCAATAAAAATTCCTGGCTAAAGATTCCTGTTACTATGATAGTACACGTTGCATTTTTGCACACGTTTTTTTTTTTAAATGGAAACTTAAAGTTTCCTAGTACCTGCTATAAGCTTACTTCTTAGTAGGTAACTAATAAGTTTATCAAAACAATTGCATGAAAGAAGTGTATTAATAACTGAGGACTTAAAATTCGGTTGATATCAAAACCTTAGGAATGGCAGGGCTGAGGCCAGAGGTGAGGGTAAAGGCATTCCATCTCGCAAACTCAACACCTCAATGGGTAAAGAATGTGCTACCAATTTAAATTCTTGAGTACTCAAAATTTGTGGGTGATTGTATCAATTGTGTATTTTGTCCAGCCATTAGCAAAATGAATTTCTTTATAATCATTTTTCATACTACCCACTGTGTTCCTCAAGCTAACCATCTTTTCTCAAATTAGGGTCTGTTTAGGAAGAGCCTGATCATTTGAACAATGAACAAATTTTCCCTTTGGCAAGGAAGAGCCAAACCACTTACAGAAATCAAGAGAGCAGCCACTTTTGTCTCCTCTTCTGTTCTTGTCCTCTTCTTGACTGGCAGGAGAGGTGGGGTCATTATGTGGCTAAGAGACAACAAAGGCTAGAGTGAGGCTTTTAGGACAAACAAATCTGCCTGCCTGGGAATCTGGCCCGCTGCTGTTGAAAGCCTATTTTTTCTCAAGATAAATGCTTTTGCCCAACACTGTTGCAACTCCTTTTCAATGCATGCTGCCCTGTGGCATGAACTCTCCCCCTTTTTTAAATACTGCCAACTTCCTTTCTGGAGCCAATAGCCTATTTACCCAACATGGCATTAGGGATCAAGAAATCCCAGAAGCTGGCGCTATGGTCCCTGAGTGTGGTCCCTTAGCTCATTTCCCTTGAAAGCCTTATGTGCAAAATAGGATTAGTTACCACCAGTTCCCAACTCTGTACAACCCTCTCATTTCCCAAACTCCCTCTGCTATGAGGGAAGAGAAAATTTGAAAAGAGTATTTCTAATCAAGAAACTTTCCAAGAAGAGAGGCTGTTTTCTACTTCCTATATTCTCTACAGCTTAAGTAACCCCTGTTGCACTCAATCCCCTGCCTGACCAGAACCAACCTGTAAGCAAGTGAGACTGGCAGCTGCCTGATTCTGAGGACTCCAGGGCACTGGAAATATTCCTTAGGACTCCGTCTCTACCTATTCAAACTGTGAATGTTAAGACTTTGTTTCTCAAACTTGAGCACCTATCAGAATTACCTACAGGGCTTGTTAAAACCCAGATTGCTGGCTGTACACAATGCCTCCCCATCCAGAGTTTGCAATCCTATAGGTCTTAGGTGTAGCCTGTTTGTACTTCTACTCTGCCAGATGATGCTGATACCATTGATTTAAGAGTCACACTTAGAGAACCAATGTCCTGAGGTATCTACTCAAAATCCAAACTTAGTTTTTAAGCACTAGAGAAAATACATGCTATGAATTATATGTGTAAAGCAGTATAAAGATTTCAAATGATGTCTTCTGGAAGCAAAGGCCAGTAATTTTATGAAGAATATTCAGCTGAGTACTAATCAGTGCATGTGTGTAAGAAAACTACCCAAAGCTGGAGAAAGAGAAATCTGAAAGGAGTGGATGCAACTGTCCTTGGTTTTCACACCCAACCAGGAGTAATGCCTATTTCTACTAAGGCTTGAAAAAAACTGATTCATGGGGCATTGGTCAGAGTACATAGAGTCTTGCCTCAGTAGAGGGAATAGCTGTCCCCAGCCTGAGCACAGCTCTAGGCCCACCTTATCTTAAAAAGCAAGAACCAAAATGACTAAGCTGCTTTTAAGTAACTTGAACCAAGAACAAAATATAAAAGTATTTGAAAGAAAAAAATCTGGCACCCGGTAAGGTAAAATTAAACGGTGTCTGGAATCCAATAAAAGATTACCAGGGTTGTAAAGAAGCAAGAAAATCGGACCTATAATGAGAAGAAAAATGAATGAATTGAAACTGTCCTGAGGTTTCCATGGGTGTTAAAATGAGAAGCCATAGACGTGATAGTTATTGAACTGTATCCTATATAAGCAAAAGTCTAGGGACATGAAGATATTTTTAAAACACTGATTCAACTAGATTTCTAGAAGTAGAAAACTACAACAGATGAAAAACACTTAGAGGAGATTAACATCAAATTGGACCTTGCAAAAGAAAAGATTGGTGAACTTACAGATAGTAGTAGAAACTCCTTAAAATAAAACCTAGAAAGAAAACTATTAAAAACAGCATCAGCCTAATATACACAGTTAAAATCCCCAAGGGGAAGAAGAACATAGGGAACTGAAACATTGTTTGAAGAGCTGTATTTTCCAAACTTAAACAATATATTCAGGCTTAAAGAGCTCAAGAAATGGCAAGAAGAAAAATGGGAAAACAAGAAAAAAATAAATGTTCAAAAACAGTGATTAAAAATGTATTAAAAGCAATGAGAAAGGTAAAAAAAAAAAACTTTAAAAACGTTAAAGGCAGAAGAAAAATGGTACCAGAACAATGTGTGGCTCTACAAAATAAGAAGAGCCCTGAAAACACTATATAGGAGGAAATTATCAAAGGCTTTTTAATTGTTGCTTAATTTTTTTAGTGCATCATCCGGGTTTATCTGGGTAATTAGGAATTATCTAGTTTCCACCCACCCCCCACACTCAGCTTCCCCCACCAACCTAGAAAAAAATAAGAGGTTGGGGGAGACTCATGAGGAACATGAAGCCAGCATGCCCTAGTCGTCAACACGAAATAGGAAAACATTTTAGAATCTTAATAAACAAGGGCTAGGTTTCATGAGATCTATCAGTCATAATGTCAAGTTTTAATTTTAAGAAGCTACCCACTTTCTGGAAGGTTTCAGGTATACTTTGTTACTTGGGAAAGTATTTTTTCCTCCTCAGTTTCTTAGACTTATTGTCACATCATCTTTAGCCATTCATATTTCAAAAAAACTGGTCTCTCCATTGTCCATGCCTAAATCTACTTTTGTGAACAAAAATTATTAGCTTCTTGTCAAAAAAACTACAGAAAATCTAGAATTCTTAAATGCAGAGTGTTTTCATGGAAAAGCAAAACAAAAGACCAACCCATTCCTGAGGATTCCTGAGCATTTCTCTTAGGTACCCCTTCCCCAGAAAAACCTGAATTGCATGAACCATCCATTACAACTAGAAAGAAATTGTGGTTTATATACATAATGGAATACTACGTGGCAATGAGAAAAAATGAAATATGGCCTTTTGTAGCAACGTGGATGGAACTGGAGAGTGTGATGCTGAGTGAAATAAGCCATACAGAGAAAGACAGATACCATATGGTTTCACTCTTATGTGGATCCTGAGAAACTTAACAGGAACCCATGGGGGAGGGGAAGGAAAAAAAAAAAAAGAGGTTAGAGTGGGAGAGAGCCAAAGCATAGGAGACTGTTAAAAACTGAGAACAAACTGAGGGTTGATGGGGGGTGGGAGGGAGGAGAGGGTGGGTGATGGGTATTGAGGGCACCTTTTGGGATGAGCACTGGGTGTTGTATGGAAACCAATTTGTCAATAAATTTCATATATAAAAAAAAATGTAATACAATTCTTACCAAAAAAAAAATGGTCCTGGTCTTCTGGATGCAGGAAATATCCTTGCAGCCTAATTCCTGATTCTTTCTAGTTCCCATCAGACTTTCCCCACCCTGTCCTGAGTTCTACACATTACTAAATGACTAACATAAGGGAATGATCCCTTGATAGAAGGTAAAGTGCCTATTCTTGAGAACCCAAGCTTTGTAGTCAAACTGACCCAGGTAATCACTATTACTGTTGTCCTGCCAAGCAATAACCAACCTCCCAACTTTATAACTAATCTTTATTTGGGGCCTAAATAAGGCCACACTTGATCATATCTTGCCAGTCAGAATTTAAATATTCTATATTATACGTCATAGTTGATATTGATAACATGCACCATTGAGAAAGCAAATTGACAAAAAATTAAGAGTGTGAACTAAATTGTACACGTATGTTCTAAAACTGTAAGCATTGTTCATAATGTAGAAGAAACCCAAGTGTACGTCAACAGATGCATTGATGAATGTGGTATTGGTTACTACAGCTGTGTAATAGAGCTTGAAGTCAGGAATTATGATTCCTTCAGTATGTTTTTCTTTTCCAAGATTGCTCTAACTACTCAAGGTCTTCTGTGGTTTAGGAATATTTGTTCTAGTTCTGTGAAAAATGTTGTTAGTATTTTGATAGGGATTGCACTAAACGTCTAGACTGCTTTGGGTAGTATAGACATTTTAACTATATCTGTTCTGCCAATCCATAAGTATGGAAGGTTTTCCCATTTCTTTGAGTCCTCTTTAACTTCTTTCATCAATACTTTATGGTTTGTAGAGTACAAGTTACCTCCTTGCGAATATATATAAAATACATATAATTCTATATACTTTGTCTTGGGTGCAATTGTAAATGGGATTATTAATTTCTTTCTGATGATTCATGTTAGTGTATAGAAATGCCACAGATTTCTGTACACTGATTTTTTTTATAGCCTGCATATTTAGTGAAATGATTTCAGTCCTAGTAGCTTTTTGGTGGGGTCTTTAGGGTTTATAGTCATAGTATCATTTGTAAATAGTTTTACTTCTTGCTTAGCAATTTGGATGCCTTTTATTTCTTCTGTTGCCAAATTGCTGTGGATAGGACTTCCAGTATGATGTTGAATAAAAGTGGTGGGAGTGGACATCCTTGTCTTATTCCTGATCTTAGAGAAAAAGTTCTGTTTTTCCCCACTGAGAATAATGTTAGCTGTGTGTTTTTCATATAAGGCCTTTATTATGTTGAGTTATATTCCCTCTTAAATCTACTCTGTTGAGAATTTTTATCACGAATGGATGTTGTACTTTGTCAAATGCTTTTTCTGCATTGATTGAAATGATCATACATTTTTTCCTTTCCCTCACTGTTGTGATATATCATGTTGATATGCAAATATTGAATCATGCTTGCATCCTGGGAATAAATCCCACTTGATTGCTGTGAATGATTTTTTTAATATATTGTTGAATTCAGCTTGCTAATGTTTTGTTGAGAGTTTTTGCATCTATTCATCAGCAATATTGGCCTATAGTTCTTGTTCTTCTTTTTTTTAATGGTGTCTTTATCTGGTTTTGGTATCTGGGTAATACTGTTGTCATAGAACGAATTTAGAAGTTTTCCTTCCTCTATATTTTGGAAAAAATTGAGAAGAATGGGTATTAACTCTTCATCAAATGTTTGGTAGAATTCACCTGTGAAGCCATCTGGCCCTGGACTTTTGTTTGGGAGTTTTTTGTACTAGCCCAAAAATACACACAGAGATCAATGGAACAGAAGAGAAAGCCCAGAAATAAACCCCAATTTATATGGCCAATCAACCTTTAACAAAGCAGGCAAGGATATGCAATGGGAAAAATACTGTCTCTTGAACAAATAGTGTTGGGAAAACAAAGCTACATGTAGAAGAATGAAACTGGACCACTTTATTACACCTACACAAAAATAAACTCAAAGATCCAAATGTGAGACCTGAACCCATAAAAATCCTACAAAGCACAGGCAACAATTTCTGACATTTGTCATAGCAACATCCTTCTAGATCCATCTCCTGAAGCAAGATGAATAAAAGCAAATATAAGCTATTAGGACTACATCAAAATAAAAGGCTTCTGCAGAGCAAAGGAAACAACCAACAAAACTAAGACAACCTATTGATGGGAGAAGATATTTGCAAATGACCTACCCAAAAAAGGGTTAGTATCCAAAATATATAAGTTGATACAACTAAATACACACAAAAAAATTAAATGATCAGTTCAAAACTGGGCAGAAGAAAGACATTTCTCCAAAGACCTACAAGGGTGCCTGGGTGGCTCAATGAGTTAAGCGTCCAACTCTTCATTTCAGCTCATGTCATGACCTCATGGTTCATGAGATCCTGTGTTGGGCTCTGCACTGACAGCATGGAGCCTACTTGGGATTTTTTTTCTTCCCCTCCCTCTCTCAAACCTAAAAAAAATCAGATGGCCAACAGACACATGAAAAGATACTCAACGTTATTCCTCGAGGAAATGAAAATCAAAACTACAATGAGATATCACCTCACACCTTTCAGAACGGCTAAACTTGAAAAATATAAGAAACAAATGTTGGTGAGGATGTGGAAAAAGGGGAACCCTCTTGCACTGCTGGTGACAATACAAACTGCTTTAGCCACTGTGGAAAATAGCCTGGAGGTTCCTCACAAAAAAACAAAAAAACAAAACAAAAAAAAAACCTAGCAATCCAGTAACCACACTATGGTTATGTACCAAAAGAATATGAAAACACTAATCCAAAGGGATATATGCAGCATATATGCTTATGCATATGTTTATATTTATTGCAGCATTTTTTTATAATAGCCACACTATGGAAGCAGCCCAGGTTCCCATCAATAGGTGAATAAGGAAGATGGGGGGGCAGTGTTTGTGTATATATACACACAGAGTGAATATTATTCAGCCATGAAAAAGTGAAATATTTCCATTTGCAACATGGATAGATCTAGGAGAGTATAATGCTATGCAAAATAAATCAGAGAAAAATACCATATGACTTCATGCATATGTGGAATTGAAGAAATAAATGAAGGGAGAAAAAAGATACACTAAGAACCAAAATCTTAATTATAGAGAACAAACAGATAGTCACAGATGGGAGGTTGATGGGAAGATGAGTGAAATAGGTGAAAGGGATTAAGGAGGGCACTTGTCTTGCTGAGCACTGAGTAATGTACGGAAGTGTTGAATCACTATATTGTACACCTGACACTAATAATTCTGGTGTAGTTAACATACAGTATTTAAGATTTTTTAAAAACTTAAATTATTTAATATATTCATTTAAAATTTTTTATCTTAAAGTAAGGAAATTCATTTAAGAAATTAGATCTCAAATATATGCTTTTACTGACCTAATCTTTCTTAAAACTGCTCTTTCTGCATCTGACAAGATTTGGGTATGCTCTATTTTCATGTTTATTTTGAGATCTCTATTTTGATTTCTTCTTTGCCCTGTATGTTGTTTAGAGGTGTTCTGCTTCCACATATTTGTAGCTCTTCTCACTTTCTCGTTGATTTCTAGCTTCATATCATTGTGGTCAGAAAAGATAATTGATTTCAATGTTGCTAAACTTGCTAAGATTTCTTTTTTTTATCCTATCTTATGATCTATTCTGGAGAATGTTCCATGTGCACTTGAAGAATGTATATTATTCTATTGGATGAAATTTCCTAAGTCTATTAAATCCATTTGTTCTAAAGTATGGTTCACTATCAACATTCCTCTGTTGATTTTTCTGTCTGAATGATATATTGTCTATTTCTCCTTTAAGATCAGTTAGTATTTGCTTAATACATTTCAGTACTTGTGTGTTGGGAGCATACATTTACAATTGTTAGATCTTTGTATTATCATTATTGTTATTTAGAACATGTGCACAAGGGGGAGGAAAAAAGGGTGGGAGACAGAGGGACAGGGAGAGAGAGAGAGAATCTTAAGCAGGCTCATGCTCAGTACAGTGTCCAACCCGTGGCTCAATCCCACAAACCTGGGATCATGACCTGAGTGACTCTTGATTTTGGCTCAACTGACTGAGCCACCCAGGCACCCCGAAGTTGTTAGATGATCTTGATAGATCCCTTTATCATTGTATAATGCCCTCCTTTGTCTCTTGTTACCATTTTGGCTTGAAATGTATTTTGTGTGATAAGATTGGTTGTTATACCCTTAGGTTCAAAGTGAGGGGATGAAGTAGATACTATGTGTGTCTTTAGAGCTGAAATGAGTCTTCTGTAGGCAATATCTAGTTGAGTCTTGTTTTGTTTGGTTCTTATCCATCTAGGGGGGAAAAGCCAGAGGTATTACATTTCCTGGTTTCAAACTATACTACAAAGCCATAATAATAGTATGGTACTGGCAAAAAAAAAAAAATGGGCACAGACCAATAAGACCTAAGAGACCAGAATTGACTCTCAGCATTTGATAATGGAGCTAGGAACACTGAACAGGGAAAGAATAGACCGTTCAACAAATGGTGCTGGGAAAAATTGGAGAAACACATGAGGAATGATGAAATTGGACTCCTATTTCACACAACTTACAAAAATTAGCTTGAAATAGATCAAGGACTTAAACATAAGACTTGATGCCCTAAAACTCCTAAAAGAAAATGTAAGAAATGAGCTCCTCGCTCAACATTGGTCTTGGCAATGAGTTTCTTGGACCTGACACAAAAAGTGCAAACAACACAAGCAAAAACCAACAGATGGGACTACAGCAAACTCAAAAGCCCCTGAACAGCAAAAGAAACAATTCACAAAATGAATGAAATGAGAGAATAATAAATCTTTGCAAACCATATTTTGGATAAGGGATTAATATACAAAATATATCTAAAAATCAAACAAATCTGACTGGAAAAATGTCCTGGTTTTCCTGCCTATTCTAAGACCGACCTCAAAATGGCCAATAGACACCTGAAAAGATGCCCAATACCACTAATCATCTGGGAAATGCAAATCAAAGTCACAATGAGCTATCACCTCAAACCTGGTAGAATGGCTATTATCCAGAAGACGGACAACAGGTGGTGACAATGCGGTGAAGGGAAACCATTATACGCTGTCAGAATAGCAATTGTTCCAACCACCATGGAAAGCAATGTGAAGTTTCCTCAAATAATGAAAAAACGCCCTATGATATAGCAATTCCACTTCTGGATATATACCCAAAGGAAATGAAAACAGAATTTTGAGACCTAAGCACTCCCAGGTTTATCACTGCATTATTCACAATAGCCAAGATCTGGAAACATCATAAATGTCCACAACAGATAAATGGATGATAAAGATATGGTATATATACACAGTGTAATATTATTCAACCATAAGACAGGATAACCTGCCATGTGAGCCAACATGGATGAATCTTGAACATATGCTAAGTGAGATAAATCCGAGAAAGTACTGTATATCATTTATGTGGGATCTAAAAAGAGTCAAACTCAACGAAAAAGAGTAAAATAGTAGTTACTAGAATATGGGGATGGGGGGGGGATTGTGGTAATAGTTTGTGTTTCAAAGTACACACTTCCAAGGAGTAAATAAACCAAAGTGGATGTGCAGTATAGTGACAATATTCTACTATAATTATATAATAGCACTATAGCAACAATCCTATTACAATATATAAATGTATCAAAGTAACACATACACCTTAAATGTAAACAATGTTATGTCAAATACCTTCAATAAAATTTTTTTAAATGCATTATCATAATTAGCATTTATAATGGAAATGGAAATAAAAATTGCAATGCAAAAAAGGAAATAAAGGAAATTCTGACGTATGCTACAACATGGATTAACCTTAAGGATGTTGTGGTAAGTTAAGCCAGTTAAAAAAAAATACTAGATGATTCCACATAGGATGTACTTCGAGTAGTCAAATTCATTAGAGACATGGGAGAATGGTGGTGGCCAGGAGCTGGGAGAAAGGGAGCCGTGAGGAGTTGTCTAATAGGTATGGTTTCAGTTTTGCAAGACGAAAAGTCCTGGAAATTGGTTGTACAGCAACGTGGGTTAGTTAACACTAAACTTTACACTGAAATGTTGAGAGGGTAAAATTTGTTACATGTATTTTGCCACGATTTTTAAAAAGGAATGAAATTCTAATACATGGGATGAGGGATGAACCTTGAAAACATGATAAATAAGCCAGCACTAAAAGGACAAATCTTACGTAATTCCATACCTTTGAGGTACTCAGAATAATCAAACTCCTACAGAAAGAAGGAATAATAGTGGTTATCAGGGACTGGAAAGAGGGTAGAATGAGAAGCATTATTTAATGGTTACAGGGTTTGGAATAATTGCAGAAATGGAGAGTGGTAATTGCACAGTATTGTAAATGTACTTTATGCCACTGAATTATACATTTTAAAACAATAAAAATGTTACGTTTTAGATTTTCTACGTCGTATCACAATAAAGAGGAAAGCATGTGATCTGAAAGCTTCCCATTTTTTAATGAAAATGATCTTAATATAGAGAACACTTAAGTGTTACATCTTTTTATATACACTGGTTGTTTCTCTTTCACATGTTGGTTTTTATGCAGGGTTCACGTCTTAAATTTATCAAATTCTTAGCTCCTATGCCAATTTTATCCTACTTCAGAAGATCAATATAAGCTGCACCTAATAGCATTTCCTCCTTTTCTAATGGTAACCCAAATATACATTTGGGGCTTTTTCCTAAGACGTACCTACCTTTGCATATCAGTAGCTTGGGAATATATAACGTTTTTGCTACAACACTTATTGATGCGATGGCGGAAGAACACCATAAGAAGAACACTTTAGGTTACACAGAAGATGTTTTGCTAACAAAGGCTTTATAAACACTTTCAGTTGAAGTTAGACCAAGAATGTGGGAACAAAGTTGACTCCCTTACTCTTAACGATCTATTTGTCCTCTGAGGCTATAACAGCTGGAAGTTGAAGCTTGAGAAAAACTTTTTAAAAAATGATTATGATGATTAGTAAACCCCAAGAAGCAACTGCTTTCCTAAAAGGAGTTGCCTACCCGAAGAGCCTCTGGATGTCTCCTGACCCTGACCACCCAACCAAGTGCCAGTGAGTCCTTCATAGCTCTACGTGAAATCCTAGTTATATATAAAACAAAGAAAATTCTGAAAACTGCTATACTAACAAAGTAGCAAAAAAAAAAAATACAAAGAAAGAACACAATTTCATGAGTCATAAAAGTCCTCAGAGTACGTTTATCTCTTTACAGTGGTTAGTAAAGAGTATCTAATCAGACCAAATGGATTGGTTACAAAGATGTGTTAAATCTGGCTTCATAATGTTTTGTTTTTGTTTTTTGTTTTTTTAATCTGATTGAGTGGCATGGCAGTAGTTTACGGTTCCTTAGACTTAAAACGTCCACATGTCAGACTTCTGAATTTGAAAGGCCCCTTCTACACATTAAGCCTCAAAATGGTTTCTGGAGTCTAGCTGCCTGCAGCATCAGGCCCACAACTGAACTTAAAAGGTACTGTATCAGTACCCGCTTGTGTATGACTTTCCTGCGAAGTTCTCTAGCCTATTTCCAGTCATTAAACATGAGCTCCCTGCCATTGATGACTGGGCTCTTGCTAACTCCACCTCATCTGAATTTTAAACTTCCTGTAGCTATCCTCACATGTGTTCCCCGAACAAACCTCAGTCTCTACATGTATTTGTTCTCCGGTCTTTGTTCTTTAGGCTCTTCCATAAGGAGGTTCATTCAGGGCACTGTTCAAAAGGCACTTCCTGAACATGTCATTGCCAATGTATGCTGTTGTATTGGAGTAAATAAAACACCTGTTGATGGAGATTGAGTGATGAAAGATTGAGGTCAGTAAATGCAATTTGTAATTAATGTTTACTTTCTTGAGAGAGACAGTACAAGTGGGGGATGGGGCAGAGAGAGGGAGACACAGAATCTGAAGCAGGCTCCAGGCTCAGAGCTGTCAGCACAGAGCCCAACATAGGGCTCAAACTCGTGAACCAAGAGATCATGACCTGAGCCCAAGTTGGATGCTTAATCCACTGAGCCAACCAGGCTCCCCAGTAAACTCAATTTGGGCTCTAATACCCGACTATAGATTGACACATTGGTTAACTCTTACGAATTATTTTCTCTGAACGTCAATTTTTAAGTTTCTTTAAAGCTAAAAATCACCTTCTTCAAACATCTTAAAATATGGAAATGTTAATGTCAATTTCTGAAGAATTTTCAACCCATTTAGGGGAAAAAAGAAAAGACATTCCCTGCCATGTGGGTGATTAATGAAATATTAGCACTGAGAGAGACTTTAAATCATCTCTCCTCTAACCTTTTCATTTTACTGAACGGAGACCTGAAGAGAAATCAAGTGCCTTAGCCAGATTAGTAGTCTGGCAGTGAGGTACTTGAACTTGGATCTCCTGACTCAATGTCCAGTGTTATTTTCTCATTCCAAAATTATGAATGGTAACAAGGGTCTCTGAATCACTAAGGTGATGTGAAAAATGATAAACTCCTGGGCTTTATTCAGAATGACCTATCTAGTCTTAAAATCAGAGAATCCATATATTTTTTTTAAGCTCCTTACCACCAAAGAACCCTGCTATGAAGCCAGGTTTCTAATTACTGCCTCTTCCCAGCTGCCTGAGATCTGAGTTAGCCCAGTGATGATAATAAGAAAATGAATCTCCAGAAGGGACTCCAGGCTCCATACATCACAGGTGTCTAACATGATTTGGTGGGGGTGCATGAAGAAATTCCTATGGGTGTATATATTCAAATGACATCTAAAGATTTTAAGCATTATGAGGGTGGACACTGGCAACATATGTTGCAAATCAGAAGAGTGGAGAAAAGCCCAATGAAGATGAGCTAACAGAGCACCCCTCCCCCAAGCATTTGTTTGCTTTCAAGGTATTACAATGAATTGTTCTTAAGGTTAAGTGAATTTGTGAAATCTGTATCTACTTCAAGCCAAACCAACTCCTAGAAAATGACAATTTAAAGGGAAACATACAAGGAAACTCCAGGTTAAATGTTATAGTGCAACCAAAAGCAACCAAAAAATTACAAATATAAATCTTATCCTATTAATAAAATTTATTGTCAAATTGGCTAACATTACAGTATGTAATGTGTGCTCATGGCTTTTAAGGTAGATTCCTGTTGTTCATCATTACATGTGACACCCAGTGCTCATCCCAACAAGTACCCTCCTCAATGCCCATCACCCATTTCCCCCTCTCCCCCACCCCCCCATTAACCCTCACATTGTTTTCTGTATTTAAGAGTCTCTTATGGTTTGCCTCTCTCCCTCTCTCTTTATACTACCTTTCCTCCCCCATGGCTTCAGTTTCTTAAAATCGATGTATTGGTGAAAATATGATAACAGGCTTTCTAAGATTTATTTCATTCAGCATAATACATTCCAGTTCCATCTGAACTACTGCAAATGAAATGGTTTCATTCTTTCTCAATGCCAAGTAGTATTCCATTGTATATATAAACCACATCTTTATACATTCATCAGTTGATGGACATTTAGGCTCTTTCCGTAACTTGGCTGTTGTTGAAAGTGCTGCTATAAACATTGGAGTACATGTGCCCCTATGCATCAGCACTCCTGTATCCCTTGGGTAAATTCCTAGCAGTGCTATTGCTGGGTCCTAGGGTAGTTGTAGTTTTCACTTTTTGAGGAACCTCCACACTGTTTTCCAGAGTGGCTGCACCAGTTTGCATTCCCACCAACAGTGCAAGAGGGTCCCCATCTCTCCATGTCCTTGCCAGCATCTGTGGTCTCCTGATTTGTTCATTGTAGCCACTCTGACTGGCGTGAGGGGGTATCTCAGTGTGGTTTTGATTTCTATGTCCCTGATGAGGCTTGACGTTGAGCATCGCTGCATGTGTCTGTTGGCCATCTGGGTATCTTGTTTGGAAAAGTATCTGTTCATGCCTTCTGCCCGTTTCTTCACTGGATTATATGTTTTTTTTGGGTGTGGAGTTTGGTGAGTTCTTCATAGGTTTTGGATACTAGCCCTTTATCCAATATGTCAGTTGCAAATATCTTTTCCCATTCTGCCGGTTGCCTTTTAGTTTTGTTGATTGTTTCCTTTGCAGTGCAGAAGCTTTCTATCTTGATGAGGGTCCCAATAGCACATTTTTGCTTCTAATCCCCTTGCCTATGGGGATGTGTCAAGTGCGATGTTGCTGGGACGGAGGGCAAAGAGGTTGTTGCCTGCTTTCTCCTCTAGGGTTTTGATGGTTTCCTGTCTCACATTCGGGTCCTTTATCCATTTTGAGTTTATTTTTGTGAATGGTGGATGAAAGTGGTCTAGTTCCATTCTTCTGAATGTTGCTGTCCAGTTCTCCCAGCACCATTTGTTAAAGAGACTGTCTTTTTTTTTCCACTGGATATCCTTTCCTGCTTTGTCAAAGATGAGTTGGCCATGCATTGGTGGGTCCAGTTCTGGGTCCTCTATCCTGTTCCATTGGTCTAGGTGTCTTTGTGCCAATGCCACACTGTCTTGATGATTACAGCTTTGTAGTAGAGGCTACAGTCTAGGATTGTGATGCGTCCTGCTTTGGTTTTCTCCCTCAATGTTACTTGGGCTATTCGGGGTCTTTTGTGGTTGCATTCAAATTTTAGGATGGATTGTTCTAGCTTTGAGAAGAATCCTGGTGCAGTTTTGACTGGGATTGCATTGAATATGTAGATTGCTTTGGGTTGTATTGTCATTGTGACGATAGTTATTCTTCCAGTCCACGAGCATGGAATGTTTTCCCACATCTTTGTGTCTTCTTCAGTTTCCTTCAAAAGCTTTCTATAGTTTTCAGCATACAGATCTTTGGTTAGGTTTATCCCTAGGTGTTCTATGGTTCTTGGTGCAGTGGTGAATGGGATCAGCTTTTTCATTTCTCTTTCTGCTGCTTCATTATTGGTAAATAAAACTATACATCTGTTTTCTGTATGTTGGTTTTTGTACCCTGAGATGTTGTTGAATTCCTGTATTGGTTCTAGCAGACTTTTGGTGGAGTCTGTCGGGTTTTGCACATGGAGTATCAGGTTGTCTGAGAAAAGTGAAGGTTTGACTTCATCCTTGCCAATTTGGATGCCTTTGATTTCACTTTGTTGTCTGATGGCTGAGGCTAGGACTTCCAACACTACAATAAACAGGGGTGAGAGCGGACATCCCTGTCCTGTTCCTGATATCAGGGGGAAAGCTCTGTTTTTCCCCATTGAGGATGATATTAGCTGTGGGCTTGTCATAAATGGCTTTTGTGATGTTGAAGTATGTTCATTCTATCCCAACGTGAGGGTCTTTATTAAGAAAGGTGCTGTATTTTGTCAAACGCTTGTTCTGTATCTATTGACGGGATTGTATGGCTCCTCTCTTTTTTTCTTAACGTGAGGTGTCACGTTGCTTGATGTGCGAATATTGAACCAGCCCTGCAGCCCAGGAATGAATCCTGCTGGATCGTGGTGAATAACTTTCTACATGCTGCTGCATTTGATTTGCTAGTATCTGGTTGAGAAGTTTTACATCCATGTTCACCAGGGGTATTGGCCCGTAGTTCTCATTTTTTTGCTGGGTCTCTGTCTGGTTTGGGAATCCAAGTAATGCTGACTTCATGGAATGAGTCTGGGAGGTTTCCTTCCATTTCTATTTTTAGAACATCTTGAGAAGGATAGGTACTAACTCTGCTGTACATATCTGGTAGAATTCCCCAGGGAAGCTGTCTGGTCCAGGACGCTTACTTGTGGGGAGATGTTTGATAACTAATTCAATCTCTTCACTAGTTACAGGTGTGTTCAAAGTGTCGATTTCTTCCCATTTGAGTTTTGGTCATGTGTGGGTGTTTAGGAATTTGTTCACGTTGTCCAGTTTATTGGCATATAATTTTTCATAGTATTCCCTGATAATTGCTTGTATTGGTTGTGATAAATCCATTTTCCTGCATGATTTTACCTGTTTGGGTCCTCTCTGTCTCTCTTCTTTTTGAGAATGCTGGCTAGAGGTTTATAAATTTTGTTCAAAAAACCAACTTTTTCTTGGTTTCATCCATCTGTTCTGGTTTTTTGTTTGTTTTTGGGGGGCTTTTTTTTGGATTCTATATTGTTTCTGCTCTGACTTTTAATATTTCTCTTCTGCTGGGTTTGGAATGTGATTGCTGTTCTGCCTCTATTTCCTTTAGATGTGTTGATAGATTTTGTATTTAGGATTTTCCTGCTTTCTTGAGATAGGCCTGGATTGCAATGTATTTTCCTCTTAGGACTGCCCTTGCTGCATCCCAAACGGTTTGGATTGCTGTGTTCTCATTTTCATTTGTTTTCACATATTTTTTAATTTCTTCTTTAATTGCCTGGTTGGCCCATTCATTATTTAGTAGGATGTGCTTTAACCTCCATGCTTTTGAAAGTTTTCCAAGCCTTTTCCTGTGGTTGATTTCAAGTTTCATGGCATTGTGATCTGAAAATGTGCATGGTATGATCTCAATTCTTTTGTATTTACTGAGGGCTCTTTCATGACCAGTATGTGATCTATCTTGGAGAATGTTCCATGTGCACTTGAAAGGAATGTGTATTTGGCCACTTTGGGGTGCACAGTTCTGAATATGTCCAGTTCATCTGGTCCAGTGTATCATTCAGGGTCATGGTTTCCTTACACAGTCTCTGTCTAGATGTCTATCTCGACAGAGATCTGTCTAGATGATCTATCCATTGTTGTGAGTATTAAAGTCCCCTGCAATTCCCACATTCTTAGCAATAAGATTGCTTATGCTTGTGACTCTTTTATATATATTTGGGTGGTCCGGAATTCAGTGTATGGACACGTACAAGTGTTAGCTCTTCCTGATGGAGAGACCCTGTAAGTATTATATAATGCCCCTCTTCATCTCTGGTTACAGTCTTTAGGTTAAAGTCCAGTTTGTCTGATATAAGGATGGCTACTCCAGCTTGCTTTTGACTGCCAGTAGCATGATAGATGGTTCTCCATCCCCTCACTTTCAGTCTGAAGGTGTCCTCAGGTCTAAAATAGGTCTCTTGTAGACAGCAAATAGATGGGTCTTGTTTTTGGTTTCTTGTTTATTTGATCCATTCGGATACCCTATGTCTTTTGATTGGAGCATTAGTCCATTTACATTCAGTGTTATTGAAAGCTATGGGTTTAAAAAGTCACTGTGTTATCTGTAGGTGTCATGCTTGTAATGATGCCTCTGGTCCTTTGTAGTTTCTGCAACATTTCACGCAGAGTCCCCCTTAGCATCGTTGGTAGGGCTGGTTTAGTGGTGATGAACTTCTGCAGTGGTTGGTTTCCTGGGAAAACCTTTATCTCTCCTTCTACTCTGAATGACAGGCTTGCTGGAGAAAGGATGCTTGACTGCATGTCTATCCTATTCAGCACATTGAAAATCTCCTGACACTCCTTTCTATCCTGCAGTAGATAGGTCTGCCACTACCCTGAAGTGTTCACCCTTGTAGGTTAAGGCCCGTTTGTCCCTAGCTGCTTTCAGAATTGTCTTTATCTTTGTATTTTGCCAGTTTCCCTATGAGATGTCATGTAGAAGATTGACTCAAGTTACATCTGAAGCAAGTTCTCTGTGCCTCCTGGATGTCCGTGTCTGTTTCCTTCCCCAGACAGGGAAATTCTCAGCTATGATTTGTTCAAGTACACCTTCTGCCCCTTTCTCTCTCTCCTCCTTCTTCTTCTTGAACTCCTGTGATAAGGATATCTTTCTTTCTTTCTTTGGTACTAAAATTATTTTTTTTAATATAATTGATAAATTGGTTTCCATACAACACCCTGTGCTCAGTTGTTGTTTGCCTGGGAAAACGTTTTTCTCTCCTTCTATTCTGAATGACAGGCTTGCTGGAGAAAGGGTCCTTGACTGCATGTTTTTCCTCTTCAGCGTATTGAAAATCTCCTGTCACTCTTTTCTGGCCTCCTATGTTTCAGTAGATTGGTCTGCTCCTACCCTTATGTGTCTACCCTTGTAGATTAAGGCCATTTTTCTGTATTTCCTTCCAGAATTCTCTTTATCCTTGTATTTTTCCAGTTTTCCACTATGATATATTGCACAGAAGATTGATTTTAGTTACGTCTGAAGGGAGTGCTCTGTGCCTCTTGGATTTCAATGTCTGTTTCCTTCCCCAGATTGGGGAAGTTCTCAGATATGATTTATTCAAGTACACCTTTCTCCCCTTTCTTTTTATTCTGGAATTCTTATGATAAGGATATTGTTTCATTTGATTGAATCCACTAGTTTCCTAATTCTCCCCAAGTAATCATGAGTTTTTTTAATCTATTTTTCTCGGCTTCTTTTTCCACAATTTTTTCTCCACTCTGCCTCTGCAATCCCTGCTGTGGTTGCCTCCATTTTATCTTGCACCTCATTTATATCACTTTTTATCTCATCATGACTCTTTATTTCCTTGGTCTTTGTAGCAATAGATTCTCTGCTGTCCTTTGTGCATTTTTCAAGCCCAGCAATTAATTTTATGATGATTATTATAAATTCTTCATTTATGTTGCTTAAATCTCTTTTGATCATATCTTTAGCTGTCACTTCTTCCTGGAATTTCTTTTGAGGAGGATTCTTCTGTTTCATCATTTTGGCTAGTTTTCTGTCCCTTATGAGTTTTAAAACTTGTATTGTGCTCTGTACCTGGGAATGCTGATATTTTAAAGGCAGTCATACACTGTCCAGGGCCTCACCCTTCAGAAGATGTTTTTTGGACTGTGTTTCTTACTCTGTTGTGACTTTGGTTTTTTTATATCCCTACTGTTAGTGATGTTTTGGACCCTCTTCCAGGTGTGCTTTGATTTTTTCCTTGAAGTAGCCCTGTAAAGGAAAACAGAAAACAAAACACATAAATACACAAAAACTAAAAACAATACAAAAGAAAACACCAGCTACAAATAAAGAACAGGGTGGAGGCAGTGCTGATGGAAGAGCACATACCAAGAGAGAAATGATAGTTGGGGGAGAGGGGCAGGAATATACATTGACCAGGCAGAGAAACTGACTTAATCCAGAGAGAAAGGAAAATAAGGAAGCAGGGGAAAAAGAAATGAAGATAAAGTTACCCAGACAGAGAAACTATATGGCTTGATTATTCCATAGAGAAAAGAATGTAAAGAAGGAGATGTATAACATATATCAAGAGAATGGATTAAATAGGTCTGTTTAAACAAACCAATAACCAGAGTAACCAGCCTAGTGGAGAGAAGAGGTAAGTGGGAGAAATGGAGGGGGAGAATATATATCAAGAATTGTCCTAGAATTACTCCAAGCAATGCACAAGCACTGGTCTGGAGGAGGGATCCATCTAGTTTATAGCATCTATCTGGCTCCAGTAGATAACACAGTTACCAGACATGGAGGGGCGTGGTTTGGTGCAGGCTGGTCCCGTCTCCACTGTGGGCCCTGTGGACCGGTCCCTGAAGTCCCACCTTGGTGGTGGTGGGGAGAAAAATGGCGACCACCCCAGTCTCTTCTCCACAACCTGGTGTCCCAAATCACTCCTTTGGAGCCGTCCTCACTGTGCCGTGGGTGCAAAGGAGGCTGTCTTGCTCTGCCGACTCCTTTGTCCTAGGCACTTGGCTGGGGATTTAAACTCACACTCTATGTGCCTTGGTACTGAGGAAGCATCTCCCAATATGAGGTTCTTAATGGTTTTTTCCTGTGCCACATCCTTTCAGGGGAGGGGACCAGTTTCTCCTGTTGCTGACTGCACCCCTGATCTACCACTGAACCCAGGGGAGGCTCCCCTCCTCACCACGTATGTGAACAGGGCAGTGGGCCCCAGTCTGAAGAGATCTGCATTTAGAGATCCTCTAACCTGCAGTTAGAGATGGGATCTTTCTCCGTCCCAGTCTGAGGTTTATTTTCTCTTGTCCAGATACAGTCCTACACTTCCACAGTGGCTCTTTCTCTTCCCTTTGTTTTTCAGCAGAAGGGGATCACTCCCCTCCATGCCTTTGTGGCTCATTCTATCTCCCCCAGTTCACAATTATCCACCTATGGTCTCTCAAGTTGTCCCGGTTTCTCCCTGGTAGACATAGTCGCTTTGCCTCCCACATTCTTGGGGTTCAAAGTCCTTTGACTTCAGCTCTTCTTTGTTTAGGAGAGGCAGAAAGTATGGATCCCACTACTTGTCTGCCATGTTGGCCCCCTGAGCCATTATTCTGTTTCATTGAACCACTTAGTTTTAAAATTCTCCCCTAGTGGACCAGAATTTTTTTATCTTGGCTTCATCCTTTTGTAATTTTATCTTCTATTTCACTTATTCTCCCCTCTGCCTCTCCAATCCTTGCTGTGAGTGCCTCTAGTCTATTTTGCACCTCATTTACAGCATTTTTTAATTCATCATGGCTATTTTTCAGTTCCTTGATCTCTGCAGCAATAGTTTCTCTGCTGTCTTCTATGCTTTTCTCAAGCCCAGCGATTAATTTATGACTATCATTGTAAGTTCTTGTTCAGTTACATTGTTTGTATCTGTTTTGATTAATTATTTAGCTTTCATTTATTCCTGGAACTTCTTTTGAGGAGAAATCTTCCGTTTGATCATCTTGGCTAGTTTTCTGTCCGTTATGTGGTTTAAAGCTTGTTATGTGTCCTGCACCTGCAAGCACTGCTATATCAAAGAGGGGTCATACACTGTCCAGGGCCTGGCCCTTTGGGAGGTATTTTTTGGAGTGTGTTACTTCTGCTGTTGTGACTCTGGTTGCTTTATCTCCCTACTCATAGGGATGTTTTGGACCCTCCACCAGATGTGCTTTGATTTGTTTGATGAAGTAGCCCTGGAAAGGAAAACAAACAAAAAAAACAAAAAACAGCTACATCAAAACAACGGGGTGGTGGTGATGGTGGTGTTGAATGAAGAGGCCTTACCCCATACAAAGAGAGACATGACAGGGGTGGGGGAAAAGAAAAAGAAACTTTACCAGGCAGAGAGGCTCTATACCTGTTCTATATATCCTTTATTTCCCCCTCCTTGGATTAAGCTGTAAAGAGAATAGATTAAATATGTCTGCTTAAACAAACCAACAATCAGAATAACCAGGCTAGAGAGGGAAGAAATGAGAAAATGAAGAGGAAATATAATACATATATATGTGTGTGTGTATAAAAGAATATAAATATAGTTAAAAGAATATAAATATACTTAAAAGAATATAAATATACTTAAAAGAATCGCCCAGGAATTAAATCAGGAAGTGCATATCTTCTGGGTGCCTTGGAACCAGAGGCAGCGCTGGTCTAGAAGAGGGGCTGTCTGGTTGGTCAGCATCAATCCCACTCCTGTAGATACAGTTATCAGGCAGGGAGGGCTGTGGTTTGGTGTAGGAGGGTCCCACCTCCACTGTGGGGGCCAGCCACTGACTGTTCCCTGAAGCCCCACCTTGTAGGTGATGGGGAGAAGCAGAGCAGCACCCCAGTCTCCCCTCCATGGACAGGGTGTCCCAAACCACTTAGTTCAAGCCATCGTCATGGTGCTACAAGCACAAAATGAGGTGGTTTGTCCTGCTCTGCCGACTCCCGTGCCTCCCTGGCACTTGGCTGGGACTTAAACCCCAATGTCTTAAAGGGTCCCACTCCATGTGCCCCAGTTTTGGGGCACCACTGATATATGGTCTCTGGCTGGTGGGCACAGGCAGTCTTTATCCTTTGAATGGTTAGATACCTTCTTCCCACAGCACTCCAGGGAGAGGATTGCTTTCTCCCACTGCCTCTGAACTAAGTACCAAGACCTGGGCTGGCTGGGCTGGCTCCCCTCCACCCCAGGCATGCAAACAGGGCTTCCAGCCCCAGATTGGAGAAAAGCCCCATAGTTAGAGACTGGATCTTTCTGTCTCTGTCCATGGTTTTTCTCTTGTCCACATACAGTCAGTCCTACACTTCCTCAGCCTCTGCGCTTCTTCAGCGTCCTTCTCTTCCCTTTGTCTCTCTGCAGAAGGGGATCCCTTCCATCCATGCCTATGGGCCCCACTTTATTTCTGCTAGCTTGCAATCACACACCTATGGCCTGCCAGGTTGTCCCTGTGGGTCCCTGGAGAGGTCTTTGTCATCCTGAAGTCTGGACTCTTAGAATTCAATGTCCTTTGGCCTCAACACTGCTGTGGTTTGAGGGACAAGGGAACTTTGGGTCCCCCTACTTCTCCATGTTGGATGTCCTCACTCTTATCCTGTTCTTAATGTAGCTGATGCAGAACTCCTACCATTAGGTAAAAGCATGATTATCAAATATTTTGGCTAACTTAAGAGACTTAAATATGGATTCACACATAATTTTAATAATGAACTGTAATAAAACAATTATAAAAATTAACATAGGGGTGCCTGGGTGGTTCAATCAGTTAAGCTTCCAACTCTTGATTTCGGCTCAGGTCATGATCTTTCAGTTCATGAAATCGAGCCCTACGTCAGTCAGGCTTTGTGCTGACAGTGCAGAGCCTGCTTGGGATTCTCTCTCTCCTGCTTTCTCTGTCCCTCCCCAGGTCATTCATGCTCGCTCTCTCAAACATTATGAAAAATACTAATACTGTTGAAATAATAAACTTTTAGTTGGCTTTCCAGTGTCTTACTCTTAAATATGAATAGACAACCAAGTATCTTCTGACAGTTAAGGGATTTGTCTCATGGGAAACACAAACTTGAATAAGAATCAAGAAGAAACAAATGAAGGTGTTAAAGAACACTTATAACACTCTCAGAAGGGTAGAATTTTACTTAAGAAGAGTCTTTAAAAAGGTGCTTTTGCAACTTTTGGAAATTGTGAACAAGTGAAATATGAAACCTACCTTATGGAATCTATAATAAAAACATTGAGAAAGGACAAACAACAACTATTAAAAGGTAAAACTGAAGAAATATCAGTAGCTAATACTTACTGACAGTTTATTATGTACCAGGCACTGTTCTAAGTCTTTTATAGGTATTAATCCTAGCAAACCTGTGAGATGGGTACTACTAGCTCCATTTATAGAGGAAGAAACTAAATTTCCCAAAAATAAAGTGACGTCACAATTACACACTACCAGGTGTAGGAGTTTTCATACCTTCATGCTAAGGCAAGTACAACAATCTGGATAGTAAGTTTTTTAAATGAGAAGATTAGCTAAGAAGGTCCAACATCCAAATAGGAGCTTCAGATAGAAATGTGGGGACAAAGATAAGATTCTAAAAATTCTGAGAAACAAGACTGATTATCACAAACATTGGTAATCAGAATACATGAGACTTTCAACATCAACAGAAAAGGCTAGGTCATGTCATAATACCCTCAAAATTTTTAGAAAGATTTATAACATTAAATTCTATACCCAGGCAAACTCTTAATTAGGGGATACAGTAGAATAAAGATGCTTTCAGACCTGAAAGCACTCAAAACATTTACTAAACACACTATCAAAAATGTATTGAAAGCAATGCACTTCAACAGAACAAAGGAGTAAGTGCTAAAGATACTAAGAATCAAGATTCCTACACACCAGTGAGCCAGAGGAAATTCATAAGATAATTGTGATGGAATATCTCAGCACAGCTATAGCAGGTTTAGACAGCAACCAGCTCAGGTTGGCACAGAGGGACAGAGGACTCCAGAAGGGATATCCTTGGGGGAAAATATTGATTATCTTATATGAATGAACAGAGAGGACATTAACACACTGGCAGCATGCTTGGTCAATAATTCTAGTGAGTGGGAAACTAAGCAAATGCAAAAAGAAAATCACCTCAAAGATACCAAAACTTATAGGAAATACAATCGTTGGTGAATAATATTTACTTGATGACAAAATAAACGGTGGACATTGACTCAAAATTACATGCTGTAAAAATCTGAGGAAAGGATTTTTGTCTGTTTTGTTCATCACTGCCTTTTTTCTTATCAGTCGGGGGTAGAATGGGGATGTGGAAAAATCTGGTAAGAGATAAATGTCATCTTCCATGAAACTTGATAATCTATACAACTTAAAGCATAATTCTATTTAGAAAAACAAAGGCAAAGGGCGCCTAGGTGGCTCCGTTGGTTGAGTGTCCTACTTCGGTTCAGGTCATGATCTCCTGGTCCGTGAGTTCTAGCCCCACATAGGGCTCTGCACGGTTAGTGCAGAGCCTGCTTGCGATACTCTCTCCCTCTCTCTCTCTGCCCCTCTCCCTCTCACACCTGCATTCTCATTCTCTCTCTCTCTTTCAAAATAAACTTGGGGTGCCTCGGTGGCTCATTCGGTTAAGTGTCTGACTTTGATTCAGGTCTGATCTCATGGTTCATGGGTTTGAGCCCCACATCAGGATCTGTACTGACAGCTCAGAACCTGGAGCCTGCTTCAGATTCTGTGTCTCCCTTTCTCTCTGCCCCTTCCCTGCTCACAGTGTCTGTCTGTCTCTCTCAAAAAGTAAAATATTCTTAAAAATTAAAAGAAAGAAAAAGGCAGAAGCCAGAATAGACAGTTTTAGAAGTAATGATTGCTTTTGTGGAATGAGGAAATGGATGTGGAAAATCACAAATGATAGCTACTATTGCAGTTGTAGTGAGACTGCATCATTGCAGAAGTTTAAGTTGTAATGCAAATTGATTTAAATTATGTATATTGAACAATGTTTACCACATAAGTTAACCTACATCATCTCAAATTGATGCAAAAGACAGCAAAAGGGGAAAAAAGGACCTGGTGACGAGCACTCCTAGCATTTAGTCTCTTAACCACTTTTATATATACCATGCAGAAGTGTTATCATGATCTTTGTTATGTTCCCAGTACTTATAACTGAAAGTTTGTACCTTTTAACCACCTTCATCTACTTCTCCCTCCCCAAAACCTAGCCTGTGGTAATCACAAATCTTAGATTTTTGAGTTCGCTTTGTACATGTGTAAGATCGCACATATATGTGATAGAATACTTTGGTTTTCTCCGTCTACGTGTTTTACCAAGCATAATGCCATTAAGGTCCATCTAGGTTGTCACAAGTGGAACAATTTCCTTTTAGTGACTTCATAATATTCCATTGTGAGTATATGTATGTATGTGGACATCTATACATATGTATGTAGAAGTATACATAGATATAAATGTACGTATAGTAACTTGATCCATTCATCTTTTACGGGTTTCAACTGTAGGTGGCTTCTATCCCTTAGCTATTTTAAATAACATTGCTATGAAAATGCCAGTGCAGCTGGCTCTTCGACACAATGTTTATATTTAGATACATTTGCAGAAGTGGAATTGATAAACTATATGGTAGTTCTATTTTTAATTTGGGGGAAAACTCAATATTGGTTTTAAACTAGCTGTACAACTTTACGTTTCCACCACCAGTGCAGAAAGAATCCCTTTTTTTCCACAGCCGCAGTTTGTTATCTCTTCTCTAATACCAGAGATTATAACAGGTATAAGGTTATATTTCATTGTGGTTTTTATTTGCATACCCCTAGTGATTAGTAATGTTGAGCATCATTTCATGTACCTATTTGCCAGTCATATATCTCCTTTATAAGAGTATATGTTTAGGTCCTAAGCACAATCTTAAAATTGTGTAAATATATATATATATATATATATATATATATATGTATATATATGTATATATATATATACATATATATACATATATATACACACACATATATATATCATATATAAACATACGTATATATAAATACACACCTATATACTCATACGTGCTTATATGAGTATACACATACTACATATATATACCTACACTAGTATACATTATATATACTTATGTATATGTATATTAAAGCGTATATAAATAGTTTTAGATATGGTACATAGTGATTTGAAACTACAAGTTATAGTTACCTAAAGTACAGCTACCATCTAGCATGACAAACATTATTTAAATACCATTGACTATATTACCTATGTTGTACTTTTGATCCCCATGACATATTCCATAAATGAAAGCCTCTATTTCTCACTCTGTCACTCATGCCCATTCCCTAAACCCTCGATGTTGGCAAATACCAACTTGTTCTCTGTATTTATGGATCTGTTCAGCTTTTTATTTCTTAGTTTATTCATTTGATGGTGAAATTCTACATATAAATGAAATCCTATGATATTGGACTTTTTCCTTCTAACATTTTCACTTCACATAATATCCGTCTATCCATTTTCTTGAAAATGCCAATATTTCATTTTTTTATGGCTGAGAAATAATCCATTTGTGTATCACATATTCCAATCTTTCTATCTGTTTATGTACACTCGGTTTCCTTCCATACTTTGGCTCTTATAAGTACTGCAATAAGCATGAGATGGCATTTATATATTTTTTGGAATTAGTGTATTTGAAATTTTGGGGGGTATTACCCAGTAGTGGAATTACTGGATCATACGGTATTACTGTTTTTAATTTTTTGAAGAACCTCCATATTGTTTTCCACTGTGGTTGTACCAATTTACATTCCCACCAACAGTGCAGGGCAGTTCCCTTTTTCTCCACATCCTTGCCAAGACTTGCTATTTGTCTTTTTGATGCTAGCCATTCTGACAGGGGTGAGGTGACATCTCATTGTGGTTTTGATTTTCATTTCCCTGATGATTAGTGAGCATCTTTTCATGTGTCTGATAGCCATCTGTATGTCTTCTTTGGAAAAATATTCAGGTCCTCTGACCATTTTTTAATCAGATTGTTCTTTTAGCATTGAATTGTACAAGTTCTTTATGTGTTTTAGATACTAACCCTTTATCAGATATTTCATTTTCAAATATCTTCTCCCATTCACTGGGTTGGTGTTGTGTGTGGTCGATAGCTTCCTTTATCATGCAAAAGTTCTTCGCTTTGATGTAGGCTCAAGAGTTTATTTTTGCTTCTGATTCTCTTGCCTGAGGGGGCATATCCATAAATATGCTTCTAAGGATGATGGTCCAGAGATTACTGCCTCTATTTCTTTTAGAGGTTTTTGGTTTCAGGTGTCGCATTAACATCATCGATCCACCTTGAGTTTCTTTTTGGGTATGGTATAAAAAAGGGGTTCAGTTTTGTTTCTTTTGCATGTAGCTGACCAGTTTTCTGAGCATCATTTATTGGAGGGAATAGGCTTTTTGTCATTGTATATTCTTGCCTCTTTGTCCCAGATTAATTGAGCATGTAGGAGTAGGTTAATTTCTGGGCTCTTTATTCTGTTCCACTATCTATGTCTATTTTTGTGCCAATAGCATATTGATTACTACAGCTATGTAGTATATCATGAAATTTGGGATTGTGATACCTCCAGATTTGTTCTTTTTAAGATTATTTTGGCTATTTGGGATCTTTTGTGATTCTGTACGAATTTGGGGATGATCTATCCACTTCTGTGAAAAATGGTACTGGTTTTAACAGGGATTGCATTGACTCTGTAGATTGCTTTAGGTAGTACAGACAAATATTTAATTCTTCCAATCCATGAACATGGAATACATTTCCATTTGCTTTTGGTTATCTTCTACCTCTTTCTTTTTTTAAAAAAAATTCTAATGTTTATTTAGTTATTGGGAGGGAGAGAGACAGAGACAGAGCATGAGTTGGGGAGGGCCAGAGAGAGAGAGGGAGACACAGAATCTGAAGCAGGCTCCGGGCTCCAAGCTGTCAGCATGGAGCCTGATGCAGAGCTCGAACTCACAAACCATGAGATCATGACCTGAGCCAAACTTGGACTCTCAACCCACTGAGCCACCCAGTTGCCCCCAACATCTTTCATCGATGTCTTCTAGTTTTCAGAGCATACGTCTTTCACTTCCTTGTTAAGTTCATGCTTAGATATTTTATTATTTTTGGTACTATTGTAAATGAAGTTGTTGGTTTTTTCTCTTTTTTTGAGAGAGAGAACACGCACAAGCAGTGGAAAGGCAGAGAGGGAGAGAGAATCCCAAGAAGGCTCTGCACTGTCATGTGCAAAGCCCAACACAGGACTCAAACTCACAAACTGTGAGATCATGACCTGAGCCAAAATCAAGTCAGACACTTGATGGAATGAACCACCTAGATGCCCCAGTAAATGGAGTTGTTTTCTTAACTTCTCTTTCTGCTACTTCGTTATTCATGTATCAAAATGCAACTGGTTTCTGCATATTAATTTTGTACTCTGTGACTTTACTGAATTCATTTGTTGGCTCTAATCATTTTTTGTAGTGTCTTTAGGATTTCCTAGATAATCATGCTATCTGCAAATAGTGACAGTGGTGACAGTTAAATCCTTGTCTTCTTCCTGATCATAGAGAAATAGTTGTTAGTTTTTCATCAGTAAATATTATGGTAGCTGTGGGTTTTTAATATATGGCCTTCCTTATCTTCAGGTATGTTCCCTCTAAACCCACTTTGTTGAGAATTTTTATCCTGAATGATGTTGTACTTTGTTAAATGCTTTTTCTGCATCTATTGAAATGACCATATGTTGGTTTTTTTTCTTTCCCCTCGTTGATATGATATATCATGTTGATATGAAAATATCAAGCCACATTTATTCCCAGCCACATGCTGGGAATAAAGCCCACTTGATTACTGTGAATGATTTTTTTAATGTATTGTTGAATTAGGTTTGCTAATATTTTGTTGAGAAGTTTTTGCATCTATGTTCATCAGCAAATTGTCCTAGAGTTCTCTTTTTTGTGGTGTCCTTATCTGGTTTTATTATCTGGGTAATGCTATCTTCATAGAATGAATTTGGAAGTTTTTCTTCCTCTTCAGCTTTTTGGAGTAGTTTGAGAAGAATAGATATTAAGCCTTTAAATGATTGGTAGAATTCACCTGTGAGTCCATCTGGTCCTGGACTTTTTGTTGGGATTTTTTTTTTATTACTGATTCAATTTTATTGCTAATAATTGCTCTGTTCAGATTTTCTGTTTCTTCCTGATTTGGTTTTAGAAGATTGCATGTTTCCAGGAATATTGGTATTTTAATAGGGATTGTATAGATTCTGTAGATTGCTTTGGGTAGTATAGACAAATATTTAATTCTTCCAATCCGTGAGCATGGCATACCTTTATATTTGGTTTTGGTTATCTTCAACATCTCTCTCCCTCTCCCTCCCTCCCTGTCCCATTTTTACTTCCTTTTTCTTTTTTCCTTGATGAGTCTGGCTAAAGGTTTATCAATTTTGGTTATCATTTCAAAGAACCAGATCTTGGTTTCATCATTCTATTCTTTTGTATTTTTAGTCTCTATTTCATTTGTTTCTGCTCTAATCTTTATTATTTTCTTCCTTCTTCTGGCATGGGCTTTGCTTGTTCTTCTTTTTCTAGCTCCTTTAGGTATAAGGTTAGGTTGTATATTTGAGATTTTCTTATTTATTGAGGTATGCCTGTATTGCTCTAAACTTCCCTCTAATAACTGCTTTTGCTGCTTCCCAAAGATTGGGGGCCATTGTGTTTTCATTTTCACTTGTCTCCATATGTTTTTTTGTATTTCCTCTATAATTTCTTCATTGGCTCATCAGTTATTTGGTAGCATGTTGTTCAGCCTCCATGTACTTGTGTTCTTTCCAGATAGATTCTTGCAATTGATTTCTAGTTTCATACTATTGTGCTTGAACAAGATTCTTGATACGATTTCAGTCTTCTTAACTTTAATGAGACTTATTCTATGGCCTAACATGTGACCTATCCTGGAGAATGTTCTAGGTACACTTGAAAAAGAATGTGTACTCCGTTGTTCTGGGACAGAATGTTCTGCATATAGGTTAGGTTCATCTGGTCTAATGCACTATTCAAAGCCACTATTTCCATGCTGATTTTCTGCCTGGATGATCCATCCATCAATGTAAGTGGGGTGTTGAAGTCCCCTGACATTATTGTGTCATGGTCAGTTTCTTCCCTTAAGTCTGTTAATATTTGTTTTATGTATTTAGATGCTACAATGTTGGGTGCATAGATATTTACAATTATTACATCCTCTTGTTGGATTGATCCCTTTCTCATTATGTTCTATAGCACCCTTCTTTATCTCCTGCCACTATCTTTGTTTTAAAGTCTCTCTTTTCAGGGGTGCCTGGGTGGCGCAGTCGGATAAGCGTCCGACTTCAGCCAGGTCACGATCTCGCGGTCCGTTAGTTCGAGCCCCGGGTCGGGCTCTGGGCTGATGGCTCGGAGCCTGGAGCCTGTTTCCGATTCTGTGTCTCCCTCTCTCTCTGCCCCCTCCCCCGTTCATGCTCTGTCTCTCTCTGTCCCAAAAATAAATGAACGTTGAAAAAAAAATTTAAAGTCTCTCTTTTCTGATATAATAAGTATTGCTA
Organism: Felis catus; assembly: GCF_018350175.1. Lineage (NCBI taxonomy): Eukaryota > Metazoa > Chordata > Mammalia > Carnivora > Felidae > Felis > Felis catus. The sequence goes on from NC_058375.1 coordinate 147,378,095, forward strand.
CCCCAGCTCATTTTCCACTTCTATTTGCATGGGATATCTTTTTCCACCCCTTCACTTTGTCTGTATATGTCTTTAGGTTGGAAGTGAGTCTCTTGTAGGCAGCATATAGATTGGACTTGCTTTTTCATCCATTTGGTCACCCTATGCCTTTTTATTGGAGCATACACACCATTTACATTTAAAGTGATCATTGATAGGTGTGTACTCCCTTGCCATTTTTTCCTTTGCTTTCTGGTTGTTTTTGTAGTTCTTCTCTATTCCTTTCTTCTTCTCTTGGTCTCTTTCCTTATGAATGATGACTTTCTTTAGTATTCTATTTGGCTTCCTTTTTATTTTGTATATGTCTATTACAGGTTTTTAGTTTGTGGTTACCATAAGGCTCATACACAACATCCTAAGTATACAGCAGTCTATATTAACTGGATGGTCACTTAAGTTCACATTCTAAAGGAACTTCATTTTTACTCTCCTCCACATTTTTCTGTGTATGTTGTCATATTTTACATCTTTATTTTTACATACAATTTTTTAAGTTTACATATGTCTACATATAAGTTTTCTGCCCTTTTCTCTTTCTCTTCTTTTTTTTGGGGGGATCCCTATAATGCAAATATTGTTATGGCTGTTGATGTTGCTGAGTTCTTTTAACTTTTATTTTTTAATTCTTTTTTCATTATGCTTCTCAGCTTAGTTGCTTTCCATTACCCTGTAGTCTAGGTCACTGCTTCTTTTTTTCTTCCTGAATCTTCTAATATGCTGGGTTTTTTTCTATACTCTATTATTTCATTTATTACATGTATCATCTCACCACTTGCTTTCCATATTTTTTCTTTTTTTAAGTTCTTACTGAGTTATCTATTCTTTTCTAAAGTATAATCTTTACGATCATTACTTTGAATTCTTTATCAATCATATTTATCTCTTTTTCATTCAGCTCTTTTGCTCTGATTTTTGTTCTTTGGAAATATTTCCTTGTTTCTTCATATGTCTAACTCTTTGCATTTGTTTTTAAGTATTTTGAAAGTCAGTTATATAGGAGAATGTTAATTTCCGTGATTTTTTTTTTTTTTTTTTTTTTTTTTTTTTTTTTTTTAGTTTAACTGCTGCTGTTGATTTCTGGTTTCATCGCATGTGGTTAGTGAAGATAACTGGTATGATTTTGACCTGTTTGTATTTGACTTGTTTTGTGGCCTAACATGTGACCTATCCTAGAATATGTTCCATATGTGCACCTAAGAAGAATGTGTATTTTGCTATTGTTGGATTGTACGGAAATGCTGTTGTTGGATATTATTAGATTTATGTTCTTTATAGGTCTGGTAAGTCTATTTGGTCTGTAGTGTTGATTAAATCTGCTATTTACTTGCTGATTCTCTGTTACATGCGTTTTTTAAATTATTATTTTGAGAGAGTGTGTGAACAGGGGAAGGGCAGAGAGAGGGAAAGAGAATCCCAAACAGGCCCCATGCTCAGTGCAGAGCCCAATGTGGGGCTCCATTCCAAGACTGTGAGATTATGACCTGAGCCAAAATCAAGGCTTGGATGCCCAACTGACTGAGCCACCCAGGCGCCTCCTCTGTTATATTCATCGTTGAGAGTAGGATTTAACATCTGCACTATTATTGTGTTGCTGTTTATTACTATTTTTTTTTCTTTTTTCAACTTTTTTTTTTTTATTTTTTTATTTTTGGGACAGAGAGAGACAGAGCATGAACGGGGGAGGGGCAGAGAGAGAGGGAGACACAGAATCGGAAACAGGCTCCAGGCTCTGAGCCATCAGCCCAGAGCCTGACGCGGGGCTCGAACTCAGGGACCGCGAGATCGTGACCTGGCTGAAGTCGGACGCTTAACCGACTGCGCCACCCAGGCGCCCCTGTTTATTACTATTTTTATCTTTGTTAGTTTTGCTATGGGTATTTGGGTGCTCTGATGTTGGGTATATAAATATTTAAAATAGAAATATTTTTGATGGATTGATCCCTTATTAAATTAATGACCTATTTTGTCTCCTTACCATATTCTAATTTTATTTTGTCTGATACAAGTATAGGTACCCCTGCCTTTTTTACCTTTAGCTTGAAATATTTTTTTCCTTCCTTTATTTTCAGTCTATTTGTGCTTTGAAAGCTAAAATAATCTCTGATAGGCAACCTCTTGTTAGATTTTTTAAAATTCATTAACTTCATGTCTTTTGCTTGGAGAAATTAATAAATGGTTAAAGCAATTATTGGTAGGTAAGGACTTAATACTGCCATTTTGATTATTGTTTTCTGGCTGTTTTGTACATCCATTGTTCCTTGTTTCTAATTTTGCTGTGTTTTTGTTTACGTATTTTTTCATATCATTACACTTGGAGTTCTTTATTCTTGTCTTTTGTATAATTTCTACAGGTTGTGTGTGTGTGTGTGTGTGTGTGTGTGTGTGTGTGTGTGTGTGGTTATGAGGCTTAAATAAAGTATCTTAAAATGATAACATTCTATTTTAAACTGGTAACAATTCAAATTCAATAGGATTCCAAAACTTTTCACTTTCACTTCTCCTCCTTCCTCACATTTTAGTTTATTGTTATAGTTTACATGTTTTATATTGTGCATCTAATAACAAATATTGTAATTATGGTCACCTTTACCACATTTGTTCTTTAACTTTAAAACTAAGAGTTGTATGTGAATTATATAACAAATTACCACATTATAAAATCTAACTTTGACTATATATTTACCATTACCAGTGAGTGCTATGCTATCTTATGTTTTTAATTATGTTAATTAGCATCCTTTTACCTTTATTCCCAGAATTTCCTTTAGCATTTCTTATAAGGCAAGTCTAGTGATGATGGACTTTCTCTGCTTTTGTTGATTCAGAAAACTATCCATTTCTGAAGGACAGCTTTGCTGGGTATATGATTCTCAGTTGACAGGATTCTGTCCCCCTTCCCCCCACTTCAACATTATGAATATGTCATCTTATTCTCTCATAGCCTGAAAATTTTCCATTAAGAAATCTGAGTGTTATGAGTGGTCCCTTTTATGTAACTTATTGCCTTTCTCTTGCTGCTTTCAAAATTCTTTCTTTGACTTTTTATAATTTAATTATAAGATGTCTCTGTGTAGCCATATTCAGGTTCAACCTATTTGGTATCCTTTGTGCCTCATATATCTAGATGTTCATTTCTCTTCTCAGGTTTGTCAAGTTTTTAGCCATTATTGCATTAAATATACTTTCCAATCACCTTCTCCCTTCTCTTTCTGGAATTTCCAAAATGTAGATATTGTTTCATTTTAGTCCTTTGGACCTTCTTTACTGTTTTTTGGTTGGTTGATTTAGGGTTTTGTTTGTTTTTTCTCCTGTATACAATTTCAAATGCCTTGTATCCTGGGCTACTGATTCGTTCTTCAGGTCTGCTTAGTCTGCTTCTGAAGCTCTATTAAATTCTTCACTTCAGGCATTGTACTTTTCAGCTCTAAGATTTGTTTCTTTTTTAATTTTTCTAGTTCTTCATTGAACTTCTCATTTTGTTCATGCATGGTTTTCTTAAATTTGTTTAGCTGTCTGTGTGTTCTTACAGGTTACTAAATTTAAAATAATTCTGAATTCTTTACTCATATGCCTCTATTTCTTTTAGGTTCAGTTACTGGAACTTTATTAGTTTTTGTTAATGGTGTCATGTTTGCCTAATTTTTCAGGATCCTTAATTCCTTACATTGGTACCTGTGCATTTTAAAAAGTGGTCTCCTCTTCCACACCTTAGAGGTTCATTTTGGCAGAGATGGTTCCTGACCACTCAGCTCAGTTTGGGGTTTCTATATATGTCTGCTGGTAATTTCTTTGGGCAGTGGGATCTGCTATTATGTCCAATTTTTTGGATGAGGCCACTGCCCTTGCTCTAGGCTGAGGGTACAGAGTGCCACTGGCTATGAACATTTGGATGACCGCTGGCTTGGTTCAGTGCATAAGGAAGACTGTAGGATGGGCTCTGGGTTTTCCTGGGTTATCTGGTCAGGCTTACTAGGTAGGACTATCCTCTGTAGTAAGAGGGCTATAAATAAGCTTCTCTGTCCTGGCAGGGCAGCAGGATGCACCCAAGTGTCTTCACAGCTCATTGTTTGGGGACTTAAATTAGGCAAGACTGTGAATTAAATTCCCTGGCTGGACAAGGCCACTAATCTGCTGTACATATAGGGAAATCCACAGGCTGTGTTCTGTTGAAGTGTCACTGTAAGCGGGATCGTTGGATGGGCTATCAGCTTTCTGTGGCTTGTTTAGGTTCCCTGCTTGGGTAAGCTAAAAGCTGTATTCAGCAATGGCAGGTCTAGAAAAAAGTTTGCATACTTGGGCATAGTGGGATAACCAGCTTCAAGGCCATTAAGGCTCTTTATTTATGGTCTTGACTCAAGGCAACTCTCCCACCGACCTCCTGGCCAAACATGCCCCCTGTCATTGCTCATTAGACTATTTTCTCTGCCTCCATTCTCTCTGCTTGATAATATGGGCTATGCAACTTCCAGATATTCTAGCCAGCCTTTCTGGTCAAGCAGGACCAAAAGCTACATTCAGCAATGGACTGGAATATGACTCCACATCCCTGCCTGACTGTCAGACTGGTCTCCAGGGCTGGCTAGCCTCTTTGTTTGAGTACCTGAATCAGGCAGACCTGTACACCACCAATTTCTCTGGTTAGTTCTCTGGTCAGCTTCATTCTACAGATGAGCAAAACCACTGGTAGGTACCATTACTTGGGTATTGCATATAGCAACACAGTCTGCCAAGATCTGAGCGCTGATTGTTACAAGACCTTCCCCACCTCTCTGTCACATTCAGATAGATCCTCCTGCAATCCCCATGGGATGAGACTAAAGTGGGGACTCCCAAAAAAGTGATCCACAATGCTGAGGGAGCTTGATGCCCATCTTGAGCCCTCTTTACTGCCCCAAAGGAACCATAGGCCCAGGGAAGACCTTTCTGTGTTGTGTTGTGTCAGCCTGGAGGTGGGGCAATGAGGTCATCATGTAGCCACTCCTCATACCCTTCTAATGCACTCTGTCTTGGTATCTGTGGTTCAGGAAGTACTGCAGCCTCACCCTTGTGTTCTAGAACTTTGTGTGATGTCTTATCCATGAAATAGCTTTTGGTTGTTTTTATGAAGTAGAGCAACATCAGGAATATCTATGTTGCCATCATGGTGATGTGACTTCAGATTGTCACTTGCTATTACAAACCTTTTAGAACTATCCATCTTTTTATATAATGGTGTGCATAGCTTAAGAAAAAATAAAATTATAAATTCACTAAAATAATTTTTAGTCATCAAGTTTCTCATTAACTAGAAAAACCAGATTTCTCAAACTAGTACAAAATGGCCATTCCTTCAACATTTTATAATACATTCTCATTCTATTTTTTTTTTTGAGAGAGAGAGAGAGAGAGAGAGAGAGAGAGAGAGAGAGAATGAGCAGAAGAAGGACAGAGAAAGAAGGAGACACAGAATCTGAAGCAGGCTCCAGGCTCCCCACTGTCAGCACAGAGCTTGACATGGGGCTTGAACTCACAAACTGTGACATCCTGACCTGAGCCAAAGTTGGATGCTTACCGACTAAGCCACTCAGGCACCCCCATTCTCATTCTAGAAAGATGGAAAATATAAAAATACGAAGAAACAACTTGGATTAGCACTACTAAAAGCTAATACTGTTAGTTTTGTATAATCTGAGTTTTTTCTAGGTATTTTTTCAACTGAATTCATACCTGGCATGCAAATTTGTGTCCTATATTCATTTCTAAAATCATTGGAACTAAACAAGAGGAAAAAAAAACACCTGGGGAGAAAATAAATGCCAACCTCTCACAACTCATAATCTAGAAAATTAGTATGTATGTTCAACTGAAAAGAAAGTCAGTGATTTTATTTCCAAACGAAAAAGAAAGCAGAAAAAATGAGTAGTTTCTTTTAACAAGCCGCAGTACATAGTATATGGAGAGCACAGGTGCTGGAATCAGTCGGCCTGGGTTCAAATCTTGCTTTACTGCTTTCTGGTTGTGGGATAGATACAGTCACAATTGCCCTGAGCCTCAGTTTCTCTGTCAAATAAAATTATGATAATACCTACCTGCTCCTCTTGCAATGAGTACCTATAAAACAGCACAGTACCAAGCACCCAGTAGTAAATGCTCAGTAAATATTAACCATTATTACTGAAGTTATTATGCTTAATAACCATGTAGAGGTTGAAACTCACACTGAAAAAATATACACAGGGCAGGATAAGCAAAGGACTGTCACGAAACCACACAAAAAGTGTTACCAGTGTGACAGGAAGGACAGGAAAAAAGTCTCTGCTCTCTGGAGAGGTTTAGTAGATACTCCCATGTTTATTTGTTAAATAAGTGAATCATAGACACACTTTAGTGGCAAACCTTAGCATTTGTGGAGTGACTTGGAGACTTGATAACTTTGGGATTGATTAAGAGAAGATTGTATGTGGAGGGGAATAGCTATTGAGGGTGGTTTAGCTGGAGCTGGTGGAAACTATCAAAACAGACTGCGGGAGTAAACTCAGAGTGTAAGTCATGCATGGCTGGACACCTCCTGAAATATGTGAATTAACTGGGTTTTGAAAAACTATTGGGTTTCTGACAGAGGGAGAAGATGAGGCAGGAAGCTTTGGAAAGAAAGCTTGGGAGTTAAAGAAGTGTTCAATGATAACAGAGACCTCCAATAGCTGAGAGAATCCTTAAAGGCATTCCAATTTAAGTTGACATATTGTCATTTATTTAGGAATAGGGAGGGAAGGAAGCTAGACCGGCTTTTCTGTACAGAAGTGAACATTCTAGGGGAAAAGCCATTAGTTCAAGCCATGTGTCACTTTGATCTTCCTGTGGAATACAAAACCAGGCCAAATGGCCTTCCTTTTCTTAGTCTTTATCCTAGGGATATCTATAAACTGGGGGCAAGTGTTGAGATAGGCATGAAGGAGGCACAAGGTAAACGAGCTCTTACCTAAAAACTTAAGAATCCAATTTTAGACCTGCCTCTAATTAGCTGAACACTCACACTTTACTATTGCCTCAGTTTTCTGATCTATAAATTGGGGTTGGAACATCTCTGCCTCAAAAAGTGTCAGGAAAGAGGCAATGGGATATTGCCTCTATCACCAATAGTCAGGAGACCACACCACATTTCTGTTTATTAGAATAGTTAACTAGGTGTAACAAATTATTAATAGGGTAACTAAAAAGGCCAACCAGACACATTAAAGTGAGGCAAAGAAAGCAACTACAAGAGCAGCTTACACCCCTAAAGGTAGAGCAACAAAGGGAGGAGGGTGGAATTTTTGGAACTTAGAAGTTTAAGGGGCCACAGAACTGCCATATCTCAGGGTGTGCTAATGGGCTGACACCAATGGCCCTGAGTTTAGAGGTGGGCCCCCAGGCAGCTGGTACTTTGCCCTCTAAGAAGTGAATGCTTGAAAGTTGGTGCTCAATTTTGAGGCGGGGTATAACAAAGCTACTTCTGCAAATATTAGAACAAACTGGATTTGCCTGCTACTACTAGAAGGCACTGCCCCTGCTGGAATGCTGCTGACCGAACAGAAAGCTTGGTATAAGGGGCAAGTCCCCTCTGTGTCTTCTTGCCTTTCGTCTCCCTCGAATGCCTCTTGCCCTGAGGGCAGAGCCAAGCTGGTGTGCCCCTCGGCCAACCATCACAATGTGCATTATAAAAGGGTAGGTTTTCAGCTGGGAGATAACAGCTTCACATTTGGTACAGTGCCCATAAGAGAATAACAGCCTGCTTGTCTCTTCTTACAGGTCCTTTGAAACAGGACATTTCCGTTATCTTAAAAGACAACTGGGGCGGGGGGCAGATATGCTTAAGAAAGTGAGCAGACCAAATAAGTCCTCACCCAGAGCTTTCAGTAGTGGCTATGCAGCTTGGATAATGTGACTCCATGCAAATGAAGGTGGAAGAGTTTACTTTTGAAAACTGCAATGTAGCCTGAGAAAGCTTGCAGTGGTCTTAGATCATAAGGTCTAGTTCCGACTCACCAGCAAAACTCTTTGGACCTCAATTTCCTTACTGGGCACCAAGATAGTATGATTCTCTGTAAACCTGGCTTTTTAGAGGGACTGCTGTGTTTTGTTGTCCCTGACCTCTTCACGTACATAAATCTTAAATTGTGGTGAGGTTTCAAGATCAGCAAATGAGGCAGAGATCATATGTGGTCAGACTTGCTTAGAAATATGCCATTTTGAAACTTAGAGGTAACCTATGAGTCTGCACAGCCAGATCGTCCTCTAGAGTTGGAACTTCTCTTTCAAAGGATGAGTTACTAGATGAAGCTGTTAGACTGTTGAAGGCTTATGTTGTGTCAATAATAACATGTATCACAAAATGCTGGACTCAGCCAGCACCTGGCAACTGAAATCTATACATACATCATAGGACTTGTTCTCACATGGGTTCTACAGTTACTGAGAATGGCAAGAGCTATGTAAACAGTATCATTTACTCCATCCCTTCTTTGTTTTGTTGAAACACGTATACAACATCCACCAGAATAACTAAAATGAAAAAAAAAAAAAATTAAGTACTATTGAAGTTGCAGGACAACCAGAATTCTCATGCATGGCTGTTAGGAATATAAATTGAATCCCTTTTGGAAAATGGTTTGGTAATGTTTCCTAAAGCCACACCTATTCCAAACTCTATAATCCAGTGATTCTACTCTTATATGCCACCTACCAGCATTCATACTGTATAATTATATAAGAAGTTCAATAATAAATGAGTATAATCTATGCTGTTAGGAATCAGGATAGTAGTTACTCTGGGGGTTGACAAGGGAGACAGGAGAAGGAAGGCTTCTAGGGTGCTTCGAATGTTCTGCTTTTTTAAACTGAAATATATTTGACATATACCTTTCATAAACTTAATGTGTACAACATGTGATTACATTTGCACACTGTAATATTGCCACCTTGATCACATTACATAACTCTTTTTTTAGTGGCTGGAATACTAATCTCTTAGCAAGTTTGTTGCTTAAAATGCAGTATTGTTTATATTCATTATACTGTGCAATATATCTCTAGGGTTTATTTACTACTAAGTTTGTACCCTTAAACATCTGTCTTATCCCTCCACTCCCCATCCCCTGGGCCCAACTGCCATTTTACTCCCTGCTTTTACAAGTTTGGTTTTTTTACATTCCACTATAAGTGATGCCACACACTACTTGTTTTTCTCTGACGTATCTCACTTCACATATTTTGCTCAAGGATGTTTCAAGGATGTTGCGAATGGCAAAATGTCCTCCTTTCTCATGGCTGAATGATCGCCACATATGTATCCAGGAGTAAATAAAATATGCATCTTTATCTGTTCATCTATTGATGGGCACTTAGGTTGTTTCCATACCTTGGCTGTTGTGAAAAATGTGGCAAAAAACATGGGAGTATCTCTTCAAAAACCTTGTTCTCACTTGTTTTAACTATTACCTGGAAATGAAAAGGCTAGATCACATGGTAGACCTATCTTTAAATTTTTAAGGAAGCCCCATAGTTGTTGAATCAATTTGCATGCCCATCAACAGCGTTACAGGGTTCCCTTCGTATCCTGGCCAGCACTCGTCTTTGCTTGTCTTCTTGATGCTAGCCATTCTACCAGGTGTGAGATAGCTCACTGTGGTTCTGATTTGCATTTCCTGATGCTCAATATCTCTAATCATCTTTTCATGTGCCTGTTGGCCATTTGACTGTATTCTTTGGGAAAACTGTCATTTAGTTTTGCCCATTTAAAATCGGACTTTTTGTTGATAGTGATTTGTATAATTTTTAAAATATAGTTTAGATCACTATTAATCCCTTGTCCAATATATGACTTGCAAAAGTTTTCTCCCATTCTGTATATAGCCTTTTTATTTTGGTAACTATTCATCCTGCTGTGCAGAACCTTCTTAAGCTTGATGTACTCCCACTTGTTGGTTTATGCTTTTGTTGTTTCTGCTTTTTGTGTCTTATCAAAAAAACTCATTGCCAAGACCAATGTTAAAGAGTTTTTCTCCTACTTTTTCTTTAAGGAGTTGTAGAGTAGCAGGTCTTAGAATTAAGCCTTTGATCCATTTTGAGTTAATTTTTGTGAGTATTGTAATATAGGGGTCCAATAGCATCGTTCTGCAGGTTTTCCCAACATCCTTTGTTGAAAAGACTATCCATTCCCCTTGAATACTCTTGGTTCCATTCTTCCTAATAGGAGTTGACCAGAAATGCAGGGGTTTAATTCTGAGCTCTCTACTCAGTTCCATCAATCAGTGTGTCTATTTTTGTGCCAGTATCGTATGTTTTTATTATTATAATTTTGTAGTATATTTTGAAGTGATTGTGATACTTCCACCTTCACACTTTTTCCTCAGAACTGCTTTGGCTATCAGGGTCTTTTTTGTTTCCTTACATATTTTAGGATTTTTTTTTTTCTGTGAAGAATGCCATTGATATTCAGTGGGGATTGTGTTCAATCTATAGATGGCTTTTCATAGTATAGACAATCTATACTTTTTTTCAATCTATAGATGGCTTTTCATAGTATAGACAATAATAATCTTCCAGTCCATACACATGGGATGGCTTTCCATTGGTGTCCCCTTTGATTCCTTTCAGCAAAGTCTTATAGCTCTTATTATATGTACCTTTTACTTTCTTGGTTGAATCTATTCCTAAGCACTTGTTTTGGATGCTATTGTAAAAGGGATTATTTTCTTTAATGAGGAAACTATTTAATGAAAAATAGTGTATAGAAATGCAACTAATTTCTGAATGTTGATTTTGTTTCCCGCAGCTTTACTGAAATTGTTAATTAGTTCCAATGGTCTTTCAGTTGAGTCTTCAGATTTTCTGTAGTTAAAATTGCATCGTCTGGAAATAGCATCAGTTTTAGTTTTTTTTTTTTTTTTTTTTGATTTGAATACCTTTTATTTCCTGGTCTTGCCTAATTGTTTAGCAAAGATTTCCAGTGCTATATTGAATTAAAATGTGAGAGTGGGCACTCTTGTCCCTGATCGTGGAAGAAAAACTTTCAGTTTTTCTCCATTGAGTATAATGTTAGCTGTAGGTTTGTTATATGAGGACTTTATTATGGTGAGATATGTTCCATTCTTTTGAAAATTTTTATTGTGACAGTATGTTTGTATTTTGCTGTATGCTTTTTCTGTTCCTATCAGTGATAATGTAATTTTTACCTCTCAATCAATGTGATGCATTACACTTATTGATGGCATTTGTTGAACCATCCTTGTGTCTGAGGGATAAATCCCACTTGGTCATCATGTATAATCCTTTTCATGTGTTCTTGAATTTGCTTTGCTAGTATTTTGTTGAGAATTTTGCATCTATATTCATCAGGGATGTTGGTCTATAGTTTTCTTAGGGTGTTTTTATTTGGCTTTGTTTTATTTTATCAGGGTAACAGTGGCCTTGTAGAATGAGTTTGGAAGTATTCCCTTCTCCTCAAGTTTTTGGAGGAGTTTGAAGAGGATTGGTATTAATTATTCTAAATGTCTGGTAGAAATCACCAGCAAATCTGTCAGGTCTGAGCTTTTCTATGTTGGGAGGTTTGTTTGTTTGTTGCGTGTGTGTGTGTGTGTGTGTGTGTGTGTGTTTACTTATGAGAGAGATGAGAGAGAGACACAGCATGAGCAGGGCAGGGGCAGAGAGAGAGGGAAACACAGAATGCGAAGCAGGCTCCAGGCTCTGAGCACAGAGCCTGACACAGGGCTCAAACTCACCTGAGACTGTGACCTGAACCAAAGTCAGATGTGTAACAGACTGAGCCATCCAGGCACCCCTATGTTGGGAGCTTTTTTGATTACTGATTCAATCTCTTGTTAATGATCTGTTCAGATTTTCTAGTTCTTCATGGTTCAGTCTTGTTAGGTTGTGTGTTTCTAGACATTTATCCAATTCTTTTAGGTTACTTTATTTGCTGGTATATAATTTTTCAAATGTGTCCTGTGATCGATCCTTTGTATTTCTGTGGTATCTGTTGTACTGTCTCCTCTTTTATTTATAATTTTATTTGTATTTTTTTTCTTAGTCAATTTTATCCTTTTGAAGTACCAGCTCTTAGTTTCATTCATCTTTATTGTTTTTCTGGACTCTATTTCATTTATTGCTGCTCTGATCCTTATTGTTTCATTCCTTCTACTAACTTTGGGCTTAATTTGTTCTTTTTCTAGTTGCTTGAGGTACAAAGTTAGGTTGTTTGACGGATGCCTGTGTTGCTCAGTCAGTTGAGCATCTGACTTCAGCTCAGATCATGATCTCATAATTTATGAGTTCAAGTCTGGCGTCAGACTCTGTGCTGACAGCTCAGAGCCTAGAGCCTGCTTCAGACTCTTTGTTTCCCTCTTTCTCTCATGCTCTTTCTCTCAAAAATAAACATTTACAAAAATTTAAAAAATATTAAAGTTACATTGAGATATTTCTAATTTCATACATGCACTTTCTGCTTAGAACTGCTTTTGCTGCATAAATTTTGACGTTGTATTTCCATTTTTATTTGAAAAATTTATTTCCTTTTTGATTTCATCTTCGATCCATTGGTTGTTCAGTAGAGTTTTGTTCCATTCCAACATATTTGTAGATTTTCCAGTATTCCTATTGAGGATTACTAGTTTATACCACTGAAATCATACCAACTATCTTTTCTGAGCACAGTCTTCTTAAATTTCCTAAGATTTGTGTTTTATCAAATGATCTACCATGGAGAAGATTCTATAAATATTTAAAAGAAAGTATATATGGCTGCTGGTGGACAGAATGTTCTATAAATATCTTTTAAGTTCTAACATTACTGATGTTCTGTCTGGATGACCTATCGATTGCTGAAAGTGGGGTATTGTACCTACTTTACAACAAATAGACTTAAGTCCCCTACATTATTGTATTGTTTACTTCTCCGTTTAGGTCTGTATTTGCTTAATATATTTTGGTACTCCAATGTTGGGTGTGTATATATTTATGATGTATACATTTATTGACACTCTTATTATATAACAACCTTCTTTGTCTCTTGTAACTGGTTTTTTTTTGGGGGGGGGGTTGAAGTCTATTTTGTCTGATAGAAGTATGGCTCTTACTGCTTTCTTTTTGGTGTTTTTCACTTGCATGGAATATTCCCTTCTGTCTCTTCACTTTGAGCCTATGTGTATCTTTAGAGATGAAGTCTCTGTAGGCAGCATATAGTTGGGCCTTTAAAAAAAAAATCCAGCCACTCTGTGCCTTTTGATTGGTGAATTCAGCCCATTTACATTTGGAGTGATTAACAATCCCTAAGTAGTTATTACTGCCATTTTATTGTTTGTGTTCTGTTTTGTTCTGTAGTTCTATTTCTTTTCTTTCCATTTCAGCCTGCCTTTGAGCACATCATCAAGGGAAAATCACCAATTCCTAACTTCTTCCTTAGAATTTGTGATTCTCTTTTAGATTTTTGCTTTGTGGTTACCATGAAGCTTACATAAAACATGTAATTCTCATTTTTACCTTTACCAGAACATGACGTATTTCATAGTTTTTGTATCACTAATTAGTATCTCTTTGTTTTTCTTTACAAGGCAAGTCTAGTACAGGTGAATTCCCTCAGCTTTTATTTATCCAGCAAAATTACCCTTGATATGAAAGAGACTTTCCCAGAGTGTTTTTTGCTGGCAGTTTACCTTTCAAAACTGAATATTTCATCCCACTCTCTTCTGACTTGTAGAGTTTATGCTGAAAAACCTGATAACTTGCAAAAAAAACCTCATTAGTCTACTTTTTTTCTGTCCCCCTTGAAGTATTTTTGATTGAGATAATAGGTGTTCTATTAACATTGTGAACCTGTATGTCCAATTCCTTCCCCAGGTTTGGGAAGTTTTCAGCTATTTCCTAAAATGTCCCTTCTTCTGGTACAGCAAGCCATCATTGTCTCCTCCTCCTCCTCCAATAGCATCTTTTTAAAATTACAACTTTATTTAGTTTGATTAAGAATCTGAACTTCTACAACAGTTTTATTTTCCTCTACTTTTTGGCTATATTCTGTGACCATCTTTTCACATGATAACAATATTACAAGATTTTCTCTATAGAATGTAGAGAAAGATAATTCAGTTTTATTTAAACATGGTTGATTACAATAGGTTCTTTAGTATTATAATTTATTTTTTTAATATTTTTTAAGTTTTTATTTTAATTCCAGTTAACACACAGTGTTATATTGACTTTAGGTGTACAGTACAATAATTTAACACTTTCATACATCACCCTGTGCCCATTACAAGAAGTGTACTCATTAATCACCATCACCTATTTAACCCATTCCTTCCACCAATCTCCCCTCTGATAACCATCAGTTTGTCTCCATAGCTAAGAGTCTGTTTCTTGTTTGCCACCCCCCCTTCCCCCTTTACTCCTTTATTTGATTTCTTAATTCTACATATGAGTAAAATTATATGGTATTTCTTTCTCTGACTTATTTCACTTAGCATAATGCTCTTTTGCTCTATCCATGTTGTTGCAGATGGTGAGATTTCATTTTTTACGAATAATATTCCATTCTGTAGTGTGTGTATACACACACATACACACACTACATCTTCTTTATCCTTTCATCAGTTGATGAACACTTGGGCTGTTTCCATAGTTTGGCTATTGTCAATGTTGCTATAAACATTGGGGTGCATGTACTCCTTTCAATTAATATTTTTATATTCTTTGGGTACATACTTAGTAGTGCAGTTGCTAGGTTGTAGGGTAGTTCTATTTTTAACTTTTTGAGGAAACTCCATACTGTTTTTCAGAGTAGCTGCACCAGTTTGCATTCCCACTAACAGTGCAAGAGGGTTTCCCTTTCCCTACATCCTCATCAACACCTGTTGTTTCTTGTGTTGTTGATTTTAGCCATTCTGACAGGTGTGAGGAGATAGCTCATTATAGTTTTGATTTGATGATGAGTGATGTTGAACATCTTTTCATGTGTCTGTTGTCCTTCTGTATGTCTTCTTTGGAAAAGTGTTCATGTCTTCTGCCTATTTTTTAATTGGATTATTTGGTTTTCGGGTGTTGAGTTTTATAAATTCTTTATATATTTTGGATACTAACCTTTTATCAGCTATGTCATTTGCAAATATCTTCTCCCATTCCATAGGTTGCCTTTTAGTTTGTTTCCTTCACTGTACAGAAACATTTATTTTGATGAAGTCCCAATAGTTTATTTTTGCTTTTGTTCGCTTGCCTCAGGAAACCTATCGAGAAAGAAGTTGCTATGGCCAATGTTAAAGAGTTTACTGCCTGTGTTCTTCTCTAGAATTTTTATGGTTTCGGGTCTCACACTTAGGTCTTTCATCCATTTTGAATTTATTTTTGTATTTGGCATAAGAAAGTGGTCCAGTTTCATTCTTTTGCAGGTTGCTGTCCAGCTTCCGCAAGACAACTTGTTGAAGAGACTGCCTTTTTCCCATTGTATATTTTTTCCTGCTTTGTCACAGATTAATTGACCATATAGTTGTAGATTCATTTTTGGAGTTCCTATTCTGTTTGATCTGTGTGTCTGTTTTTGCACCAGTACCATACCGTTTTGATCACTATAACTATGTAATATAATTTGAAGTCTGGAATTGTGAAGTCTCCAGCTTTGCTTTTTCTTTTCAAGGTTGCTTTGGCTATTAGGGGCCTTTTATGGTTCCATATAATTTTAGGATTTTCGTTCTAGCTCTGTGAAAAATGCTGTTGATATTTTGATAGGGATTGTATGAAATGTGTAGATTGCTTTGGGTAGTATAGACAGTTTCACAATATTTGTTCTTCCATTCTATAAGCATGGAATGTTTTTCCATTTCCTTGTGTCTTCTTCAGTGTCTTTCATCAATGTTTTATAGTTTTCAGAGTTCAGGTTTTTCACCTCTTTGGTTAGGTTTATTCCTAGGTATCTTGTTTTTGGTGCAATTATAAATGTGATTGGTTGCTGCTTCATTATTGGTGTATAGAAATATAACAGATTTCTGTATGTTGATTTTTTTTTTATCCTTTATGGAATTTGTGTGTATCAGTTCTAGTTTTTCAGTGGAATCTTTTGGGTTTTCTATATAGATATCAGGTCATCTGCAAAGAGTGGAAGTTTGGCTTTTTCCTTACTGATTTGGATGTCTTTAATTTCCTTTTGTTGTCTGATTGCAATGGTTAGGACTTCTAGTGCTATGTTAAATAACCAGGATGTCCACTCTCAGCATTGTCTTATTCCTGACTTTAGGGGGAAAAGTTCTCCATTTTTCCCCATTGAGGATGACAAAAAGCCATGGGTTTTTCATATGCGGCCTTTATTATGGCCATATATGCCTTAATCTACTTTGTTGAGGGTTTTTATCATAAGTGGATGTTATACTTTGTCGAATACTTTTTCTGCATCTATTGGAATAATCATATGGTTCTTATCCTTTCTTTTATTAATGTGACGTATCATGTTGACTGATTTATGTATACTGAACCACTCTTGCAACCCAGGAATAAATCCCACTTGATCGTGGTGAAAGATTCTTTTAATGTATTCTTGGATTCAATTTGCTAGTTATTTTACTGAGAATTTTTGCATCCATGTTCATCAGGGATATTGGCCTGTAGTTCCTTTTTAGTGGAGTCTTTATCTGGTTTTGGTATCAGTGTAATGCTGGCCTCATAGATTGAATTGGAAAACTTTCCTTTTTTATTTTTTGGAATAGTTTGAGAATAGGTATTAACTCTTTAAATGTTTGGTAGAATTTGCCTAGGAAGCTATGGGACCGAGGACTCTTGTTTGTTGGAAATTTTTTCATTACTGATTCAATTTCTTTGAACTTAATAAGTCAATTAAAGTTTTCTATTTCTTCCTGTTTCATTTTTGGCAGTTTGTATGTTTCTAGGAACTTATCCATTTCTTCAAGGTTGTTCAATTTGTTAGCATATATTTTTTCATTATATTCTAATTATTTGCATTTCTGTGATGCTGGTGGTTTCTCCTCTCTCATTTGTGATTTTATTTATTTGGGTCATTTCTCTTTTTTATAAATCTGGCTAGAGGTTTATGAATTTTATTATTTTTTTCAAAGAAACAGCCCTTGTTTTCACTGATCCATTCTATTGGATTTTTAGTTTCTGTATCATTAATTTCTCCTCTCATCTATATTATCTCCTTCCGTCTGCTGGCTTTAGGCTTTGTTAATTTGAGATTTTTCTTGCTTCTTGAGGTA
Organism: Felis catus; assembly: GCF_018350175.1. Classification (NCBI taxonomy): domain Eukaryota; kingdom Metazoa; phylum Chordata; class Mammalia; order Carnivora; family Felidae; genus Felis; species Felis catus. The sequence continues at coordinate 147,395,341 of NC_058375.1, forward strand.
GACCTATATTGCTATATGCTTCCTTCTTAGGACCACTTTTGCTGCATCTCAAAGGTTTTTGACCATTGTATTTTCATTTTCCTTGGTTTCCATGCATTTTTGTAATTACTTTGATTTCCTGGTTGACCTATTGGTTTAGTAGCATGTTGTTTAAACTCCATGTATTTGTGGTCTTTCCAATTTTTTTCTTGTGGTTGACTTCTAGTTCATAGCATTGTAGTGAGAAAAGGTGCATGGTCTAATTTCAGTCATTTTGTATTTGTTAAGGCCTGTTTTGTGACCTAATATGTGATCTGTTCTGGAGAATGTTCCATTTGCACTTGAAAAGAATATGTATTCTGTTTTAGGATGAAATGTTCTAACTATAGCTGTTAAGTCCATTTGCTTTTGCTGATTGAATCTGGTAGCTCTCATGGGATTTCTGCTTTAAAAAAAAAAAATCTTAGTTCTCTTTCCACATCACTTGTTCTAATTTCATCTGCTCTATCCTGTACCTGTGCTCTCTAATGCTATCTTCATCTCATTCATAGAATTCTTCAGCTCCAGAATTTGTTTGAAATTTTTAAAAAGAACAAATTTCTTTGGTAAAGAACTTTTTTCCTGAGTTCACTGAATTGCCTTTTTAGTTTTCTTGTAGCTTTTTGAATTTCCTCATAATGACTATTTTGAATTCTTTATCAGTTCACAATATTCTGTGCCTTGGAGTTTCATTCCTGAAGAATTATCATTTATTTTTGGTAATACCATATTTCCTTGTTTTTTTTTGTAGTGTTTATTACTTTAAATGCAAAAGCAGAGGTGCATATCCTTTCTTTAGTGAAGAATCTGTTCACTTTTGCTGTTACAGTTCAAGTGGCTGATGATTAGAAACTTTTCATGTCCCAGAGGTGGTGCTATAGCTCAAGTTTTTAGTTTCTTCTATGGGGGCTGGGGACTGCACTCAGCATACAAAACGAGCTTACAGAAGGGGTGCATGGACTTACAATGTGGGGCTTAGGGCGGGTGCACATGGCTGATAGGGGGATTCTCCAGCGTGGGACTCCAAGAGGTCCATAGGTGGACCTTCTGCAGACAGCCGGAAAGACATTCCTTTGGTTGGAATTCTTTGTCTCTTTTGGTTGTTTGGTTTTCTTTTTTGGCCTCTTCCTTTCCTTTCTTTCCTCCTGGTGATGGAGATCCCTCTCAGAAATCCAGGGTCCTACTGGAGAGAGATGGGTCACTTCAGCTTCAACCCCTGCAGGCGGGCAACCACTTTTGCTTTCCACTCCCTCTAGCAGAGAGGTAGCTACTCACTGCTGCCAACAAAAACCTAGTATATTGCCACGACACCCTTGGAGAAAGCGTTGGTGGGCTCCAATGTAACTGTAACCCAGGAGACTCTAGGCCAAGGGTGGGAGGTGGTCCTGTGAGACCAAAGGAGTCTAAGGCAGACTGGACAAAGCATCCATGGCTAGAATCTGCATGAGGTAAGTTTTTATAGTGTAACAACTAAACTATCAACTATCTGTAGCCTTTCCCCTCCTTGCATGGCCAGCGTTCTAAGGAGATCAACGTCTGCCATCCACATATTCTTTGTTACAAAGAAGATGCTCCAGGTTGGCCATCCCCAGAGCCCCTGACTTTGAATGCTGAATGACACATTCTTCTATATCTTCTGCTTGATGAGATACAGAGGTAGGATGGGTTCTATATATTCTCAGGATAGTGATTAACAAAAGCATTCAGGATGTGCCTGTACAAATCAGCCATCTAGTGTATACCACACAGTTCCTCTCTCTCCTTTGCCTCCAAACTCCTATCCTGCTGGGATCTTCTGTCAGGTTGGCTAAACTTCTATAAATTCTCTATCTCCTTTGAGTGTTCACCCAGTTTTGTGCTCTCCAGGTTCCCCCTTTCCTGATCATAGCAAAGGGAATTGAGGCAGGTTCACTCACTCCCTTGGATCCACAGTCTCCTCCCCAAGGTCCTATCCACACACTTTCAGATGCATAGGTGGGTAGAAGTTGCCCAGGTGTCATGGTGTGCTATGCAGAGGCACATTTATTTGGTTATTGACGTACAATTAGTTGTAAATCAAAGGTAAGAAGAAAAGGAATTCATGCCACTGTGATTCTGACTTCACTCTAGAGAAGTCCATATTGTGCTTCTTGATCTGGGTGCTGTTTTCATGACAGTAACCAATTCACAAAAATTTATAAACATGCATCAAGCTGTATAGTTGGACATAGGTATACTTTTATACATGTATGAAATACTTCAATAAAAGTTAAATGTGATTCCATTATTCTTTAAGGTATGTAGCCAAAAAAAAAAAAAATGAAAGCAAGGATTCATAGAGATTTACATACCTATGTTCATGGCAGCATTATTCACAATAGGCAAAAGATGGAAGCAACCCAGTTCTCCATCAGCAGATGAACAGATAAACAAAATGCTCTATATACGTAACACTGGAATATTATCAGCCATAAGAAGAAAAATTCTGATACATGCTATAATGAGGATGAATCTTAAGGACATTATGCTAAGTGAAATAAGCCAATCTCACAAATACTGTATAATTCCACTTATATGAGGCAGGTAGAGTAGTCAAATTGTAATGAAAGAAAGTAGAATGATGGTTACCAAGGACTATAAGGAGTTAGGAATGGGGAGCTATTGCTTAATAGGCAGAGAGTTTCAATTTTGCAAGATGAAAGGAGTTCTGTGGATGGATAGTGGAGACAGCAGCAAAACAATGTGAATGCACCTAACCACTTTTAAGTTTGTTTTGAGAGAGAGAGAGAGAGAGAGAGAGAGAGAGAGAACGAACACACGTGCGAAGGGCAGAGAGAAAGAATCCTAAGTGGGCTCTGCACCACCAGTGCAAAGCCTGACACAGGGCTCAAACTCACCAACTGTGAGATCGTGACCTGCGCCAAAATCAAGAGTCAGACACTCAACCGGCTGAGCTGCCCAGGTACCCCATACTTAACTACCTTTAAATGGACAGTCCAGTGGTATTAAGATGGTAAACTCTTATGTGTATTTGATCACAACTTAAGTCAATGTAATAACCCATAAATAAATGTATCTTAATGATGTTATCAACTTACCTCTGGTAAACATTCCGAAAATTCACACCTCTTAATCGGGCTATTTTAAACCTTACCTTTTCAATCCTGGTGAACACAAGAAGTGGAAAAAGCCAACAATGGACCCTCCCCAAGCAGTAGGGTGAGATGTAGAAGACTGCTTTCCACTCATGTGGGACCTCATTCATTCCATTTACACTGGCAACCCCCATGACTATAAATGGACATGCTTGGACATCATTCATCCCATTTATACTCACAACCCCCATGTGAAGAAAGCAGGTTAGGTCCGTTACTCTCATTTCACAGTTAGGAACACAGACCAAGAAAAAACAATCACAAAGAAACAAGATTCAAATTTTCTGATACCAAATTCAAGCTGGAAATCATACTCCTAGGACCCTCAAAATTGTTACTAGACTTGAAAAGCAAATTCAGTTTACAAATTCATTTTTTTGCTTCTATTGTTCCCATAATAAAATGCTTTCTAGAATGCAGATATTTTTTATATGGTAAAAAAAATTCACTTTTTGACTTGAAAACCTTTTATTTAATTTATACAAATAACTACTAAATACAAAAAGTAGATTAAAACAAAATAGTTATTTTTTTCTGGCAGAGTTTAAATGCACATAATGGATAATTCCGAAGAAAATGCATTTTCCCCACAGCGTTCAGGACTAAAATTCTACTGAAATCTTTGCTTCTAAATCAGTAATATATTCGGTGGTGTCACATGGGTAATGGCTAAATACATTTCTGCATATGAACTGAAAAAAGTTACAGTCTACACACATACAAATGTGAAGCACTTAAAATGTGAATTTAACTGATAATAAAAGAAAATGTCCATTTCAGAGTATAGTGTTAAAAACATTTCAGTAATAAAATCATAAGACCACATAAAAATAAGCTTTAACATATGCACGGAGCAGTTTTGTAAAAACTGCTGAGTGCACAAGTAATAAATAATTTGCAAAGTTGTGTATAAACAATTCCTAATGTTCAGCATCATTGTAAACATCCGCACATGTGTAAAATGCAGCAAAGTCTGACATTACATTTTGTTTTGCCAAATTGAATTCCTATTATCCAAAGACAGACCAGTGGAGTACGCAGCCAACGTTTTGGCAAGTTGGGTCTTTAAAATTAAGAGTAACAGTGCAAGTAAGGAATGCAAAGAATTCCTAGTGCAATAAAGAAGAGAAGCACAGGCAATATTGCTGATAAAAATTCACCACCTCCGTGAGTTTCCCATGGGGAGAGTCTAGGAGACTTGTGAAGGATCTGCAAAGCCACTGTCTTAATGCCCAGATCTCTTTTAGGATTTCTCTGTGTTCCTCCAGTTCCCCTACCTTTGCAACAGCGTCTGTCCCACATTAGTCTCTGTAGTGTGAACAGTTTGTGAAATGCCCAGTTCACGGTCATTGAGCGAGGTTAGGGTGGTTTTGGTGTCTCCCCCGCACGCGGCTGGGTAGAATGTCTGCCTCGTCAAAGCAGCCACTTGCGAAGGGAGACAGATGGATTCTGTTCTGACGGCCGGTCAGGCCAGCATTAGGTCCCAGCTGGACAATGACAACGACAAATCTTCCTTTTTGACACCGTGAAAATGTCAACAGTCCGTTTTCAATTTGTCTAGGGAATTATCAATTTTGGTCAAAGTCTTTTTGATCCGCAGAGCTGTGAGTCTCGCGGATGGGTTCTGATACCAGCATTCCTTCATCAGCTTGGCCAGAGAGGTTAATGTCTGAGGAGAAAGAAACAAACACCACAGTTAAAACAGTGGCTCTTCAGTGGCCCCAGAAACTGGGTGGATGTTAAGCGATGTTCCTGCCACCTTCTTTAAACAAATAATCAAGGCCGTGACTGCTGGATAAGGAGCCCCTCTTCAGTTTCATGAACCCCGGCCTCTGGACTCCTCCTTTCAACCAGCTGATTTTGAGGTAAATTACATGGGATGGGCTGCATCCCCTGATGTTTTATGTTTGCTAAAAGAGATCATGCTACCCGACTTAATAATGAAATCTGCAGATGGAGTCATCTCTCCATGTTTCAGATTTGCTGCTCCCAACGGGAAGCAATAAGAATCTTGAGCCAAACAGCTTCTGTTTGGAGTTTCAGATATGCAGTGATGGAAAAGAGGTTCATCTCTTGTTTTACTTGTGAAACTGCAGTCCTAGGGCTAGTGGCATAGTAATGAGTCTCCTAACTACTGGAGTTAGTCAATAGTTGAAATTCTTGTGAATATTATCATTTATTAGCAAGATCAATCAGAATGCTCTTTCAGCAATGAGACCATTTTGTGAACCTACTCAGTTAGGTCTAAGGCCCTTCTACATAAAATAGAGAAAGCAATAGATAAGGCAAATCATTCAGGAGTTATGTTATTTGCTTGCTCTGGACTTTCACCTAGTAAAAAGGTGAAGATAGTTTTAGAACTAAGAAACTGACACTCTTACCGGGTCTGAGAACCATCTATTGGGTATGTTTGGCCTCTGTTGATCCACACAGACCACCTTTCTCATATCTTCAAAACTTGGGTCATTGGGAACCACATCATAAAATGGTGGCTTGTAATCCTCCACAATACCTGCACACATGGACAAGAATTGTGTTGGTTAGCAAGAGAGCAGAAGTTTCCCCTAGGATTTTACTGATTGGTGCCACAGATTATAATGTGATAGGAAAAAGTACTGGACATCTTCTCTTCATGGTGATTCTGAAAGCTACAGAATAAGTGGAGAACAAGGTAATAAGTAATTATTCTTCCTCCAAATCTGTCTAGGAATTCTGTTGGAAGAAAATGTGGCTACTACTCATGTAATTACAATGTTGATAAAATGCTCCAAGAGTGTATATAAACAACTCTAAGATACCCAAAATGTAACAGAGGACAAAATTCCTCTGGTGATCAAAGAGAGACAACATTCTGGTACAAGATGGCGATATAGGAAGACCCTGCCTCATCTCCATGGACACCCCAAATCTACACCTATTTGTAAAGCAATTCCTCCTGAAGAACTGAGTGCTGAATGAAAAGCTTCTGTACAACAAAAGACCACAGAGTATGGCCAGAGAGATGGAGACAAGGCAATGAAAGGAACCCCACCCCCAACACTGTTGAACTACTGTGGGTAGAGATAGTACCGAGGGACCACGAACAGGTTGGTCTCCTCGGGGTACAGAAAAAAAAAAAAGCCAAAGTTTAAAAGACCAACTAGAATATAAAAGATCTAGCCCTACAACTCCAACAAATGCCAGGGGATCTGCTGGAACTCTCTCTCAGTCAGGGGCTGGTGTGAACACCACTCCTTAAGTGCCCCCAACCTTGATAGTGCAGACAGGAGTGGGGTCTTGGCACTATTGCCAGGCTACGGCCTCAGTGAGACCCAGGCTCATAGCCTACACCAGTCCCAGCCATCCCAACCAAGGCAACCACACACTGAGACACCCCTGGTCAGCGCTTACTATGGCTCCAGGCCTCTGGCTAAATTACCCAGGAACACTCCAGATCCACACCACTTAGGCTCCAGACAACTTATGAGTACCACCAGTACACAAGACCCTGGAGCCCCAAGCCTCTATACCTGTTTAAGCACAAGCTAACCTAACAGGGTGCCCTCTTCAGGTAGCACAACACTTTAACTCCACTTACCTTGCCAGGATTCCCTCTGTAGGAGTACCCTGGAATAACCTGGCTTGCAGCCACTTCAGCTGTCCTGCAAGGATGCCCTCCATGCAGAGAACCCTAGGAACCCACAGCTGGCATCCTCTGACAGGAGAGCCCCAAGACTTCTGACCAATTCAGCTCTGGTCATCCCATCAAGGCAGCCCCAGCACAGATCAGACACAGCTCTGGACAGTCAACCAAAGTAACTAGACAGTCTCACAGGGGAGGACCATAAAATAGACCATCCCTTCAAGTTTAGCTGTTCTCCCTAATTCATAGAAACACTGAAAGCCAAGCAAAATGAAGAGACAGAGGAAGATGCTCCAAAAGAAAGAACAAGAATATACCTCAGAGAAAGAAGTAAACGAAATGGAAATAAGCGATCTACCTCGTAACGTGTTCAAAGGGATGGCCATAAAGTTGCTACTGAACTGGAGAGAAAAATGGATAAACTCAAGAAGAATTTCAACAAAGAAACAACCAGTCAGAGTTGAAGACACAATACCTGAAATGAAATCTATACTAGAGGGAACCAACAGTAAATTGGAGGATGCAGAGTGGTCAATTATCTATTGGAAAGCAGCCAAGCTGAAAAGGAAAAAAGGAAAAAAAAATAAGGATAAGTTAAGAGATCTCTTAATATCACAAAACATCTGCATTATATGGGTCCCAGAAGGAAAACAAAAATGGGGCAGAAAACTTATTTGAAGAAATAATATCTGAAAACTTTCCTAATCTGGGGAAAACAGATTTCTAGGTCCAGAAGCACCAAAAGTCCTGAACAAGATGGAAACCAAGGAATTCCATACCATGACACATGATAAGTAAAATGTCAAAGAATAAAGATAAGGACAGAAGCAAATAGTTACATAAAAAGGGAAATGCCATAAGGCTATCCGCTGATTATTCAGAAATTTTGCAGACCAGAAAGGAGTGACAAAATATATTCAAAGTGCTAAAAGGAAAAAACTTCTAAAGTCAAGAATGGCTCTCCTTAAATTCTAAATAACCTTGCTGGGAAAGAGTTCCCAGACAAAAGTCAAAGCTCGTCACTACTAAATAGACTTTATAAGAAATGCTAACAGGACTTCTTTAGGTAGAAAAGAAAAAGGAAAAAAAAATAGAAGAAAATTATGAAATTAGATGATTATTATAAACATGCCATATATAAATCTCATGATAAATACAAAACATAAACCTATAATAGTACACAAGAAATACAAAGCCAAGCATTGCTAAAGAAAGTCATCAGTCACAAGGAAAGAGATCAAGAAAAGACGAATAACAAAAACAACCAGAAAGCAATGAACAAAATGACATGGGTACACACCTATCAGCAAATACTTTTATTTTTATTTAAATTCAAGTTAGCATACAGGGTAGTAAAGGTTTCAGGAGTATAACCCAGTGATTCATCATGTCCACAGAACACCTAATGCTTATCCCAACAAGTGCCCTCCTTAATGTCCACCACCCATTTAGCCCATTCTCCCACCCACCTCCTCTACAGCAACCTTCAGTTTATTCCCTGTTATTTAAGAGTCTCTTACAGTTTGCCTCACTCTGTTTTTATCTTATTTTTCCTTCACTTCCCCTATGTTCATCTGTTATGTTTCTTAAATTCCACATGAGTGAAGTCATATATTTGTCTTTCTCTGACTTATTTTACTTAGCATAATATCCTCTCATTCCATCCACATTGTTGGTAAGGGCAAGATTTCATTTTTTTTTTTTATTGCTGAGTAATATTTGTGTGTGTGTGTGTGTGTGTGTGTGTGTGTGTGTGTACAGATGACCTCTTTATTCATCAGCTGGTGGACATTTGGGCTCTTTCCATAATTTGGTTATTGTTGATAGCACTGCTATAAACATTGGGGTGCATGTGCCCCTTTGAATCAGCATTTTTGTATCCTTAGGATAAGTTCCTAATAGTACAATTGCTGGATTATACGACAGTTCTATTTTTAATTACTTTGAGGAACCTCCACACCATTCTCCAGAGTGGCTGCACCAGTTTGCATTCCCACCAACGGTGCAAAAGAGTTTCTTTTTCTCCACATCCTCGCCAAACTCTCTTGTCTCCTGAGTTGTTAATTTTAGCCATACCGACAGGTATGAGGTGGTGTCTCATTGTGGTTTTGATTTGTATTTCTCTGATGATGAGTAATGCTGGGTATTTTCATTTTTGTTAGCCATCTGGGTGTCTTCTTTGGAAAAATGTCTATTCATGTCTTCTGCCCATTTTGTCACTGGATTATTTGTTTATTGGGTGTTGAGTTTGTTCTTTATAGATTTTGGAAACTAATGCTTTATCCAATATGTCATTTGCAATTGTCTGCTCCTATTACCTTGGTTGTCTTTTAGTTTTGTTGATTATTTCCTTTGCTGTGCAGAAGATTTTTATCTTAATGAGATCCCAATTGTTCATTTTGCTTTTGATTCCCTCGCCTCCAGAGACATGTCTAGTAAGAAGCTGCTATAGCCGAAGTCAAAGAGGTTGCTGCCTGTTTTCTCCTACGGGATTTTGATGGTTTCCTGTCTCCTATTTAGGTCTTTCATCCATTTTGAATTTTTTTATGTGTATGGTATAAGAAATTCCCATTTCATTCTGCATGTCACTGTCCAGATTTCCCATGACCATTTGATGAAGAGACTGTCTTTTTTTTCATTGTATATTCTTTCCTGCTTTGTCAAAGATTACTTGGCCATACATTTGTGGGTCCTTTTCTGGGTTCTCCATTCTGTTCAACTGATCTATGTGTGTGTTTTTGTGCCGGTACCATACTGTCTTTATGAGTACACCTTTGCAATACAGCTTGAAGTCTGGCATTGTGATGCCTCCAGCTTTGGTTTTCTTTTTCAAAATTACTTTGGCCTTTTTCAAAATTACATGGTCTTTTCTGGTTCCACACAAATGTTAGAATTGTTGGTTCTAGCTCTGTGAAGAAACACTATTGTTATTTAATAGGGATTGCATTGAATGTGCAGACTGCTTTGGGCAGTATCAACATTTTTAACAATATTTGTTCTTCCAACCCATGAGCATGGAATGTTTTTCCATTTCTTTGTGTCTTCTCCAATTTATTTCATAAGCTTTTTACAGTTTTCAGCATATAGGTCTTTTACCTCTTTGGTTAGGTTTATTCCTAGGTATCTTATGGTTCTTGGTGCATTTGTAAATGGGATTCATTCCTTGATTTCTCTTTCTGCTGCTTCATTATTGGTGTATAGAAATGCAACCAATTTCTGTATATTGATTTTATATCCTACAACTTTGGAGAATTCATATCCATTCTAGCAGTTTTGGGGTGGAGTCTTTCAGGTTTTCCATACAGAGTATTATTGTGTCATTTGCAAAGAGTGAAAGTTTGACTTGTTTGCCAATTTGGATGCCCTTTTGTTATTGTTGTTGTCTGATTGCTGAGGCTAGGACTTCTAGTACTATGTTGAACAACAGTGGTGAGAGTGGATATCCTTGTCATGTTCCTGACATTAAGGGGAAAGCTCTGTTTTTCCCCATTAAGGATGATATTACCTGTGGGTCTTTAGTATATGGCCTTTATGGTGTTGATGTATGTTTCTTCTAAATCTACTTTGTTGAGGGTTTTTATCATAAATGGAAGCCATACTTTGTCAAATGCTTTTTCTGCATCTATTGAAATGATAAGAGTCTTATGCATTCTTTTATTAATGTGGTGTATCACGTTGATTTGCGAATACTGAACCAGCCATGCAGCCCAGGAATAAATTTCATTTGATCACAGTGAATAATTCTTTTAATGTACTGTTGAATTTGATGTGCTAGGATCCTGTTGAGAACTTTTTCATCTAGTTTCATCAGGGATATTGGCCTGTAATTCTGCATTTTAGTGAGGTCTTTGGTTTTGGAATCAAGGTAATGCTTCACAGAATGAGTTTGGAGGCTTTTCTTCCATATCTATTTTTTTGGAACAGCTTGAGAAGAATAGGTATTAACTCTGCTTTAAATGTCTGGTAGAATTCCCCCTGGGAAGCCATCTGGCCCAAGACTCTTGTTTGTTGGGAGACTTTTGATAACTGATTCAGTTTCTTTGCTGCTTATGGGTCTGTTCAAATTTCTATTTCTTCCTGTTTGAATTTTGGTAGTGTGCGAATTTCTAGGAATTTGCCCATTTCTTCCAGATTGCCCAGTTTGTTGGCATATAATTTTTCATAGTATTCTTTTATAATTGTTTGTATTTCTGTGGTGTTGGTTGTGATCTGTCCTCTTTCATTCATATCTATTTGGAACCTCTTTTGCTTTTTTGAGAAGTCTTGAGAACTTTATCAATTTTGTTTATTCTTTCAAAGAACCACCATTTAGTTTCACTGATGTGCTCTACTGGGTTTTCGTTTGTTTGATTCTATATCATTTACTTCTGCTCTAATCTTTATAATTTCCCTTCTTCTTCTGGCTTTCAGCTTTATTTGCTACTCCTTTTCTAGCTCCTTTACGTGTAAGGCTAGCTTGTGTATTTGGGACCCTTTTTGCTTCTTGAGATAGGCCTGAAATTGCTTTCCTATTAGGGCTGCCTTTACTGCATCCCAAAGGGTTTGGACTGTCATGTTTTCTTTTTGACTTACTTCCATATATTTTTAATTTCTTTAATTTCCTGGTTTTTGAATTCATTCTTTAGTAGGATGTTCTTTAACTTCGATGTATTTTAGGGCTTTCCAAATTTTTTCTTGTGGCTGATTTCAAGTTTTATAGCATTGTGTTCTGAAATATGCATCATGTTCTGAAAATATGCATGGTCTGATCTCAATCATACCTCAACCCCCTGTTGAAGGCTGATTTGTGACCCCGTCTGTAATGTATTCTGAAGAATATTCTATGTGCACTTGAGAAGAATGTGTATTCTGCTTTAGGATGAAATGTTCTGAATGTATCTGTTATCTGGTTCAGTATCCTTCAAAGCCAATTGCTTCCTTGTTAATTTTCTGCTTAGATGATGTGTCCATTGTTGTAAGTGGGATATTAAAGTCTCCCACTATTGTATTAAATGAGTTTGTTATTGATTTATATATTTGAGTGCTTTCAAATTGAGGGCATATTTATAATTGTTAGATCTTCTTGATGGATATACACTTAATGATATAATGCCCTTCTTCATCTCTTGTTAGTCTTTGTTTTAAAGTCCAGTTTGATAAAAGTATGGCTACTCCAGCTTTCTTTTAAAATCTAGTAGCAGGATAGATGGTTCTCCATCCCCTCACTTTCGATCTGCAGGTGTCTTTAGGTGTAAAATGAGTCTCTTGTATATAGCATATAGATGAATTTTTTAAAATCCATTCTGATACCTATATCTTTTCATTGAAGCATTTAGTCCATCTACATTCAGAGTGATTACTGAAAGATATGGATTTAATGCCATTTTGTTACTTGTAGAGTTGGTGTTTCTAGTGATGTTCTCTGGTCCTTTCTAGTCTTTGTTGCTATGGTCTTTCTTTTCCCCTCCACTCTGAGTCCCTCTTAAATTTCTTGCAGTGCTGGTTTAAAGGTCACAGATTCCTTTAGTTTTTATTTGGGGAAATTCTATCTCTCCTTCTATTCTGAATAACAGCCTTGCTGGATAAAAAATTCTTGGCTGCGTATTTTTCACATTTGGTACATTAAGTATTTCCTGCCACTCCCTTCTGGCCTGCCAAGTTTCAGTGGACTGGTCTGTTACTACCCTTATGTGTTTACCCTTGTAGGTTAAGGCCCATTTGTCCCTAGCTGCTTTCAGAATTCTCTTTGTATTTTGCAATTTTTCACTATATGTCATGGTGTTGACCTGTTTTTGTTAATCTTGAAGGGAGTACTCTATGCCTCTTGGACTTGGATACCTGTTTGCTTCCTCAGATTAGGAAAGTTCTCAGCTATCATTTGTTCAAATAACCCTTTTTCCCCTTCTTCCTGCTTTTCTTCTGGGACTCCTATTATGTTGATATTGTTTCATTTTATGGAATCACTAAGTCTCTCCTTGTGATCTAATAATTTCCTTTCCCTCTTTTTTTTCAGCTTCATTATTTTCCATAATTTTTTCTTCTGTATCACCTATTTTCTCTTCTACTTCTTCAATCTTCATTAGGACTGTATCTAGTCAGTATTGCATCTCAGTTATAGCATTTTTTAAAATCTCAATCTGACTAGATTTTAGGTCTTTGACCTGTGCAGTAAGGGTTTCTCTGGTGTCTTCTGTGCTTTTTTCAAGCTTAGCTAGTAGTCTAATGACTGTTGTTCTAAACTCTTGTCCAGATATATTGCTGATATCTGTTTTGAGCAAGTCCCTGGTTGTGATTGCTTCTTGACCTTTCTTTTGGGGAAACCTTCTTCATCTTGTCATTTTGGCTAAGTTTCTGTCTTTTGCATGTTTTAAAAACTTGTTATATGTTTCCTGCACCTGAGAGTACTGCATTAAAAGGGATCATACACTGTCCTGGGCCTGGCACTTGAAGTGTTTCTGGTGTGTGTGGTGTATACTCTATTACTGTATTTTGGCTGCTCATTCCCACTGATCAGTCCTCCGCAGAGCTCTTCCTTGCTTGCGGTGGGGAGTGTTTGGCCTTTTAACTAGGTGTGCTTTGATTTTGTTGTTGTTGTTGTTGTTGAAATAAGCCTGGAAAAAGGCTGGGGGAAGCCTGATCCCCCCAAAAAAAGAAAAAGGGAACAAAAAAACCCAACCAGAGAATTGAAAAGTTATAGGGCTAATTGCAAAAAGAAAGGAAAAAGAAGGAAAGAAAAAAAGAAAAAGAATTAAAAAGAGAATCCAAAAGAGAGAAAAGGAAATGAAAAACAAAAACTATGAGCCTGATTCTGAAAGAAAAAATAGGGCCAGGCTTAATTTTTCTTTTTTCTATTTCCACCAGAACTACAGGTATCGTTTTGAAGTGCTCGATTTTCAGTACACTTGGTGCATGCAGGGTGCTGGCTGTCCTGATCTTCTGGAGGAGAGGCCTTCTGTTTTGGCTCAGTCTTGGCCCAGTAAATAAGCAGTTGTCAGACACGGGGGGTGGGGTTTGGTGTAAGCAGGTCCTGCCTCCATTAGGAGCCATACTGTGTTGCTGTCTTAAGTCCCACTGTGTTGCGGGAAAAATGGAGTCACCCCAATCTCATGTTCCCAGACTGTTCAGGCAGCTCTCACAGAATAGGTAGGCCAGTCAGCTCACCCTGTGCCATAAGTTCACTGCTAGGATCAAAACCCAAAGCCTTAAAGGACCCAGCACCTCATGGATCCAACCCTCTCCTCTGAAGTAGAGCCTCTCCACAGTGTCTGAAGGCTCTCCACAGTGTCCCTGAAAAACCATCCCACACCAGCACAGTGCATGGAATCTGTGGTGTAGCACAACTAAATGCAGCAAAGTTTATATTCCCTCTGGGTGCACCTCTGTCTCCTGCTGATGAAAGGCTTTTGGCTGGTGCCTGCAGTGTCATTTGTCCTTGGGGAGGCAATATACCCTCTTCCAAAAGTACTCCAGGAAGGGTAATGTTCTCTCCCAATGAACCCAGGAGATCCCTACATCATGCTATGCACTGAGGGGCCAATTCCCTTATCCCCAGGAGCACATGCCACAGCTCCATTCTGGAGAAAGTCATGCACCACCAGAACCTCAGAGTTTGAGCTCCAAATGCTGCTAGCAAAAAACAAATGAAAACAAAACAAAAACAAAAAACCTGTGTTACTCAGTACTTCTTGCTCCCCAGTCTATGATCCAGAGATGTTTTCCTCTTGTGCAAACTCAGTGCTACACTTTATCAACTCCTCTTTCTCTCCCCCTCTGCAGCACTGCTGTTTTTCTCTCAATTCACTTCCATGTACCTCACACCTGCCACGCTATCTCCCTCCCACTGTGGAGATCCTTCTGCCACTCTGCAGATCAATTTCCTGGGTGCTCCAAGGATCTGACCTCAATATAGCTGTGTTTGAGGAATGAGGAAAGGCCAGGACCCCTACTTTTCTGCCATCTTAACTCATCCCCTCTCAGCAATTACTTCAAATGTAAATGGTCTAACTATTCCAATCAAAAGATATGGATCAAAAAAGCAAGTCCGATCTATATGCTGCCTGCAAGAGACTCACTTTTGACCTAAAGACACAGACCAAATGTGAAGGGCTGCGCTGGAAAGAGAGATTCCATGCAAACAAAAGCCAAAACATTTTTTTAAAAAGTGCCTGGGAAGTAATACTTCTATCAGACAAAATAGATTTTAAAACAAAGACTGTAACAACAAAGAAGAGCATTGCATAATGACAGAAGGATCAATCCAACAAGAGTTAACAATTGTTGGGGCACGTGGGTGGCCTGGTGGGGCTTGGTTGAGCATCTGACTTCAGCTTAGGTCGTGACCCCCCCCCTGGTTTGTGAGTTTGAGCCCCCAGTCAGGCTCTGTGCTAACAGCTCGGAGCCTAGAGACTGCTCTGGATTCTGTGTCTCCCTCTCTCTCTGCCCCACTCACACTCTGTATCTCAATCTCTCTCAACGTGGAAAAAAAAAAAAAGAATGTAACAATTGTAAATGTAGATGTACCCGATACTGGAGCATCTAATGCAAATATTAACAGACATAAGGGAGAAATTGACAGTAATACCCTAATAGTACAAGATTTAATACCCCACTTATATCAATGGATGGATAGATATTCCAGGCAGAAAATCAACAAGGAAACAGTGGCTCTGAATGATGTATTAGACAAAACTGACTTAACAGGTATAGAATATTCCATCCAAACACAACAGAGTACACATTCTTTTCAAGCACACATGGAACATTCTCTAGGGAAGATCACATTTCAGCCCAAAAGTCTCAATACATTTAGGTAGATTGAAATCATACCAAGATTCTTTTCTGAATAGAAACACAAAATCACAAAAAAACAAAAACTGTGGAAAAACAAAACAGGTGGAGCCTGAACATACTACTAATGAATGAACAGACCAACAAAGAAATCAAAAGGAAATACAAAAACACGTGGAGGCAAATAAAAATGAAAGCACAATGGTCCCAAATCTTTGGGACACTGCAAAAGCAGTTATAAGAAGGAAGTATATGGCAATACAGGCCTAACTCAAGAAACCAGAAAAGAATTAACCCAAAGTTAGTAAAAGGAAGGAAACAGTGACAATTAGAGAAGACCTAGAAAATAAAAGATCAATGAAACCAAGAGCTGTTTCTATGAAATATCAAGGAAATTAATAACCCTTTACCCAGACTCATCAAGCAAAAGAGAGGACCCAAATAAATAAGTGAAAGAAATAAAAACAGACCACAGAAATACAAAGGATCAAAGAGATTACTGTGAAAAATTATGTGCCAACAAACTGGACAACTTAGAAGAAATTTAAGTCCTAGAAACCTACAATCTTCCAAGACTGAAACAAATAGGAACCAAACAGACCAATTACTAGTATTGAAACTGAATCACTACAGATTCCCAAAAAACAAAAGTCCAAGACCAGACAGATTCACCAGTGAATGCTACCATTCATTCAAAGAGTTAATATCTTCTCCTCAAGCTATTTCCCCCAAAAATAAAAAAGAGGAGGGAAGCTTCTAAATACATTCTACGAAGCCAGCATTACCTTGATACCAAAACCAGTCAAACAAACAAAACCAAAAAAACTATAGGCCAACATCCCTGATAAAAATAGATGAAAAATCCTGAAAATATTAACTGTTTTCAAAAATACATTAAAAGGATCATTCACCACAATCAAGTTGAACTTATTTCAGGGATGCAATGATGGTTAAATATTCATAACCAAAGTCATACACCACAATAGCAAAAGATGAAAATCAAATAATCATCTCAATAGATGCAGAAAAAGCACTTGACAAAATTCAACATCTGATCATTATAAAAACTCTCAAAAAGGTTTTTTTCGATGTTTTTTTTTGTTTGTTTTTTAGGTTTAGAGGGATTGTACCACAACATAATATAGGCTATATATTACAAACTCAGAATTAAGGGAAAAGCTTTTTTTTAAGATCAGGAATGAGACAAAGATGTTCACTCTTACCACCTTTATTCAAAATACTAGAAGTACCAAAAAAAAAAAAAGGCAAACAAATTGGTAAGAAAAAAAAATAAAACTCACTATTTGCTGTTGACCTACTACACACAGAAAATCCCAAGGACTCCATAGAAAACCCTAAAGACTCCTTCAAAAAAGCTATTAGAATGGACAAATGAATTCAGTAAAGTTGCAAGATACAAAACTCATTTACAGAAATCTGTTGCACTTCTATACACTAATAACAAAGAGGCAGCAAAAGAAATAAAACAATTCCATTTACAGTTCCACCAAAAAGAATAAAATACCAAGAATAAACTTAACCAAGAAGGTGAAAGACCTGTACTCTAAAAGCTACAAGATTGACGATGACATAAAGAACCCTATCATTCTCGTGGATTGTAAGAATATTATTAAAATGTCCATACTACCCAAAGCAACGTACAGATTCAATACAATCCCCATCAAAATAACAATAGCATTTATCACAGAACTGGAACAAACAGTCCTAAAATATGTATGGAACCAAAAAAGACCAGGAATAGCCACAGCAATCTTAAGAACAAGGCTGGAGGTATCACAATCTTAACTTTCAAGACCTATTACAAAGTTATAGTAATCAAAATAGAATGGTACTGGCACAAAAATAAACATATAGATGGATAGAACCAGACAGCCCAGAGACAAAGCAGACAAGAATATATCATGGGAAAAAGACATTCTCCTCAGTTGTTGGGAAAACTGGACCACTTTCTTTCACTATACACAAAAGTAAAATGAATTAAAGACCTGACTGTAAGACCTAAAACCATAAAACTCCCTAATCTCTTGGACATCAGCCTTAGTAACATTTTCCTGGATAGGTTTCCTCAGGCTATAAAAAGGAAAGGAAAAATTATTGGGACTACATAAAATATTTTGCACAGAGAAGGAGACCATCAACAAAACAAAAGACAACCCAGTGAATGGGAGAAGACATTTACAAATGATATATATAGTAGGGGTTAATGTCTAAAATATATAAAGAACTTAGCCAACACCAAAACTAACAACAACCCAATTAAAAATGGGCAGAGGACTTCAACTGACATGTTTCCAAAGACATCTAGATACTTAACACACATGAAACGATGCACAACATCACTAATCATCAGTGAAATGAAAATCAAAACTACAGTTAGATAGTACCTGACACATGTCAGAAGGGCTAGGATCAATAACAAATATTGGCAAGGATGTGGAGAAAAAGGAACCCTTGTGCATTGTTGCTCGGAATTTGTTGGTGCAACCACTGTGGAAAACAGTAGGGAGGTTACCCCCAAAATGAAAAAGATGTCATATGATCCAGTAATTCCACAATTGGGTATTTACCCCAAGAAAATGAAAACACTAATTCAAAAAGATATACGCACCCCTATGTTTATTGCAGCATTATCTAGAATAGCCAAGATACAGAAGCAACCTGTGCCCCTCAATAGATGAATGGATAAAGATGTATTATACACACCTCTCCCAGCCCTTCTCTCTGGAAGACTACTAAGCCATAAAAAAAGAATGAGATCTTGCCACTTGTGACAATATAGAGGATTTCATTTATGTGGAAAAAGAGAACGAACAAAATCAGAAACAGACCCATAAACACAGAACTGGTGGCTGCAGCAGGAAAATAGTTGGGAAAGTGGACATAAAGGGATGAAGGCGAGTGGGAGGCACAAGGTTCTAGTTAATGGAATGAATGTCAGGGAGGATGAGTGGTGCTGTATGGTGACAGAAGGTAGCTACACTTGTGGTGAGCATGAAATAATGAAGAAAGTTGTGAAACCCACTATGGTGTAACCCTAAAACTAAAGTAACATTGTCCACTATACTTGAATTAAAAAAAAAAAAAAGAGAGACAAGGCCTCTGAAAGAAGGTACATGAATCTAGTGGTTTCAGACCACAAATAGAAATACGTAGCTAATCCACAACCATCATCAAGATATTCCTGTTGGTTATGAGATGCTTAGGGGGGAAATCACTGCTATGAAATAATTCCCCCCATTGGAAGAATGCAAACAATATGAAATATTCATTTCCTCATTCACTCTATGGTCAATGAGCAACCTCAAACTGCCAGACACAGTTGTGTGCTTGATGGCTCTATTATTTACTCTCAGACTGAAGGCACAAAAGAAAATGTAGAGAAAAGACAGTCATTTGGAAAGACAGAAGAATGACAAAAGGATGAACTCTCCCCTTCCCTAAACCAGTATGGAAGTGGTTCATTTCAGCTTACCTTCTACCCCGGCATGGCTTCCAATGCCTTAGAAGCCCTTTTCCCCAGAAAAACTACTCTTCTTTGTGAAAGAAATTGATGTAATTTTACAAATAGAGAAATTTAAAACTTCATCACTTAGAATTAGAAAATGGATTCTTCCCTTTAAAGAGAAGAAACCAAGGAAATCATTTTTCTTGCACCATCAAAAGGCTTTGACAATGAGGACAGGGGACTACTTGGTCTATTGCCCTCCTCCTCTCTCCATGTCACTTTCTTCTGTTCCTAAATACCTAACAGGTTGTTTGAGAAAAAGAAAAACTGAATTATAACTTTGCTCACAGTGTTCTAATTCCTACAAGCCACCTGAAAATCTTCAATCTCCTTTTCACTGCTCAGAGAAATTAAGTGCAAGAATCCATTTCACAAACCCTATAAAAATATACACTGTTGATGCACAAGGTTAGCCATGATAATAGGAATATGTTAAAGAAATCATATGGATTTTCTTAAACTTCACAGATTTGACTAAGTTAATTTATACCATATTCCATGTTTTCAGTAATGTAAAAATAAATTTCTGGGTGAGATCGCTTAAATCTAGGTAAGTTATCCACATGGCACAATTGCATTTGTAAACTATATTATTCAATGGATTACAGCTTTTCAAGGCAAAACATAAACCACCACTTTCAGAGGATTTGTGACAGCCCATCTCAAAGGCCTTACCTCCCCCTCTTGGTAAGACCCCATGAAGCTTTCAAACAAAACTATTTTCTTCTAGTACTAAGACATATCACACAACTGGACATGTAAGGTCATTTATACTTTTTTTAGGGGCCACATGAATTTATAGGCCATAGTAAGAGATGGGTCCTTTACTGGTCTGTCCACTTCTCTGAAGGAGAATACAGTTAGCCTACTTCATTTTTTTTTAACATTTATTTATTTATTTTCAAAAGACTGAGACTGAGTGGGGGAGGGCCAGACAGAGAGGGAGACAAACAAACAATCCAAAGCAGGCTCCAGGCTCTGAGCTGTCAACATAGAGCCCGATGCAGGGCTGGAACCCACCAACTGTGAGATCATGACCTGAGCTGAAGTCGGATGTTTAATCAACTGAGCCACCCAGACGCCCCTTTAAACAAATCTTTAACATTTATTTATTTTTTTTATCTAGCATAAAGTATAACTGTTTGCATTTGCTTAGCCAGCTATTTGGGATAATTTGCCTGGTTAGCTTGGGAAGGGCTAAGTGGACCTTTTCTATAAAGGCAGAAGAAAAAAGCATAGGTGAATTTTTTAAACACGGGATCTACTGATCCCAAACAACAAACTTCACTATGCAAAGCTGAAGTGTTCCCTCCTGTTTATATTCCCCATACCTTAATCCATTAACTGTCCCATGTTTTAACAAAAAGAATCAAATTTAAAAAGATCATTTAATTGATTATGCCTGGGATTTAGTCACACCTCTCTTTCTTCAACCACTGGTCAATTGTGGATGGTTTCTCCATCTCATTGTGGAGAAGCATGACCAGTGCCAAATAAATCCGGGATTAAACTCTGGCAGTCATGTGGAACTCCTCTGGTCAAAGAAAACAACCATTTCAATGAATAGAAAGTACATTACGTACCTACCATGTGTAGAACACCATGTTAAATGTTGAGGATGATAAAAGTGCAAGACATGCTCTTGACTGTCGAGGAACTCAAAATCCAGTGTAAGATGGGGACAAACTCTCTTTCCTTGGATAATGGAAATCTTGTAAAAGCTCAAAGATGTTTTTCACCCACTATCTTTGCCTTTCAGAATATATTTGTACATGCTAGTTCCTAAATTGGCACGCATAGTTTAAGGGATCAAAATGGTTGAGTCAGAGGTTGTGCTTGGCACTGGGGATACAAAAATAAAAAAGATGCAGTGCTGGCAATGAGGCCCAGAATAAAGGGAAAGGGAAATACGAGAAATTACAAACTAGCATTAGCAGTAAGAGCATGGAGAAGATGCAAGGAAATGGTACTCAACCAGTCTTAGAGGAAAAAAACAGCTGTGTGGCTTCAGTACCAAATGTAACTGGGTGCCATCAGTAGGCTTTCCAAGAGCTAGGGCTCGGGCAGACCTAGAAATATCAGCAGTTTGCAAGGCAGGGAAGAGGATGGGGATGAGAAACATGGCCTAACAGGGGACATTCATGGCGGGGGGTGGTGGTGGTGGTGGTGATGAAGACAAAGGGTTACAAAGGATCCTACCCATTGCAAAGATGGAGAATTCCCTGTGGCTGAAGTCAGGTGCACATAGTGGTAGGGAGAGCAAGAGGTCAAGGGCAGACTAAAATGATGTGTTGTCAAGGTGGGAAGTTATTTACAAGTGCTCCTCATTTCTGGCAGAAATCTGGGGAGTTGGGCAAAAAAGTGAACTCGTAAGTCCCTTTATAGATAGCACTCGATGAACAAGTGCCAAATTATGAGCCAGCAGAAGACAGCAAGAAAAGTGACTAAAAATGCAAAATACTTTGAGTGGCACACGAGTGGTGTGCACAACAAAGGGCACAGGAATGCAGGAGAACAGGAGCATAGGAAACAGTAGTCGAGGAAGGATGAACTGAGCCAGGCCCTGCTTTCCTATGAAAGGTGGCTGGCGTGACTCGAAGGGCAAGAAAGGAACCAGAAATTATTCATAACCTACTCCCCCACAACCCTTGGCATATGTATCTGATTTATACGCTAATTTTTCCCCCCTGGGCATATGCCTATTTGGAACTTTTCTATTCTGTGGGGCAAATATATCTTTACCAACCAATATCCCTACCATTCATTTGTTGCACGGTTCTGAGTAAACCCCTTAATTGCCATGCCTTGGTTCCAACACCTTCACACATCACAAAGCTGATACACAGACCAAGAAGAATGTCCTAGACAGTGCTCCAAAAAGCATGAAATGCCACAGTTGCATTTAAACCACCCTCTGGAAAGAAAGCCGCCTTTGTGATCCTCCCCACCAAAGCCTTAGTGAACCATTTTGTTCCCCCTTTGACAGCTGTCTCTGGGACCTACAGGTATCTGTGCTTGGAAGCCTCCCCTGCTAGCCATCCACCATATCGCATCAGCTCCTGCAAAAGCCTTGGGAGAAAAACTGTGGGAAAAGCTCATTATGTCTCCATGGGATCCTGCTCATGGGCCACCACAGTGCTCCTTCACCCATCTGGGTGTCAGCCACACCGCAGTGGCTTGCAGTTTTAGCACCAGGGCACCTTTAGGTTCCCCACGGTGCTTCCTTTTGCCCAGGATACCGATTGTTATCACCATCAAATTTTCTCATTCCCACCTACATGTCTGCCCAGACTAGTACAACTGACTAGCTCCTATTCATCTCGCTTATGACTCAGTTCATGCTTTCTATCTTCCAAGAAGACCTTCCCACCTTGCTACCACAATCCCAGAACAATTCAGCGTCCTCCCTATACTCAATCACCTCCATGTATACCTCAACCATAGTGGCTTAATCTATTAAAGAAATATTAAAATCATACATATTTTTTTTTTGTTCCACTGCTTCCCAGAGCCTAAAAAAGTACCTCGTGTATTATACACACTGCATACATATTACTTGAGTGAATGTTGGTTATATATCCATGGTCCTTTATCCAAAACCCTTGAGGTTAGTTGTGTTTGCAGAATTTGGAATTTTTTACATTTTAAAGGTAAGAGGCACACACCATATTTATGTGACACACTAGCAGAGTCGGAGGGATACCCCACATCAAACACATTTCTGTAGTGAAATATACAAATAGTCCCACTTAATGGGATACATAAAGGCTATAAATAGACTCATGTCAATTAAGGTCAAGTCTGCTAAATGAATTCACCCCATAATCCCTAATGGACCTGGCTGTACTCTGAAAAATCTGAAGGTAAGGTGAAGAGACACCGTGGGATATTAGAATCATGTAGATTACATCACAGTCCTCCTTTCCTTTAGAAGAAAACACTGAGGACCACACAGGAAAACTACTTGTCCAAGTTCACAGGTAATTAATGGCAAAGCTAAGCTAACATCCAATGCCCTGTTTATATTCTAGAATTCCTCCCAACAAGCCAACAATGACATAATAAAATATGCTTCTCTGCATTAATCTCCTGTCACAGTATGCTCACTTCACTATCTCTCTTCACTGTTCTCCAACTTGGGTAGTCACAACTGAAATCCAGATAACAGGTGAAGAGAACCTAGTCCCTTGCACCTGCATCCACATGGACAGCTCCTGTTAACTCCTACAAAAATTCTGAAATCTTTCAAAGACTAGAACTTTAAAACTGAGGCCATTTTAATAAAAATTAGAATGGTTGGCCTTTGGCTTCTGAGAGAACTATAAGCTAATACAGCATTTCCTTCAAGAGTGGCACGTGAGAAAATGGGAAGTGGTTCATGGACAAAACTGATCTTCACAGCCAATAAGACAAGGATATGCACTCTTGCCTCTTTTACTCAGCATACTACTGAAAAGTCCTAACCATAACAAGAAAAAGAGAAAAAAAGGCATCCAAAATGGTGAGAAAGTAGTAACATTGTCACTCATTTTAGATGACATACCACTATATATAGAAAGCCCTAGACTCCACCAAAAAAAAAAGCCATCAGAATAAATGAATTCAGTAAAGTTGGATACAGAATTAATACACAGAAATCTGCATTTCTCTACACTAATATAAACAATCCCATTTACCATTGCATCAAAAAGAATAAAATACCTAGGAATAAACTTCCCCAAGGAGATGAAAGACTAGTACTCTGAAAACTCTGTTTTATACACTAACCAAAGGAATTGAAGATGACACAAATGGAAAGATATACCACAGACTGGAATAATTAATACCGTTAACATGTCTGTACTACCCAAAGCAATCTGGAGATTCAATACAATCCCCAGCAAAATAACAATGGCATTTTTCATAAAACTAGAATAATCCCAAGTTCTGTGTGGAACCACAAAACACTCCAAAGAGCCAAAGCAATCGTGAGCGCGAAAAATGGAGGTATCACATTCCCAGATTTCAAGACCCACTACAAAGCTGTAATAATGAAAACGGTATGGCACCAGTAAAGAACAGACACAGTGATAAATGAAAGAGAATAGACAGCCAGAAAAAACCCACATATATGGTCAATTGATCAATGACAAAGCAGGCAAGAATATACCATGGGAAAAAGACATTCTCTTCAATGAATGGTGCTGGGAAAACTGGTCCACTTTCTCACACCATACATAAAAATAAACAAAATGGATTAAAGATCTAAAAGTGAGACCGGAAACCATAAAACTCCTAGAAGTACCATCAGCAGTAATCTCTTGGGTATCGGCCATAACAACATTTTTCTAGATCTGTCTCCTCAGGCAACAAAAACAAAAGGAAAAATAAACCACTGAGATGATTCCAAAATTAAAAGCTTTGCACGGTGAAGGAAACCAACAAAATGAAAAGGGAATTCAGTGAATGGGAAAAAATATTTCACATGATACATCCAATAAAGGGTTAATATCCAAAATATAAAGAACTTAGACAATACCCCCCAAAAAAATTGAATAAAAATGGGCAGAATACCTGAATAGATTTTTCCAAGGACACCCAGATGGCTAACAGACACATGAAAAAATGCTCAACATCCCTCATCATCAGGGAAATACAAATCAAAACCACGATGAGGTATCTCCTGACACGTGTCAGAAGGGCTAGTGTCAGAAACACATGAAATAAACAGGTGCTGTGAAGGACGTAGAGCAAAACTCTCGTGCACAGTTGGTAGAAATCTAAATTGGTGCAACCACTGTGGAAACCAGTATGGATGTTCCTCAAAAAAATTTGAAAGAGAAATACCATCCAGTTGAGTAATCCCACTACTGGGTACTTACCCCAAGAAAATGAAAATACTAATTCAAAACCATCTATACACACCGATACCTATTGCAGCATTATTTACAATAGTCAAGATATGCAAGCAATCCACATGTCCGTTGACAGAGGGATGGGTAAGGACTCTATGTATGTGTTTGAAGTATTCCTGTTAGGAATGAGAAGTGGGACAACAGACATAGTGGAAATACCTTTTTGATGCTCGGAAAACAGTTCACAGAAAGGCATTCTGTGCACATACATAGGTACACAAGGAAATATTACTCGGCTATAAAAAAAATGAGATTTCACCATTTGCAACAAAATGGATGCCTTAGAGGGTACTACGCTATGAAGTGAGTCAGACAGAAAGAGACAAATACCAGATGAATTTATCTACCATGGAATCTAAAAAAAACCAAACGAATGAACAAACAAAAAGCAGAAACAGACCCATAAATACAGGGAACAAATTGATGGGTACTGTAGGGGAAGGGGGTGAGGCAAAATGGGTGAAAAGGAGGTAACAGTTTCTAGTTACAGAATAAGTCACAGGAATGGAAAGTACAGCATTGGGAATACAGTCAGTGGTATTGTTATGGTGCTGTATGGTGACAGAGTTGCTACAATTATGTGAGCACAACATACAGACTTGACTCACTATGTTGTATACCTGCACCTAATGTAACATTGTGTATCAGCTAGACCTCAAAAGACTAAGTTTGAAAAACTCCAATGAAAAGAAAAAGATTAAAAAAATGGTAAAGGTACCATTTTGGTATGGAAAAAAGCATGAAGTAATACGTGTATAAATTAGTGTCACCGGAAAGAATGCCTTTCCGTGAACTCTGTTTTCCAAGATTCAAAAAGGTATTTCTAAGATGTGTGTCGTCTCACTTATTCCTAACGGGAGGACTTCAAACATTTTTTGTGCCATGGCCCCCATCAAACATTACTAGCAGATAAATGGATGAGGCTGCTGAATTAGAGGTGCCGACAGTGTAGGGGGTTCTGGTCCCCGTGGGCCCCGTCCCCCTGCCGGAGGTTTAAGAGAATCAGTACCTCTGGCATTTCTGTAACCTAACACCGCATACTCACTGGGAAGCCCTGCCTTACCCCACAGCCAAGTACTCCTTTCTGAAACAGGAAGCGGGTTGGAAGAACAGCTCTGTTCCCTGCTAAGTAGAGTATACACGTGGCAGGTCCATGCCTCCTCCCGTACTGCAATCCACAGGCATATGGGACCATGCACGTCACTCAAGTCAAGACTGACTCTGTTCTCAGAGATCTGTGTTAGAATTCTAAAAGTAACTGCTATCTTGGGGATTCTTATCAACGTAACATAGCAAATGGTTTGTAGGTTACTGTGTAGTGAGGCCCTACTAGCAATATACATTAACGTCACAGTTAGTTGTCAGAGGAGGGGGACAAAAAGTGTCGGTGAGCTACAGAGCCCTGCTCTAAGCTAGAACTTAGAGGGCTTAGATCTGGCACAGTGTTAAAACCTAAAGAGACCAGTTCCACAGAAGGTCCAAATAGTTGGCACTACAGGGGTCTCCTATGAGGTGAAGAATGTATTGTTCACTGAATGCTGGGGCTGTTACAAGGTTTAACACACTGTTACTTGAACCAATGAAGTTCTGCCTGACTCAGGTTATTTTGTCATGAGGGCATGATTGCCGTCCTCTGGATCTCTACACCAGGGACGTGAAATTCTAGGAATCAGTGGGAAAATACCCTTCCTTCCCACTCCACCTCCGTATGCCTGTCCCCAGCCACTTTTAATTAAAGGCTCAACCAAACAAAACACCTGAAAGAAATGAATGAATATTCAAAAAATTTCCTAATATGATTATTCTTCCCTTTGTTCAAAACTTAATATACCCTAGTGAGATGAAATCATGAAATATAGTGGATATTAACTTGCTAAAGAAAATATAAGTTGTCATGGCTTTCATATACAAGTGCACTGTGCTTAGGAACAGAAGCCCAAGGATTATTTAGAATAAATTTGTTTTTGACACACGTACTTGGTAAAACCCATTCTAACAAATATTTCCTAGTCTTCACCCCATTAAAAGATGCAGCCGGGCCAGCAAGGATTTTTTTTATGAGATACATTTTAACACTGGAGTCCATCGCAAAATAAAGCCAGTAATGGTGAAACAAGAGTGTGTCCACCCAGCACTCTCATGGGAAGTGAAGAGAAAAACAAATGTAATATCTGAGTGAAGGATTAACATACAGAGAGGTGAGGGAAGGCCAACTGAGGTCCACAAGCACACCATTGTCCTCTGACACTCATTTTTTTTAAAAATTTTTTTTAACGTTTATTTTTGAGACAGAGAGAGACAGAGCATGAATGGAGGAGGGTCAGAGAGAGGGAGACACAGAATCTGAAACAGGCTCCAGGCTCTGAGCTGTCAGCGTAGAGCCCGACACGGGGCTCAAACTCACGGACCGCGAGATCATGACCTGAGCTGAAGTCGGCCGCTTAACCGACTGAGCCACCCAGGCGCCCCCCGACACTCATTTTCAATGGAACAGTACATACCCATGGCCCCATCACCGAACACTCACTACGTGCCAGAGACACACGAGATGCTTTACATACATTGTCTCAGTTCATCATCAGAGCTTTTTAAAGTGAATATTATCATCACCAATATTTTTTGGATGATGAAACTGATGTAAGTGATCAAGTCGGAGAGTATGATTTCACAGCCTGAAATGTTAAGGATGACATCGCACCGCCTTGGGAGGGCCCAAGGGCAGTGGCACACAAAGGGCACCACTCGATAGCTTCTAGGAGCAGTGCTCTGGCCCCAAGGAAAGCCACAGCAAGGGAAGACAGAAATGTGTCACAACAAGATGTTCAGCACCCAAACACAATAAAGGAACAGTATCTATCCTATCTTCGGAATGTGTCTGCCTCTCCAATCTGGGTATAGTGCCTTTTCAAAATTGCTAGTGTATTGACGATAGTGAAGTGTGCCTGTCACCTAAACGACAAACTTATATGACATTAAATCTCAATGAAAACTGTTAAAATATGTAACAGTAGACTGTGAGCTGCATGGAGGTGAACAGAGGCTCATTCTGCCCAGATGACACTACAAAAATATGCTGGAGGATGGGTGATGGAGATGATCTTATTTGGTTTTGAAATCCATGAGCAGGTGATCACAGTACGAGAACAACACAACTATGGGGTTTCTTCTGCATACAGAGATACAAACAAGGCAGAACACTGAAAGCTGATGCTCCAGGGAAAGGGCTTCTATCCTGGAGAGGTAACACGCTACTGGGGGATGCTTCGAAGGGGCTACTAAAGGTCTTCTATCAGACCAAAGCTAAATGTCACAAGTTGACAGTGATGATGTACCCATTTACCTATGCAACCCCCCTGTAAGGTGCTGTCCTCACACCACACTGAACTCAGGTAACCAGACACAAATGTATCCGCAGAACTATCAAAAGAAGAAAAGAAGAATACTGCCAGAATACTCTCAGAGAAGTAGCAAAAAATCTAGAAAGGCCAGGGTCTATATACAAGACTCTTAAAGAAATGAACCCCTCTTAAGCATGCAAGAGAGAGCAAGTATCTACATCAGAAACAAGTCATGGGTATCCTGCTGGGACAGACTGTCCACATTCTGGAGGCAGTCTGTTTCCCGGCCCGGGAAGACTGACTGATTCCATGTTCACAGGAGATCTCAAGACTATGGCCCCTGACCCAACAGTAATGTGGGGATCACCTGCAGCCCTGTTGGAAAGGGAAGCTCTCTGTCCAACCCTAGACCTCCTAAATCAGAAACTCTGGGGCGGGGCATTCTGTGTTTCTAGAAAAATCTGACACACACTCATTTTAAAGAACTACTGATCCAGGCCAACCCCTGCCTTACATTGATACAGAAAATTCACACAGGACAGATGAGAAAACCATTTTCCTTCCTACCAATTCCAAATTCAGTGTCAATCTAAACATAAGAAGTAAATTCCAAAAGACACTACTGAGAAGTTTTCAGATGTGCAAATGGACTTAATTCTCATTTCCTGTACAGAAACAGCATGAAGCTTATTATTAGCAGCAAATAAATGTAACATTCCAATGAAAATACAAAATGCAACATATTTTTATACTCATGGTTCACTTGAGGATCATACTGCTCCAGGAGAACTATCTGGTCATCAATTTTTATCATGGGCTCGGAAACTCAAAGGATGCATAATTATAATGACCTTCCTAAGATAAGATATTCATATATTTAAATGAGGTACGTTTTATATGCAATAATTTCAAAAATATATATTCTTTTAATGACAGCTCCTAAAGCTGGCAAGAACGTGAAATAGGTACATCACACCCTGGGGTGAGTGAGATATTGTAAATTAGTACAACTCTTATGAAAAGCAATTTGGCATATGTATCAAGCCATAAAAACCTCCATACTCTGACCTATTAGGTCTACTTGTTTTCGGATTAAGAATTAATTCCCCAAGTGAAAAAGTTGTATGAACTAGTATGCCCCAGGTAGAGGAGACGGGATGTCTAAAATATGAAAGTGGCCACTAAAATATCACGTGACCACTTAAAACCAGACTAACGTTAAAGGCACACTCAAATGAAAAAAGATGATACAGAACTGTATATATACTATGATTACAATGGAGTCAGAAACATACACGTGGGTGCACAGAGAAGTGGAAAGGCATATAGATGTTCGAACTAAGGGCAGATTTTCTCTTTCTGTTTTGGTGTAGTAATAACTAAAATATTAATAATAAACCCGAAAGTGTTCAATCCCACATGCAAACCTACTCTGAGTTCAGATAAGGTGATTTCCATGTGTGCATGAGTGCGTGCACATGTGAACACTCATGGGAAAAGGGGGACTAAAAAGAGACAGGAAAATATCAAATTAGTCACTGCCAAGGGACACTGATTTAAAATGAGACACAACATACCCTTACCTCCTCCAAAAACTCAAACCACAACACAGAAGAGAAGCTCGACTCACCAGAATTTTAGGAACTTGAGAACCACCTAAA
The DNA here is from genome assembly GCF_018350175.1 of Felis catus. Classification (NCBI taxonomy): domain Eukaryota; kingdom Metazoa; phylum Chordata; class Mammalia; order Carnivora; family Felidae; genus Felis; species Felis catus. The sequence continues at coordinate 147,425,300 of NC_058375.1, forward strand.
TGATGACATAAGAGGAAATCAATCAAAAAAACCCACCAAAATAGTCTTTCTCTCCTCATGATTTTTTTCCCCAAAATAATGTTAAACAGATGATGCAAACTACCATTTGTTGAGCTAAATTTTAAACTGATGATTCTAATTTCAAATGGACTCCTATTAAGCTTCTAAGAGCCACTTGGGTTTATGCCTGTAACACAGGGAACACGTTTGCAACAAGAATTCTTACAAAGCCCAAACCCCACGTCTCTGCCAAGTTCGGCTTTCGTCATGCAGGCTTGCTTGGTGCTGCTCCAGCACACCCACCGCCGGACTGCCACCGTCCTAGCCTTGGGATATTCGTTTCTGCTTAATTTGGGGCAGGTTCCCTGTTGCATGGTTCATTATGATGCCAATCCGTCTCTAAGTTGTTTGATAAAATAAACTAATTACAATTAGATTTTCAGTTCCAAGATGCTCAAAGATTATTGGTGAGGGGGTAGGCAAATGAAGCCGATGTGCAATTCCAGGCAAAGTTCAGAACTTCATAAATCAGCAAAACAATCTCCCTGTTGCAGATAATTCTCAAGGCACTTGAATGGCACAAAATGCAAGTCAGTAAGCTCCCAATGATTGAGAAACAATTACCAAGAAAATGTTCATGGCTCCATCAGAACTAAGAAAAGAAAAAACTAAAAGAACTGTCCGGTTACGATGCATGTATGTTTATGTTTAATCTGAAACATTGCTTTTAACAAATTCCCTAAGGGTATCAAAGCCAGACAGGCTTTGCTGTTAGAGAAAAAAAAGAAAAAAGAAAAAAGGAAAAGCGGCAGCTTCAGCAGCTACCGTGAAGGCATGCCAGTTTTAATTATTGCACACGAAAGCTATGTTAAATTACCCCGATTCAACTTTCCTCAAAGAACTTCCTATTCTCTGGTTATGTTGTTCAGGAAAATTATGATTGCCCCAAGAATCTCAGTCCTTGAGAGTTCGCACATTATTTAATACTTCAAACCCAGGATTCCAGCAGGTGCTAGGAGGGGAAAGTATCTTTTGAAAATGAGTATTCATCTAAATATATGCCATTTTCCTGTTTTTCTGCAACAATTTCAGACATGTCCTCTGAAATAAGACTTCCAGTTCAGAAGAAGAAGTTTATTTAGGTGAGTCAAGAGAGCTCGCTATAATAACCACTTTGTGGGTAGCTGGGGCGTGTGCAATTTGGAACAGTATACTTAGTTCTTTCAGAATACAATGTACTTCTAGTAAAGTTCAACAACGTACTTGTGGCTACTGGGGACACGCGAAAGACAAGAGTAAGTAAGACTTCATTGTATGAGTCACAGGTTAAAAATGATTGACCTATGCTTCTCTCACTGCTATGACAACACCATTTCAGAAAACGTACTTCTAAGAGGCCCAGCATTAACCACCTGTTCAGGACTTCCTGAATTCAAACCTCATTAATTAAGAAGGTACAGACTGCTTCTCACAAAGAAGTGAATTCTGAGTGTGCAACCTGAGCGTTATTTTCTCAATAATCCAACTTTAGGAAGTAAAAATATCTAACCTAGCAGGATTCACACTTCGATTTACTCAAGCATTCTTTCATGTTAAACCTCACTTGTGAGAAGAGAAGAGGAGGAGGGAGGGTGGGAAGAAAGGGAGACTAGGAAGATGGAGAAAGGAAAGAATGAAATATGGACCAATCAAAAGAAAAGCTGAAGAACAGTCTTTTCCAGAAATATTCTTTTTTTTTTAAGAGACAGGAAGCATTTATTGGGGGCTTATACTTGAGGCACTGGGGAGGCAGCGCTAGGAGCAGATGTCCCAGCCCAAAATATTCTTCTTTTTCAACCATCATTTCCTCTTGTGTAGCTAAAATATAATGCCATTACATTCCACCTACTAGCCATAAATCAAATATAGATGCTGATAGCCTGATGTATGATTCAAGGAATAAGTATGATTCATGGTGCATTGTGGACTTAAATATTTCCTTTGCCCTTTTAAAGATCGTAGAATCAAGACGACTTGGAAAAGGACATTACTACATGCGATCAGATACTTACCATTGCTCACCATACGTCTGGCCACCTCCCACAAGACAAGTCCAAAGGCCCAAATATCAACTCTCTTGTAAGAATCAAAACAATCCACCTGAATGGTTTCATCTAGAACTTCAGGGGCCATGTAGCGTTTGGTGCCCACACGGGGGTTGTTCCCCACATCGAGCTGATTGGTACTCTGGGAATGCATGACTGCCAGGCCTAAAGGGAAGAAGACAACAGGGCAGGTCAGTTCACTACCTTTCCCACAGAGGGTTGATGAAGGCCTTTCAAACCAACCCCAATCAGAAGCGCCCTCTCATGGTAATCGTGGTCACTGCTGCACTACACCCAGAGCAATCTGGAATACTGTTGTGATGACACCTGTCACCAACAGAAGAAAGAACTAATGCCAGAAACATTCTGACACTATTAAGTTAACACATGAACCCCTGAGACAAAAAGAATTGGGGGAATAATAAACTGAAGCACCGAAGCACTGTGAGGCCAGTGTTTGAAGTCCACAGGAAAACAGGCTCACACGTTAAGTGGGAATCTCCAAGTGTCTTACCAGAAGGAAATTAAGTTCTCCTGCTCCGCCACAGCTCCCAACTGTGTGCAAACACAAATTTCCAACAGTGTGAGGCAGCGAATCTGCGGTAACGTATCACTACTTAAAGGGCAGACTCCATCCCTTGAGGAAGGGATGCTCATTTGAGACTTAGCAACGCTGACCAAGCCCACAGGCTTTTCTCTAAAGTCATGCGTACAGACAGCATTAAACTGCCCTCAATTCAAAGCCCAGCTCTCCTGTTAAATGGGTTTGAAGCCCTTTCTTAAACCATCCCTCATTTCAGAATTCCTCAATCAGAGTGACCTGGCATTCCACACAGACCAGGAGGGTTAGGCAGATACATGCATGATTCATTGTGAGGATAAAATTACTTTTTGATATCCATGCTGACCAACTGAAAATAATTCCTTTAACACACAACGAAAAGTGCCACATTGGAACAAGCAGCCTGTGTAAACCTTTGCAACCCAAGGATCCTTTGGGGATCCCTCAGGCCATCTAGGAACACTTCTGCTCCTGCTCTGTGGCTCGGAGTGTGTGGGATGATGACTCCTTATCATGCCACAGGGATGGCACCTGTTATCTCTCCCTGAAAAATTACTAGAGACATCAGCGATTGCATTCACTAAATCAGACCAGTTCCTCTTTCCCTGCCTTTTATAATCAACCCCAAGATTCTGTGGCCACTGTCTCCCAAAACATATATACCTCTTTACTGTTTCCAGAACCAAGGAGTCAAAATAACAGAATATAAAAAGGAGCAGTTTAAATAGATCATGGCAGTACTAACTGTGGTGGTTTAAAAATATGTCCTCAAGTTCTTTGAGACTTTTCCTTTCAAGAGGTGAAGTTCAACTCCCTCTGCCTTGAGGGTAGGCTGTGCTATCAAACAGAACCTGGCAGAAATGAGTGTATATCTTCAAGGTTAGGACATATAAGGCATCATGGCTTCCTCTCTGCTCGCTATCAGTTCTCTTGTGTTATGAGGCCACTCACACAACCCTGTGGAGAGGTCCCCGTGACAAGGAACTGAGGCCTCCCACCAATAGTCATGTGAGTGGAGCCATCCTGGAAGTTCCTCCAGCCCTCATCAAGCCTTCAGGTGCCTGGAGCTCTAATCGGCAGCTTGACTGGAACCCCCACCAGATCCTGAGCCAGAACCGTAGAGCTAAGTCATCCCAAGATTGCTGACCCTTAGATGACTATGTGAGATAACAAATTTGTTATTTTATGCTGCTAAGTTTTAGAGATAGTTTGTTACCCAGTAATAGATAATTATCACACTACTTAAAGAGACAAAATATCCAAATGCAATGTGTGAACCTTGCCTGATTTCTTGTTTGAAAAAAACAGAAAAATCTGAAAATGGACATTAAATGATATTACTGAATTATCAATAATTTTAGGTTTGATAAAATGATCATGCAGATATATTTTGGTATTTTTAAGAGATGCATTTTGAAATATTTAGAAGTGTTGTGATGTCTGCAACTTATTTTCAAATGTATCAGCAAAGATACACGTTCAGCTACATATAGAGAAAGCAAATATGGCAAAATTTTAACAACTGCTGAATCTCAGTGCTGTGGGTATGAATGATCTTTATACTTACTATTCCCTCAGCCTTTCTGTATGTTTGAATTTTTTATAATAAAAAGTTAGAAAAATAAATACAATACTGAAATAAATACAATACTGAAATAAATACTGAAATAAATACAATACAGAAGACAGCTCGTCCTGTAAGATCATCATTTGTTTAATTTTTCACTTTATACCCAGAAATTAAGGATCACTCATTAGAAATCATGTTCTATTATTGAAACTGCAAAAATTTCAAAAAAAAATGAAAAAAAAATGAAATTTTTGCAGTTTCAATAATAGAACATGATTTCTAATGAGTGATCCTTAATTTCTGGGTATAAAGTGAAAAATTAAACAAATGATGATCTTACAGGACGAGCTGTCTTGTGTTCAAAGGATCTACTCCCTGAATAATAAACACCTTAACACAGATTTTTCTACAAATCCGCGTATCTAACTGGAAGGCTACAGGCCAAAAGAAAGACAGATGAATCACGAATTACTTGGACTTACGGAAAAACACCTCTGACTCCCTATCAAGTCCCATAACCAAAGCCAACAGCCTCCTCAATTTTCCATCTCCCCTAGACCACTGGACTATAACAGCAACCACCCTCTGAATGCTTATCATTTGCAACGCAAGTATTGTAACTTCTGAATCTTGTAAGAATCATGTGAGGTAGGCATAAGTGATTTTTAGTAACATGAGTAATAGTTGAACGCAGCGTTATGAACATTTGAAACAGTACAGAAGTACAGTGCACAGTGTCAAACGCTAAAGTGTTCCTTGCTAAGCCCCTTACCCTAACATCGAAAATAAGTGGTCGTGTACTTCGGGCAGGTAAATAGATTAAAACACCCGCACAGATATATGGGGTGAATAACTGGGAAAATCGGGATTCCAGCCCAGATCACCCTGCTCCAAAAGCCATGGCATTGCCATGAAAGTCCAGTACACCACAACTACAACTGCCCACAAAAAGCTTTAGAGCCATGCCCTTTCAATGCTATCCTCAGTAGCTGTCTTCTCACACTTGCAAAACATTGTAAAATAATTCTCAGCATGAATGCAAAGACTGTAAAGAAATACAAAAGAAATGAATTTTCCTGACATGTCGAGTCTTTTGTGTTTAAAAACAAGAATAAATTCTATCATTTATATCATAGAGCTAATACTGTCTAAACCTTTATCAGCCTACAAGTATGGGAATACTAGGAACAATAACTACAGGTATATGAAAGAAAATAATATAAACCATTTTTTAATCAAATAGAGTGAGGACTCTCAATAGTCCACTGACATGAATAACCAATATTACAATTCAGTTCCCATTAGCATAATTACTCAGCCAATATCCAAGGAGTCTAAGTTGAAGATGGTTTTATATACAATGTCGCTATAAATGAAAACAGTCTTATTTATAACGCAATTAAAGCTCACACTGAGCAGTATCCTAACACCACAGGAATGAGGTATCCCAGCAGGGCAAATTGTGAACTGGGTTAGGTTTTCTCTTTCTTCATTGATAATTTTGCCATGGTTACAGAAAAAAACAACTTTAGAAACATTTTCAAGATGAACTCATTCCCTAGGTTATTTAATTGTGTACCTACTTTGTGTAAAGGTTTGGGAAATGAGAATGCTACACACTATTGGTTGCCTCTGAGGGTGGGCTGGGGCAGCGACGCACTGCATGAGCATGAAGTGACTTTCCAAAGTAATGCGAAGGTCTAACTTTCGATAGACATTTGGATTTTACAGCACTTGTCAAAACTCTGAGAATGTATTACTTAACGTTTGTTCATTTCACATGAAATTGAAATTTCACCTGGAAAGAAAAAAGTAAACACACAGTAGTCACTCTAGTGAATGACACAGTGGTATACATGCTCGAGTCTTTACAAGAAAGGGCTCTTTTGTGTGCAGTTTACTTAAAGCATCAAAGATTAAGATGGATTGATGAGAGGGGATGGATGATGTGTGGCAAAGCTTAAGAACAGTAAAATGTTGATGACAGAATCTAGGCGGTGGGTATACAGCTATTCACTATGAAGTTCTTTTGATTTGTCTGCATGCTTGACATGTTTCATAACGAAAGGTTGCGGGGGGCGGTGGGGTGGATGCAACCTAGCTAAAGGATGGACTGCAACAGAAGTAAAAATGGTAATTAAGAAATATTTTTAAAAATTTACCCAAATCTGCTATGCAACACTGTCCATTCTTCTTAACCAGGATGTTTTTGCTCTTTAAATCTCGATGAGCTATGGCTGGTTTCCCTTGGGTCCCAAATATCTCTATGTGCAAATGTGCGAGACCACTAGCTATAGACAGCACTATTCGCAGGCAGCTAACTGTATCCAGAGTAGTAAGCTGAAGATAGTCATACAACGATCCCATTTCGTGATAATGTGTAATTAACCATAACTGGGTACTGGAGTGTCTTGATGTCATGTCTGAAGCAATAAAACCTGGAAAGAGCAAGAACAAAATTAGCAGACATGTAAGAATTTCACATTATAACTTTCAGTACACAGAAATAGAAACCTATGAGATAGATACCACCTACAACAAAAAATCATTAAACTTCCATGAAAGGAGGTTTACAGAGGCATCAACAGAAAAATGCAATACTATTTATTCCATAACAAGGTACTGCTAATGAATAGGAAATTTCCATATTCATTTCCATGACAAATAATCCTTTAAAATATTATACATTGCATTAAGATAGGAATAATATCTTCGTGTTTACCCATAATGATAGCATCAAACTCTTTATCATGCTCATATTCCAAGCACAGATTATTCATCGACTACCCAAAAAGAATAAAAAAACATAGTATCTAGGGGCACCTGGGTGGCTCCATCGGTTAAGCGACAGACTCTTGATCTCGGCTCAGGTCATGCTCTCACAATTTGTGTCAGCACTCTGTGCCGACAGTGTGGTGACTGCTTGGGATTCTCTCTCCCCTCTCTCTCTGCCCTTCCCCCATTCACACTCTTGCTTGCTCTCAAAATAAGTAACCTTAAAAAACATTTAAACATTAAAAAAAAAAACATATAGTATCTAGACACCTATGTTCTCATATTGACTCTGCCTGTGATTTGCTGTGTAATACCGGGCCACTCGTTTAGGTTCTCTGGATTATCTCTACTCAGATGAAAGACAAAGGGATAAATTTATATTAAATGACTGACTACTCATCAAATAAAAAAGAAACCAAATATAATAAGCACCTATGATGCTCTTTGTCAATCACACAAGAAAACTAAGATAATAGTGTCTGTTGGCTAGAGAAGAAGACAGATATAAAAAGGAAAAATTACAATATAATGTAATGAATATAATGAAAAGTACTGTTACATCTGTAAAGGGCAACATGAGTCCCAAATAGGGACTGCTAATAATTCAGACCAGATGTTACAACAGGCTTCCACCAAGAAGTGATAACTGAAGTGGTCTTTTCAAGACCACTTTTCAAGACTTCTTTTCAAGAAGTGAGATTTGACAGAGGTCAATAAAGCGGTAGGAAGAGATTTTTCTAGACATTCTGAGGGGACCCTTGAGCAAAGTGAATGACCTCTAGAACTTTCTAACCTACGGAATAAATTGTGATGTGCAGGCTTGCCTTTTCTGCTAGAGGTGTTTTCCATGCACTCACTCTCACATGCTCGCTCTCTCCATATATGTGTGTGTGTGTGTGTGTGTGTGTGTGTGTGTGTGTATACACACACACACACACACACACACATCTTTTTATATACACACATATACATATTTTATATATGCACATGTAAATATTTATACACACAAACACACACACACACAATACCCCGCTAATGTCCACTACAGGCAGTGACATTTGGAACTTATAAATAAAAGAATATTAAAAACAAAAGAAAAGATGTGGCTTCAGGAAGGATTAAATGACTTGTGAAAGGATGTAGAAAAACACAAATACGTGGAACATGCCTCACACTTGCATAGTGCTTGATATAAAATTCGTGTCACTTTCACATGTATTTTCTCATGGGATTTTTCTCAGTACACTAGTAACACAGATATCATTACAGTCAGTTTATAAATAATGAAACTGCTGCTAGGAGATGCCAAATTACACATCCATTAAGTAGCTGCCGACCCCAAGTTTGGTGCTAGCCATCTGGGTACACCATTGCTTACACAGAAAACTCTGGGAACAAAGAAATGTCCCCTATTTGATCGTCATCATCAGCAACAGAAACAGCTAGTAAATACTGGGACTAACAAGGTGCCAGGCGCAGTTCTACACGGTCTGCACATAATCCTCCAAAAACGACAGAAAGGAGGCAAAGGACATCATTGACGTTAAGGCCAGTAATGGTCCCAGTAGCCTGGCTCTAGAACCCCTACTCTTACCCATGATGCCATACTGCCCCCAAACAAGCTCCTTTCTACTCAGAGAAAGACAATTTGACACTTGTATCCATTGGACATCTGCAAAGTAAAGGAAGTAATGGTTCCACACCGTGATACCCTACCTCCTTCTCCACTTCCCTCTGAGCTGGTTCCCCCAGGGAGCCTCACTCCTGCGCACTTTCCCCTCTCCAGTCTGTGTCACCCCATAGCCATTTCTCCTGGAGCCCTTCACAGGCCATAATATGTGTACTTACCTATTAGTCATTCTTACTAAAGAAAATGTTTCTGCTTTATCCTTTTAAACCAAATGATATTGTTAATCATGTTAAAAAATAAATATCCTAAACTATAAGCACCACTGAAAAGAAATTAAATTACTGTTTGTGTATTTATATAGCCTCTACTGATTTCTCTGCTTAAGGGAGAAAGAACAGTCTCTGACTGACTGATTAATGAGAGAGAGAGAGAGAGAGAGAGAGAGAGAAAGAAAGAAAGAAAGTAAGTAAGTAAGTTAGTTTATTTATTCACTTACCTTCCCCTAAGCCCCTTAGGTTTTAGAGAAGGATTTTGTTTGTCCCGTTAATTATGCTGTAGACCTTCCAGGAAAATGACTTTTAAATAGGCAGGATTTCTTTTTAACTGTTTATCTCCCAAGTGTGAATTATAGAACTACATTTGTTTGAGAGTGCTAGAGCATTTTTATGGAACTTTTGCAATTTCAGTCAAAGCTCTCTACTGTTAGGGAAGATTGAACAGGTACCTGGGCGGAACGCAGGCACAGCCATTGGATGTGTTCATTAACAGGGAGAAAAAGTGATTAGAACAAAAGCCTCTTAGGGGTGCCTGGGTGGCTCAGTCAGTTAAGCGTCTGACTTCAGCTCAGGTGATGATCTTGCGGTCCGTGAGCTGGAGCCCTGCACTGGGCTCTGTACTGAGAGCTCAGAGCCTGGAGCCTGTTTCAGATTCTGTGTCTCCCTCTCTCTCCACCCCTCTCCTGCTCACACTTTCTCTCTCTCTCTCTCTCAAAAATAAACAAATATTTAAATTTTTTTTTAAAAAGAACAAAAACCTCTTATTTAACAGCTAAAGTCATCCTCCCAGCCTCCTCAAAAATGAAAATAAAACCCAAAATATCATGTTAGGTCACCAGTGGCCCCTGTGAGCCTCTCCTTGGTGACCCGCCCAGGAACCAGGAGCTGGGTAGCTATGACAGCTGAGGAGTGAGGCCACTACACTGTGGGGCACGTGCTGCAGAGTGTTGGGCCCCAGAGCTGATGGCTGGGTACCAACCGGCTCCACCATTCCCGAGCTGGGTGATCTCACACAAGTCATGTAAGATCTCCACCTTGGTTTCCTCATTTGTAAGATAAGGATAACGTCATCATCAATCTCAAAGGGGTACTGTGAGAATAGAAGAGTAATTATAGGTACAGTGCTTCATATGATGCCCAACACAGGAAGTATCGAGAATAGCTGGTTAGTACTACATTTTAGAATAGCTCAGTATTCAATTAAAGCCACAACAATTCTGTAATGTACTATCTTTTGCGGGTGGCTTCCTTTACTTCCACTTTGGTCTCAAGACATTCTGATTAAGTGGTTAGGCAGTACCACTTAGGAGTATGAGGCAGTTCTAGAGATGGAGGGTGGCGATGGGTGTACACGGAGAATGTACTTAATGTCACTGAACTTCCTGCTTAATAGAACTAAAAAAGTAAACTTCACATTTTACTATTTTTTTTAAAAGAGTGTAAGATGAGACTTTGGAGTAAAATTCTCACATTGACTCAACTCCCTTGGTCTTAGTAATGAGGAAAAGAACGCTCAGCAACATATAACTTTGGCCAAAAGTCACACAGTGGGGTTGTTAGTGGTGCTGAGAGTAGAAACCAGCTTCTCAAGTTCCTGACCACCGTTCCTGCCACCACATAGCACAGCCTCCCATTACCCACTTGTCTGTTGACTTCTACACCAGACAGAGCAGAAGGAAGAGCTGAAAGCCACACGAGTCATTTGAAAGATATGGTTGGAGGGGGATAAACAATGAGGGTACGGAGTTTTATGTGTATGCATATATGTGTAAATGTTTGTAATTTTTTTACTCTGAGGGGCTAGAGTTAGCAATACTCAAGGGTGAACGGAAATCATGATCTGATAGCCAATACAACATGCTTCTTTGATAGAAAAGGAAATGATCACAGAAAACCTTAAAGTCTCTATATCCAGAAAACTGGTACAGCAAGGGAAAGAAGTTGAACCAAGTTTAGCCAAAAAAGAAAAAAAAGAAAAAAGAAAAAAAAAGAAAAAGTGATGCATTTTTAAATGAGCTTTCTCAACTAAAAGAACTACAGAGTAAAATCAGTTCATACAGCTGCAATTATGATGATGTTATTAGAAGGATCTCATGAACACAGAATTTCCTTGGATCATTTGGTAATAAGAAATGAACAGTGTTTTGCAACTATGTGGTCACTTCTCTCATGTGAATCATTATTGCAAAAGTGACTTTCAGATTTCTCTTATGATTAAATCTAATTTACAACAAACATTTACTGAGCACCTACCATGTGCTGGGTACTGTCCTTGGTTCTGAGTATGAAAGTAAAAACAATGGAAATGATTCTTGTTCTCGGTATACAATGGAATGGTATCACAGTTCATTTAACTCAAAAGCACTGATAAAGTGATGATTTGCATAGCCCCGCAATATCTAGAGTGTTTTGCTCAATGAACCTGTGAGCCCATGAGAATAAGAAGGGGTGCCTAAACATGCCCTTCCGCTAATGAATCTCAGAGCCCACATATGTACTTATTAAGAGTATGTGCACCTGCCCATTAACAGAATTCCACCCTTGAAAGACGAGTACTCCTTATACATCACGGCTTCTAACATAACTGACGCTTTATCTGTTACTCAACCTGTCTGTCCCAGTGTCAGAGGAACAATTGGGACATTTAAGGATAGTTTTCACTGTGGATGAATTTTCACCTCATACTCTTCACTGTAGAATCACAGAAGCAGTTCCCCGAGCTCGCTACCACATAGAGTACAGAACTGTGATTTAGAGACAGACTGCCCAGCGTGACTCTCAGCTCTACTCTCTAACCTGATGGGTGCCAGGAACCTCTATACCTTGGTTAGCTCATCCGTTAAAACTAGCAAAACAAGAGTATCCACTCTCTTATGACTGTGGTAAAGATTACGCGAGAAAATGCACATTAAGCATGTACAGCAGTGTAAGTAGTAACTAGTGTAACTGGTGTTGACTAGTCATTGCTGTTACACACATGCATCAAACTATGACACAAGGTAGTATGTGAGCAGGGCCACAATGCAGTTACAAAGCGAGGGCGTGCAGAAAAGCACAAGTAAGTCCTCTGGGATAAACTGAAAGGGAATTGGGCGATTTTGACGGAAGGAGGAGTTGGCGGAGTGTGGGGTGGGCTCATGGGTGATCAAGACCACCGAACGAAGGTACGGACACTTGAATGTTCATGGCAATCCCAAGTAATGGCAAATATCAGAAGTGGCTGCCCTCTGGGGATATTTGTAGAGGAAGGCTGAGACTCCTTGGGACCCCAACAAATAAGGAGTCTGGTTGGCAAGCCCAGAAGGCACAAATGTGGCAGGCCATGCAGGAGTCATCAAAGACTCCATGAGAAGTATAGCAGGGGAGCAAGATGGACTGGAAACGGGAGACCAACAGCAATGACGCAAGTGAGCACGACTGGGTGACAGCGAGAGTCCAGCAGGTAAGGTAAGGGGAGAAGACAGCAGCAGAAATACACAATTCTAAGATGGAACACACAACCATCCTGTCAAAGCAAAACTGTAGACAACTGTCAAACCGTTATTTGCGGACAACCTGACTCGGGTTTAATACAAAATTGGCAGCGATGGAATAGAAATAAATTCTAGTAATGGCCTTCCTATAAGCCACATCTCACCCAATAGCCACGAGGTGTCCAACACTATCCTACAGAATCCATTTCTATATAAACTTTATACCCACCAATAAAGCACTCTGAGCAGCATTCCCCATACATGTATTAGTATAAACACATTTAGAGAAACTTTCCAAAGACACAGAAGTCAATGGGAACAAGGAATATTCTCACCCCTTATACTTCCAAAGCAGTATTTCAATGGGCTCCTCACATATTTCACAAATGGTTCTAAGCCTTCGTTTCCAAATTAAAATGGATGCTAAATCCCTCTGTAAATCTGGGCTTTAAAAACCATGCCTAGTTTGAGGGAACGTGCATTTAATTATGATGTCCCTGGGAGCTGTGAATCTCTAGGAAATCGTCCAAAGAGCTTTCTTAGTTTGATTCAATAAATATTCAAAAAGGGTGCGGTAAGTAGAACAACGGATGAAGCCTTGAAGTGAACAATATGGGGTAAATTTTTGTTGCTTAAATAACAACCTACAGAATAAGAATTAGCAATAATGATTTCATTTTCATCATCCAGAGAATCTTCAAACTTCGCTTCTTTGCAGATTTAAACAAGAAATTAGCATTAAAAGAAAATTAAATTTTATATAAATGCCGACGATCCCTATTATCCCTTTTTGAGGAAGACTTGCAAATTCACATCCACCAACTCTGAGAGGGCAAAGGGAGGCAACTCTTTGTTTCTGGATAAAATTAACGAGGGGATTATCTTTGTACTTACCTAAAATATTTTCATGCCTCAGCATCACAGTGTTGTACAATTCTGTTTCCCTGAACCATGACTTCTCATCCCGGGAGGAGAAGATCTTCACAGCGACGTTCTCCCCCTGCCAGCTGCCCCTCCACACCTCACCATACCGGCCCTTCCCTGGAGAAAGCAACACAGAGGTGATGTGGGACTGGTGAACAGGAGAGGTAGCCAGGACATCTCTTGCCTGCAACTATTTACCCCCTTCCACTGTTTACTTGCAAGAACTGAATCTGGGGCTATAAACAGCACCACCTTTCTCCCGTGAAGACATTCAAAAGTAAGCTGGAACCTGCCCCTCCTGGCCACCCACTGTCATAACAAATTCAACACCCTCAGTGTCTGCACAGTACAACTGGCTGCTAATTACGAAGTTTACAGTTAAATTCCTCTATTAAAACCTATGAAACATATATGGTTTTTAAAAGCACCTGAAAGTTAGTGAAATTAAGAAAATGGTACAGAGTATTAGATTTCACTGTTGTGCTGAAAGCCAAAAATATAAAAAAATAAAAAACCTGCACGTGTCCAAATTGAATACCTTTCTGGACTCCTTCCCTTCAAACAAGATCAACGTAGATATTTTCTTGGGAGTCCAAATCTGTGAATTTACATACGCATTTATATTTTTCATAAGGGAGAGGCTATTAAGTTTGAGATATGCGTTCTGAAGGAACCCCCCCCCCAAAAAATCACACGTAAACACACACAAAAAAAACAGTGCTGTGTAGGAGACCGACAAGCAGCCAGTACCTTCCCTAAAGGATTTCTTGGCAGAGGATATATTTCAAAAGAGGATTTGCAGAGTCTTAAAGACATAATCCCAGAACAGTTCTGATTCCCGACATTGGTCATGGGTATTTGCTTGTTAGACAGCCCCTGTGGTGCCAGAAGTGGGCCACGTTGCAAAGGCCCCTTGGAGAAGGCATTTCCCAAAATGTAGTGTCTCTAGTTTGTGATCTGCTCTGTGGGGGGCACGCCCCCTCCTACAGCAGCAACACGTCCGTCAGCCTGTCCACCACTTGTTCCCTCTTCCATTCTTCTCCTTAATTATAGGTAGGGGTGATGGGGGAGGCTGGGAGGAGGAGGTAATTACCACGAGACTACGGGGATCAACACAGGGTATAATCAGGGTAAAGACACACGCGGCACCTAGATACAACAAAGGCAGGAGATACACCTTGCGGGGCAGTGGGGCTTTCCACCGGGCCAGTGGCTGCTGGGAGTCACAGCTTGTAATAAACAGCTGCAGCACCACCTGCACGCACAGGAACATAGCTCTTTGCTAAAAAAAACCTAAGCCAAACATGGAGGAAGAAACCCAAACATGGAGGAAGCAAGCTCGCCTATCCAGGTGATTATGTCCTGACACAAAATCCAAACCACTCAATCTAGAACCCCTCATGATAAACAATGTCCCTATTAAATACCAATGACTACTTCCAAAAGGATGTTAAATGGGGCCAGGAAGTCATCATTGTGGGCTGCTGTCAGGTCACAAAAATAGTATTTAGAGCAGGACTAATTTTAATACAGTCATAGCAATTGCCCAGCATTTGTAGTGCGAGATGAAGGCTAGTGCTAAGACAGTATAAAATAGGCTGCTACAAAATAGTATGCTGATCTTTTCTTGCCTTTCGTAAAATTCTGTATCTTTATTTGCCCTTTGTCCTCATATTCTCATTAGGAAGGAGAGAAAAAACATGCCGGAGAATTGTATACATTACTATAAAGTTGCCTTAAATCCCCCTTTTTTTTTTTTTTTTTGTAAGAAAACAGAGATGGATGTCAGGATAAGTAGACAGATTTAAAATAGAAACGTACTTCAACTTCAATGGTTTTCAAATGCTTTTAAGTTGTCAAATGCTTTTTAGAAATGAAACCTTATGTGGAAGTCGCTAAAAACAGAAGCAGGACTGCCCAAAAGTACTGGCCATGGAGCCCCCATGGAAATCCCTAAGGTATCTGAAATTTGGGGGGTTCACTAATCACTATCTGGTAACAACAGATCTAGTCCAACTTCCCATGCTTTTGAACCCGAAATGGTAACGTTCATCCCATACATTTTTATTCAAGACTGTACCACATGAACACTAACTATAAGCTACTGAAATGGCATTGCTTTTATGAAAGTCTTTAGCACCAAAGCAACAAAATGCTATAATTGAATTTACACTATTTCAAAGAATGCTCAAGAATATCCACACTATCCCAAACAGCCTGTCTTTTTAAAGGCACAGTAATATTTTGCCCTTTGGACTCTGGGCTCAGTCTCTAAAAACTGCTATTGAGATCGGCTGCCCTGTGAATGGTCACCGGCCATGGGACAGGAGGGTAGGGGGAAGCGAGACAGGAAAACATCCCTGTCACTGCCTTTTCACTCCTACTCAAATACCTGTCCCTGTTCATAATCAAATGGGATGTCAGGTAGTACAAGAGGACAAGCCTGGTTGTATGCAATGGGCACATTTGGGGCTTTTCCATTTTTCTTTGCCTACCACGGTCCACTGTAGAAGAGAAAAGTGAAGTGTGGTTCAGAGACAGCCCCAGCGGCTGCAGACCTACAGCAGAGGCAAAGGACTCCTGCTGGTCCCCTGTGTGCCTGAAGGCAGCACCTGCTGCTCCTACCACGCTGCCTAGCCCCCTTCCCATTATCCGGCCTGAGGGGGTCCTGATTTCCATGAAAACAGAAAGAAAAGTCAGAGGGTAGCAGCCAAGTGGTGAAGGCAGCTAATGGCAGCCAGCCACCTCCCAAAAGCAAAAGATGGGATGACTGGAGCTGCAAAGAAAAGAAAGCTGGAGAAATAGAAAGAGCATGTAGGGGCGCTGCCTACCTATCCGCCCCATGGCCATTCCTGCACACCGTCCAAAAGAGAAATTCATGACAACTACCAGGTGATCGGAAATACCCGCCAAATAAAAGTAAAACTACTAAAACTCAGGACTTCCCAAAAAAAGGGCATTTTGTCCCATCTTCCCAGAGGGCGACCAGCAATTGATAAACAGCCCATAAAAATGTCACAAATTTTGACCCAGGAACCCCAATTCCTGGGAATTTATTCTGAGCACTCAAAAGAAAGACGCAAGGCATGCAAAAGCCTTTCCGAGCAGTACCATGAAAATTCAACGATCATTCAAAAGATCATGATTACATAATCTTTTAAAATACTTGTGATGTGTACAGATAGATGGAAATGTACATGAGCTTAAAACTGACAGGAGGAACACAAATCGTGTACACACTATGTTACATCTATATATAAACCTGTTCCTAGACGGGGAAAATAGAACAGGCCACAGAGAAATGGATATCACTCTTGTTTAAATACAACAATTTTAAAGGTAGCCTTAGTAAATTTATCTCATTATTTTTAAAGTCAGTGGGAGAGTGAGTGGGATTGGAGAACTGCCATAAGCAAGTGTATTGTCCAAACGCCTACTCACCTCAGATCACTCAATGCCTGTAGTCAGGAGCAGCCATACTATACAAATTCTTTCCTCATTCCTTCCCATCACCCCAAAGGGTCTACCTACAACTAAAGGCTTTTGATTAGCCATTCTGCATACTAACTAGCAACAGATTCCTTTGACAAGAACTTCAACAAGTTGAGGTGCTCTGACGCAGGTCAGAGAGAACAGATACATAGCCACACCGTCTCCTGTGATTTCGTGAGCATCGGGCAGCAAGGGGCAGATTTTTCAAGTCCCACCCTGCCTCTAGAGCCACAGCGAACACTGCATATAACCCACAAAGGAATAGAAAAAAGAATTACCGACACACTCCAACAGTGTGATCTGACGAGCCACCGTTCTTTGTACCAGAAAAGGGAGGCCAGAGCCGCTTCCTGATGTACATGAATGATCCAATAAATCCTGTGGTTCAAGACAAGGAGAAAAAAAGAAACTACTGAGAAACAGGTCCCGGTTCAGAGTATGAGCACGCGTATCACGGCAACACTCACGGACACAGCAATCCTGGACATGTGGCCCGTAAGCGTGCACAGAACGTCCCACTGGAGGCAGAAGTGGTTTTCTTAGGAAAACCAAAAGCTAGCCCTTTCCCCGATAGAAGACAGGTTTTGCTGAGGGATAAGTAGTCTCTTTGTGCATCCAGAGTTTTAGAATAAATATATATATATATATATATTTAAAACAAAACAAAACAAAACGCTGAGGGCACAAAGTCAAAGATGCAAATTACAAAGTCCCAGGAGCAAGGCTGAGCACAAAGGGAAGCAAGAGAAAGAGCAGAGAGTGGAGCAAAAAGAGGGGCCTTCAAGTCCAAGGCTGGGCATAACTAACCACGTTCTGCTCTGTTCATAACTATCTGTGAAAGGATTCACTATAGTTGGCATGCCAACTAAGGAACTCTAAAAAGGAATAAACGAATTAGGAATAAGGAACAAACAATTCCAATGTTGCTTATATTGGAAAGACTCCAGTGGCCACGTGGGTCATCTCCCTGGTACACACAAGCAGAGAAGGGCCACCTGGATGGAGGTTACCCTTTAGGTAGGTGAGGAACAAAAGCATCACAAAAGTTAACCCTCGAGGTCACTTCCCGGTGTGAATTCTACACAAAGCAGAGAGGAAAAATAAACTTTCATTTAAAACATAAAAACCGTGCCCCAAACCTACTGGAACATACTGTGGGAAAAACTCCCAATTAGTTCATTCATAAGTTTTTCCTTCTTATTGTCAGTGCAAGTCAAGGAGTAGATGCCTTTTTGTATCAGGACTTAATAATTTGTAATACAGAGTATTGTGCCCACGGTGATAGGTGTTGTGGTTGCAGTAATGTTGAGCTGACATTCCCCAAAGCTCATCCTTTCCCAGACGTTTTAGCTAGCCTGTTAGAGCAATACATTGATTTGTCTGCATTTCATCTTCTTTTCCTTACTCTGAGCACCACTGGGAAGCACTGTTGATCAGCAAAATTACCAAAATCTGAACATCCAAAGGAAGATATTTAGAATCCTTAAAAACCACAAAATGGATAATCAACAAGAAATTGAATGTAGATCAAGCAGTTCCATATCTCCCTAACCATCTCTTTTGCTGTTCTGTTTTCTCATTATTCATTCAATTTTTTTGAGAGAATAACTCTGAAAATTAAACAAACGTGTTGTTTTTTCATCATGTGTAATCGTGGTTTTAAATCTGGTTCATAGACTTAAGGCGGGGGAGGAGAATCAACCAGACTAACAAACATCTACTTCAACTCCTGGATCCCAAGGCTTCTTTTTCAATGTAGGAAGCTGTTCAGTAAGATAGAGTTTGTTGAACCACATATATGAGCACATCACTTAAATAAGCAAGTATATAGATGAATAATGATAACTTGTTTTAAACAGTGTTCTTTACTGTGCTATCATATCGTTATATACTGTCATCCAACATGGCTGTGTTGAGAAGACTATTTTAGCACACACTCCCATCCCTCTTCCAGACTTACAGAAGCTACTTAACAGCATTTTACACTAGATATTCCTATCATTGTCCATTGTGGTTGGCAAGCTCTGGGGAACAGAGTTCTGACTAATCTGCTTGAGAATCCTGCTTTGCTAAAGCTTTCTTAGGATTCAGCCTCATATCTTCTTGCTACTGACTCAATAAACTCGTTTAATTTTCCTTAATATTTGAAATAAACTCCAAAATACATTTCTAACAAAAAACCGTGATTCTCTTCTTTGGGAAACAGAACGCCCTCTTCTCCTGTTTTCCCAGTTCTGCTGTACTACAATCTAAATAGATAGGTGAACGGAAGAAAACGAGGTTCCTTCCCCCTTTCCATACAAAAAAGTACACCTGACCGTTGGCCCAATAGCAGGGAAGGCAGAAGAGGATGGGATATTTCCTAGCCTGTATCAGCTACCACCAAATGTTTTAACAACTAGCCCAGTTGGTCCAAGAATAGCGCCAGAGCTACAAAGACAGGTGAGGGTGAGTCTTCTCCAGCAAAAAGGTAGTTGCAGGGCAGGCTTAGGTGGAGAAGGACCAGGCACTATTAAGCTTGTCCCCTAGCAGCACAAGACTTAATATGAGATGATCTTAGGTGATGCATGGCCATGGCATTAAATAACATTGAATCACATTAGAAAGCTATGACCTTGACGGTCTTCCATCAAATTATGACAAGGAGAGTCTCGATTTCGTATTAGCATGTCTT
Source organism: Felis catus (assembly GCF_018350175.1). NCBI lineage: Eukaryota > Metazoa > Chordata > Mammalia > Carnivora > Felidae > Felis > Felis catus. The sequence continues at coordinate 147,444,759 of NC_058375.1, forward strand.
TAACACCTAACACTCACTCATCTTCACTTTTTTCAAAGGATGCATCAGACTCAGCATAGCATCACTTTAGAAGGCTATTACTTCTCTCTTTTGCATTTTATGGTAACCTATTTATAGCAAGTGGTTCCCTTGTCTCGCTTGAAGTTTAAAGTTTCTGTAAAATTAACACTCCACAATTTTAAAAGTAAGAAAGGAAGACACATTTTAATGGGATTTCATTTAAAAGTATGCAAAAGAATAACTTTAAAACATATAAATACAATGGTGTCTGACACTGAGTTGTCCATAAATGCAGCTATAAGCCACATGTTGGCTTTTAGCAAGGGAAATGTGGCTAGCCTGAACTGATATGCATGCTGTGACTGTAAAGTATACATCAGATTTTAAAAACTTAGTTCCCAAAAAAAAAAAAAAAGGGGGGGGGGAGGAAAGAAAAGAATGTAAAATATCTCACTCATCATTCTTTATGGTTAATGATTATATGTCAAAATGATAATTCTATTCGTTTGGTTAAACATATTATTTAAATTAATATCACCTATGGTGGGGCTTTTTTAAACTTTTTTTTTTTTTAAGCAGCCACTAGAAAACTTAAAATTAAATATATGGCACACATATTTTATTGGATACCACTGTTTAACCAAATGGCCACACTCCACAAGGGGGCAGCACCGGAGCATGAAAAGTTTAATTGCTGCTTTTTTGGATGTCAAATTTTAAAGTCTTAAATTACAGGGTGTTAAAATAATCTAGAAAGGAAAGTGATTTTAATATTAAGCAAAGGTGCTTTTTTGAAAGTACTTTTATTGCTAAAAATAGAGTAACTGAATTACTTCAAGCCCCCCCCACCCCAAAATTATAGGCAACCATTCTCTGTACCTTTTCCCTTACTCCCAAAAGAAAAGTAACTACCAAGAATCTACTAAAATAAATCCCCCCCCCCTTATTTAATATAAATGCCTAAAATAAATGTTCTCCTATAGGGGAGACTAAACAGGTGCCAACATATGCTTGCCTAGGACACAAGTGACCAGTAGTAAGTGTGCACGTTGTCCAGTCACCAGCTACTGGTTAGCATTTCGTGGTGGGAATGGGAAAGCATCTTTAGCCATCTTTGTTATGCTTGGGATTCCCTGGGGTCACAAACTCACTGCTAAAGTGCTGTCTCCAACATTGGTGGTGATGAGCCCTTCGATGGTGCCGTACTCCACATCTCTGGGATTGAGGCGTTCTTGATTGCGCCTTTTAAATTTTCGGAGAGCCACTCCCAGTAGGCAAGCTAGAAGGCATACTGCAAACACTACAGACAGAATAATGAGGCCGACCTCCAAGTGGAAATTCTGTGTTCCAGGAAAGGATTTCCCTGGAGATGGGGGAGAAAAGGGCAATTGGCTGTAAGGATCAGTGTTTACTTACTATTCAGCATAACCAACACCTAACAAGTAGGTCCTGATGCTGACCACATAGTCTTGCAAGTCACAAACCGTGAAAACTAAAATACTTCCTAACACCTGGCCAATGGCCCAGTCATTTGAACCATTATTCATTTAGACAGAGCCAGAGATTGAAAAGATTCCACAGAGAACCAACTGTATTAATGCATGTACGTGAAAGTACTTTTCAAATATGGAGTACTACACAAATCTCTGTACAAATGCTTTATCCTCAGCCCTTACAGAAATTATGACGTAATATTCCTATGAGAAAGCACTATCTGAGTTAAATCCAAATCACCCAGTCTGTGGTTCTCCTCAATGTATCTTGGATGTTTACCGCAGAATTCTCATTGATCTTTTCACATCACGATTTCTGCCTAGGATTTCTGCCTAGGAACCTATTCATTCATCTGTTCTTTTACTCACTTATCCAATATTCATTCACTCACTCAAAACATTCATTCACTGATTCACTCACTCGCCTAATCACTCATTCACCCCCTAGCTTGGCATTATTACATTACCCATTCAAACATCCGTGCATTCACTCCAACACTCACATACCACTCAGGCAGATACACACAAAGACTTTCTACTTGCCTAGTGAGGTAAATGAAAAATTTCTTGATTGGATAGTGAAGCCCCATAATTAAGAGGTCCCCAAACAGAGGTGCCTGTGTGGCTCAGTTGATTGAGTGACCGACTCTTGGTATTGGCTCAGGTCATGATCTCGCGGTTTATGGGATCGAGCCCCACATCAGGCTCCACGCTGACAGTGCAGAGCTTGCTTGGGACCTTCTCTCTCCCTCCCTCTCTGCCTCTCTTCCTCTCTCTCTCTCTCACTCTCTGAATAAATGAATAAACACTAAAAAAGTCCCCAAACAATAATTATCTCTGAATGTCAGACCCCTTATGACATGGTGTCACCGAGCCCTGTTCTTCCCCACATATGCCTCTTTTCCACATCCCTGCCTCCTTCCACAATCCAAGTGCAAGCCTGATGTCCTTTATACATTTCTTTTAACTTTCCAAATCTTGGAGATTTAACTTCCAACTTGGCACATTACACTCCATGGTACATGTCACTTGTACGATAAAGTGTCAAACTAATTATATACAACATTAAATTATAAATATTGAGCCTCCCTAATTGAATTAGAGATTCCTTAAGTAAAGAAAATAAATTTTCTATTACAACTCAGTCTTGCAGTGTTCTGCAGATTAGGAACTTTCCATATTGTAGGTATAACTTTTGTGTGAGTGCAGATACTTGATTGTGTCCATCCACTCTATTAATAACAATTTAACTCACAAAGGTTAAGAGTAAAGTTTATTCCATCAAGTACCCTTTTTGTTTTAACCATTTGAATACTTAATCTCTCTTTTAAAAATCTTCTTTCATTATTCAATGAATTAACAGAATTAACATTTGCTTATCAAAATTAACATTTTCTATATGTCTTAACGTCACCACCGTAACTGAAACACTGCACAACATAATCTTGCATCAGTTTTTTTGTCTTGTTTTGTTTTGTTTTCATTTTTCGGTCTCTCCCCCTGTTAGCTGACATTTCTGACAGTGGGCATTGCTAGTAGCCTCTCCTACTCCACTTCTTGGTTTGTTTCTTCTTTTTGTGAGTGCAAAATTAAATAATTATGCCTATTAAAAATGTACTGTAGATTAAGAGAATTAACTTTGTCTTAGAGTGAGTCTACAAAGACTAAGGAACATTAGTTTTTGACAGCAATGTAGGGCTCATTTTATGGGGAAACAGTTTCAGAGAAACACTGATTTCCACTGAACATGGAATCCATTTGAACACAACATGGAAAAAGATTCCACAGAAACTACAAGGTTCATGTGAAATCTTACCCAGCTTCAAGCTTCAGTAATGGTTCACTGGGAAATCAGATATGGGAGCAAAGGTTAGTGAGGCTTTGTCTCTTTCCTCAAAAAGAAGGAAACATATTCTACTCAGTCACTGGATTCTTATGTTCCATTTTACTTCCTACACACTCAACAAAGAGATGACTATTTACCAAGCCGAACTGTTTCATAAATTATGACACCATGGCTCCTCAACAGAAAAGGGTATCTGGAGCTCTTCACCTGCTCATGACTACCAAGAGAGATCTGGTCACCCAAGCTGTTCCCCAAGATGGACACATCTTGCTCACTTGCCCAAAGATATTTATCCCCCTTCACACTCCAAAAGGCCATGCCTTTCCCTTCTTCATCTATAGCTACCCTCCTTGTCACCCATGACCTCTAGTTCAAGGAGTAGGAGGAAAAGCTTGTGGCTACTTCCATCTTTAACCCACACAGAACAACATTAACAGAAACCCTTGATCTAGAAATAGAAAAGTCCACGGGAACCTTTGGTGGGCAGCTGGGCCGTGATGTTCCTGTTACACCAGTCGCCTTGGCAACACTCCACAGCTTGGCCAGGTGACGGTGGGGTCTTACAGGTCATCTTCCCTTGCTCGTAGACCTGGAAACAGCCTTTCTGGTAGACATGGAAGCCATCATTTATGCTCAGTGAGGAAAAGCACTGCTGGCCTTCACAGTGGTCTTCGTTCCCACAGGAGAGGCCTTCACACACACACATGTAAAGTTTGGGGTTTACCTTGGGCTTCTCATCTGCAAAGAAGCAAGAAGAAGGGAAAAAAAATCACTACATGGGTTTTACCCCCATTAGGGCAATAAGATGGTTTCTCCAAGACCATTACAACACATTCACCAAACAGCAAGTCAGGCCAAGTGTCATCACTGGCCATGATGTCCACATTTTGTTATCTTGTATTTCTCACTTGACCAACTACCAAATGATAATCGCCTCTCAGTACAGGAACACATTTATACAAACTGTGTGCTCTTTTAGATCATACCAGGCCAAAGAATAGTTATCATGTACCCAGAGGCTTCTGAAAATGAACTTCCCCCTCACTGTGGTTTTCACATTCTCTTCAGCCTGATGGGCTCTCACATCCCAATTCTTACATCAAAATAAAATGTTTTTCCAGGACATAATGCTCATCACCTTTATTGTATGTTTTTTTTTAAAAAGGCTCCTAAATATAGGGCAATTGTTAATGCCAGTTCCTGCTAACTCCATACTAATCCATCAACTAATCCATCCATACAAGGAATGCTGGTGTTCCCGCCACTATCTGTAATAGCCCAGTATAATCGAGAGTTTACAAGGATGCAGTCTATAATTACAAATGTCTATTACCAATATTTCCAGCTAGATGCCTTAGATTAATGTTTCAATAGTGACAACACTGAAGTTTTCATGTTGATTACAATGGAAATTCATCACTGCTTACACATGTTTGCCTGGCAGGAAAAAAAAATGGCACTGATTATTGAAGATGAGGGTACAAGGAGACAAAGGGAATAGAGCAATGTTTTAAAAGTAAGGTAAGAGGTGAGACCACAGGAGCAGTCAACACCTGCTAGGTCCAAGGTGTGATGGAAAGATGTGCCTTGTCCATCAGTGAAGCACACCTAATCAGACTTCCTAATTGTCTCCTTCTGGAAACATCTGCAATCTAATTTTTGCAACCTAATTTTTCAAATCACTCTTTCTTTTCCCCTCCCTTGTGAGAATGATTAGTTCAGACTTGCTGGTCCCAACAGTTTGCACTAGGAGGGACGAAAAGTGAAGAATGCAAACATCCAAGTCCTAGAGGTTCCAAAGCAGTTTTCCTATAAAGAAATTCAGCTTTCAGAGCTCCCTCCAAAGGTCTATGGCACAGAGTGACTGCCTTCTGATTCTTGAACCCTCTGTAGCAGGTCTGTGAGATAACTACTTCTTTCTTAAAATAACAGGTCGGGTAGCTGCGCTTTCAAGAGGAGACCTTAAGGTAAGGTCTTTGAAATGTCAAGTTCATTTACACAGATTTGTGTGGGTGTTTGTAGAGACGTGGGTTATCTCAAAAAGAGAAAAGTGTTCTTAATCTTTCTTCTTCCCTCTTCAAAGAAGTGAAAAATAGTTCACTACCCACTGTAATGTGGGTGCCTCATCCCACAGAGTAAGTGCATGCAGACACACAGACACAAGCCTTCTATTTATAATTGACTTGCTAGTTCTTTTGAAAACCACAAGGGGCTCATCCAAGAGCAAAGACATGCCTGAAAGCAGGAGATCCAAAATAGCCGCTGACAGTGTATGTATGTCACCAGTCTCACCCCCGAGAATCAAGAGCCTCAGACATTTTTAATGAGCAAAAATTTTAATGAGCCAAAAGATAGTCTTTATTTTCCCTGCCTAGAGAAATTCCAGCACCAATCTATTTCTATGAGGATGAGAAACATATATATCTGTTGACATAACCCAGCAAAAGTTTACACTTGCCAAAAGTGAGTTGAAAGATAATATTTCCAGGGAGTCTAGACATGCTTGCCACTCTTGAATGGCACAAAGCTGGGCTGAGCATTGCCAACTATGCTGCCCAACAGGTGATGATTCTTTGGAGGGAAACGGATGGGCAGGATAAGGGGAGGGGTGGTTAACGGTATCATGTTGATTTGTTTGTGATCTACAGCAGGGAATTTAAAATACTATGTTTGAGGGGCGCCTGGGTGGCGCAGTCGGTTAAGCGTCCGACTTCAGCCAGGTCACGATCTCGCGGTCCCGGAGTTCGAGCCCCGCGTCCGGCTCTGGGCTGATGGCTCAGAGCCTGGAGCCTGTTTCCGATTCTGTGTCTCCCTCTCTCTGCCCCTCCCCCGTTCATGCTCTCTCTCTCTCTCTCTCTCTCTCTCTGTCCCAAAAATAAATAAACGTTGAAAAAAAAATTTTTAAATACTATGTTTGAAAACTGTGCCATAACACAATGTATGAAAATCTGAAACACAAACATGTATTTTAAAATCCTAAATATTTTCAAAGGTCAAAGATATCCCAGGATATACATCCTTAGAGAGGTTGTGTCTACTGACACTGGGTTGGGGCTGAAGGATTCGTGTGAGGATGAAAGGGTAAATGAAAATAACGTTAAGAGAGTAGCTGTTCAGGGATTGATAATGGACTGAGGAGTATGCGCCCCTCAACTCACGGTGCCCATGGTGCAGTAGGAACAACCACAAACGAGTAACCGTAGGCAACAGAGGCCTCACTCACTGATCCTATGGAAACGGACAGTCCTGGTAAGAAGAATTAACGACATCTTGTGGTTCTAATAAAAAAGGTCAAATTTTTTAAAAAAATAAAATAACAACAACGATTTCTTTAATGTGCTCTCAGAGTGAGCTCTGCTCTTAATTAGAGCCCTGGGGTGCCTGGCTGGGTCTGTCGGTGGAGCATATGACTCTCGATCTCAGGGTCAAGAGTTCAAGCCCCAAGTTGGGTGTGGAGCCTACTTAAAAATAGATAGATAGATAAATAGATAGATAGATAATAAAATTAGAGCTGAAACTGAACTCTAGCTCACAGACATTAAGATGTGGACCCCCCTTCCAAGGTCTCTAGCTTTTGACAGGATGTGGGGATGGCCTGACAGATGTTTGGAATGTAACCTACAGAATTTTGCCAGAATTGAGCAGCCCTGAGTAAATACCAACTTCAGTAAAGGTCAATTCACTATACCCAACTATGAGGCATGACAGGTTATAAACTGTAATCAGACCTTATCCTGTGGGGGTCATAAACGGAGTCAAAGGGATTCATTCATTTAGTAAACACTCTCCTTGAATCTTTACATCCCTCTACTAGTTGTATGTATGCAGATGGCCGAGGGCTGACTACCTTTAAACAGGTAATTCTTTTTAAGGTGTCAAAAACTAGAGTTTTCATATCCTCACCTCCACAGTCCAGAAAAAGAAAAAGGGGGAAGAAGGACGGTTGTCAGTGCTATGTGATAATTAATTTAATCTCTGATATGAGGAACCATGAGCTCAGTCCAGCTGTTAGCTAATGGGAAAGTACACAAGCTTTACCAGATTCACGTCCAATTTTGCTTCTCACCAACATTTAATCTTCTTAAGTTGGGTATTTCCGTATAACTACTTAGAAGAGCCCATCATGAATCTATTTTTTATATACTGCCAGATATAAACGCAGACCCTAAATTCATAAGAATATAAGAATGACCACATATACCACGCACATGCCTGCATGCACACACACATTAGTTAAATGCCACTTTGCCAGTTTCATCTGACAGAGTGGATTAGTCGAAGAGATGCCAAAGAGATTTCTGAGCTAGGATTACTAATTCAACAAAGAAGGTTAAAAGCAAGACAGCAGCATTTTCATATCTCAACATCCACAATTCTAAGGAACAGAGCAGGCCCCAGAATGCCCATGTCTCACTGTTTCAGTCTTGTCCAATTTTAGGAATAACCATAACATGTGTGGGCCTGTGATTTTTTATTTGGGGTGGGTTGGGGGTAGGGGGCACGCAGGGTGACAGAACTATTACAAAATCCCTTTTAGGGCCACGGGTAAGGGTCTGTGGACCTCGGATTTCTCCAACAGTGACATACATATAGTACACATCGAGGCACACCAAGGAATGGATAATCACCTTCCGTGACTGATTTCCAACAGTACAGACAGGAAACGCTGTATCTGATATGAAGCCCTTTGCACTTGCCTCTGCAAACAACTAGGAAGTGCCCTGGCAGAAGGCAGCAAGTCTACTCCACCTAATTGACATTCATTTAAATAATTCAGTAATTTAAATGTCAAGCCAGAGGTATTCCCTCTCTGCGAAGCTCACCCACATTGTTTGTTCTAAAAGGCACCTCCCAGCATTACTCAGTGTTATGGCTGGCACTGTGCGCCCTTTGTATCACCAGGACCAGGTCTGTGCAAACACACTCACAGGTCTGGCTGGGAGCCGCAGGGAGTTCTTGACGCCACCTGGGAGGACTGGGGGCTGGCTCCACAACCAGAGGTGCAGGCTCAGAAGCCCAAACCTCTTAAAAGATCTCGTTCTGGGCTCATCCTCTGTGCACACCTACTCTCGTAGCCTCATGACAGACTGTTGTCACAGGAAGAGGCAGAGCAGAGAGCATCGTGGACTTTTTACGTCTGTCCACAGTTTGGGATGCTCTTGTACCTCGGAGTAAAAATCTTCACATTTATGTTTTAAGTGGGACTTGAGAAATCTAAGCACACCACCATGGGCTTATCCCCCACATTCTCAGTCATGCACTCCATAACGCTTTAAAGCATTTAAACTGATTACCTCTCTAAATGGTGCACAAAACCTCACATCTCCCACTAAAGTTTGACACAAAAGACAAATGAGAAACTGCTACAAGTAAACCAGCCTGCAACTATCACCCCAGAGGTCAGCAAAAGGAACAGGCTGAATTTCTTAGAGGTTCACCTCCAAGTGGCACAGATGACAATATGGTTATTAGACTATTATTATAAAAGTCAGATAGCTCAGAACTATATAGGCTAAAAAAGGAACCCCAAACATATCTGGACTCCTTCCAACAGTATAAACGATTCATTCATTTGAAATGACAGCCTATATTAGGCTTATAGATATGGGAGTCCTTCCATGGCCTCCTAATCTGAAAGTGCAGCTTGGCACTTCTCCAGAATCGGAAAGCATTTGAGATCTCTGGCATTAAACAAAGGCTCAGTGATGGATTTTGCAATGCCAGGTATCACTGCCAGAAGCCTGCTCCTAAGACAGAAACACAAAGGTCAGTCTGCAATGCCTAGTGAAGGGCATTTGATGGTCTGGTGAGAAGGCAAGCTATATGCTCGGGAATACGGTACCCCAAATACCATTAAATGCTCTCATTATAAAACCCCCATCTAAGGAACCCAAATGCCATTTGTTTTTGTTTGTTTGTTTGTTTTTTACCCCTGATCAGAGAAACAGATATTTGGCAAAGTTGTAAAGCAAAGAAGAAAACATATTCCAGGAGTTAAGAAAGATTGAATAGACATTCTATGTCGTTAGAATAGCAACGACATGAAATGATTTCAGGATTCCCAAGATTTTGAACTGATGATAGCTACAAATGTACCCTGCCTCCAGCGTTCTGGAACCGAGCAAATCACATCCCCATTCAGATGTAATCCTCTCTGTCTTCTGTGACTCTCCAAAGAGAGACAGGAGGGTTAATGTGGCCAGAAGGCCTTCCTGGTGGAGCTGATCCCCACGTCCTTAGGCTCCCCTCCTATCCCCTCCATTCTTGGGAGGCCTCTCCTGTTCCAAGATATCAGGTCCTTTAGGTAGGGAATTTCCTCCATGTGGAGTGCTTACCTCCCTCCCTGCCTACACTCCATTTACCTAGCTAGCATCTACCCTCTCTTAAAGAAGCCTTTGTTTACACACTCAAATTTAAAGTAAGAACCACCTGTATACACTCACATGCATGTGTCTGTCTGGCTACTGAATGTCCAAGTCTCTCCTCCGGACTAGGAGCGCCATGAGGGGACGGACTGACCCTACTCTGCTCACTGTTACAGAGCCCCCGCCTGCCTCAGTGATTGACAGGAGTACAAGCCTGATGGATATTTGCTTCCGGATGAATTTTCTCTTCACGGAAAGGATTTAGAGGTGGGAAGAGACATGATGCTGGTTTTCAGAGCAGACTGAGCCTATAAAGTCTTTAAATGTCAGCAGAGATCTTAAGGCAAGGCTTAGTCACCGAGCCAGCATGTCTGTGCAAGCCATTTCTTCCTAGAGGAGTTCGCCATAGCGTCACATCTGTTCACCTACTCTGGCTTACAAGTGTAGAAAATTAATACTTGCGGTGTGGTACAGTAGGTGTTCTGTCTGCCTGGTTGTTAGAAGAAAGAGGTAAAATACAAGAGCCCCTAAAACAAGGACTTATTTAACACATTAATAGAACAGCAGGGCTTGTATGGATGGTCCTTCCTTGGATGGCTGATGTGAGGACGTTTGGCTACTCTGATGCTAAGGTGACCAGAATGATCAAAACATAGTAAGCGCCTGGCCTCCGGCCACATTAGGGGAGTCATGCAGGACTTGTCTGCTCAGCAGTGAAAAAGACGCCCCTGGTATTTGCTGCCATTTTTCTCCTATCAGTGAAAGTAATGGCGTTTTCAGCAGGGAGTAGGGAAAGAGTGAATTACATCATTTTCCCCTTCTTGCTTTGCTGAAGGTGATAAGGATTCCTAAGTCATCCTGCATTTGAACTGCTGAAGCTGAGAGGGGGAAAAAAAAAAAGTGCCATCTGTTTATTTTGTGTCTGAGCTGACTCCTTGTCTCTGAAATAATCCCTGTAAATGAAGCCCTATTGCAGCAGCCACACCTTCTATTTCAAAGCCAAAAACTTGGTCTGTGTTTAAGTGACTAACAAGTTAAAGCACATTGTGGGGTATTGACCTAAGACAATATTGGTCTGTCTTTTCCATGCGTTTTTCGTTTCCCAGAATGTAGCAAAGACATCGTTTTAATACTTGTACCATGTCAATGAAGCAACTCTTTAATAGGGGGAAAATAATGACCCTTTTCTTCATCATGTCTTCACACTTCTTCAATCTTCCCTTCAGAAAAACAAATGATTACAAAACCTAATGGAAATTACCTACTAAGGAATTCTCTTGGAGACCAGAAAGTATCCCCACCCCACCCCCATATATTGACAACGCCTGGCCCTGAGTGAGTCTCCACTTATTGGAAGAGTAACAGAGAGTACCACAGCCTGAGGGTGGAGAGAAAAAGACCTGGTTAATTATAAACATTTCAGAGAAGCGATCCCTTTGTCATTTGGATTTGAAGAGAACCAGCGATGTAGTAACCATCTATCAAATGTTGAGGCTAGAAGCCCTGTTCACAGTGTGGGAAGAGGTGTGCTTGACTCATGTGGGTTCCACAGGCTAACTAGGGAGTACACGGCTGCTCCAGTAAGGGTTTCCTAGCCAAGCGCTGTATTGAAAATTTTGCCGTTACAGGAAACCTTAACCAAGGGCTCTGTGTGGTATAGGATGATGGGAAAGGAACTACAGTGTGGACTCAGCACAAGGCTCCCACCTCTATTTGCCCTTCTGTGCCCTACCGGTGACTTGGCCTTCAAGGTTTTACTTACAATCAACAAACCACCACCACATCCCCAACAACCTTTCTGGAAGCTTTCAAACCACAGAGATAAATCCCTCAGAAGATGGGCAGGGCTCCAATTTGTTGAACAATAGTCTTAGAATGCCAGCCCCTAGGCAATGCAGTACCTGGAGTCAAAGGTAAAAATGTCCACAATTAGTTAAATTCCTCCTCTCTAGCTCCCTACTCTACCCCACCCCCAGAAAAATGCACAGAGAGAACAGGGGATTTCTAGACTACATTCTCTACAGCCTGCATGAAGCACAAGAGATTAAGCTATCCGAGGGTAAAAAGTGGGGGCACTGCTCAAGCCTCCGATACCACTACCACCCTATCCCCCAATTTCCCAACTCACATCCTAAGGCCCTATCGGGTCCAGAACGCCAGGGCAAGGTTAATTATGAGAGGAATCCCATGCCTTCAATCCCATGAATACATGTCTTGTACATCTGTACTCCAGCCTTTAGCTTCATCTTTGCTTTGCATATCTTCTTTTCCCTATCAGTCTAACTAATATGGCCCACAAGAAGCCGCTAACTCCCAAATTCAAAGCTTAAGAAGAAGACTGGCGTAGTAGTCAACAGACTAAAGGATCCTGCAGTCACCAGGCCATGGTTGAGTGGGGGTCATTTTGAGCTTATTCGTTTTTCAGCCCTGAGCCCGCAGAAAGGCTCCAGGTGCCTACACTCAAGGTAGACACCGAAAGCATTTTTTGAGAGTGCTGTGGACCATAATTGGCTTTTCAAACCCTCTCTTCCCCCTCCGCCCCCAATCTCTGTGGCACTGCATACCATTCCCAGCTTCCACAATCATCTTGAACCTTGGCAGAAGAAAGGCAGCTAAATCTGAGATGTGTCACGAGGCCACTGGCTAGGGAGCAAGAATATCTAAACACAAACTAAGGCGAAAGCAACAGGCCAGACTTTCCACAGATTCCCATCGGCTCCTGTAGCTGCAGGGCACTGACAGCCTGAAGGTAACCCAAGTATCTCCGAAGGGTCACTTTTAAATAGTAGCTTTAATACCCCCAGTCATTTCAGAAGTATTTCCTTCCAGAGCCCGCTTCCATCCACACTGACATGCCAACTGTGCCCAACAATGGCAAGCCTGCTGAAGACATGAAAGCCCAGAAGGAAAGGGAAGGATTCCCAAAGGGGCACAGGCAGCCCCATGACATGCTGTGATTCTATTCTATGGCCGCATTTGGACTGCTGAGAAAGAATAATCTAGCAAAGAGACACCATGCAGAAGTGGTCTACTGACAATCACTGGGGATTAAAGAACAGGTAGAAAATCAAACAAAATAGTTTAACGCCATGCCTCCCCGTTCTAAGACTGAAACAGCATAAACCCTGGATGGCTACCTTCCAGGAGTTTTTCAGGAAAGCGATTATCTCCAAGAGAAAACATATACCTCTCTCTCAGTCTACTGGACCACACTGTGGCTGAGCAAAGAGAACTGTATGGTGTCTTCAGCACATACTGTATATCATGCAGCCACCGTGACCACTACTAACCCCAGACGTGCCAAAGAGTACCGCTCAGAAGAGGCTGCTGCTTTTTTTTTTTTCTTCTTCTTCTTCCTTTTCAGCCAGGGCCAAAGTTTCTAAGATCTTCCTAAGAACCATTAAAATCCACGCAGCCCCTCACCTATCCACCAAGTTGAGTCCCCACTGTCCTAAATGGCAGTCGGCCAGGGGCTGGTGTACAGGGGACAGGTGCTCAGTGGGCTATTTTCAGTTGCTATCAGCTCAATCGGGAGCCGCACATGCTCAGTAGGCAGGCAAGCCTGGGTTGCATTTCAAACTCCGGGCAGCCAAGAGACGTACACCTTTCACAGCTGCCAGGGCAACCAGCTGCCCAGTGCTCCTCCCAAGACGGGAGCGATGAAAACAGTATAACCTGGCCAGCCAACATGCCAGCGAGCAAGCTGTACCTCGCATTTCACCGCCTGGGTTATTCTGAGCTGGGCTTATTGACACTCCATGGCAACACAGGAACAAAGGGCCAGCTAGAGGGATTTAAATGTCCTGCAAAAGTTGCTAGAAAAGTCAGCAGCTCCGGCTTCTGTTTGCATAATAAAAGTAGCAGTGGAATTATTATTAGGTTATTCTCAGTTGCCACTGCAGTTGTTATTCGTGAATAATAATAACAAAGGTCTGTAACAGAGGTCTACTCTTTGAACTCAGGTTTTGTTTTTGTTGTTTGCCACCATTAAGTTGCCACAGTTGGGAGGCCTCCCAAACTACGGCATGTGGGCCTGTCCACCACCACAGGAGAACCAGTTTTCCTCACCCGTGTACCTCTCGCCTTGCCGTACCCCGTGATCCACTTCCGCTGCACAAATCTTTGCGAATGCAAACCACCCCTACTTAATCTTTCAATGGCTCTCGCTCCCCTCAGGATAGGGAACAACGGCCTCAGTACCCCAGACCCTGCCAGGCCAGTAGGACCTGAACTCTCAACCTGGCTCCCTTCTCAAGACGGCGCTGGCCATGCTGGACCGCGCAGGTGGTGCCCTCACATTTCCCCCACCTCCACGACTTCTCTGGGTGGGGCCCGTCTCTGCATCAGAAGTCCTTCTCGGCCCTTCCTTTGCTGGTCTAATGCCCGTTCATCCTGCCAAACTCCTGCTCCCTGGACTGCTGTCCCCAGTCCCAGCCCAGTGTGATATGAAGGTCCTTCCTGTTGATATCCCCGGTGCTGTGCTTTAACCTTTGCCTTATCCAACCAGACTGTGACTCCTTGACAGAAGGAACCACTTCTAGTTATGCTGACATCACCAGCGCCTACCAGCATACTCGTGCTAATTAATCAGTCGGAGATTGTAAGACTGTGCTACAACTGATTCTTTTTTCCCAAACTCAGAATAAATTCTTCGAAAGATGTGCTCTTCTCATCTCCTCAGCCCAGACCAGTCCCTGTCTCCTCTTTTTTTTTCTTATATTATAATAATTAGTATTGTAGCCAACATTATTTATTCATTCATTTGTCAAATATTCACTGAGCACCAGTTATATGCCAGGCGCTGTCTTCGACACTGGGGATAAGATGGTGAGCACCACGAACTCTTGGCTTCCTACGCTCCAGGGCTCACTTTGCTTGTACTCCCCATAAACTCCTCACAACCACCCTGTCACTGTTTCCATCGCGCCACTGCAGGAATAGACCCTGAGAAGTGAAATAAAGGGCGCATGCGCGCGCACACACACACACACACACACACACACACACACACACACGCAGTGAAGACGAAGAACATGGCTCATGACACAGTCTCACTCTGTCTCACTCTGTCTCTCTCCTGAGAAAGGCCTGCTTCCTCTGCATGGCCAAGAGCCTTCCCTTCAGAAGACTCTCTGACTAACCACATCATTTTTACCTACCAAAAATTACCCTAACACTTCGCAAAACTGACATTGTGAAGCAGATGAATTAGGACACGATGTTGAAGATAAAGAGAAGCCATGACAATGTAATTCACCATGGCAGTGTGTAGTATTATAAACACACCAGATGAGTCCAATTCTAAACTGGACTATGGGTTTTTGTTTTTGTTTTTGTTTTCCTATCTATTCTTTACAACCTTTCTGAATGGATCCGATTCTTTTTTTTCATACAAACTAGCTTGGTGTAGGTACCAGAATGTAGAAGGGGAAATAAATA
Organism: Felis catus; assembly: GCF_018350175.1. Classification (NCBI taxonomy): domain Eukaryota; kingdom Metazoa; phylum Chordata; class Mammalia; order Carnivora; family Felidae; genus Felis; species Felis catus. Next base: position 147,459,902 of record NC_058375.1, read on the forward strand.
CAACTAACTAACTAACTAAATAAGTAAGGCCACTCCCACTCCAAATCACCATTCGATTACAGGCAGAGGTGGTTGTTTTTGTTTCCTTAAGGTGATTTTCACCACCTCCTGCCCAAAAGAAATTTCATTCTTCCTCTTATTTCTTCCCTCCTGGCCACATCCCCCAAATTTCATATCCTCCGAAGGTCGGTGCTCCGCTCTAACCCATAACAAAGAATTAGATGGAGCATTACCGTGGATCTAGGAAAACACCCTGCTCTGCAGAGCTCAGATTCAGCTGATTAGAATCAGGCAGCAGCTGTTCCAGTGTTAACGACCAAGGCTGAGGAGGCACAAATGTAAACTTCCCTCTTCCTGTCAAACTACTGGCTCGGACAGAGAGGATGGTCAGGGCTTCATGAACTCGTGAAAAAAATAAAAGGTCCCAGGCCAGCTCTGCTGGAGAACGCACAGGTCGGTGGTCAGAGCTTTCACCTGAGGGCAGCAGGCACTTCCGGGCAGGGAGCTCCTAGGAGCAGACTGGAGTCACCTTTTTAAACCATGGGGCATGAACCATTCGTGGGCAGGGAAATCGATTTTGTGGTTGAAAACAAGGCCTCTTTTTTTTTCTTTTTAAATTAAAATAAAGCCGAATGGAATAAAAAAGAGAAGAAATGGGAGTACGTTAAACATAGTAAGAGTAGCTGCTGTTTTTGCACGAATTTTGTGTTTCAGATGTGTGTGGGTCCTACTCTAAAACGTTTCTAAATGTAGATGCGCTGGGTCCAACGCTAAAATGTTTCTTACTGTGAGTCACAGTGAAAAGTTTGAAAGTCACTCCGCCCTGTGTCTTACATGATCTTGGACTTGACATGAGTCCTGAGTAATTATGACTATTCCATATAATCATTATCTGTGGAAGCTTGCCTGAGGTCATGCTGGGCTGCAGAAGGAACTTCCTGAGGACGGGCTAATAGCGTTTTGGGAGTTACAAAGTAATTTTTTATTATGTCTTATTTTCCTTGGTGTTTGCTTCTTTCCAAGAGCTAAAGTTGCATATTTGACACATCTACAAATTTCCTGCTTCGCAAGTTTTTCCATAAAGAGGAGATGGCAACCATCTTCTCATTCTTGAGACCTATCTTCATAAAAAGAGAAGCCGAGAAGCTATTGCGCTGCCCGCTCACTGCCGACCACAAGGAAATCGTTTCATGAGCGTGGGTCTTCGATTTGTTTTCACATCTGTTCAGTATTTGACTTAGATCGAATTTTTAGAGTCTTCTCCACCTCCTACTGCTGCTACCCTCCTCTCATATAAATGCACTAAATATGAACATTTTATAATGTCCACTGGGGAAAAAAAAATGGATGTGGCTTCAGTTCACCCACAGCCAAAACAAACATCTCCTAAGAAGAAAAAACTAAAAGGAAACTTTGTCGTAGTTCACCTGACATCAACTAACACACCACCAGTCTGTTAGAGAAGAAAATCTGACAATAAAGAAACAGTATCTTAAAAGTGTGCACTTCGATCAGATATTTACACTTTAGGTCCTAGTAATGAGTGGCAAACAATAGCTCAATATTTCTCATCTCTCTCCCCAAAAAGTCTCTCATTTGATGATGTGTCAGTGAAAAAGATTTTATTCTGAAAAGGGATAAGTTAATGAGAAATGAGAGCAACAAATTTAATAAAGACATTTCTCTTACATTCACTCGCCCCTTCAAGAACTTCCTGAATCTTCAATAATGAGAAATTCAAAGAAAGGCTTATTCTATTCTTCTTCTACAGTCGCAAAGAGGGGCACCTTTGTGGACCCTAACAAAAAGTCCATTGAAGTTATCCCTTTCCTTCCCTCATTGGGTAATTGGGCTGGGAAGTCTTGAGTGGTGATGGCTTTGGAAATAATAAAATCAACTCAGCCCACAAACTAATTTAGAACTTAGCAATCTTCTCTAGAACAGGCCAAAACCTCTTGCAACAAACCTCTGCAAAAGTCCAGTGCTCCCTGCTATAATAAAATCTAACTATGGCTTGCAAATTTGATAAAATGTGGGTCATCTTAGCTTAGAAATATTTCTGAAGCAGTATTCCATTTTAAGTATTTGTGTCATGGACGTCACCTGCAAATGCTCTCAGGGACAAAGGGAAAGCCAAACATGGAGGTTCTGGAACAAAAATGGACTTCTCCCCAGTGGCATAATAGCAGTATTAGAGCATGATTAGTCTTATTAATGGGAAGGGATAGGAAGGATATACGGATAATTAGGACTCAAGTGCTCTTCTCGGTGAGAGCAAATAAAACTCTTCCTGCAGCTAGAGTTGTGTATATAATGAACATGAAAAATGAATATTGGTATGAGAGATGAGAAATAAAAAAACATAAACCCAGGTAAAGGAGCCTGATCATTTGCTCTCATCTCAGCTCTCAAACAGACTGGACTGAGGGGGAGTCTAGCATGCATCAGATATAATGTCAGTGTGGACGTAGCTAATTTAAGGTACAGAAAAAAAAAAGCAATATTCTGAAGAAGGTTGATAATGATTGAAGCTCTTGAATACCATTCCTTAAAGTATATTATACCTTTTTGTTGGCTGTGTAATCCTGAGCGAGAGTTTTAACCAATTCAAAGGCACATCCCCAAAAACCTATCTCATCAGGGTAATCATGAGAATTATGGGAAATAACTCATATAAAACATTTGGCATATATTAGCCACCACTCAATAAGTATTGCCTATGATCATCAAGGAGATAGTTATAGTAAGCAGTATTTTCCAGACCTATTTAGTCTTTTTTGACATGGAGTATTTAGGATTCCATACAACTTGAGAAATATTCTAAAGTACACTCATAGTAACCAAACTCTACCAAAATCACTATTGGGGACCTATTATTTGAAGTGCACACTATTTCCAATCAATATTTAAGAAACATGTGGGAGTAATTTGGGAGACAAAGGGAAAGTTGTTGTTGTTGTTGTTGTTGTTGTTGTTGTTTTCAATGAACTAAAAAGAGTACACTACCCAACAAAATATATGGGAATAAAATCCCTATGACTTTCTTATTTATGCCCCACTAATGCCATCTAGCTCCACTGAAGCACAATCAGGTGCCATAGCTACTTTGCAAACATCAAACATGGTTCTATTTCCTTTTAAACTTGGTAGTCTAAAGGTCTGCACTCAACAATCTTTGGAGCTAGTATAAAGATTTTAGTTATCTGCCCTATTATTTACCTCTTTTGGTGAAATATTTTGTACTTAACATTTGCTTTATGACTAATGTTGAATATATTAGAGTACATTACAATCAAGGGTTCTCAGTGTAGGTTTTTTTTTTTTTAATTCCTAGTAAATATACAAAAACAAAGAGTCTTTTCACAGAATATGCTATTGACAGTTAACAAGGAGTTGAGTCATGAAGGGAAGACAGGACTAAGGCAACTGTTATTAGGATTAGAGCACTCTAGGCTGTAGCAGGCACTGGATATTCTGGTTAAAAAAAAAAAAAAGCTATTGCAACTAAAGAATAAAGAGTCCTTTTCCTTCCTTGTAAACATCCTAGTGGTGGTGATATGTTAAAGAGCAGGACTTCAGGGGCAATCCGTTTCCATTTCAGCCAGACTGACTTGTTTCATGACATATCTGCACTGGGGCTTTAGGGGGTCATCTGCTGGATTCTTTGGGCAGTTCAAGAGCTAAAAGCAGGAAAAAACAACCCATGACATGGTTGTTAATACTGACTCATAAACACCCTTTTCTCCTTCTTTCTTCTCTATTCTTTCTCCACTTCTTCTCTCTTCATACTACATACCCACAACCACAGGCCCACCCATGATATCAAATGAAACCAGTAAGAACTGCTTAATACCATACGAAACTGATACTATATCTAGGGAAGGGAATGGAATTTGGAGGGACTTTGTGCCACTACATTCTGTAGATTTTTTTTTTCCTAGTTACCATAGTGTAGCAATTACATACAGGAGGAAAATTCCTGTTTTCCTGTTGGGTCTCCAGATATTGTCAAATATTCCTTGGAGAGTAAAATAACTCCCAGGTGAGAAAGACTGGTAAAATTTGACTGTTAAAAATTTGAACTACCATCAAATTTTTCCAATCCAATTCTTACTAATTCTTACAACTTAGGACCCAACCTTTCCTCTGATTTAAACACCTCCAATTCTTTTCAACTTACCACAGGGGATCCTTAATTTATATCTTATCTTATATATTTACATCTTAATTTATAATTTCTCGGTACTGTAGCATTATTGAAATGTTTTTAACACTGCTTAGAACAGAATCTAGACTATAGATACCTAAATTGGTTACAACGGCACTGTCCAACAGAAACTTAATGTAAAGCCCATTACGTAGTATTACATAATGTAATATTATTGGATAAACATAGGAGAAAATCCAGATGACCTTGGGTACGGCAATAATTTTTCAGAGGCACAATCTATGAAAGAAATAATAAACTGGACTTCATTAAAATTTAAAACTTCTGCTCTGTGAAAGACAACATCAAGAGAATGAAAAAGCAAGTGACAGAATGGGAGAAAATATGCGCAAAAGACACACGTGATAAAAGACTGTTATTCAAAATGTGCAAAGAACTCTTACAACTCAAAAATAAGCAAACGAACAACCTGATTAAAAATTGGGCCAAAGATCTTAACCGCTACCTCACCAAAGAAGATAGAAAGATGGCAAATAAGCATATAAAAGCATATGCTCCACGTCAGATGTCATCAGGAAAATGCAAATTAAAACAACAACGAGATACCGCTACACGCCTATTAGAGTGGCCAAAATCCAGAATCAATGACAACACCAAATGCTGCTGAGGAACTGGAGCAACAGGAACTCTCTCTCATTCATTGTTGGTGGGAATGCAAATGGTAGAGTCACTTTGAAAGACAATTTAGAGGCTTCTTATAAAACTGAACATACTCTACCATAAAATCCAGTAATCACAAACCTTGGTATTTACCCAAAGGAGCTGGAAACTTTTGTCCACACACAACCTGCACACGGATGTTTAGAGCAACTTTATTCCTAACTGCCAAAACCCAGAAGCATCCGATGTATCCCTTCAGTAGGTCCATGGATAAATAAAACTGTGGTACATCCAGACAATGGAATATTATTCACTGCTAAAAGAAATGAGCCATGAAAAGACACAGAGGAACCTTAAATGCCTACTCACAAGTGAATGAAGCCAATCCGAAAAAGACTACATATCGTACGATTCCAACTATATGACATTCTGGAAAAGATAAAACTATGAAGGCAGTAAAAAGATCAGTGGTTGCTAGTGGTAAGGAGGGTGGGGGGAAGGAATGAACAGGTGGAGCACAGGGGGTTTTTAGGACAATGAAATACTCTGTATGATACTATAATGGTGGATACATGTCATTATACATCTGTCCAAACCCACAGAATGCATAACACCAAGAGTGAACCCTAACGTAAACTACGGACTTGGATAAATATGACGTGTCAGTGTAGGTCCGTCAGTTATAACAAGTGTACCACTTTGGTGGGGGGATGTTGGTGATGGGGAAGGGTCCGAATGTGTGGGGGCAAAGGGTATATGAGCACTCTCTATACCTTCCTCTCAATTTTGCTGTGAACCAAAAACATGACTTTAAAAAAATAAAGTCTTAACAAAGGGGGAGAATGGAGGAGTATGAAGTGTGACAGGATTAAGAACAACCTAGTTCACAGAGAGCCAAACACTACACAGAAACTTACCCTACTCCAAACAGCTGTGAGACACTTACCTTCCATACTAGGGGAAGGGAAAGCAATCATCATTAGCACAGGAAGAATCATCACTCCATCTACCATTGTACAACTGTGGAGGAAAAATAAGACATATAAGTAAAACAAAAAATTTAACCGTAGGATGACAAATTAAATTAAGCATACTATCTTCAAACTGCCATTCAAGGCCTTTCTTACAAATCCCCCTCACATATGTCGCCTTATTTCTTGGTAAATTTAAACATATACCCTTTACGTATTTCTAAACAAATCATCTTAAGGAGTTAATCAGATTTACCTCCCACTGGTGGCCACTCTAAGGCAGCTGCGACTTTCTCTGAGTCCAGAGGGTCTACCCTCTTAGAGGCAACTCAATAAGGACATAAAAAATTCCCAGCTAGAAGGCTAAGCATTCTCAAAGAATTTTAAGCTAGAATTTTATCTTATCCTATGAAATGCAAAATTGGCACTAAATTTAAAACCTCTGAGAAATATGAATAGACTGTTGTAACATGATGTTAAAGATTAAGTGACTGAATAATTCAAGCATAATTTTTGAACCTTACTTCTACTTTAAAAGAATTAGAGGTAGAGCATCATCACACAGCCCAAAAGGGGAACAACCACAACAACAAAAACAACACAAAAAAAACCTACAACTTATCCCTCATCTATGACAAAGCAATGCAGGATAGACACAACCAGGATAGGAAGAAATCATGTAAATGTGAAATACATCAAACTATATAATCAAGAGAAAGTAAGATACCAGATATGAGTTTCAAGTTGATATTGCCCTAAATTGGCAAAAGCTCAATTTTCTAAGTCAAAGGACTACAACAAAGAACTTTTTAATAATAACTTAAATAATTCCTGCAAAATTTGGGGAATATGATGAAGAGTCTGGTTATACTAATTCTTTAGTACAAGAAATAATTTTTAAAAATTAAACCTTTGACTAGTTGTGATTTTCTGGATGGTAAATAAACAAGAAAACTGGTCAAGTTCTTTAATGCACACGTTAGTGTGCTATCTTACACTTAGAGCTCAAAGCAAAGAGCAAAAGCCTATTGCTATCTAAGCTGTATGGAGTGGACACCTTCTGGTTCATATTAAAATCAAAAATTTTGGTTGGTGGTCAGACTGTTCATTCTCCACGTCCCCATCTTATCTTACCACCCTCTCATCTCAATTGGTCCATAATTATATTTCAGTCCACCCCTTCTCTAATAGCAATGTAAGGAATAGCAACGTAAGGAAGAAGCAATGTACCTTCTTTTTACACTTTTTAAAGCACATGAAACTTCAGTGTCCTCTTTTACTGTTATTATTATGTCCATGTTCACAAAGATCTTTTCTATGACAAGCCCCTGATTTGTGGCATATAAGTGCCTCATGTGGCTGCCAGTGTCATCACAACCAGATACAGACTCCTCCATCACCATCTTGTCTCCATGCCTTTGAACGGGGAGCACACTGCTGGTTGCCTCTGCCTCAACGGCCCTAAGCGTCCTCTTCTACCCTTCTTGTACCTACTCCCCTCCTCCTGTCATTCATGACCTAGCTCAAAAGGTAAACATTTGGTGAAACACCTCTCCATCAGCAGTCACTTCTAGCACCCAGCACTGGGCTAACACCACTTGAAATCAATTACTTGTCTAAGTCAGTCTCCAACGCTAACCTTCCTGTCCCTAGGGTCAGGGATCCTAGGGTCATGCAAGAACATTTACTGAATTACAGGATGAAAATACAGATCTTACTCTTATTACAATGGGGTTACATCCTGATAAATCCATCCTAAGTTGAAAATATCAGCAGTGGAAAATGCACTTAATACACTTAGTCTACCAAACATCAGAGTTCAACCTAGTCCACCTTAAATGTGTTTAGAACACTTAACATTAGCCTACTGTTGGGCAAAATTATCTAATGCAAAGCCTATCAAAGCCTGTTTTACAATAAGGTATTGAAAACCTCATGTAATGTATTGAATACAGTACTGAAAGTGAAACACAGAATGGTTCTCGGGGAACAGAATGGTGGTAGGTGTGTCAGTTGTTCACCCTTGTGACAGCGTGGCTGGGAGCTGCAGCTCACTGCTGCTGCCCGGTGTCACGAGAGAGGGTCATACCACATATTGGTAGCCCAGGAAAAGACCCAAGGATCCAAAGATCAAAATTCGAAGTACAGTTTCTATTGAATGTTTATCACTTTCACATCATGGCAAAGTCAAAAAAATCTCTAAGTCAAACCCGAAGATCAAAATTCGAAGTACAGTTTCTACTGAATGTTTATCACTTTCACATCACGGTAAAGTCAAAAAATCTTTTAGTCAAACCATGAGAAGAGAAGTCAGGGACTAGAATTTGTATCCTATGCAAAATCTAAAAGAGCGATAAATAACTTGAGGCTTTATTTGGTGTCTCTCTCAGTTCCTTTGACAGTCTAGTTCAAAAGATGTCTTCCAGAAAGAAATGTGGACATGATTTGCTTAGAGTATAGCCATGTACTATACTTCTGAGGGTCAATTTAGGTATGTTATGAAACAAGCCCTCCCCAGATTACAAGTGTTCTAAAACTACAGATTGAGTATATTATTAATGAAAGCACCAGAAAGAATAAGAAAATGGTGGAGTTGATATCTCTATTCCTAGTGGCTGTTTGTTAATCACTTTACTAGAAAAAAAGCAGTTAATATTCAGTTCAATCTGACAAGAAGCAGGCTCCCCAAATTCAAAATTAAAAACTACTTGAAAATGGATTTGCTTCCAGTATCATAAACAGTAAACATTATCCTGAATAATACAATGTTATCACCATTAACAATACCTTAAATATTTCACTGTCAGTCTTTTTAAAATTTCTATTTTATGTATATTATATCATACATAGTTTTTATTTTATATGAAACTTACAAGCAACACACACAGTGAGGGTACATGCTTAAAAATATTTTTAATGGATGAGATATGTCCTCAAAAGCCTTTGAAAACCACTGGACTATCTTGTTCTTATCTGTGAATTCCCAATTCTCCTTTCCTTCCTTCCTTCTTTCAATACCTATTAAGGGTCTACTCATGTATTAGACATTAGAAACTTAAAATGATAAAGATATATAAACATAGCCCTTACTATCATGGAGCTTTCATCTATGGTGATAATCAAATAGTCATCCAAATGATTTTATAATTAAAAACGAAATGAAGTGCCAGTTATAAAAAAACAAATGGGTTAAATAGGACTGCTAACAAAATAACTTGAGATTTTCTGGGTAGAAGAGCTTCCCCAGGAAGGTTATATCTAAATAGGAATCAGAAAGATGAGTAGAAGATACCAGAACAAGGATGAGTGTGTAAGCATGCGCACGCACGCGCGCGCGCGTGTGTGTGTGTGTGTGTGTGTGTGCGTGTGCATGTGTTGGGGTGGGTAGCACCTTGAGGTGGAGGGTTGCATTTAAGGAGAAAGGCACAGCTTCTCAGCTTACGCAGAGGCCCTACAGCCAGGACAAGCATGAAGTCCTACAAATTTATGCGTATTTCAGAAGTGAAGAAAAAAGCCAGGCTGGGTCACAGCCAGCCTAGAAAGAAGAGTTAAAGAGGGTGGAGAAACCCAAGAAGGCTGAAGGTAGGCAGAGGTGGAACTTCGATAAGGCACAAAAAGCCCAGGGAAGCCCTCCACTCACTCACCTCTGGACATTCTTGCCAACCATGCTCCTCTCCCTTCTCACATCTGGTCCCTAACTAACCATCCATTTTCCCAGGCACTCTGACCAGCCGGCTTCCTATCTTTGTATACATGATGCTCTTCAAGAGTAGGCCCTTTTTTTTAAGAGTCCAACCTGGCTAATTCCTATTCAGCCTTCAAGTCTCAACTATCACCTCCTTCTAGACTGTCCTTGCCTCAACCCTCACAGCCCTCATTACACTTTCATATACCACTTTGTTAATTTTCATTTACAGCACTTATCATAATTAATAATTATGTGTTCATACCCGTGTGTGCTTTTGAACATCTGTCTCCTCACTAGACTGTAGATTCTGTGGTAGCAAATTCTACAGTCAATTTTATTAACCACTACCAAGTAGATGCACATTAAATATCACTAAATTCAAAATTTCCCTGAAATAATCAGCTCAATTTAAGTTTAAATTCTAAAGAGTTAGCTATCACTCCCAAGTCCCAACACACAAGCACATACACACTGCAAAGAAATGACAGGATTAAGATATTTATCATCTCTGTGACTTTAATCTCTACCATTTAGTTTGGGTACTAATAGAAGTCAGCAGTTAATAAACTTCAAAATCAAGAATCTTTCTACTATTAAAAAAAAAAACCCTAAAAGACTAAAATTAAAAGACTATCACCATTGGCAATTTTTCCTGTCACAAAGCGAACAAAAGCCCATGCCCCAAAATACATTTTAACATATTATGATCATGCAAGCAAAATTAATACATTGATATTAGGCTCATAAATGGAAAACAGGAAAAAAAATTATAAAGTTAATCTCCCATTGTAGTCTGTTTATAGGATAGATAGCTCAAACCTGCCACAAGAAAAAAAAAATCTTTGGAAAAAAATATGAGCATCGCTACTGGTTGCCATTTTGTTCAGTGTCTGGAGTGTCTCTGCTAACCAGTGAATTCAGCTATTAAAAACAGTACATCTAAAAGGAAAGGGGAAAAGAATGTAGAAAGGAGAATGTTCTGGAATAAATTCCCTGGTCATATTTTAATTATAAAAAAAAATCAGTATCCCAAAGTCCCAACTTGAGGCCTCAAGGATCTATTCCCAACTTTAAAATACACTGAAAAGAAAATATCGTTTTTAAAGGTAAATTTTCAATTATCCTGCTCTCAAGTATTTCGGCGTATGAAGTTTCAGATGTAGGTTGGCAAAAAAGAGGGACTGGTAGTGGAAAAAGAGAGGAACAATAATTCAACAGTTTGGGGATGCCTCACTCCACTGGCTTTCACACTTTTTGGTCTCAAAATAACTTTACAGTCTTGAAAAGTATTGAGCCCCTTAAGGAGCTTGTCAATGTGAGCTTTATCTATCAATATTTACTCTATTAGAAATTTAAACTGAAGAATTTTTTAATACTGTATTTGTTTTAAAATAACATTAAACATGCTGGAGTGCAAAGGTGATTCAGTCAGTTAAGGGTCCAACTCTTGATTTCGGTTCAGGTCATGATCTCACAGTTTGCGAGACTGAGCCCTGTGTTGGTCTCTAGGCTGACCATGCACAACCCAGGTGAGATCCTCTCTCTTTCTCTCTCTATGCCCCTCCCCCATTCATGCGCACACCTTCTCTCTCTCTCTCTGTCCCTCTCTCTCAAAAGAAATAATCAAATAATTGTTTAAAAAATAGAAATAAAATAACAATAAACATACTACCCTGTCCAAAAAAAGGTAGTAAGAAAAGTGGCATTATTTTCCATTTTTGCAAATCTCTATGTTTGGCTTAGTAGAAAACAACTGGATTCTCTTATATAATTCTGCATTCAATCTGCTATGCCATGTTGTACTTGTTGAAGTACATATAGAAAATACAACCTTGCACATATGGATCAGAGGAATCAGAGAGATGATTGATATATAAACACTCTTGGAAGGACCTCTTGGAACCACTGAGAACATCACAGAGACTCCACGAGATTCTGGACACTCTGAGAATCATTGCCCTACTCTTTTAAATGTTCATTCTTTCCACCATACCAGACAAGCAGATGGTACCTGATATTTTAGGATAAGCATTTACCCAATACATGACAAAAATGTTACTGTTCTATAGCTTTAGAAATCTCATTAACTTTTCTCTATCATCAAAGAAGTCAACAAGTCTAATGGTCAAGGAAGAAGGCATTAGACTTTTGTTTTGGAATGTAGGAAGAATACTTTATGTACACAACTAAATATTTTTTACATGTGACATAAAACCTGTGATAAGAAGGTACTCAACTGTTCATCTACTTTGGTTGAACCAAAATCCACATGCAATGTTCTACGGTTAGCTAACTGAAAAATCATAGACTACTGGGGATTCCAGTTTATTATCTGAAGGGTACAGAGTATAAATTTTTGCCTCCAGTATATGTCATCTCCTCTCTTTTCTTGGATAAGGTCTTCTATCCCTAGTAATTGATCTGTCTTTCCTTTAGACACAAGGGAAAGAGCTATTCAGAAAAAGTTTAAGGACCCACCCATGTTAACTAAGGTACCCTCTTTAAATCAGCACCATCTCTTACAATGTCTCAGGACTACTCTCTTAGTTAGGAGAAGGAACAGCCCCATGATTTTTCTGCTACAAACAGGTATATCACCACGGCAGAACAGATCCGCTTTCAAAATCCCCTGGTACTTTTTAAACTCCATTTATAGATCAGACATATCCAGTCAAAGAGCTCAATTTTGAACACGTGTGGGCTTGAGACCAAGTGTGGCACTTGTTTTACGCATCACAATTTTACAGCTGGACAGGAGCCAGAGACACATTGTAATACATTAACTCCTCTCCCCCCAAAATCACAAAACGCTTTGATATTGATCACAGAATAAACAAGAGTATAATACACTTCTATATTCAATTTTTGGAACTCATATTAAGCAATCTAGTTGCTAATCCACTATTAGAACAAAGGATATTCCTAAAACCTAGACTTAAGGACAGCAAACAGCTTGTTATCTGCGATGTTGGAGATGAAGGAAAATTGTAAGGTGAATTAAGATACTTTCCCATCAGAAAGGTCTACAAAATGTTCATTGTCTGGACCAGTCTAAACTCATTTGGTCTGTCCATTTGTTCAACACATAATTTACTGAGTACTTACTTAATAGGGACTTTCTTGATACTCTCCTCAATTCATCTTCTAACAATCTCCAAGTTAGAAAGAATCTTAAAAGCCGAGGTTGTACACCCACCTCTCCCAATTTTGAATAACTTTTACACCATCTACATGCGGTTGTTCTCTCATCACTGGTGAGGGTTGTCACTACTTTTCCAGTTTTTTTCTTTGTATTTCTTTATTGGTCTCTGCCATGCCTTCCATTAGGAAAACAAATTCAGTCTCTTTAATATAAAAGGTAGAGGCAGAGCAGGAAAAGGAGCAAGAGTAATTCTGTTTTCTCTTGTTATCTGTTAACATTACATAGTTCTCACCCTAACAGTAGTGGCACATACTAACTAGTCAGACACTGTGCTTAGAGATCATATGCACTGTCTCATTCAATCTCTCCCCTAAACACTCTTAAAATAATACTCATATTAATCCCATTTTACAGATAAGAACATGAGTGGGTAGAAGTAACTTGCTAAAGGACACAAGATTAAACCCAAGACCACCTGACCAGAGTTCAGGTGTTATTAAACCATGACTTACAACCTTCATTAAACCAGCCAGCCACAGTTTAGCAATGTGTGTTTGTCATCCTTAACATTTTATCCAAGTTTCAACACATTCTGTGCTTTAACCATCTTGATTTTCCTCTTAGAAAATAATCTTTACTCACGGCTATTTGGACCATCTTTCAATCATGCCCTCTTTCCGTCGCTCTAACCTCAAAATTAATTTCATAGGCTCTGCAAACTCAGATTATCTCTGCACTCCTGAAAACAAGATCTAAACGTGAAAGGAAAACCAAGCCACTCTGATACTGTTCATCAAGTGGTTTCCATCTCCCACCTCTCAATCCACTCTCTGGTTCTCCTGTAGCTCACATCTCAATATGAAAGCAGAAATTAGTGTAAGCCAGGCACATTTGGGACAGAGTTAGTAGTAAGACAAATTCTGGACATAAAACTTTGCAGGAGGGTATACTTAAAACAACCACCCCCAAGTAGGACAAAAATCATCCATTATGTACCAACAATTCTGTCTCTTCTATGCTCAACAGGCAGAGAGACAACCCAAGGACAGCTTGCTTGCAACTACCTGGACCTGTGGAAGGGGTGAAAAGAGGGCTGTCAGTTACGCTGGGAAGAAAAAAAAAAAAAAAAAAAAGCTAACCCGAAGCCATCATACCATATAAGTCAGGGACTTTTCTCCAGTTCACAAATGACCTGTGAAATATATTTAACACCACACTGTGTCTGAACTGGCAATGTGTAAGTTGCCAGGGCTTGGTTTTATATAGACTTCACTGCTGCTGGAGGGTTTCTGGTGGGATGTTACTTTCAGAATATTAGCATGTAATTTGATCTTCCGCGATAGATGAATACAAATAGCTTCTTGGACAAGTCCTATAGAACTGAAACCCAGCCCCTGGATCAGTCCATCCTGTAGTTAGAGGAAATAATTACAGATTATTTCAGGAAAGAAAGGGTTTTGACTGAAAGAGTTACACTACAAACATTCCAGCTGTGACAGATGGACCCAAGATAAGGCTTGGAAAGGAGGGGAAAAGAACAATATAATCTGAACGGGCTTTGGGGGGTGGGGAAGATGAGCCTTCATTGAATGAAAAGTGAAAGGTTTAAGTTAGGCTAGCATGTAAGAACCAAAGAGTCCCCAGTAAATTTATTTTAAATGTATACAGGACGAAACTGACTTTGCTGCACCCCTACCCAATTTACAGATAATACTAAGCAAAGCTTCTGAGATTTTGATGTTGTGATCACCCACTGCACGCCTTACTGGTATCCAAAGACTAGGTTTTATTTCAACACGCTTGACTGCATGGAAACTGTCCCTCATTTTCCACTTCGTTCCCTGTGTATCAAATAGCCATGGCTCTCCTGCTTTGTTTCAACTTACAGGACCCCATCAACTCCCAGCTGTTTTGTTATATTCTCCTAGGTAGCTCAGGGCTCATGCCTCTCCCTCTAGTTCACATACTATGACTGGAACGATTTTTCCTTTTTTTTACCCAGTGGTAGGAAGGACCCTGTTATCCCTAGTCCCTCCCCCCACCACTGGCCCGAGACAAAACTTGTGGATGCCCAACTGTGGAGTCCATCTAAAATCCCACTTCCTCCTTAAATCCTCAGTCAGATGCTGCCTCGACCCTCTGTCTTCTCATTTCTAACTATGCCTGAAGTTTCCCCTTTCACCTAATAGTGCAGACTTTTGTACCCATTACTGGACAAATGGTGTTTCAGGCAACTACTGTCTGATAAAACTGTCCCAATTCTAAGGCTAATATGATTAACCTATAATAATTTGAAGGCTGGAGGGAAGGCTAGGATGAAATAAAAGAGACACCAGTACCAAGGAGGTATCTCTCTCTCATTTTTTTTTTTTTTTACATTGGAGACACTAGAGCATATTTCTGTGGAGGTAAAAAAACAAAAACAAAAAAGAAACAATAAAACCTCAAATAAACCCACCCTTTATATGCCAGCCTGACCAGAACCTTCCTTCCCATCCATACTACCTACACACTCAAGCCTATTCCCACCTCAGACCTTCCCGCCCTCGCCCCTACATTATATTACCCTGCCAAATTTTCTCCTAGCACTTAGCACTGTGAAATCTATTTTGCTGCTTTATTAGTTCACGTTATTATGTTCCCCCCCTCCCATCCCTCCTTCCCCCACTTATCAAAATATAAGTAGTGGGGCACCTGGGTAGCTCAGTGGGTTGAGCGTCCGACTTTGGCTCAGGTCATAATCTCACGGCTCATGAGTTCGAGCCCCACACTGGGCTCTGTGCTGACAGCTCAGAGCCTGAAGCCTGCTTCAGATTTTGTCTCCCTCTCTCTCTACCCCTGCCCTCCCTGCTTGTGCTCTGTCAAAAATAAATAAACATTACATATATGTATATATTATATATTACACATATATATATGTATTTAGCCCAAGAGTAAAAAATAAACATTACACACATATATATATATGTATTTAACACAAGAGTAAAAAATAAACATTACATATATATATATATGTATGTATATATATATATATATATATATATATATATATATATGTATATATATATATTTAACATTTAACACGAGAGTAAAAATTCTACCTAACTCATGGCTACATCGCCATGCCTGGCACATACTGGGCACTCAATATCAATTAAGACACGGTAACTTTAACCTCTTAGTCTATGCTATGCTTTGGTTCAGGTGGGGAGAGGGAGGGGAGGTTTAAGGAATTGTATACACCCTGGCAAGGAGATGACTGGGGGAGGGTAATACTCCTCATTCTCAATTTAATATAGTAGCAACCAGGTATTTGAGATAAATGAAAAGATCTCCTTTGTAACTTGGATTTCAGTTTTCCAAGGTGTCATCCAAGAGAAGCAGCCAAACAAAAAGTCGGCTGGCAGACTCCGGGTATACCAGACAACTCCCTGGTGGACAATATCCCATTTGGAAAGGACCGCATGGAGCTCTAGTTGCAGATACCAGCCGATCTGCCCAGAGCCATCCCCAGTGACCTCTGAGACAGCTTCTGTAGCTTGAAAATACATCTTCTACAAGTCAGAAATTGACATATTATCTCCTCCTCCCACCCCCAGTCTTCTAACAGTTATTGATGCTATTTGGAAAGCCATGCTTCCATGCCTATTAATAACCTCCAGAAAGAACCCCAAGGAAGTGTCAAGAGAAAAACAGATCTGGCTGGTGGAAGCCAAAGACTCAATCAGAGTTACAATTAGCAATTAGTATATTTGAACAAAAAGAAAAGTTGTAACATCTTTGGTATCATAGGTTATCTGTCCAGGAGGCTTACAACAAAATACTCTGCCAATGAATTCATGAAATGTTCAATCAAAAATACTGGTCTTTACAGAAAGGAGCACTTTTAAAGGACCCCTTATCTGTTTAAACAGACCAGCACCAGCTACTATCTTTATCTACACAGCAATGATTCCGCGGAATTTTGCTTACAAGACTGATATCATTAAACCTTTATAGTTATTTACATCTTTGTCAAGTTTGTTTCTTCAGGTGACCCCTCAAAGAGCAACTAAATCAACCTACTCTAAAATAATGGAGTAACTAATTAACAATCTCTACAAAGACTTCTCTTAGTGGTCTTCTTCCTCTCCCCTCCCCGGACTAGAATGTGATTAATGGAATTCTCTCACAACTTAGCTTGAAATATGCTTTTGCCAGTTGAGCAGCTAAAGCAGAATCAGATAATTGTGGTATGACTCAACAAATGCACAGCTGTTCATTTAAATATATCCATCAAAAGTATAAATACGATCATGAGAAAGAAAATGGAACTGTGTACACAGGGACAGTGCACAAGTCGAACGGGTTAGCACTGAAGTAACCACAACAGACAACAAGGAGGAGAAGGGGAGTCACGGCTGGGAGAGGTTCTGCATCCCGGGCAGAGAGAGACCAGAAAACTGAAGGAACTGAAAAACCACCTGCCCAACCCCAAACACTCCGTGACCTAAAAAAGAAATTAATGGCAAGTTAAAAGTAAAAATAAATGAGTTCTACTACGTGGGGAGAAAGAAATGAAATCTAGGAAATAGCTGATGCTCCCAAGTACTGTGAGGTAGAAAGCCTACAGGGTAGAAATGAGGAATCCAATCTGTTATTCAAAACAAAACAAAGACCCAAAGGCCGGCCGAGGAAAACAGGAGGAACGGGATTGTCAGTCCTCTCCCCACAACCTTCTAAGACTGTGATTATGGAATCGTGAAATGTGGGAATCCCTCCAATAGTCCCAAAGCAAATAACTGAAAACTATCACCCCACACCAGGCAACACTTTTTAGAGGTTCCACACACATGACAGTGCCCACCTGAGCACAAAGGAAAGAAAACCAAGAAAAAGAAATCAGAGACTGTGAAGAGGAGCGAAGAGAGCCCTGAATGACAAAAACAAGTGCCTGGTCAGTCCTGCAGACCCCATTCCTTCCTTCTTCCTCAGGGATGTGCCCTAAGGCCTGATGGAACTTGAGAAGCAAAGGTACTGAAGACCTGGGCGCCTCTCCTCTTTTAATACGTAATTCAAAATAATAACAAATAAAATGAACATCTATTCCATGATGATGATTCCCAAGCTTTCCCTGAACCATCAAAAATCAAGTTCTTGCCAAAAAATAATCTCTCTGGTTGAGGGGTGGCAGATGCCCATGTTGAGCCTGACCATTCGGCCATCTTGCCTGGGGAACCATTCACGTTCTCCATTTTAACAGACAAGCCTCTTCTATTATTGTAAGTGACAGCTATTTGGACAACCACCTCCTACCTCAGGCCCTAGTCCTCCCACATTGACCCTCTTCATCCTTCATGGAAAACTTTCGAGCAAGAGCAATCTGGTCCTTCCATGTGCTCCCACTCCTCTAGCCAATCCATCACTGAAGTGCCTCTTGTTAAGGGTATCTTTGTAGACCTTACCTTATCCTTCATATCTGTAAGGGATCTGAGATTTTGATTCGATTGACCAGACATGAGGCCCAGGAACCCCCCAAGCCCTCAGCAATTCAGGTGGTGCTGAGAATAGAGGGGGGGCTCACTTGCCCATTCTGCAACATGGTGGTGCTGATGACCCCCTTCTGTCCCTGGGTTCCTCCCTGGCTGGGATTCAGAGGCTCCACTCTCCCTAGATCTTTACTTTTATGGTTTGGACCTTCTCAGTTTCCTTGGATGGGGTTTTCCTCTTCTGCCACTCATCCCTGAAATCTTAGTTTCCCACAGGGCCTCACATCTCTGCTCCCTCTTCTCACTCAAGATGGTACTCAATTCCATAGCACCAAGGCCACTGAGCTGAGACTGAACCACCAGGTGGAGAACGGGATCGCCCATTCGTTACTCATATACTCCTATCCTTATCACCTTCTTCTCCCACCATATGTCCTTGTCTTTCCATTGTTTATAAAATTAATTTAAAAAATTGTATTAGACGGGCGCCTGGGTGGCTCAGTCGGTTAAGCGTCCGACTTCAGCTCAGGTCACGATCTCGCGATCCGTGAGTTCGAGCCCCGCATCGGGCTCTGGGCTGATGGCTCAGAGCCTGGAGCTTGCTTCCGGTTCTGTGTCTCCCTCTCTCTTTGCCCCTCCCCCGTTCATGCTCTGTCTCTCTCTGTCTCAAAAATAAATAAACGTTAAAAAAAATTGTATTAGATATTTCAAATTACGTAAAAACTGAAAAGTATTTAAAAAACCTGATTTTTGACCCCCCAGGTTTAATCATAAGCACCATCCTACCATCTAGTTTCAAAAATAAGTGATCTTATTTCCTCTGTTCTGCCCATTTTCTTCCTGTGGTATTTTAATGAGCATCCCAGATGTCACATCATTTCACCCGCAAATTCTCTCACAAATAAGGACTTCTTCTAAATACAACTATAAAATCAACATCTCACCTAACAAAATTAAAAGTATCCCTCTTCCAAATATCATCTAAAAGCTAATCAGTGTTTCAATTTGCCTGATTTTCAACTATAAACATCCCCTGCATTCCCCCCCCACACACAAAAAAAAAAAATTACAGGGAAAATGGGGATAGCATACCAATAAGTTGTTTTCACTGCTTTCTGTTATTATAACGAGAGGTTCAGTGTTAGGATTGTGGCAGTACTGAGAATACTCTGTGTATAATGTGGCAGAAAGCAAATGAGTTACTATGGTATATTCGAATTCTAGCATCTCCCGCTGTTTCGGAGAACCAGAAATCTGTGTGTGAAATAAAGAAAATATACATGTAATAGAGAAAAGGTTAAGTAAGAACCATATAAACTCAATTTGAATTGGAAGCACCAGTATGAACTTACGAAGTATTCTATATATAGTTATCCTTTGTCTACTAAAAGGCCTAGAAAGAATGACCTAGGCAGTATGTATTCCTAGTGCCCAGACAGTGGAGTTAAAACACCACTTTTCACTAAAAGAAAAAGAACAAGTTGAATTGAACCATGGTTACCATCACCAAATCCAGCCAGTAGGAAATTAGAGATCAAATGGATGAGTTCTTCAACAGATAACCTATAAGGAAAGAAGGAAAGGAAAGGGTTGCTGGGGGAACCTGAGGCTTGAGAGACTTAAAAGACATAAAAGGATGCTCAAGACTAGAGTACAGAGGCTAGGTATGCACACATGGGTGATAAAACCATAAAGAAAGGCAACAGAGCAATTATTACAGAAGTGAAGAAAGCAGTGACTTCTGGAGGGAGAGAGGGGCTATGTCTGGCCTGGGACACACCAGGGGCTCAAGGGAAACTGCTAATACTCTCTCTCTTGATCTGTGTGGTGGTCACAAAAAATATTACCTTTATAATAATTACCTAAACTATGTATGCTTTATGTGGATAGCTGTGTTTGATCTTATAATAAAAAGATAAAAAGAAGACCAAAGCAGAATGTGTGCTGTTAAAAAACAAAAACAAAAACAAAAAAAAGGGCACATGATAAAACACACACACAGACACACACGCATGCTCGCTCTCACCTTCTCTCTCTCTCTCTCTCTCTCTCTCTCTCTCTCTCTCTCTCTCTCTCTCTCAGGAAGTAACAGCACTGTGTATCGTATATATACACAAAAATCTCCCCAGTTCTGTGACATAAATAAGGTTTTGTAAATAAACTTTTGAAATATCAACTATTTTTTATCTTCAACATGAAAACTGTTTTTGCGAGTTCCAAGTTTATTAACTGTTAATAGAGAAATAGGCATGAGTTAGCTAGTCATAATCAGAAATCAAGTATTAAATAAAATTACTACATCGTATGATAGGTTGGTCCTTCCTCTCTCCTCCTTCAATTATAGAAGTTTCATGGGCCAAGGATATAGGAAGATTGTAGAGTCCAGATCAATGTTTCCCAAGCACAGTGTAAAGCTATCATCAAGCAACAAAAATTAAAATCATAAAGATGTGAGCCCTCGTATATATACATATAACAATCCCGATAATGATATCAGCAGGTGTTCTTCTTACAGGGGAGAGAGTGGTGACTAGATATGATTATTTTAAAGTTCATATATTTTTAATTTATTTTTTATTTTTTTAATTTTGAGAGAGAGAAAGAGTAAGCAGAACAGGGGCAGAGAGAGAGGGAGAGAGGGAATCGCAAGCAGGCTCCACACTCAGCACGGAGCCAGATGTGGGGCTTGATCTCATAACAGTGAGATCATGACCTGAGCCACAATTAAGAGTCAGACACTTAACCAACTGAGCCACCCAGGCACCCCAAGTGCCCATATACTTTTTAAAACCTCACACATGAAAATAGACATGAATGAATATTCTGTGAAATGGCACTTTAAAATTCCACCAAATGGAACTTAAAGAAAATATGAAAATTCTGCAAAATGGAACTGCCCCCATCACAAGGAGTAACACCCATAAGCTCTGAGAGTTAAAAAGCTGTGATCCTGGTACACGCATGGGCAGATAGATCAGTGAAACTAAATGGATACCCCAAAAATGGACCAAGATGTACAGGAGAATATAGAATACAAAAGAAATCAAAGAAGAAAAGTTGGGACTTTCAGTAAAATTGGAACAACTAGCCAGTGTGACAGAGACCACTAATTTCTCACTAAAATTCCTTCTTGGCTGCTTCTTGGGCACATGCTGACCCACAGAGACTGCATTCCCCACTCACCCTTGCAGCTTGATGCACCCCAAGACCACGTTCTCACCAATGGAAGTATAAGTGGTGTATGTGCAACTTCTGATCACTTGCTCTGGACTTTCTCCATTGCCCTTTGCATGGAGGGAGCCCAGATACAGGAACAACCCATCTATGACCATGCAGATAAATACTGGACAGAAGGAACATAAGTCTCAATGACCAGTGGATAGGGGCTGGTCTGCTGACCTGGTTTGCTCACACTGGTACCTTTAGGTGAGGACAAAAATCAACTTCCATGTTCTTTGAACCATAGCATATCCCCTGGTTACAGCAACTCAGCCTTATCCTAATTAATAGAGAAAAATTAAGTTGGATTCATACCTAACATTCCAGATGGATCAAAGATTTAAACCTAAAAAACACCGAGCCACATGACATACAAGGGACCATGAGATAAATTTTTAGTTTAGAAATGGAAAAGGTCTTTTTCCTGTGATACGAATTCCTGAAGTCACAGAAAGTTTGATTATCTATGTAGCGCTACAAATGTTTTTGAACATCTTTTATTGACTGTCTCTTCCACTACAATGTAAGCTCCATGTAGCAAGAATTGGGATCTGTTTTCTTTACTATTATATATACACAGCTGCCCAGAACAAGTGCCTAATATATAAGAGGCATTCGATAAGTATTTGCTGAGTGAATAAATTGGTATATTTAAGTATACACAATTTTAAATAATATGCACAGCACAATAATTATTTCTGTGCAAATGACAAAACATAAATATCACTTGTCACACTTAATTTTGTTAATGCATAGGAACACCTATGAACTGATAATAAAAAAAATCAATAACCCAATAGGAAAATAGACAAAGGACACCAACATACAAGGAACACAATTGGAAAGTGTTTAAAATTATGAAAAGATGCTCGATGTCAACGGAAATAAAAATGCAAACTAAAGCTACATTAAACTGTCATTTCTCACCTATCTATTTGGCAAAGAAAAACACCTTTGACAATCATACTGTGATCAGCAAGGGTATGAGGAAGCAGTGTTCTCATCCACTGCTGTTGAAATCAAAAACTCCACAAGCTCAATGAGCAGAGCAACTTGGCAATAAATTTATACAAAATTTAAAAAGTGTGTACCCTTTTACATAGCAGTTCTACTGCAAGAAATGGATCCTACAGATATGTTCGTGACCCTGTTTGAAATATTATATGTACAAGGTTATTCCCTACAGCCGTGCTCACAATAAAAAATAAACTAGAAGGGATCTAGATGGCCATCAACATAGCACGGGTTAAATAAATTACAGCAGTGGTCCACAGTGGAATACTAGGCATCATCCATTAAAAAAAGAATGCAGTATTGGGGTGCCTGGGTGGCTCAGTCGGTTGGGCGTCTGACTTCTGCTCAGGTCATGATCTCGCACTTTGAGTTTGAGCCCCATGTCGGGCTCTGTGCTGTCAGTGGGGAGCCCACCTCGGATCCTCTGTCCCCCTCTCTTCCTGTCTCTCCCCCACTCACTCATGCTCGCTGTCGCTCAAAAATGAACATTTAAAAAATTAAAAAGAAAAGAATGCAGTATTAATATGGAAGATCTTCCAAGAAATTTTATCTCAGTGAAAAAAGGTACTATTTGTATATATTGTTACCATCTGGGTTAAAAACACACACACACACACACACACACACACACACACACACAAAAGAAATTGCAATAATCTGTAGGTTATGTGTTGTATATTATATATGCCCTGAAATCTCTGAAAGAAAACACAAAAAACTGGTAGGAATTTTTGGTAGGAATTGCCTCTAGGAAGAATAATTGGGCACTTGGGAGATGGGGAGGAGTGAGGCTTATTTTTTCTCACTTTTGTACCTTTTTAATCTTACAAACATTGATTGTATCACCTCCTAAACATAAATATTTTACCAAGTAAAAACATTACAAATATTTATCTCTAACCCCTAGAAATCTGAACACTTCTCTGGCGATTCTTACTGTCAAACACACTTGGAAAACCAGTGAGCTGAACAATCTTAACCCTGTTTCATAATTAAGAATCACAGGGTTAGCAATTAACAAACACCATCATCTCCTACTCGTTCAAACAAATACATATGCAAAATAAAGTCAGTCTCTTAGTTCCGTCCCTGTTATTCATTACTTCCTCTTAAAACTAATTCAACCTCATGCCCACCTTAAATGGGCATGAAAATATTTCAAAATGCTCCAAGGATGGCAGCCAGAACCAACAATTCCACTAATATATTAACACAGCCTGGTGCCTAAGAAGTTCCTTGCAGTCACATAGAAGATGAAAAATTGCCATAACTGTCACCTGGGCAACAATCCAAAGCTGTGCATCATCTGCCTTGGAAAATAAAAACTCACATCGTTAAGACTAAAAGTCCAATGTCAACAGCCGTGGCTTTTGTTTTCTGCCTAATGCGAAAGGTCTCCCCCCGCATCCCCCTTTAAATTATAGGCTAACCCCTCACTTGAGGACCGGTTATTACGTTACAGCCTTATAAGGAACACTAAGCAGTCATTATTTAGACTGACATTCTGCTTAAAAGGAAAAATTCTTCTTGAAAGGGAAAATGCCCACAACTTATCAAGTGGAAGGAAAAAGCAACTTGTAAAACAAAATGTATAGTCATGTTCATCAAGCTTTCAACATAATGAATATGCATACTGTTTGTAATAGAATAAGATCTGTGTATGAGTAAGTATGTGTTTCAAATTATCAGCTATGGGCAAAAGAGCAAAGACAGAGAGGAAATTTTACCTGTACCTATGTCTGTATTTTATACTGTTTTGTAATACTTGCAATTAAATAATCAAAAATAAACTATTTATATAAAGAATAAAGTTTTTAAAAATAGTAAATTAGATTTTCCTTTAAAAAAAAACAAAACAAACAAACAAACAAAAAAAAACATCGGACAGGTACTGGAGACTTTCCAAAAGTGTTGAACCAAGGAGGCTGCATAGACCGACCCCTACAAGCCTTAATCCTGAGTTACGTGTTTCTTTGTCTATGTGCAAGTTTCCAACCATATCTGATCAACCTGAACATTCAGCTCAAGAGACACACCCACCAATATTTAGCACTTCAGGCCTCCCCTCACAGAAACATCCTATAGACTCTATTCTAAAGTAGGTATTTGTGGGGTGCACAGCTGGCTTTGTCAGTAGAGCATGCAACTCTTATTTTTTTTTAATGTTTATTCATTTTTGAGAGACAGAGAAAGACAGAGTATGAGCGGGGAAGGGGCAGAGAGAGAGGGAGACCCAGAATCTGAAGCAGAGTCCAGGCTCTGAGCTGTCAGCACAGAGCCTGATGCAGGGCTCGAACTCAAGAACTGCGAGATCATGACCTGAGCCGAAGTCGGACGCTCAACCAACTGAGCCACCCAGGTACCCAGGCACCCCTCTTTCTCTTTTTTTTAATGTTTATTTATTTGAGAGAAAGAGAGAGAGAGAGAGAGAGAGAGAGAGAGAGAGAGAGAAAGAGAGAGAGAGAGAGAGAGAGAGAGAGAATATGAGCATGAGCAGGGGAGGGGCAGAGAGAGAGGAAGAGAGAGAACCCCAAGCAGGGCTCAACCTCACAAACTGTGACATCACGAACTAAACTAAAATCAAGAATCAGGTGCTTAACAAACTGAGCCACTGAGGCACCCCAAGTATGCGACTCTGGATCACAGGGTTGTGAGTTCAAGTTCCACACTGGATGTAGAGGTTACTCAAAATAAAATCTTTAAAATAAAATAAAA
The DNA here is from genome assembly GCF_018350175.1 of Felis catus. Lineage (NCBI taxonomy): Eukaryota > Metazoa > Chordata > Mammalia > Carnivora > Felidae > Felis > Felis catus. The sequence goes on from NC_058375.1 coordinate 147,484,947, forward strand.
TAAAAATATTTGTATTCCCCTACAGCTTAACACAATGATAGCAAGACTGCTTTATATAGACTTCAAAATACTCCATAGGAAGCATATTATGAAAATGTAGTTCTGGAAAAGGTAAAAGTATGGAGACAATAAAAAGATCAGTAGTTTCCAGGGAGTGACTGGGGAAGAGAAGAATTATTAATAGATGGAGCACAGAGGATTTTCAGGGCAGTGAAATTTTTCTGTTTGATACTGGAAATGGTGGATAGGGTCATTATACATTTGTCCCCAACCTATAGAACAAACAACACCAAGAGTGAACCCTAATGTAAAACCATGGGCATTGGGTGATAATGATGGGTCAACACAGGCTCAACAACTGTAATTAATGTACCACTACACTGATACAGTAGTCCCTCCTTATCCATGAGGGATACGTTCCAAGACCTCCAATGGATGCCTGAAACCATGGATAGTACCGAAACCTATATATGCCACGTTTTTTTTCTTACACATACATACCTAAGATAACGTTTAATGTGTAAGTTAGGCACAGGAGGAGATCAACAACAACTAATAGTGAAATAAAACAATGACAACATACAGGACTATAATAAAAGTTATGTAAACGTTTTCTCTCTCTCTCTCAAAATATTTTCTATGCACTATACCTCACCCTTCGTGTGGTGATGTGAGATAATAAAATGCCTACATGATAGGATGAAGTGAGGCGAATGACGTAGGCGTTGTGACCTAGCATTAGGCTACTATTGACCTGCTGACCACATATCAGAAGGAGGATCATCTGCTTCATCTGCTGACCACGGCTGACTGTGGGCAACAAACCATGGAAAGCAAAGGGGCGAAAAAGGGGATCCTGCTGCAGTGGGAGAGGTTGCGTATGGGGCCAGGGGGTACAGGAGAACTCTCTGTACTTTCTGCTCAATCTGCTGTCATTCTAAAACTGCCATGAAACATAGTCCATCTGAAAGAGAAAAAAGAAAAGTGGCCCCGTAAGGGGGAAAGAACGGGAGAAGTATTTCGTATGTAGGGAAATATTGATAATATTAGAATAAACTGGCCAAAGTTAAAGAATAACCGAGCAGCTCCGCCACAGAGACAGAGAGAGAGAAGCCCACCTTCAAGGCAATGCAAGAATTAAGCACTATGAGGCTAGAGTCCTAACCTTTTTATACTGGGTTCATACAAACCAACGAAATCATCACTGTGGCTAAGAATTTACCGTGTAGATTTGATCTCTGCCAAAGAGCATTAAACGAGGTGATCTGTTGAAATGGCTCTAGAGCTGGCTCTGGCAACGCTGCTCCGGAGAGCTCCTGGGTAAGCTGACTCAGCTACCTTAGGGCTGGTGCCCCGTCATGTCACGCCACGGTCCCTCGGGCAGGGCGCTCTGGTTCAGAGCTCCGCTCTCTCGTCCCCCATTCACCGGAGACCAGCGGAGTGGGAGAGGTGCTCCTGGAGTCTCCTGGAGGAAAAAGCTTTCCAGTAGTTCTGCTCCGGCAATGTGACACTCACAAGCGACTCCAGGCTGCAGTTGGGGAAAAAGAAAGAACACCAGCTAAGAGAAGAAAATTCCGCAGTTGTGAGTGTGCTGGCTCAAAGTGCACACCTGACAAGCCTTTCAGTTGGGACCCCAAAACTAAGGCCAATTTACAACTGAGGCAAATATGGAAGGAGCTGAAAAACAATGACACGCAGGATGTTGGTAAACTTCAAAATCAAGTTCTTTCAAAGCCCATATACCATGGACTCCAGCCCACTACAAAAACAGCAAAAAAAAAAAAAAAGGCTTTGTACATATTAATTATTATATGTACTTGGTTAAAAACAAAACCACTCAAACGGTACACAGGTATAAAATGAAAGTCTCTCTCCGGACCCCCAGCTGCTCCTAGATAGCCCATTGCACCAGAGTAACCAGTTTCTTGTGTATCCCACCCAGAAGCAATCTGGTTTAGGTCCACTTCCAACCCATTCTCAGTCATAGACAGAACTAGTTCAAAGGCTCATAAAACAATAGTGGGGAAAGAACAACAAGCGGAAGGGAAGGGGTCTAGATAACTAACAAAAAAACACAAAGCCACCCAAGTTCCCCTTTCCTTTGGGAAGACTTTAAAAACATCAACATTTGCCAAAGGAAGAGGAAATTTTTATTAGAACCAAACCAAATTTTTCCATCCAAATAAGTCACACAAAATACTGAAGAACTTACTCCTTTCAAAAAAACAGCACCTTTTTTTGTTTTTAACCTCAGGGAACATTTTGCCAAGAAAACGTTCATGTAAATAAATCTTAGCAGAAAACAAACCCAAAATACAGCATTCCTAAATAATTATTGGGAAGGAAAACCACATGAACCTTGAAATTCAAGGGGAACGCTTTACAACTAATACCAACTCTCTTTGCTTCAGTTTAAATGAAGGCTCACAACCAATTTGAAAAGACAGCCTAGCTATGTAAAAGGCACACAAAAAATAAGACAACAATATCTCCCCCATAGGAAAGTCAACCAGAAATTTTGCATTTTCAGCAATCATTTAGTGAAGTCAGAGGGTAAAAACCCATTTCTAGAGTGGACATCTGTAAAAACAGATGCATTCGTGAAGCAGCATCCACAACCTTGAGTTTCAGAACCAATTGCTAAAATCCCGGTGTTTTCCAAGCCGCTGGAGCCAGGGAAATTTGGTGGTCAGGGTCTCACATTGACGTTGCCTTCCCCTTGGGCAAAGAACTGTGTTTTAGAAGAGGGCCGCTGTTAAGCTACCCCGCCTGGCACTAACCATGTCTTTAAGTCATAGGTACTGTTTGGGAAGGGGCTTTAGACAATAGGAAAATAAGGAAACACAGGTGCATATTTTCCTGATTCTTTCAAAACAAGAATCATCCGAAGAACGGTCAGAGATTGACTGTTTAATTACAAAGGTGCTTCTATTTCCCTTCCAACTCCCCAGTCTTACCTATTACCTTCACCGCAAGGAATTCCTTCAAGAGCAGGCTCAGCTTCTCCTGTCTCTGTTCAGCCTTCTCTAAGGATTCTTCTTTTGTCCAGATCTTTCCATTCCGATTCCTCCAGTATTTTTACTCTATATGACTCAACCTGGCACTTGATCCCCTGCCTTGAACAAGGTTTGTCTCACAGCCAATTTAAAACTAGAAGAGATTCACATATTATCCTTCTGCTATATCATTCCTTCCCAATACCTAACACATAGTTGGTGCTCAGGAGTTATTGGATAAAAGTCTTCAAATTAAACGCAATTTAAGATTTGCTTTAGAGTTCATCAGGCTCTCAACCATGGATTGAAGTCAAAACGGTGGTGTACCACAAGGAAGAACAGGTTGGCAAAAAGGGAGCTAAGTGGAGAGCAAATTGCCAGAAACTTAGGTCTTCAAACGTTCTACTCAGGACCCATCTCCCCACAAATATACTTCATGCCAATAAGCAAGCTTGGCAGAGCCTGAAAGGTAGTGGAAAGCAGTTATGCACAAAACCCCAAGAGTGATTAAAAAAATAAAAACAAACCAAAAGAAAGAGAGAGAAGAGAGGGGGAGAGGGGGAAGTGCTATAAAAATACCTATGTAGCAAACTTCAGCATCTTGTCCCAAAACTTCCATTGAGCTGAGTTTTTTCCTAAAATCTTAGCCAACTCATTTGTTTGGCTATTGAGGTTTAATTATTGGTGGCTAATCGTACCATATGAAAATCTGACCCTTTATAGAACCTAGAGGCACATTCCTGTGAAGTGGTGAAGGGTGAGAGTGAGGAAAGGGGAGAAAGAGAAATTAAAAAAAAAAAAAAAGCTCTTACTCCAAATGCGGGTTTAACATAGCAGTATATTTTTCTTTAATCCAATTTAAGAGAACATGCATAGTTTCTTAAAAGTTATTGTAATATGATGGGACCCGAGTAACAGGCAAGCGTAAAAGATACTTAAAATCAAACAAGTCTTGGCAGTCAACATAGCAGCTAAGCAACAGGAAGAAAAAAAAATTCAGGACAAGTTTCCTCAACTATTTAATTATAACTGTATCCTTGGCCTTCAGAAATTGCAGCTTCCAAATACTGAAAAGTCTTGCCCTTTCAAGACATCATCCCTTGTACCGATGTTAAGGAAACTCATTGTAGTGATCACTCTGCAATATACATACATTTCGAATCATTGTGTTATCTACCTGAAACTAAGATACTGTTTTATGCCAATTATACTTCAATTAAAAAAGGGGCACCTGGGTGGCTCAGTCGGTTAAGTGTCCGACTTCGGCTCAGGTCATGATCTTGCGGTCCGTGAGTTCGAGCCCCGCGTCGGGCTCTGTGCTGACAGCTCAGAGCCTGGAGCCTGTTTCAGATTCTGTGTCTCCCTCTCTCTCTGCCCCTCCCCTGTTTATGCTCTGTCTCTGTCTCAAAAATAAATAAACGTTAAAAAAAAATTAAAAAAAAAAAAAAGACATCAACCCATACCTTCCCTGTTTATCTACCCAGCCCCATAACCCAAATAAACCATGGTGGATCTTGCTGTAAAATTACCGTTAACCGAAATTACTTTAAGAAGCACCATATGGTTGTAAGAACATGGACTTAGGGAAGAGCCAAACCCAGTTTTCCAACCTATTTAATGTGATCTTACGCAAATCATTTAACTTCTATGGGTTTCAGGTTCCTTTCCCATGACACAGGGTAAATACCTTCCACCTTTGAAAGTTACTAATATACACCAACTATCGTTTAGTGTGCCCTTAGTTCTAGAACTGTGCTAACCGCACACTTACATTATCTGATTTAATCCTAACAGCACAAAACTGAGGAAGGTGTTATTATTCCCCCTTGAAAGATAAGAAAACAATGTTAGAGAGGTTAAGTAAAACTGCCCAAGATCATAATTTTTAATAAGTGGCAAAACCAAGAATCAAGTTTTTCAGACTCCAAAATCTATGTTAATTGCCATTAAGTAAAATTGCATCGTGACTATTTATAAGAACTGAGCTGAATGCTCATAGTAAATATTCTTAGTTCCCTTTCCTGTTTTCTACTCCTTAGAATAATAGAAAGTGCTAAAGCACTGTGGTAGGAACAGCATAAAGCACACCAATCCCAAACAATAACACAAGTCATCTACAAAATCACACTACAAATATCCTCTTGTCTCACTACAACCAATGTCGAGTATCCTTGAAGAATAATCTATTCCAGACACTTCAATACATGAGAAAGACAGGTATGATTGCTTAGTAATGCTGGAGAAAGGCAATGGAGATATCAGCTGGTTCCCAAGATTACCACTTTCCCAGTGGAACAAATCTAGGTCACATGCCCTAGACAACTGATAAACTCAGGGGACACCATGGAGCAGGGGGGGGGGAAACAAGGAAAGCCATACAAAGCTGAGAAAAGATAAAAGCTGACTGAACCAGGAAGCAGAGAGGAGCATGGAGATATAGCAGATCCCCTTCTCCAGGCGTATCCAAATTCTCAACAGATACTAATCTTTGGGACTTAGGGATGAGAAATGGGAATTTCCAGGAATTTCTCCAGAATTCCCCAAATTATAGCTTTTCTTAAAATACTTCCAAATACTCTTTACTCATTATTATGGGTATATATATTTTTGTTTTTTAAATGTTACATATGTAAGAAATAGTGTTATTTACAAAGGAGTGTAGCCTATAACAAATATTCAAATGCTAGGAAATGCCAGTGAACATTATTGGGTAGTATTCCAATAGCTGGCCAAATCCAGCCTGCAGTCTGTTTTGGTAAATAAACGTTTCATTGGAACACAGCCCCACTTGTTCATTTTACGTATAGTCTACGGCTGCTTTCACACTAAAACAGCAGAGCTGATAGTTCTGACAGAGTCCATATGCCTTGCAGGGCCTAAAATATTTACTATCTGGCCCTTTGGAGAAAAAGTTTGTTGACCTCTGAAATAACCTGCATTTGGATCTATGAGGAAGGTTAACTGCACTACACCGAATCCCATGTTGCAGTTGCCATTTCCAAGACTTATTCTGCTTCAGAAACATATTTCTTGGAATACCGCTCACAGGATTTGTATACAATATGCTATGTATATAAACTTATTTTATTTGCAACTATGACTCACTGGTAGCAGCAGACAGGGCCACAAACACATATTTATAACATAGCAACAGCTACAAGCAATCACGACCAGTTCTTTCCTCTGTGCTCCTACCCTGTCCTGGCTCTGGGCAATGTCAGTCTTATCCTTCGCTCCACAGGTTCACGTTCAACTCAACATCAGTGGGTTCCTTCAGTCTACCACGGTCTCTATTGCTAATTGTTTAATTCTCACAGGAGAATTGCAACACGCTTTTTCCCGTTCACCTGATTGCTCCGGGGATCTGAAAAGACATAAATTTCCCAAGAAATCCCTGGAAGGAATTCTGCCATGGAAATAAACTATTCTCTTCAGGTGTAGCGAGACTGAGTCTAGATCACACTCACTGGACTTTTAAGGGATAGAAGAAAAAGAGTTGAGGAGAGGAGGGAGGATGAGGAAAAACAAAGTCTCCAGGATGTTTTAAGGAAAAGATTAAGGTCTGTCTCAAAGCCTAGAGAGAAGGGACATCTAAGTGGAGGTTCAGATGAAGATGACATTTCCTAAGGCGATGGCCCCAGTGACAGATTTAAGGCCCAAATATCCGAACTTAAGTTCTAATTTGGCTGCCATGACAGGCATTCGCTGTGAGTTATGACAGGAGTTAAGTGTAATTAAACACCACACTATTTCTGAAAATAACCTGCTCATACTTTATAATCTCAAACACCCTCTTCTGAAGTGGCTGGGTGATCCACCAAAATCCCCTTTATCCATCAGTCCAGCCAAAGATTCCTTTATTTGTGCCAGAAATACAAAGCATAAGGACCAAGGATAAAACTCAAGGGAACAAATGCAGTGGGATACAGCAGCACCAAAAGGGTTCTAGGCTTGAACCAAAGAGTCCTGGGTTGAGTCCCAGCCCTGCCAATCACTAGACAGGTGATCTTGGGCCAACTGGCCAACTGTCTGAGCCTCAGTCTCTCGCAGGCAAAACGGACATCATGACTTCCTTGCGAAGCCCACAGCACGTGGTGGGTGTTAATAAATGGCAGCTATTATTATAAACAAAGTATTTAAGGAGCAGGAATAAGAGGAGGAGACCGTGATAAAGACTGAGAATCAAAAGGGTTGACTTATTACACTGAATCATTTGAAAATGCTGACATTTGACCATTTTGACTCACAAAAATAGCAGTTTTTAAATAAATACTATAAAGGGCTCTGTGGGGAAGCCTGAAAGGAGACAGCATGAAAGACTAATACCCCATCCTCATTCCCCCACTGGGGGAAGCTTAGAAGGAATCCAGACACCAGATGGGAAGGCTGCAGACTAAAATAGAATACCCCTTAGTCAACTCCTCACTAGAGAGGAGGTGTGACTTTAGGGAGGAGAAGATTCAACAAAGGACAGACAAACACATACACCTCACTCCTAGGTAGCCCACGTACCTCGCTCCCTCTCTCCTTCCTTCTCCACTGCTGCCCTGTCCTTTCCCTTCATTATTTCTTTCCCTAGGCAAAGCCCAATGGTGTCCTGTTAACCAGCTGGGGAAGGACAGAGCACTTCTGCTCAGCTGACGTTACTGAATGCACAGCAAGCTTTTCGGTAGGCTTCGTAGTGCAGTTGGCAGCTCGATAAAGATATCCAATGGATCCGCTGCATTTTCCCTGTTATTTTTCTGTCTTCCATTCATACCGTAGGTGTTAATTTTTTCAAGTCCTCCTAGACCTCACCCAGCTGATGGGTCTGTGGTTGATCCATGGGCGTCATGACAGTTCCTGGATGAGATCTGAATCTCAAGCCCCCTCACCAGCCCAAACCCAAGTAGCTCTATTCCAGCTATCTCTAAATCTCAAAAAAGGTGCTAAGTGAGGACTCAAAATACCTTGTGTACAGCAGATGAATAACAGGTTAGAGGTAAAAAAAGGAGGAACATGTCATTTCTTCCATCCTCCCAACCCGTACACTTAAAAAACAGAATTAGACTTCCCTGGTAATTAGCTTGCCTTTCTCAGTCTGTTGGGTCAGCTTTAACAAATGTAAATCCAATTCCCGCAGCATTTCAGCAATCCCCATTGCTGTGTTTTATCTGCTGTCTGGAAGTAATGTGGCAATCCTTGATGATCACCTTCACACATTAAACTATGGAGGCTTTCATCAGATGATGATCTCAAAGCACTTTTACAAGAGTTCGCGGGGATGCCTCCCACGTGGGCCAGAACCAGATTTTCTGGTTTTCTAATGGGGCGTCTGGCATTCTGTTTCTCCTAAGCTGTACTCTGGTGTAAACACTCCAGAGTATATATGCCCTCACTAGATAGACATTAGCAAAGCTTCAACAGGGAAGCTTCTTGGAAGTGAGGGCTCTGTGTATACAATATCCTGCTGTATCTCCAAAACCTGGTCTATGATCACCAGACATTTAAGTATTTGTGGAATAAATGGAGCTTAAAATTACAGAAAAATCCAAAGTATTATCAACTGCAAGCTCTTAAACTTGTTAAAAGAAGCTTTTCTATCACTAAGTGGCTAAGTTTCTACCCTACATTTAAACTCAGAACAGTGCAAAACACACTAAATACTCTTATTTGCGGGGAACAGGTTAACACAAAAAGCACAAAGAAACATATAAAAAATTGTGGGAAAAAAACTATTTCATAAAAGCAGGCTTCACTTTAGAATAGCAGTAAGTTTTCTTAGTACACTTATTAACTAAACAACTCCAAATTAAGGTGAAGTTTTTCAAAATTGTTATCTACAGAAATGTCCAGAAACACTGAAGGGCCACTGCAAAACAGGAATACCAAAACAAATGAAGAGAGAACTAAAGCTTTTAAAAACCATTCTTCCAATGCCCTCTTGAAAATATTTATGTCAATTACCAACCTAAATAAAATTTTTACTAGATCATTCTCCCTAATTGAGACTCACTGAGAATAAATTGGGAAAAAAAAAGGGCAATCGACATTCTTTTTCTAATTGTTTGGCTTAATGTATTTCCTCACAGGCATATAAGCATTTCCAAGGGGACGCAAGAAAACTACCTGCCCCCCTGTGCAGAGAGAACAAGGTAACAAAAAACAAAAAACAAACAAGCAAAAATAAAAAACAAAAACAAAAAACAGTAAGGTTAAAAGAATTAAAAGTGAACAGTATTCTATATGGCTTTGTCTTCTTGTACTGTTTCTGTGCATGTGTGTATACTACATGCCCATAATTATGTCAGACAAGCTATGCATTTTATAAGTAGTTGCCAGCCCCATAATGAGTTATCTGAAAAACTAACCTGCAACTTCTTAAAGAGAAAAATAGCCTCTTATTTATCTTTAAGCTTTATAATAATTGGGGCAGCATCCCTTCCATACGACTCAGCAAATATTTGCTGACTGATGAACAGGGAGATTAATTAAAGTAAGATTCAAGTCAAGAATCCAGGTGACTCTGGGTCTACCAGAGATTACATAGCCTTCCACTCTGCTCCATCATCTTGATGGGATTATTGTAGGTTGTCTTCAAGGTATGGAGGAAAAAACACTGAGCCAAGGAGCTTGACAGGTCCCTGCACCACACAAGTGTGACAATGGGAAATCACTTATCGTCTCTGACATCCATTTTCCCTGATTATAAATGGAGAATGGGGGTCCAAGCTGCTGAGTTTCCCTCCAGCTCCAAATTTTCTGTTTAGATAGTTCTTTTACAATCACTAGCAGGATTCCTCAAGAGTTATGCTAACAAGAAAGGCTACATCTTTTCATTAAAGATGGTTTTCCAATCTACTCCTGTACTGAGATGGCACACAACCCACTCATTAGAAAAAAAAAAAAAGGAAAAATAACATTTTTCATTTAATTTAGCAGTTTTGTTCTTAACTCATACAGGTTTGCTTTTAATTTGCTTACCAATAATTTGTTTGCCAACTGAAGGATAATTAAGAAAATACACAAAAAGAAGTGGCACAGGGGGGTGTCTATCAAGAACAGTAGGGGCATGAGAATATGCCCAGTTCCCAAGCCAAGGAATCTAGATGAATAAAACTAAAGTCAGCACGTCCACATTACCCACCTCCCCAAATGTGCCAGTTTTCCTTTATGTTTTATCTCACACAGTGGAATCACACCAATGAACCTCGACGGCAAGGTTGGAAACTAGGGGTTCATCTTACAAACCCCACCAGTGCCTTTGTCCCAGCTCTTGTTGTCTCCCACCAGCAAGACTTCCAACTGCCTCCTCAGTGATCTCCTCTGGGGACCTGCCAACAGTGCAGTCACTAACCATTGAGCAGCCTCTCCTCTGCTTAACCATCAGCGGCTCTCCTCATCATGAACAGAGTCCCGATTTCCACGACCTGGCCCGAGACCTCTCCACCCTCATCAGTCACCACCCTTCAGGTACTCTGACCCTGACTGCACCATACAGCACTATGAAGATGCCATACTTCTGTTTTCCTTCATGCCTTTACCCTTGCCCCCACCCCCAAATGTCTTTTTCCACCTGTCAAATCCCTATGCTTCAGGATCAGCTCAAGAATCACTTCCGGATGGAAGCCTTCCCTGAAGCCCCCATGCCTACACCCTGTCTGAGGTACATGCACCCTCCTCTGTTGTTCCCAAACATAATTATCATGGCACCTAAAAAGTACATTTCACTTTTCTTTTTTCTTTTTTCTTTTTTCTTCAAAAAAGAAAAAAAAAATCCCCAAATCCTCAATTATAGAGACTGAGAACTAAAGTGTTTATTTCATACAAAAAAGACAATGTGTAAACTAAATGTATACAATAAACCATAGTCGCTGACTGACTTACATATGAAAACAGGGAAGTATTTCCTAGTCCAACACTTTAGAACATAATCTTCTTCTAAATTATATATACAGAAAAGTAACCTGAGAACAACACTTAAATACCATGCTAACACTGTAATATTACTGGAAACGAAGATGTTGTCAGTAAAATGTAAGAAGGAAGATGCTTCATCTTATAAGAAAAACATTAACTTTTTCCCACAAAATTATTCCCAAGATGGTCACTTGGAGCCAGGCCCCCACGCGGTTCTCAAGGCTAGGCTCTGACTCCCTGGCCTCCTTCCAGATGTCTTCAGTAAAGGTGCTGAGGGCCAGGGTGGGCAAAAGGGGGGCTCTTGCTCTTACCATGACAAGGCCATCTTAATGTTCTTCCCCATCCCACTACCCATTTCCCCAGCCCCAAACTTTCTATACCACATAGCAGGAAAAAAAAGAACAAATGCATAAATTGCTATGTAATGTAACTGAGCTTAATTCAAGAAGCAAAAGTAGGTAACAGAAAGGAGGCAATGGCCAACGCTGAATATTAAGGAAAAGAGAAGGAAGATCCAAGGAAAACACTTGGCTGTTGGTAGTGCTCACTGGCTAGGATCACTTTAAGTTTACACATGAAATTGCTTAATGCATGAGTCACTTCAAATCATGACTGTATGGATTCATTTAATATGTTCAAGCAAACCTGCAATGAAGATGACCTAGAAGTCCGGAGATGCACATGATTCTCCAATCAAAAGAATGGGGGTGGCAGACATATTGTAGAAAAATCAAAAACATAAATGTGTTTGGAAAAAACTTAAATCCTGTCGTTTTCTTATTACAATGGGCAGAAGAATGTCAGACAGTTTATCAAAATTGGATGAGTTAAAAAAACAAAAAACCCACCAGGTTCAGAAATGACTGTTCTGAAGGTTTCTGGGACACAGTCAAGAACTCTGTTGCCCACTAGGGGACTGGTCCAGGAGCTCGTCTTCTCCCTTGACCCAGTGTACAGGATGATTGGGAGCCAGACTTTGGCTTCTACTGCAACAATCTTAGCTTTAAAATCAGTCTTAAACGCTGATGATTTCTCTCTGGGGTGATGAAAATGGCCTAACATTGGACTGGTGACAGACGCACAATCTGTGGATTTACTCAAAGACACTGAATTACACACCACGAAAGGGTGGATGTTATAGTATATGAACTAACTCAATAAAACTGTTTTGAAAACAAAATCAGTCTGGAAGCTCTTAGGCCTTTTTCCGTACAGCTTAAGACCTTAAGCGTTTGCTGTGCTGTGCTTGTTAACTCCATAGAGACATTCCATGTGTCTCCCAATTCATTTCTATGGAAAGAGCTGAAGCTTTGAAAATCACAGTTCAGTTTGGGAACTGAACCTAGGTCTGTCATTTCCTAGGCCCTGGGATCTTGAGCATGTTACTGTCTGAGCCTCAGTCCCCCCCCCCCCCATCAGATGAGCAGAATGAGTCTGCAGATCACCAGCGCACTCAGACTGATGGTAAATGGCAGAAAATTAAAATGGAAGGGGCTGTAAAAAAGGACATGCCAGCTGGTGGGTGAAAACTAAAGGGAAGACACAAAAGCAGAAAAGATGTGGTAAGTGAAGAGTAGGGATCGAGGACAGCCTACCTAGAATCAGGGCAAACCCCTCTGGAATCCTCTTTTGAGTTCCAATGATGCTTTGGGGTCAGAGTGATGTAGGGTAGGGAGATGGGATAGGCCTGCTCCTAGAAGCATGTGTGATTATCAGCCTACATTATCTATGACACCTAAATGTCTGGATTCCTTACCCAAGTAATTCTATTTTATTTTGAGAGTGAGAGAGTGTACTGTACCCCCTACAGTAAGGGAGAGGTAGAGAGACGGAGAGAGAGAATCCCAAGCAGGCTCCACGCTTAGCATGGAACGCGCAGGGCTCGATCTCATAACCGTGATATCATGACCTGACCAGAAATCAAGAGTCAGACGTTTAACTGAGCCACCCAGGTGCCACTTTACCCAAGTAATTTTATATGAGTAACCACAAAGCAGACACATTTTCCATATTTTTAAATCACCTCAAGAGTCATTAAGCATTCAGTCCACTAATGGACTATAGGTTCTTAATTGGGACTATTAATTAGAACACATAGTTTTGCACCAGGATTCATTTTTTACAGATTAATTCTATAAAATAAAACATGCCTGAAGTTGACTGTGTTAGCAGATTTTCATCGCAAGCCCCAAGATTCCACACCTGTGATTTAATTTACATCAGCACAAGTCGAAACACCAGCTTTTCGATCATTTGTGATATTCCAACTCTTAAGAAACAACTTACCTGACAATGAATACGAACAATCTATATTTACCATCAAGAAGTCAAATTCCCAACTGGGCCAGAATTTCTAATGTGAAGTTAATTCTTCATGGTCATTTTAACACCACCATTGTCACCTAAAATGTGCTCTATTTGATCAAGTAACTAACTATACACACACACACACACACACACACACACAGGGTGTATATATATGTGTATATATGTACACACACACACATTTAAAAAGTATCAACTTTATTCCACACAAGTTTCTACTCTTGAAAACAACTTGAGAGGAACTAAAGAGACTAGCAAGTTATCAGCCCTGCCCTCCCCCAGGTAGAAGCTACACTATAGCCAACTAAATTCTCACACTCAAAGATCCTCAAGAGACCAATGGGTAACAAACTAGTCTTCCTCACCTGCGCACTAAAGCGCCTGGAGATTGCTCTCTGGTAGAAATGGAGAGTGAGCTGCATATCACTGAGCTGGGATTCTTTCAATAAGATGACGAGGCCATGAAAGCACCACACAGAGTATTAAAAGGAAATAAAACATTAGCAACTGCCTCTGTTTACCATTCATACTGTCAACAACTCTGAGAAAAATTCTGTTGAGTTTCACGTCACTAAACCCTCGTCCATTTTATAAATATTTGTCTCCCTGATTTTGTTTTTGTTTTTTTACTTTTTTAAATCCCAGAGGGAAATGATAATGTTCTGTAAGTTTTAGAATAGCTTATTTTCCAAAGTTGGCAGGAGAGGAAAGGCTAGCTTCTGCTAGCTCTAATTCTGAAAGCATGAAGCAATGAGGGAGGGGTCTCTTAAATAATAATTTTTTAATAAAATTTTAGTTGTTTCCTGAGCAGCACTTTTGTTGGTTCTACCAGCATTGCTGTGCAGCCGGGTTTTAAAATAAACACACTCTAGCATAAACTCAACGGAGTCTCCCAGAACTTACAACCAAATTTAGACTGGTTTAACACAACCGTGAGGAGTCCTTCCATCATTTCTCACTTTGGACATACAACGAGTAGGTCAAATATGTTTAGAAGGTATTTTACTTTACGTTTAATTTTGTATGTTCTTAGCATGTGCACACATGCACGTGTGCACATACACACAGGCATGTACGCACGCGTGCGCACACACACACACACACAAAATGCTTTCTCTTCTACTTCAGAATTATACTCAACTCCTAATGCCTTTGGCAAAGACAAGATCCAATATGTAAGGTACTTACGGGGGGAAAAAAGGCAAATAAATATGAATATTCCATGGAAGTAGTATGCCAGGTTTGGGAAAAGCTTCCAAAACTTCTGTATATGAATATGCTCTTTCTCTAGAGGGAGATAAGCGGTTCCCTACTATAGGGGTTTTTGTACATCCAACATCAAGAATGGTAAGGAAACTAAGTATCTCACACCCACATCTGTTATTTCTCAAATACAGTGTGATCTATGGATGCGAATTATATGAATGTATATTTAATCCATACATATTTAAAATGCAACTAAAACCTTTAGTGAAGGGCCTAGTTATTTTTCCTAGGAAACTACCCTACCCCAATCATATCTTCTTCCTCCCCTACACTGAGCTAAAACCCAGAACTGAGTCCAGACGGCCTGAATCAGAATCTAGACCCTGCATTTTGCTATCTTGGGCACATAACTTAGTGTGCCTCATTTCCTTCAACTGCAGAATTAAGATTAAAACAAAAACAAAAACAAAAACAAGAAACTGTACCTACCTCACAGTTATTACAAGGGTTAAACGAATGAATATATGTAAAACACTCAGAACAGAACCTGAAATATAGGTACTATTAAAGGGTAAGTCATTACTGCTGATGTTGTTGTTACTATTAGAACCATAATCTTAACTTTTATGATACTCCTTTCCTTCCTTTTCTTAATAGTTCTTACCTTTTTTTTTAATTTTTTTTAACCTTTATTTATTTTTGAGACAGAGAGAGACAGAGCATGAATGGGGGAGGGGCAGAGAGAGAGGGAGACACAGAATCGGAAGCAGGCTCCAGGCTCCGAGCCATCAGCCCAGAGCCCGACGCGGGGCTCGAACCCACGGACCGCGAGATCGTGACCTGAGCTGAAGTCGGACGCTTAACCGACTGAGCCACCCAGGCGCCCCAATAGTTCTTACCTTTTAACAACTAAAAACTATAGTTACTTTGGCTTATCTTGGAATTTCCCTCTTTTCTCACTCTGGAAGACATAATAGAAGGCACTGGGGAGTGAGGTGCTGAATCAGTTCTAAAATATGTCAAAACTTCTTTACCTCAATAATAAATAATAAAGTACTTGTGACACTCACACTGGACTGCCAGCTAGCTCTGCCCCATTGCAGAACTGCAGACCAATGACAAAAGCAAGGATCCTTCAACCAGTAGAGTTTCTGGACAGACTAAAGAGGAAACTTCACATTGATACCAACTTCGCAGGTTCTATCCATCGGAGGTTATCCACGGAGGAGAAAACTGAATTCAAGTCACCACCAACCAACCAGCCAATGACACTTTAATTAACGATACTTTATTTTTTTTAAATTTTTTTAATGTTTATTTATTTTTGACAGAGAGAGAGACACAGTGTGAGTAGGGGAGGGGCCAAGAGAGAGGGAGACCCAGAATCCGAAGCAGGCTCCAGGCTCGGAGCTGTCAGCACAGGGCCAGACATGGGGCTCGAACTCACGAATGGTGAGATCATGACCTGAGCCGAAGTCAGAAGCTTAACCGACTGAGCCACCCAGGCGCCCCTACTTAACGATACCTTAATTCGGTACACAGTGCCTCTCTCTGTCAATATGCATGCATATATGAACATCTATCAAAATCACTATGGAGCCATATATACGATAAAATCTAAAAGTGAAAACCAAAGACTCACATCTGGAACTCTCCCAAGTCCTTTAAATAACGTAAAATTAATACAGTGATGGTCTGACATTTCACAAAAGGTGGCACAATACTGTAAACATGATGTGTTAAAGGCCATTTAATACCTAATATTAACCACTGAGGAATCCCTGTTTCTTCAGAACAGTCTCTCGAGTTTGCCATCTAAATAAAAACTATACTAGGAAAGGCCACACACGTTAAAATTTTTTTCATCTAGGGGTGCCTGGGTGGCTCATTCACTTAAGTGTCTGACTTCAGCTCAGGTCACAATTTCACAGTTTATGGGTTTGAGCCCTGTGTCACGCTCTGTCTCTCTCTCTCAAAAAATAATAAGCATGAAAACAAATGTTTTAACTTCTTTTCTTCTAAAGAAGATAGTTTGCCCATGAACCTTACTTTGCTATCTTTATTCATAAGAGGGAAGAGACCATGCTTCAGACATCATGGCCACATCGGCCCTGTGGCGTAGCAGGGAAGTAGCCTGGGAGGGACAGGTCTCCAGCTAGGATCCTTGAGAATGCTAACAATCCAAACATGGAGTTTCTGAAAGGGAAACACAGGTCACACCTAAAATCAGATTTGCGTCTCCTGGCCCTGGCATAATGTCTGACATAAGGCATGCACTCAAAGGAGTGTGCTGAAAAATACAGGACTGTCTGTCCTCACCACAGAGTCTTCCAGGTGCTCCTACCCCCCCACACCAGCATTCTGGAAGGTCTTGATAGAGCACTGCCACACTCAAGTATCTGTTCCCTCCACCTCATATACCATAAATCAAGAAGTCCAAGTAACTTAGATTATAAACTCCCAGGAAACAGAGACAGCACTAGGTCACTGCATCACCTCTCTTTTGAATTTCCAAAACTGCTTTTCTATACCACTCAAATAGCATTTATTTCCTGCCCTTCTCTGGAGGCGGCCAGCGCTTACCCATCCTCAAGACAGTAAGTTTCTCAAGGGAGGTCCCTCCATGCAGCCTTGCCTGGCCCAGGGTCCAAGGAGAGGCTTTACTCAGAGAATGGGCTCAGAAAGCACACACAGAATGAATGTGATTAAACCAACCCTTTGCCACTCTCCAAAATGAGATACATTGGGGGAAAAATTATTACTATTATTATTATTATTATTGCTACTAATTTTGAACGGAAATCCAAAGATGTCTGCAGAGAAACTACAGAGTTACATCAATGACAAGTGACTATTCTCCCGGTTCTTAAGCAGAACCATCAAACTTTAAGGCTCATAACCCTTGGATACACTTTATATAAGTTAACAATTTCTATTGTCAAAAACTCAAACTAACCCAGACAAATAGGCTTGGAAACTACCAGCCAACTTCATTCTGTGAGTAACCATTAAGTTTTAATCAGATGTGGTTCAATTTCTGGAACAGCGAGCATTAAGAAGGGCTCATCGAGGAAAACGGGCAGAAGTGGGGGCAGGAAGAGGGGGAGGAGGAGGAAGGGGAAGAGGATGGGGAAGAAGAGGAAGAGGAAGAGGGGGAGTAGGAGGAAGGGGAAGAGGTTGGGGAAGAAGCGGAGGAGGGGGGCAAGGGAGGGGGAAGAGAACAAAAGAACCGCCCCCAAGCCGGTCGTGGAACACAGACTCTTGACTGAATGCTTCTGCCCTTCTTTGCAGCTGTTGTCTCCTGCAGTTGGCACGAAGCACTACCAGTCTGGGACCGGCTTCCAGTGAGGACAGCATTGTTTTATTGGCTACTTAGGCAGTGCACACACCATTAATGGAGTTTTTATCTCTCCATTTTCCTGTCAGTACAGAACCAGCCAGTCTGACTCTGTTATTATCATTAAGAAAGCTTTTTCCCCCCCTCCGCACACACATCTTTAATCCAAACAACATCTGGGAACTTCAGCCTCTATCATATAAAAGGGAAACAGATTTAGAGGGAGGGGGGAGACCGTTCCATCCACACTGAACAACAACCAAATTCCAACAGCCAAACTTATCTGGAGCCATTCAAGATCTCCGAAATGTTGTTCACTTCAAGAAGGCAAGGTAATTCCCACCGCGTTGCTTTAAACCTCCTCCTCTAAGACCTTTGCTATATGAAAATAATCCCATTGTGACATGTCACTTAAAAAAAAAAGAAGAAAAAAATTTATTACTGATTTCTTGGGTGGCAAGTTCAGTAGTGAAAGAAGTCAAGAATAATATTCGAAAGATGATTTTTAGGAGAATGCATTTTTTTTTCAAAAAGGGAAAAAAAATAAAGACTCTTTAAGACACATAACAAATGAGTACATCTCTAGTGTACAAATTAATAGGAAAAAAACTGGCGCCATTAAACCCAGAAAATATGTCCTCCTGTAACAGACAGCTGTCTCCTCTGTAGTTTAAATGCACTTTTTGCTTAGATCACTCCGTGAGTCATGGAATCAATACAGGAAAATGCACAGAGCCAGCCACACTGCAGATGCACACGGCGGAGCAGGTTCAAGCCACTCAGCAACTGTCCCTTTACCGTCTCCAGCACATGCACTAGGGGGGAGAAATGGACACCCGCGTTCTACCCCAGGCTTGCACACGCCTCAGGCGGTCCTCGGTGCTGGTCTTCTCAGCATTCCTTCTACAGAAGCAGAAACTAAAGTTACAGACCTCAGCCGCCCAGTTGTCAAGCAATCCCTCCTGCCCCGCGCCCTTGTCCTTTCTGAGTTTTCTAGAACGCACCGACAACAACCATACTTAGGTTAGAAGGGACTGACTTCCCCAGAAGCACTCACTCATCATCCCGTAGAAGACACAATCCGAACTGAACATTTAGGAAAAGCCCAAATTTGAGAGTCAGCAAAGGTTAATAGTTTATTTTCAATTTATCTTTTTGTTCCATTCAGCGAAACGGGGGAGAAATCACTCACTGTCTGAGCCCCAGGCTCCTGCTCACTGGAAGCTTTGCCTTAGAGCCCCTTGCAGTCTGTGGTTAATGACAGTCTCAGTAACCTGATCTTCTCACAGTGGGAGACTTGAGTAAGCACTGGCCTCTCTCCGGTCTCGCCTTTCCATTGTCCCACCCTGCAGGGCCAGCTGTTTCTGACAGCCAAATTGCGGCGTGCTAAGTAAGCAATGAATGCTGTCAGAGAAGGAATTTTCATTTCTATAATGCATAGGCCTCCGTGGACAAATTATACAGCTTATGGTGCTGGCTGCAGGACGCTGCTCCGGGCTTGAAGTGTTGCCAAAATGCAGCCTTTCCTCCCTTCTCCCCAGCCCCGGGCTGACAGTCACTCAAAATGAACCTGAATGGCCAGGGAGAAACGGAACACGTGCTCTCAGGGACAAACAAAACATATGTCAAGAGTAGCTGTCCGGCTACAATCTTCGGTGTCACAGCATACAGTGAGAGCTAATTGAGCTAATGTCACACCAAAGAGCTACCCAGCGCGGCATCCATTAAGACCTACTGGAATTTGATACCCTGCAGTGAGCATCCCTGGGGCATCAGCAAAATCACTGGCCCTCTGCTTCCCACGGACACCAAACTTACCTAGGAAACACATCAAGAGCTTACCACTTCCTGAAAACCAAGGTGGTAACCACCAAGCAACAATCCAGGAGGTCCCAAAACAATACTCTTAAATGGTAACAAAGGCTCCTGATACGAATCATAGAATCATTTTTAGGAACTGCGTGCCTCTGCAACACCACCCCCACTTCCAGCAGCAACCCGTGACTTGGGTTGGAGCTATGATCCCTCCTTTCTTGAGTGAATGTTAGGGTAGAGGGACTGGCCCAATTGACACACCGCATGCGATTGTGGGGTGGGACGTGACCTAGGCTGGCCCAATCAGAGTGACTCCTGGAATCTTACCAGAACCGCTCGAAAAGAAAGTTTGATTTTCTCATTATACTGGGATCTGGGAGAATATGCCACAGCCATTTTACTACCATGACGGGAGAACCTGACTGAGAAGGGAGCCGGCAAAGAAAGAAGAATTAGGGAGAAAATAGGGCCCCAGGAACACCTGCGTCAGTCCTAGGTCAACCCCAATCGCAAACCTGCCCTACTCCGGACTCCCCAGTACAGCAACAGTTGAATTCTCATCTTACTAAGGCCAGCCTGGGTTTTCTGTCACTTGCAAATGCAAACTCACAGATGAACCAACATTCCATCCTAAGAACACCCACCGGTTAACACAAACACACATGTTGTACCTTACCATGTAAGAAAGAAAAAGGTTTTGTATTTTTGGTTGTTTTCCTGGAGAACTTACTCTTTCACTTTTCCCTTCTAGTTCTTGTACCCTAATGGCCACCTATTTGTGCATATTTGCTAAAATATGCAAAGCATCGTCTGACTTGGGCCCCTTCTGCAAGGGCAGTCTAAACCTCTGACCTGAATTCAAAGAGAAACGAGAAACCTAAATTCGTGATCTGCATTTTCTTTTGGTGTCACAGACCTTAACATGGCCTGGCCCATGTGGCACAGAAAACGTGGACTCTGGTCAGCAAGTGGTCCATCAGCACTGTATCAATGAAGCCGACTCAGAGAAAGGCCAGGAAAGCGTCGCCGCCCTGACTAGAGGAGGGAGGGGGACATCTGCTCCTCTGCTAGGGCTTCAGGTCAGCCAAAGCACAAGCACCTGCAGGCTGCAAGCCGCCAAGGCCATCACGCGCGCCACATCCTGCAGCCGTCCGCTTTATCATTAACTACTGTCTGGCCAACGAGGGCAGGGTTCGGTTCAAGAACACCGGGAACTTTAAGGCAGGAGGCATATCCAGAACCACGGTGGGCTCACAGCCACTCACTACAACTATAAATATCCTCCTGGCTGCCGGCCCGACAGCAACCACAATTCCTGCTCCCTTGTTGGTAATAGAACTAACTGCAGGCCTTTTTCCCCCCAAGAAATTCAGCACAACCGGGGATGGCCAAAATGATGACATATGCATGCGAGCGAGCTCAGTGCCCTGGCAAGCCTTGCTTCCCACCCTCATCTCATCCATACCTGGCGTCTGATCCCCAAGATCAAAATGAGGAGACTTTAAAGTTGAAAATCCTATGGCTTAAATCTCAGTTTGGGGCTTACAAAACACTGTACAACACAGGATCAGAACTGCGAGAGAGAGGAAGAGAATAAGATCAACTCACTTTCAACCCCCCTTTGCATCATGATGGTCATGAGGTTTGGATCCCAGACCCTGAGAGTCATTCTTTATTGGAGGATATGAGGGAGCAGGGTGTCCTGACCCCTCACTCGTGGAGAACAGAAAGCAGCACAGGAAGCCCACTAAAACCACTTAGGGCAATCCTGTAAACAGATGACGCATTTGTCTAGCTGCTTCTCAAAGGCAATAAAATGGACCAAAATTCTCAAGACTGACTTAGCCAAAGATCCACCCGATCCCCTGAATCAGAGTTCACGCCAGTACTTCAGGAGGAGTCATTCTGGGGAAATACCTTTTGTTACAGTCACTGTGGAAACAGAGAAACCACAATGATCCAAATAGTGAGGAAGAACCTAGATAAGATCTTTTGCACCATTTCATCTCTAGCACCTGGCACAGCGCATACAGTTGGCATCTCAACATGCCATGACCCCAGCATGGATGGATCTCTCTTCCAAACAACTTCCTGACCCTTAGGGAAGGCCCCTCCAAAAATAAACGGCATAGAGGGCAGAGGGTGTTCTGAACCCTACCAAGTTCACTGCCTTTCCTCCCCATGGTCATTCATGCACTTGACCAATATGTTCTGAGCACCTACAAGGAGCCAGGCACTGTTTTAAGCAAATGTGACCAAGTTCCTACTCTTACGCAGTTCACATTCAGGCAGAAAACTCTACATGGAAGTTCTTTCATGCATCTAACCACATGTCTTCTGCTATAAGGACGTAAATCTGAGAGAAAATTCCCCCCATTATAAGAACCAATACCCCTACATAGAAGGAATTCTTCAAGTCATGAACCAATTAACTCTGGAAAAAGTCTTCAACACCCAGTCACAAAAATAAAGTTCAGTATCAGATGATGGCCCAATGTACTCAATTTCTACCACTTTGTGCTCCCTCCTCTTTTTTTCCCCTGAAATGATCTGATACACAGAGGGGCTTTAAGGAAAGTCATTTTAATCCACAATGATGCTTCTGGGCAAGGGACTGTTCCAATGCTCGTCTACTATGGTTTCTTTTTTCAACCTGAAAATCAGTGAGGTAGTATATGAATTGAAGCTTTCCTAGTACAAAGAACAATGTGTTTCATCACATCTCTAGTATACAAGCCAGGTGATACAGAATTACTCTCAGGCTTTAAAGCTCTCGGACTGTAACCATCACAAAATTATTACTAAATACGTGAACTTAACACTCATCGAGCCGTACTGTACATTCGACCCTCCCATTGACTTTGGAGACAGAAGCCTTGAACGAATGAGAAGTGTAGCTCTATAAAGCTAGCACAATACATGCCTCCGACCATGTGTTTTTATTCCTGCCATTTTTCTATGTTTCTACAAACAAACCAAATAAATAATCACACAGCCATATCATAACGACTGACATATTCAACACTGCATCACCCAACACAACACTGGTCTGTTTCCTAAATCCCACAAGTTAGGATCTTACTGTGGGTAACTTGGAAACATTCCTTAGTATTACTAGTATCCCAGTTTTCCCTGCAAAGTGAATAATAATAACACCCCCAAGTTTTGAAACTTTTCTCAGGTACCAGAGAGTGCCGTTAGAGATCAGCATCTCCACTATCACACTGGGTCCTCCAACATGGATAATGATGCAACAGGAATTATGATCTCCATTTTACAGACAGCAAAACTGAAGCTCAGAGAGGCTAAGTAAGTTCTCTAAGGTCACAAAGCTGGACCCCGCAGAAAGAAATTCACACCCACAGTTTCATGACACCATCAGCCATTCTGACCCATTCCGTTAAAGTCTCTGCATCATGGGGAAGGATTAACAGGGACCTTATGAAGCAATCTTGCCACAGAATGATGTCACTGTAAACAAGTTACATTTCACAGACTCGACCAGTTATATTAGGATTCATGGATATAGTAAAATTCCAAATGAAGATATCACCAGCTCAAAAATACCAAAAAGGCTAAAAATCAGTCACCTTCAAATGCTTGGTACAAAAAAGCATCAGAGTCCCACTTAAACTTTAATAGGGTTAGATTGCCAGCATCCATTCAAAATAAAACTGAGACTAAAGAAAAAAAAGGTATTATCAGATAACCTTGAAACTAAGCCAGATGAAGAGAAGAAAACAGTTAGGAACGCAGCTGTGCCCACAGGGCAGGCCAAGGAGAGGACCTTGTGAAGCTGGCTGGCTCTTCAGGGAAAGCAAGGTTGGGTGCTGCCCTTAGCAGGGTGCTCCATCGTGCTGAGGGAGATCAAGTTTTGGTGCCTACGAGAACCGTCCTCTAACGTTCCAGAATCCACTGGAAAGAGTTCCAGTGAAGCCAAAAACTTCCATGAGAGCAGGTAAGACAAAGTCCCAACAGTGACTGTCTGCCAACCAGCCCCAGAGCTTTACCTGTGGCAGGGCTCCAAACCCCACCGGCCCCCCAGGTCCGCCCCACCCTGCAAAGGCTCCTCAGTCCTGTTTCAGTGCCAGCCTCTCCCAGCTCCTCACTTAAGGTTTCTGAGAAATAAGAAGCTCCCCCCAAAGGAATACCAGAAATGAATAAACAAAAAACGTGTGCTGAGAAAGATCACTTGCTATATGTCAAAATGGCACCCTGACGATCGCCATGCCAGGATTTTTACATGCCACTTTCTGTTTATTTAAAAACAAAAACAAGGGGCGCCTGGGCGGCGCAGTCGGTTAAGCGTCCGACTTCAGCCAGGTCATGATCTTGCGGTCTGTGAGTTCGAGCCCCGCGTCAGGCTCTGGGCTGATGGCTCAGAGCCTGGAGCCTGTTTCCAATTCTGTGTCTCCCTCTCTCTGCCCCTCCCCCGTTCATGCTCTCTCTCTCTCTGTCCCAAAAATAAATAAACGTTGAAAAAAAAATTAAAAAAAAATAATATATAAAAAAAAATAAAAACAAAAACAAAACAAAAAAAAGCTTTATCATTTCTTAAGCTCCCTGCCAGGAGCTAAGGGTTGCATAGCCAAAGAAGCCTTTTTGCCTTCAAGGGCAAGAATTATGCATTAAAACACAAAATAATAGGACAGAGATGAGGGGTTCCAAGTCTAGAGTTATGCCACTAATGCCAAGAGGTGGAAGAAATAAACCATGACTGCTGGCTGAGACGTGTAGTGAGATGATTGGTGTGCCCCCCCCCCCCCCCCCCGCAGAGAAGTTCTAGCCACATCCTAATTCCTAGAACTTGTGGATGTGACTTTATTTGGAAAAAGCGTCTTTGCAGATATAACTAAATTAAGCATGTACAGATGAGATCGTCCTGGACTACCCAGGTGGGCACTAACTCCAAAGACAAGTGTCCTCATAAGAGAGACAGAGAGAGTCATGGAGAGAAGAGAAGAAGGCCATGTGCAGACAGAGCAGCGGCTGGAGTCATGTTGCCACAAACCAAGAAATGCTTGGAGCACCAGAAACCAGAAGTGGGGAAGGATTTCTCCCCCGCCCCCACGAACCCCACCAGGGCTATCAGAGAAGCACAGTCAGGTCCAACATCCTGATTTCAGACTCCTGATCTCCACCACTGTGTAGGAATAAAATCCTGGTGTTTTAAAGCCACGAAGTCTGTGGTGATTTGTTATGGAAGCCCTGGGAAACAAACACAGATGGTGAGGAAAATGCTGCTCGAGGAAAGGCCTTGCAGGATGGCCAAGGGCAGCACAGGCAGGAGAGCCAGCGGTGGAGGAACAACAATGAGGAAACGCACGCTGTGGTCCCAGAGACCAGAGAAAGAAGCCTGGACGTAACACAGGGGGGACAGCGACTGGAACGTCTATCTAGGTCATGTTAATTTTATTAGCTAATACGGGAGTCACCAAAGACGTCTGAGCGAGGCAATCAAATGTGCCATGTAGTGTTCAAGGAAAATTAATCTAACATGAAAAGGGAGATGAACTAGAAGCAAATATCTAACAAACCTTCCTTTTGTGAAGAAAGATTCTTTGAAGAACAGAAACCAAGTATCCAAGTCCTAATCCCCAGAACCTGTGAACGTTACCTTCTATGACAAAGGAACTCTGCAGATGTGATTAAACTAAAGATCTTGAGATGGGGAGATTATCCTGGATTATCCGGGCTGGCCTTAAATGTAATCACAAGTGTCCTTTTAGGAATAAGGCAGGGGGAGGTTGAACTGCAGAGAGAAAGCAAAGGGACAATGGAAACAGACCCAAGGGACAAAGGGATGTGCGCTTAAAACAGAAAAAAGGAGGCACCGACCAAAGGAAATACGCTCCCCTTTCAGAGCCTCCAGAACTGTAAGAGAATAAATAGGTTTCTGTTGTTTCAAATTACTGACTTTGTCACGATTTGTTACAGTGGCAATAGCAAACTAAGTTTTATGTTTTCTTCTCTGAAATTTGGATAAACCTTTCTTACCCTGAATTCCTCCCAAAATGATTCTTTCTCGCCAATCCCCTTGGTTCACCTAGGCTAGTCCTGTTTTAGTCTTCCCAAGTTCACATTCAACATGTTTTATTTTAACACTTCCTAACTCAGTTGTTTTAGACCCTCATGAACTTCAAAACTCAACATTAGGGGTGCCTGGGTGGCGCAGTCGGTTAAGCGTCCGACTTCAGCCAGGTCACGATCTCGCGGTCCGTGAGTTCGAGCCCCGCGTCGGGCTCTGGGCTGATGGCTCAGAGCCTGGAGCCTGTTTCCGATTCTGTGTCTCCCTCTCTCTCTGACCCTCCCCCGTTCATGCTCTGTCTCTCTCTGTCCCAAAAATAAATAAACATTGAAAAAAAAAAAATTTAAAAAAAAAAAAAAAAAAAAAAAAACAACATTATTACCTACATATGCCAGGGAGGGAGTTGGAGAGAATCTACTAATTTACTCACCCACCCACCTTGTTCCAGAAAGGATTTAAGAACAAGCTCTTTCCTTCTGGGATGAAAATGTGTTGTATCTTCATCTGTGTGAGTTTACATGGATGAAATAAAATGTCGAAATTCATTCAGCTACAGGCTTAGGATGTGTATATTTTACCGTATGTATGCTGTACCTCAGCAAAAATAGAAAAGAAAAAATATAATATAAAATATAAAAGAAAATATATCTGATTCCACCTCTTCTCTTGAGGACAGAAGAGGAGGCTTAAAGTCTTCAAAAGAGAAGAGAGAAAGCAACATGTCACACTGGGCCACTGGGCTGGAGGGCTGAAGAAAAGCTTGAGCATAAAAGATCATATATAGGGGCACCTGGGTGGCTCAGTCGGTTGGGCGGCCGACTTCAGCTCAGGTCATGATCTCGTGGTCCGTGAGTTCAAGCCCCATGTCGGGCTCTGTGCTGACAGCTCAGAGCCTGGAGCCTGTTTCGGATTCTGTGTCTCCCTCTCTCTGACCCTCCCCCGTTCATGCTCTGTCTCTCTCTGTCTCAGAAATAAACGTTTAAAAAAAAAAAAAAGAAAGATCATATATATACAGTACCCAGATCATGTATATATGGTACTTATCTACAGATAAGCCCTTAGGTAAAAACATCAAAAGGAATAAACTTTAAAAAAAAAAAAAAAAAAAAAGGAATGCCTGGGTGGCTCAGTTGGTTAAGCATCTGACTTCAGCTCAGGTCATGATTTCACACTTCACGAGTTCAAGCCCGGCATCGGGCTCTGTGCTGACAGCTCAGAACCTGGAGCCTGCTTCAGATTCTATGTCTCCCTCTCTCTTCCCCTCCCCAGCTCATGCCCTGTCTCCCTCTCTTTCTCTTTCTCTCTCTTTCTCTCTCTCTCTCTCTCTCAAAACTAAATAAACATTAAAAAAAATAAAAGAAAAAGAAACAAACTAGAATACCAAGAGTTTAGAAGGCGACTGAATAGGAGTATCTTTCAAGCGTTCTCGATCCGCACCTGTAATAAAAAATATCTTACATTTCAACTCATTACATGCATACATAAATAAAACTGAAACAAAAATCTCACAAGGCAATTCTTATTCTTGCAATACGTGAGTTTTTATTCAAAACTTTTATTACCTTTTATTTCTAATGCTGAGTATGACTCACTAAATTGATCTAGTAATAGATAGCAACCCACAGTTTGCAAAAACAATAAAGCATGGTTCACAGGGATTGAACTGGACAGGAAAAAGGTGTTATCAAAAGGCTACTCCCCTCCAACGTTATGCTACAGGGGAGAAAAGTTCAGAAGTTTCACTTTTCAACAGAAAGCCAATAAAAAAAAATATTTGAAACAATTTGTATTAAAAGGAAACAATCTGTATTAAAAGGTAAGTTTTTAAGTTTCTCATTAAAATTTTCTACTTAACTACTGCCAAGTCCCAACCCATCTGGGTCCCAAATTTAAGACTGAGTTTGATACTGAATGTTCAATTCGAGGAATGTATCTGCTAGGAGATAGGCAAAGGTAAACAAGATATGGTCTTTACCTTCAAGAAGTTTATAATCTACCAATAAAGAAAATAATAAAGCACTAAGGGGAAAAGAAACTGATTTTAGCCAGAGAATAGGATGTGGCAAGGGCTGCATGGTAAAATAAATGGCATTTGAACCAGGGAGGGAGGAGAGGGTGGAGGGGGGGAGAAAGAGGAGGGAGAGCAGCTGACGGACAGAATTAAACACAGAACAGAGGAAGCTGGCTAAGTTGTGGGCCCCAAAAGTCATTGGCTCTCTTTCCATCAAAACGTGAGATCTATATCCCCTCCCCTTGGATCTGGGCTATGTGATGCTTGACCAACAGGATGAGGTAGAAGTGACACTGTAACGGTTTCCAGGAACAAGGCTTGAGACACTTATCAGCTTCCATTCCCTGTTTTCTCAACACTTGCTCTTGGAACTCAGCCGTCATACTCTGAGGAAGCCTGAAGAGACCACATGTAGGTGTGTTGTAGCTGACAGACAATATCACCCACCAGATACGTGAGTGAATGAGACTTCAGATAATTACAGCCCCCGACCTTCAAATATTCTCAGCTAAGTCCCCAGACACTGCAAAGACAAGTAAAGATAAGTGGTCTTTGCTGTGTATTGTTCACATCCCGATTCACTAAACTATGATCATTATAAAACGGTTGTAATTTTATGCCACTACATTTGGGATGGTACATTGTGCAGCAATAGATAGACTAGAATAGTACAGCCAAGAGTAGAAGAGAAAGTGGTAGAAGGTAACCATGGGAAAGAGTGTGAAGGAAGATGCCACATAATCTTAAAAATCAATTTAAGCAATTTAAAATTTCTTCTACATGCAATGGTGAGTAGTTGATGGGTTAAAGGTCAAGGAAATTATATGAATGGATTAGGGAGATTATATTAGCAGCAGCATAGAGAAGGGATTTCCAGCAAACTCCAGAGAAACACTTGAGGTAGATAGACAATCCCTAGTGCAGATCTCCCAACTGTCCCATTTTACAAAGGAAGGGCTTGAGGGAAAGATAACCTAGAATAATCTGACATCTAATCTAGCAGCAAATCCCATTGGCTCTGTCTTCAAAGCATATCCTGATTCTAATCAACCTCTTCTCATACTTCCAAGCCTGGTCCAAGCCATCACTATCTCTCATGCAGACCAGTGCTTATCCAGCTGAATTCACCATATGGGATGGATCAATACTGGATGTAAAACATCCTGTCCAGTGAGTTGGGTCCACTGATCACATGTCAGTCATCAAACTGCCTTAACAGCTTCTAAACACTTAAACATAATTTCTGAACCTATCACATTACAGATCAGGAACAAGCAGTTTTAGAGACAAGCACCATGGACTCATCAATCATTGGGCTCTAAGGACACTATGGACTATTGGGTCCAAATCCCCTGTAGACATCAATCGTTGGGCTCTAAGAACACTATGAACTATTGGGTCCAAATCCCTTGTAGACATCAATCGTTGGACTCTAAGAACAAGAAGCTGGAATTCCTCGAAATTCTGGAAATCACAAATTATTTTTAAAATATTTCCAATATTCTTCACTCTTTACTACTATGAATTTCTTTTAAAAATTATTTCATAAGTACATAATATTAAGTTTAGTAGTATTTACAAAAACTGAAGCATATAAAAATATTCAAACACTGGGAAATGACAACAAATATATTAGTAGCACTATGCAGAATCACATGTCAAAATTACCAATTTGAGATTTCGCTTGCAAAACTAATCATCACTACCCACAGAGTTTTATTTAAAAAAAAAATACTGCACACAAAAATGTATTAATATTTATTTGCAAAATGACTCATTCTTAGCAACAGACAGGGCCACAAATATACCATGCATGGATAACCTGGCAATAGCAACAGGCAAGTGTGACTGGTTAAATCTTGGCTACTTTTCTCCTTGGTGCTCTTCTTTTGATTCCCAGAATAGTCAACCTTAACCTTCTACTCTATGTGTCAGTGTTTCCTGCTCTGGCTTTCCACTTGAAGTCAGAAGCTTTCTTAGAGCCAATAACCTCTCTATGTAAATTGTGGCTAGTGGCTACCTTACCGGACAATGGAAACGTCAAGAATCTTAGACAACAAATGAGCAAAGGAAAAAGGAAAGGGGGGTGGGGGGTGGGGAGACAAACCAAGACACAGGCTCTCAATTATAGAGAACACACTGATGGTTACCAGAGGGGAGGAAGTGGGGGCATGGATGAAATAGGTGATGGGGATTAAGGAGTGCACCTGTGATGAGCACTGGGTGATGTTAAGTGTTGAATCACTATATTGCACATCTGAAACGGCTATAACACTGTATGTTAACTAACTAGAATTAAAATTAAAACTTAAAAAAAAAAAAGAATCTTAGGGGCCCTTGGGTGGCTCAGTAGATTAAGCAACTGACCCTTGATCTCGGCTCAGGTCATGACCTCATGGTTTGTGAGTTCGAGCCTTGCGTCAGGCTCCATGCTGACAGCGTGGCGCCTGCTTGGGATTCTGTCTCTCCCTCTCCCTGCTCCCCCCACCCACACACTCTCTCTCTCTCTCCCAAACTATATAAACTTTAAAAAGAAGAAGAAGAAGAAGAAGAAGAAGAAGAAGAAGAAGAATCATCATCATCATCATCATCTTAGAGGATGGAGACTACAAGAAAGAAACACTCTATCTCAGAAAATTCCAAAATGTGGGGGAAAGGGTACATGAAGCCAGTAAGAACCAAGTCAGAAAGGATTAAGTAATCAATAAAAGCTCTGAAAAAATTTTAAACAAGGGGAAATGTTAACAGAATACAGACACAGACCAAAGTCCCAGGCAAGATGTGAGAATGGATTTTAAACACTTAGCAAGTGATAATCCCTGGGGACCCCAATGCTAAGAGCAGGTCATACAAGATTAACCTAATTTCCTTTTTCAATAAGATTCTGAAACTGTGAGTTCAAGGAAACATACACTTCTAGATTTTAGCAAAGCGGCTGACAAAGGCTCTTATGAAATACCTGTGGTCAAGATGGGCAAAAAGATAAGCAGTTGTATCTGTAAGTTACTGCATTCAAAGGGTGCATTGGGAAGATCTCATGTCTTCCTAACCTTATGGAAATGGAATCCAAAATGTTCAAGGTTATTGCAACAAATAGCAACTGACAAACTGAAAATGAATCAAGGTACATTTCAGTTCTTTTATGTAGTAAAGGGAATAAAAAACAATGACACAGTAGCCAAGCAGAATTCGAGGGAAACGTGATCCAGCAGCAGCATCTATGATATGAGGTAGATATGATATAACAGAAATTCTGAGACTTCTATTGGTAGTCACCTCAGTTAAGTAGGACCATGTGGCTCTCTGAATTATAGCAGTTTTGGCTGAATACAAGCATAGGAGTCAAAAACTTAGAAGAGAGAAAATGCAGTCGGATACATTGCAATCTGCTGTAAATATCAAGTTTGAAAGACTTCCAATCAAACAAAGACAGGGGCAACAAGGTGGGCAAGACCACCAGAAGCTCCAGAGAGATTCTGCTCAGATACAAGAGCACCAGGGGTGAATGTGGAAGCTCTAATCATGTAAATACAGTAGTATACTCTATGTCTTATAGCTAAACAAAGAACTATGACCAGAGGATGGACAGCAGCTGCACTTATTACAGACAAAAACAAACAAACAAACAACAACCCGACAGTCAACCTTGTCTAAAGGCAGAGTGGGCTCATAGTCGACACTGTGTCCCTTAACTTTGCAGACTTTCAGTGAGGCCTGGGGGCGCCCAAAGAGGGTACAATGCGGGACCACTGCAGAGTGGTTGGACTAGAGCTTCCCAACCTTGTGACCCTACCACTAGGAAGAGACCACTGAGGTAGCCACGAACACTGAGGCACTCGCATCTGATCCTAACCTGGCATTGCAGAGACATCTAGTGAAGGGGAGTAACTTTAGAAGAGTAAGGGGGAAAGAGACAGAATGTTAGGTTTCATGGACAATGACAAGGGGCTTTAGAGGCGGCAGCAGCAATGAATACAGACTGTTTTTTTATTTTGTTTTGTTTTGTTTTTTTAATGCTTCCTCAGGATGCACCTTATGAAAGTTATAGGGTTCAAAACATTTTGTTTCATGATAGGGAAAATGTAAACCTATTTCTAAGCTCAAGGCAAAAGCCAACAAAAAAGGATAAACTAGAGGAGGTTGGGAGGAAAGGGCAGACAGAGAATAAACAAGACCTTGGGAGAGGAGAACAGACTCAACCTGAAAATATCTGGGACACAGTAAGGGCTGGGTGACATGTTTTAGACACACAGTCACATGTACAAATAAAGGTACTCAACATCGTTCTTGTTTACATAGCTATGCAAACGCACACAAGATAGGTACCATAGGTATCATGATCCTCTAAGTGGTATCGATTCCCAGTAAGCCTAGTTTCATTATTACCCAAGTAAATAAAATAGACCGTATCAGTCCATTCAGAATGCCACAACAAAACACCGTAGGCTGGGTGGCTTAAACAGAAATTCACCTTCTCACAGTTCTAGAGGCTGGGAAGTCTAAGTTCAAGGGATCAGCCGATTCGGTTCCCGAGGAATACACTGGTCCTGATTTACAGATAGCTGCCTTCTTGCCGTGCCTTCATGTGGCAGACAGCAAGCTTCTTTGGTGTCTCCTTATGAGGGCATCGATCCTATCCTGAGGGCCTCACCCTCATGACATCATCTGAATGTATTTATCTCCCAAAGACCCTTTCTTCATATACAGATGGTCTCCCACTTAGGATGGTTCGACTTATGATTTTTTTAATGTTTATTTATTTTTGAGAGAGTTGAGCGAGACAGAGAGAGAAAGGGAGAGAGGGAGAGAGCTTGAGTGGGGGAGGGGGAGAGAGAGAAAGAGAGAGAGAATCCCAAGAAAGCTCCACACTCAGCACAGAACCAAACACGGGGATCATGACCTGAGCTGAAATCAAAAGTCAGATGCTACACGGACTGAGACACCTAGGTGTCCCTAACTTATGATTTTTTTACTTTACGATGGTGCGAATGTGGTACACATTCAATAAAAACCAAACTTCAAATTCTGAATTTTGATCTTTACCCAGGCTAGCAATGTAGAGAATGATCCTCTCTCGTGATACCCGGCAATGCAGCGCCCGGTCAGCCACGCGATCGTGAGGGTGAACAACTAATACACTTACTATACCACTCCATACCCAGACACCCATTTTGGATTTCCCTTTCAGTACAGTGTTCAATATGTTCCATGAGGTATGCAATAATTTATTATAAAACAGGCTTTGTGTTAGATGATTTTGCCCTACTGTAGGCTAATGTAAGTGTTGTGAGTACATTTCAGGCAGGCCAGGCTAAGCTCTGATGTTTAGTTCAGTTAGATGTATTAAATACATATTCAATGTAGGATATTCTCAATGTAGGACATTGTTCTATCCTAAGTCGAGGGAGATCTATACCATCACACTGGGGCGGAGGTAGGGGAGGGGGTAGAGTTTCAACATGTGAAGTTTGGGGGTGGGGCACACACTTCAGTCCACTGCATAGATGAACAGATAAAATCATTAAAGATTACCTTCAAAACTTTTGCCAATAAAGGTTCCCAAATCCAAGTCTAACCAAACTCCTTTCTTACCTAAAAGTCCCTAATAGCCAGCATAGTTTGGGAGTAAGATCAAATTGTTCAGCACAGAATAAGGGGTCTTTATAATGCAGCCCTCGCCCATCTCTCCAACCTCACACTGCATCAATCCCCACCTACCATAACTTTAGTTAAACTAAAGTCCCTTATGGCTCCCAGCATGCACCATGCTCTTTTCATGCTTTCTACCTTTACTCTGAATGTTTGCTATGCTACAATACCCTGACCCTGCACTGTCAGGCTAATTGTTGCTTATTTTTAAAGTGTGCGCTCAGTACCTCCTGGGGTCAGAAACTTCTCTAGATCCTTCCCCGCGAGGTGGGGTAGGTATTCCTTCTCTGGCCTCACTGCTGTACCTTCTGTACACTCCTGTGATGGACAGCACTTGCCCATCTATACTGCAACCACTGATGTGTGTGTCTTCTTCACAAAGACCTGAATTCTCCAAGCTAGGAACAGCACCTTTGGAACCAGCACAGGGCCTACCATCTCACCTGTATTAAATTTAAAAAATGAACAAATAAAAGCATGAGTGAAAATAAACCATAAAGGTGCCTGGGTGGCTCAGTCAGTTAAGCTCAAGCCCAACTCTGGATTTCGGCTCAGGTCATGTTCTTGTGGTCATGAGATCAAGCCCCATATCAGGCTCTACATGGAGCCTGCTTGAGATCCTCTCTTTCGCTCCCTCTGCCCCTCTCTCTGGCTCTTGCATGTTCTCTCTCTCAAAAAAAAAGGGGGGTGGGGGTGGGGCACCTAGGTTGCTCAGTTGGTTAAGCATCCAGCTCTTGATTTCGGCTCAGGTCATGACCTCACAGTTGATGAGACTGAGCCTTGTGATGGTCTCCATGCTGACAGCAAGGAGCCTGCTTGGGATTCTCTTTTCCTCTCTATTTGCCCCTCACCCCCTGTTCATTCTCTCTCTCTCTCTCTCTCTCTCAAAATAAATAAACATAAAAAAGACAATAAATACATAATAAAAGTTTGAAAAAAGAAAGATGAATGAAGCATTTTTTTTATTCCTAGCAATTCACATCCATCTTCCATAGACATATTTCCAGTTAGAAATTCACACAAAGTTTTCATTATCTGAATCACCGGCAAAATGGAACACGACGTAGAAACCACTGGAAGATCAAGAACAAAGACAGAGGGAAAGAGAGATGGCACTTGGCCACAGGACTGGCCAACACACAATGCACAGCAGGGTCTTTATCCATAAAAAAAGCTTTACACTCCTCCAACCAGAGTACTGCCTTTTCTCAGTTTTCATGAAAGCCAATGAATGACTGAAGGGCCCTTAAAGAAAACTCGGTCCCATTCAGACTTGATGGGACTTTTAGGTTGTAAACTGATCAAAGCCCCTTCCCTAAAAAAACAACTCACCTGCACCCCGCTCCTCCGCAATGCCGACTTCATATACAGGAGTCAGAGCAAACCTGTGGGTGATCCTGGGGGAAGCCATACAGAGAGAGGTAAGGTCGGGACAGACGCCAGCCATCATGACTGTCTGAATTAGCCTTGTGGGTCAACGGTCCTGCAGGAGGGTGGCGGCTGAATTAAGTGCGGGAAATGCCTTTATGCTCTGACTCATATTTTGCCTTTTTCTCCTCTCAAGAGAAACAAGCTCCAAATGGGACATTTTCTGATGACCAAACATTAACTCATCTGCCTAAATTTCCTCAGTGACTACAAAGTTCCCCACTTCATACTGAACCGGTAGCTTGAAATTTTAACGTAAATACAAAAAAAAAAAAAAGGGACTCCAAATTTTATTCTTCTTCCTCAATCCGTAGCACTCTAAAAAATAAAATATTTTAATGTAGTCTGAGGTACAGAGTCTTAGACATGGCTCTACAAAAAAGATTACACACTACCATCCCTTAGTAGAAGTGGGGGGGGGTGAGTACTATAGTGTGCTTTTGTCCTGTGGCTATAATTAAGGTTGAAAAAGACCTTCGGTTTTCTCCTCTAAGACATCATCAGATTAGAATAACTCCTGTCTCATCCTCCCCTCCCCTCCGTGGACTCCTTTAAAAGTGCCTGACATCCTCCCAGTTCCCCCTGGACGACGCCTTCCTGCTTTCAACTTTTCACTCAAAATCTCTTGTCTCTTGTCCTAAAACCTGCTGATTCCATTTCTCCATTCTCTTTCATCATTCCCTTTCCCCAAATCCTAACACCGTATCTTTAATGACCCACAGGGAAAAGAAAGACCATTAAAAAAAAAAAAAAAAGTTGGTAATGGTCCATGGTGATAAAATGGAAGAATACAAAACAGCGTCTCCTTTATTCAAAATAACAAGTATTTGCTGAGCTCCCACTACAAGCCTTGCAGGGATTAAACAATAAGATAGCTTTCCTGAACTGTTTTGTCGGAGAGGCTGATTTACCTTCACAGCACTCCACACTGCCCGTCAGAGTATCTCATACCGTAAAGGAGAGCCCCTCTGATGTCCAGAGAGGTTTGGGCCTCTTCTGCGATAGATGACTTCTGGTATTAAAATATGAAGAAACGCCAAAACAGAGTGACAAAAACTGTGTATGTATCAAATATTTACAAAACATGCTAGGCCAATAAATATTACTGGGCTGGTGTCTAGATAATTACATGGTCCAGTAATGAGACACAAGTTCAGTGTTCTGCGACCCATGATGCCTTCTTTCAATCCTGTTGTTTTTTATTTCCAAGGTCCTGTCATTCAAAAGTAATGTCAAGACCCAGTGTGAGGCACCTTGTGAGAGGGAAGCTTGGCCAACAGGCCCTTCTGCCCACTGCCACTTCCAAAGGCCTCTTCATAGTAGTAAGTGAAGAAGTTCATAAACAACAATGAACACACGGTCGCTGCCCTCAAAGAACTTATAAACTAATTTAAAAAGGGGGTGGGGGGAGGAGAACACACTCTCCGCCCCCACCCCTTCCTGAATATGATGGAAGAAATAATGGGCCAGGAGACCAGGATTCCATCCGGGACCCATCACTATGTCATTAATCATGGGCGAGTCCTCAATATATTAAACTTTAGAACTTTTATTCTTTTTTCCCTGTAAAATGGAATGATACTGGTTTTAGCCCTGCCTTCTACACAAAGGTTATTTAGAGGCTCACGTAAGACGCTGTGTTGCTTTGGTAAACTGCAAAGCCCTCCACAAATGGGAACTACACAGAAACAAAGGTGGCATACTGAATCACAAGCTGCCTTATCATCAGCATTAAAAAAAAAAAAAGGTTGAATGACATTTAGAAACATATAGATTCAGAATTTGACATTGTTGTGTCCAGGGAATTGTAAGAAAAAGAGGGAAACGGTGAGTGGCTATGATTGGAGAGTAAAACAATTTTATGGAGCCCCAGAGAGCTCAGGCAACTTGTCTGTGAATACCTGATTATTTGTTATAATCTTTGCTCTTTGTTAAAATAACATCTATGAGTAACCAGAGGATGACTATTTCCCAGACAAACCCAGATTCATTCCCTAAGATCCCATACTATCCTAGGATTTTTCTTCAGTTAAAACTAGCTCTAGTGAGTCTGTTTCTTCTGGACTCGCTATAATCTTGTTTCCTCCCTCATGCTAAATTTACACAAACATGACTAATGACGTCCTAAATTACCAAAACAAACTGCCCTCCAGAGCTCTTATCTATCTGTGGTTCACAGGTCTACCTTCCTTGGGGCGAATGGAGGAAGACACACTCTCCTTAGCATCATGCCTACTCCTTGGCTGGTCCCAGACTCTTCTCTCAGGCTCCTTACCCCTACACTGAGCAGAGATCCTGGGTGTAGATCACCCTCCCAACCCTTTCCCCCAAGCAAGTTGATTCCCCACCTGGAACTTCCCCCGGACCTGCAGAGGCTCTTACTTGTTTCCAGAACAGACCTTTTTAGCCACTGACTCTTTTCTTCTGACAACCCTCCCTCCCAAGGAGGTCCCAAGGCCTCTCAAACAGGACTCGTCAAATTCAGCCCTTCCCCTTCCTGCATTCTCTCCTCCTCCCTATTCAGCCATGTGATCACCATCCATACCTGCTATAGCCTAAGAGTCTCCTCCTTTTCTACCAGACCACACAGACAGATCACATCGGCTCAACCCCCTAAATGGCTCTGAAATCTGCAGTGTCTTCTCCAGCTGCATTTGTTACCACTTCTTGGCCACTCTGATGCTCCCCAGGCCTCCAACACAAGTGTTTCCCAAAGTGCGGAACAAGTCCTATGATGCTAGCTAAAGTTAAACTTTTTTTTTTTCTTTACCGTGATTATTGTTTCTATTATACAATAGAAATTAAATTAATTAAATGAAATGAAATGAAATTCTTAAGGTGCACATCCATACTGCATTTTCAGTTACGGTTGTTTTGAACAAGCTTTCATGCCCCTAACCTGGAGACCTTTAAAACTTCCACTGACAGGGTACATCCAGATCAATTAAAGCACAACCTTGTGGGGTAGGAATGGGCACTGGGTTTGGAACCCCCCTCACACTCTGAGGTGCTTCCACTGTGAGAACAGATTTGGGAATCGCCCCATTAGAATGAGCCTGAAACAGGCATTTAAGGGAAAAGGTTGAGCCCATCAAAAGAAAAGGAACTAATTAGTCAAAGGCACAGTAAACAGTTAGGAAGGGTACCTAACTCACCTGGCCGATCCAGGACTTTAGAGCTGAAAGTCCAGCAACCTAGGATGGTTCTCAGTCCCAGGCAATCCCAGACAGTTTGGCCACCCTCTGCAGATAAGACAGTGTCCAAACTTTGGGAATGAGTGTTAGCATTTCCCAAAATGCTTTCTGCAAAACGCTATCTACTCTCCCTAGGCTGTTAACAGTTATGCATATAGCTACAAAGGGTTTCACTGTGGAATAACGTGAAAGACCAGGGATATTCCAGGGATATTCCAGGATAAAGGATTAAGATAAGGTGTTCCTCAATGCCAGCTTCTCAGAACTTTCAGTGTAGTATGAAAATTCACACTGAGAAAAGGGTATAATGTCCTTCGTTTCTCAAACTTATTCGAGGGCATTTTTTTCGTGGTGTACTTTTTGATTTCGGTTTCAAGAAACTTCTTGTAACATGCTGCCTCACTTGTACTTCCAGATAATTTGGGGAAAATATAAATCTGATAATGTTACCTCTTCATGATCAATCCCATGCTTGAACACCGAAGTCCAAAGTCCTAACCAGGTCCTCTACGTCCCCAGCTCTCCCATCTTTTGCCTATTCCTTATGTTCTAGTCCAGTGTTTCTCAAACTTCAGAAGTATTCAAATCACCTGGGGATACTGTTGCCACACTGATTTTAAATCAGCAGAACTGGGTGGCCCTGAGACTCCACATTTCTAGTCAGGCCTGTGCCCAAACCGTCCCATTACTGCTGAACCAGGCACCACACCTTTGAGTAGCAGAGCTCTGGTCACATTCAGTTCTGAAGGATACTGTTCTTCTGATACTTCTGTGCCTCAAAGGCCCTTTTCCCACCTACCACCTTCCTCCTCAACCTTTAAGATGCTCAAGAGTATCATTCCTCTGAAAAGATGACCTCAGATGCCCTCCCGAACAAAACTGCACATCCCATCTTCATGTTTAGAGTTCCATTCTGGTGCTTTGCTCTGTGGTAGCTGGACTCTCTTTCTGCCTCTGAGCTCTCTGACGACCTTTTTATGGTTATAAGCTCAGTGCCTGGCACATGGTAGCTACTCAACAAATCTATATAGAAGGAAGGAGTGGCCACACAAAGGAGATAATACATGAAAGGTCCAGGGAGACCTTTAGAAAATAAGTTGTTATGCAGAATCAAGTTTGAAGCTTTGGAGTTTCGTGGCTGGGGACCTTTAGCAAGAGAAGTAAGTAGAATTTAAGTGAACAGTGCAGAGATTCAAGTCACAAATGAGTATCATCACCTTTTTTTTATACTATACAAAAAAAAAATCCCAGTTTTCTCAAAATGAAAACTAAATCCAGATAATCTTCTGATTAACATTTAACAGACTAAAATCACCAGGCACAGTGGGAAACAAAGCACCATTTGACCTCCAAATCTGTGTTCATCTACTTTACAAAGAATCCTTCCGACAATTCTAAGTTTAAACAAACCTTTGTGCAAAGAGTGTTCCAACAGCTTTAATGTAGTCACAGCTGTCAAAATCATGGGCAATGTATCATACTTAAGAGAGCATTTGAAAATGTGTCAATAATTATAATTAGACACTTGTACCAGATCTAATATACTTTCACTACCCTTTAACTTCAACTGATGTAAAATTAAAACCAGTTTCTTAAAAGTGCAACTCTCAGATCATAATTTAATTCTAAAGTAGATATAAAACCTGTCACGCTACAAAGATACAGTACATTTTACTCAAGAGGAGAAAAGGCCGTGGTATTGTAATACATCATTTTAGGTAAGGTGAGCACCTTTAATGCTGAAAGGGTAAAATACATTATTGAGGTGACATAATCTTCCAATATTTACCTCACCCATTTGTATTAAAAGATTTTTCTCTTCAAAATTAGGCACAACCCACAGCTCAAAGACAGTAACTGTTAATATTCCCATTTATTTCCTATTGGTCTTTTTTTTTCTACGTCCATACGTACGTAACTACAAATGTGGAATTGTACTATGTTTTATGTTTACTTACATTTACGGAATTGTATACAATTTATGGATATGGAATTGTACCATTTTTGTGTCCCGCTTTTTCTACTTAATTTTGTTTTGTATACTCTTCATGGTCTATTCATTCCAAAATTCCTGCGTGCCTAAATAAAATAAAATAAAATAAAGCAATATACTAGACACAGGATACACATGTACACTCAGAATACCAAACAAAGTCTCTGTTCTTGGTATTTACCCCAGAGATACTGGTAGTGTGTGTGTGTGTGTGTGTGTGTGTGTGTATATATGTATATATGTATATATGTATATATGTATATATGTATATACATATACATGTATATGTATATATATACATACATATATACACACATATATATGTATATATGTACATATATGTATACATATATATATATGTGTATATATATATAGTAGTATATATGTAACATACAGAAAAGGAGGAAGAATCTAACTAGATGGGATAGCCAGCAAAACCCTCTTTTGAGAAGGTTCCATTTAAGGTGAGATCTGTCCCTGAAAATTCATCTAGGATAATACTTTTGGTGATTATATAATATTCCATTTTATTAATAAAAATGTGTGTGTGTGTGTATATAACATACATATAAATGTTATATATGTAGGTTATTACAGAACATTTAAGTTGTTTCCTTCTTTGTTGTTGTTGCTACTCTACAGCTAGATGAATAAATTTGTATATTTAAAGAGTGTTAGTATTTTTTTTTTTTTATGAGTAACCAAGGGCTCAAAATCTTTTCAAGGAAAATTACATTTATACTAGCAGTCCAAAATTTTTAGGTCTTTGAAAGGAAAATCCAAGCATGTTGCTTAATTCTGGGGGAGCCAATTTCTAAAGAAAAAATGCAGCATGGGAAAAAACATGAATTTTATATTAAATTTTATTTACTTGGGTTTGAATTCTTAAATCATCTAATTTGGAAACTGCCAGAAAACCCAACTATTTTATTAAGCTACACCAGCTAGACAACTCAAAATTCCCAGTAATCCCCTATTGTATCTTCTTCAGATTATAAAAACTTTGAGAGATCAAAAGCAGTCCACTCTGGTATGCTCCCAAATCATAAATAAAATTTTGCTGTTTCTTGAAAACTGTCTATCATAGGCTTATTGCTTTTTTAAAAACCTATTATAAAAATAAAACTTTTTTCCCTACGTCTAAAAATCCATTGCCTCTATTCTTCATCAATAATAAAAAGCTGACTATATGAGTTTCTTGGTCACTAAATGCCTACTTACCACTCACTGTATTTTTTTTCTCAAAGATAATCAGCTCCATAAGCTCTGCTTTTAACATAAAGCACAAACCAGACACGGTGCTTTAAAACAATCAAAGTAAAGCTGTGGTTAGCAAGGCTTCCAAAGCTCAGGGTTCTTTAGACTCAAACTTACACAGGGGAAGAAAAAAAAAAAAAGTCATCAGGTTCCATTTACCGGAAATACCAAAAAGGAGGGAGACTGAAAGAGAATCAACAAATGAGTAAACTTTAGAAACAGCTGAGTCTATGCTCTTCCTAACAGATGAGGAAAGAAAAGCACCACGAAGAAAACTTAAGTTCAGAAAAGTGACTTTCTTGGACCATAAACTTGGTTTACACCGGAGAACAGACCCTGCTGGAGTCTTGCGAGCTGCTCTGTCATTTCCACCAGGCCACTTTGCTCTACTAATACAGCTCAAAAATTAAATTCTTGGTACAACCTCTACTGTAATTTACAATGTAGGGGTACCTGGGTGGCTCAGTCCGTTGGGCATCTGAATTCAGCTCAGGTTGTGATCTCAGGGTTCGTGAGCTCCAGCCAGGCAACAGGCTCTGTGCTGATTAGCGCAAAGCCTGCTTGGGGTCCTCTGTCTCCCTCTCTCTCTGCCCCTCCCCTGCTCTCACGTGCACTCTCTCTCTCTCTCAGAAATAAACATTTAAAAAATAAATACATACATACATACATAAATAAAATGTAAAAACCCTTAGATTCAGTAATTCCAGTCTTTGATATTTACCCTCAGATATACAGCAGACAGACAGGTACATCTACACCTACATATAAACCAATCTATAGACG
Source organism: Felis catus (assembly GCF_018350175.1). NCBI lineage: Eukaryota > Metazoa > Chordata > Mammalia > Carnivora > Felidae > Felis > Felis catus. The sequence goes on from NC_058375.1 coordinate 147,526,868, forward strand.
CGCATAGTAGCATATGTGAAAATTGTCACTGCAACATTGTAACATAATGTTACCTAAAATACGTAAAAGACTAGTTAAATAAATTATGAAACACCCACACTATGGAATACCTTTCAAAAGAATAAGGAAACTGCTCATACCAATAGGAAAAGATTTCCAAGATAAACTGAGTGAAAAAAGCCAGGTACAAAACTGAAATATGCACACTATGATACTGTATTTATAAGAAAAACACATTAGTGTATGGTTGTAAATGTAAAGATGATCACCGGAAGGATATACAATTAGTTTCTTTTTTAAGTTTATTTATTTATTTCGAGACAGACAGACGGGGAGTGTGAGCAAGGGAGGGGCAGAGAAAGAGGAAAAGAGAATCCCAAGCAGGCTCCACGCTACAAGCTGTGCAGCCCTACTGGGCGCTCAAACTCACTAACTGTGAGACCATGACCTGAGCCGAAACGGAGTCCATCACTTAGCCGACTGAGCCCCCCAGGTGCCCCTACAATTAGTTTTAATGATGGTATTTCCTTAGGAAGAGAAAGGAGAAGTCTGGAGGACAAAAGTTACCTTCCTACACTTCAAATCTTGTACGGAGCACATGTAATACAACATAAATGACGTCTCTAAAACATAAGCTATTATAAAAAAAGTATATATTTTATTTTTAAGAAAAAAATCATGGGAACCCATATTAACATACTCATGTGATAAAATAAAGCTATGAATTAGAAATAAAAACACCAATGTGATTTTTTTAGAGTCATGTGGCCCAAAAAGGAGACAATAATGTCTGAGACAAAAGGTATGAGAATAACACAATACCGTGTATTAACTGTACTGGAATTAAAATAAAAAGCTTAATTTAAAAACAGTATGAGAACGGGCACCTGGGTAGCTCGGGTGGTTAAGCGTCCAACTTCGGCTAAAGTCATGACCTTAGGATTCGTGAGTTCGAACCCCACATAGGGCTCTCTGCTGACAGCTCAGAGCCTGGAGTTGGCTTTGTATTCTGATACTCCCTCTCCCTCTGCCCCTCCCCCGCTCACGCTCCATCTCTCTTTCTCTCAAAACTAAATAAACATGAAAAAAATTTTTTTTAATAAAATAAAACAAAAAATAGTAAAAAATGTTTTCTAAAATAAAAGTATGAGAACAAAGGAAATGCCCTCCTGGAAGATTTTCATGCTAAATATCCACATCTGTGAAAGATTCACTCCACCTGTGCTTAGAATGTCCTACACCGTTAAGACCTTCAGGGACCAACCAGGAACCAAGTGGGAGAAGGAGAGCACCTGAGGAGGACCTCAGAGGAGCACCATCGGAGGAGCACCGATGAAGTAACAATGAGCTGGAGGGAATCCTAAACAAACAAGCCAAGATAAGAAGACAAAACAAAAAACAAAAAACAAACAAAAAAACCCTCATCTGTAATTTGAAAAGGACATTCCATGCCAAACAGGCTAAAAGAATAAATCTCAAAAGAAGTCATTCACTTCTGGCATTGCTTTCCCCATCTCAGGGCTACAGCAACCACTTTTTCTATCACCTGTGATATTAAAAAAAGAAAAAAAATCATTGTCAGGTTCTTTTTTTCTTTTTTTTTTTCTTTTTTTTTTTTTTTTTTCTTTTGCCTATTTTAAGCTCAGTGAAATAGTCCTAAACATAAAGTACAGGTGTCATCCTTCAAACAGTAGAACAGTCTTTGATTCCATGAGCTGTTTATCAGGTCCCGTGTTCAAAACTTGAAGACTGTTACTGTATCCTTTTTTAAGGTAAACATTTGATTTATTTGCAAGATAAGGCACTTGACCCCCAAAAAAGTCAATAAGAGACTTTGAGCTGTTTGCAACTGGTTCATTTTATCATTCAGACCTTAGCCCACTTCTTGCTGTTTCCAAATGGGACCTTTCTCCCCCAGATCCAAATGTCCCAGGATGGCGTCCTCTCACACGGATCTAAGAGCCACAGTGCCAACCCCTTATCTGCCGGTTCCAGTGTCATACTTCCAACTTGACGTGAGCCTCAAGGAAGCCCTCTTCTATGTGCTTACTCCACCAGAACCTGAACCCCAATACAAGCCCTACTCGAAACCAGCTCCTCTCACCCCTTCGTTTGAAGATCAACACCTTTTTCTCAGCCATCCATGTTCCATACGTCAGATACTTCCGCCTCCCACGCACCCTTCCTTTCTTCACAAAAATGATTTGTTCACCTTGTGGCTTCTCCCGCCGAAGGCCAAACCCCTAATTGTACCTACCCTCATTTCCCTTGGCTGCTGGGCCTCTACCCTTCCCACTAATCTGTGGCTATCTAACAGGCTATACAGAAGGCTATAGATACCAGAGGTTTCAAACCCATACGCCTGTAGGGACAAGGTAAAGTTAGGATGTAAGAGTGAGCAGGCTAAGAGAATAAAGGAACAATGGCAGGTGAGGCTGGGCCTCAGTGTTGGGAGAAAACAGGGTGAGCCGGGACTGTGGCAAACAGAGCACACATGTCCGCTCAGACAGACAGAATCACAAGGGGCTCTGGCAGGTTCCTGCAGGAATGCAGGTCTCGGGCGGCCAGGGCTTGCAGTTCTGCCGAAGAAGGTGGAAATTGGAACTTCTTACAGGAAATCTCCCCATATTTAAACAATGGCAACCATTTCAAAAAGAAAACAAGTAAAATGTTTCACAGGCGCAATCTGACAGGGCATAACTCTCAGGTGTAGTCAGTCCGGGGGGCCACCAGTTTTCAAACCCTGCTTTACAGCAAGTGACTTTGGAACATACAGCCTAAGTTAAAGTTCAGATGTATGACTACAGACATTTTCCATCACCCTTCTGAGTCTCAGGTTCTCCTTCTGTAAAATGGGGTAATAAAAGTAGGTACCTTAGAGTGTGGGTGTGAGCGATAAATGAGAGAATGCAAGTAAGGGGCCTGACCAGGGCCTCCGTTACAGATGTTCCGTTACAGTTGCTGTTTTAGGATCAAGTCAAAAATCGTTAGCCTGGCGTTCAACATAAACCTTCATTTGGCCCTAAGGCTTCCTTTCGAATCTTTCCTCTACATTGCTCATTTTAGTATACTCTACACAGCCACGTCACATCCTGAGGCTTTTGACTTCCAGGAGTTACCATACACACTCGGCAGAAAAAGTAAACAAATAATGTGGGGGAGGGGGTACAACAGAGCCGTTTAAATGGTACCCACCATTGGACTTAACTTTGACTGTGGAATCAGCGCATAGCCAGACGTGAGTCGGCCACTCCTTCCAATTGTCTCAGGGCACGAGGCCTCTCTGAGAAGCTGCACCTCAAGGCAGTGAGTCTGAGTCTAGCGACGAAAACATGGGCAACTATGTTTTTATACAACTTGGCTCTTAAACAAAAGCCAACTACCTCGTACTTACTTGCCCCGTTCCCTGGTTTTGACAGGTTGCCTACTCCACAACCTATACATAGACGGATCTCTCTCAAAAGGATAACATCAAAGTGGTACCTTTTTCCAAGGCCAGCCAAACAGTCACTTCCTCAAAGGTGTTGTGTGATCGTTATCCCTCTGTATCTTGTGACCAAGGTACTTGGCCTTCTGCCGTTTATAGTTAGATGTGCAACTCTTCAATCCCTTCCTCAAGTGCAGCTGAAGATCTACTTTATTTTACTGTACTCTCCATGCCCAGCCCCAAGGACAGGAAGACTTGACAAATGCTCAATAAAAGAAGAAGAAGAGGGGAAATGATGAAGGATGGGCAGCAAGGCAGGAAGATTTTAATGATAAGAACAATGAAAAAAAAAAAAACGGTAAGGACAATGACAACAATGGTGACTGCAGCCACCAATTAAGCTCTTACATCTTTAAATGCAAAGAGTTGTCCCCTACTAACCTTGTTTTGTGTTTGTGAACAATAACTGTATCGGGTGATCTTCTCTACCTCTCTCCCATCCTTTTGGTACAGGTGACCTAAAAAGGGACTCCCAATGTCCCCTTATTACTGAGAGTCACCATCCCATTCAAATATAATCTTAGCAAACAGGGAGCTAAGTGGCTCCTGCTACCAGCTTAAATTAATTAGCCCCACCTTTGATGCTGATTAGGATCAAGATGATGATACCCTCTTGGAGCTGGTCCAAAGCACATATTAGTCACTTTAATCTGATATGGAGAAACACGCAAAGACCCCTACACAGAGAAAAGAACAATGGCTCGGGGGGAACGGTGGGAGAGCAGAAGGGCCCAGGCCATCTGGAGAATAACTGAGACTCATACAAAAAGAAAAACAAAATTCTCATCCAGGTTAGCAAATGTCCAACAAACAAATTAAGGCTGATTTCCACAATATCTAGAAGGTTTTTGTTTTTGTTTTGTTCCCAAACTCCTGGCTAAAATCCATCAGCAAGTTGTGAAATCAATTTAGTCAATAAAGATCAGAATTTTTTTTACGTTTATTTATTTATTTTGAGAGAATGAGAAGGCGTAAGTTGGGGAGGGGCAGAGAGAGAGGAGAGAGAAAAAGAATCCCAAGCAGACTCTACACTGTCAGCACAGAGCCCTATGTGGGTCTTGAACGCACGAACTGTGAGATCATGACCTAAGCCAAAGTCGCTGCTTAATGGACAGAGTCACCCAGGCACCCCAAGACCAGATTTTTTTTTATAAAAATTGACCAGAGGGATGCCTGGGTGGCTCAGACAGTTGGGTGTCAGACTTCAGCTCAGGTCGTGATCTCATGGTTTGTGAATTTGAACCCCACATAAAGCTCTCTGCTGTCAGCTCAGAGCCCACTTCAGATCCTCTGTCTCCCTCTCTCTGCCCTTCCCCAGGTTCTCTCACACTCTCTCTCAAAAATTAACATAAAAAAAACTGACTAGAAATTAGGAAGCCCTACTGTATTTTTTTTAACGTTTATTTATTATTGAGAGACAGAGAGAGACAGAGCATGAGCAGGAGAGGGAGACACAGAATATGAAGCAGGCTCCAGGCTCCGAGCTGTCAGCACAGAGCCTGACATGGGGCTCGAACTCACAAACTGCAAGATCATGACCTGAGCTGAAGTCCGACGCCTAACCAACTGAGCCACTCAGGTGCCCCACTACTGTACTGTTTTATAAAAAATATAATTCAGCCTTATTTTTAATATGCATGTGTGTATGTGTGTGTACTCAGTCATGATGTAAAAAATGTATTGCTGAGAGTAGAAAATGCTTTCAAAACACTGAAATAGAACATTTATGTTCATATAATCTCCAGGGATTCAAACTTTCCATTTTTTACTAGGCCATACTCATAAAATAAGAGAATATTGGTTCTTGCCACCTGTTGCACACAACAGTTCAGTTCTTCCAAGTTCAAAACACATTTAAGAAAATATCACCGGGTTGGGGCACCTGGGTGGCGCAGTCGGTTAAGCGTCCGACTTCAGCCAGGTCACGATCTCGCGGTCCGTGAGTTCGAGCCCCGCGTCAGGCTCTGGGCTGATGGTTCAGAGCCTGGAGCCTGCTTCCGATTCTGTGTCTCCCTCTCTCTCTGCCCCTCCCCCGTTCATGCTCTGTCTCTCTCTGTCTCAAAAATAAATAAACGTTAAAAAAAAAAAAAAGAAAATATCACTGGGCACACTTCTCCTTACCATGTTCTTTATTCTCAAAAGGAAGGTAAAGGTAACTCTAGATAACCACCTACACTTTTTCTTCATACTGGATGTTCCTTCTTCCTTGTGTAAGTCCCTGACATCAAGTTACAAGCCCCAAAGCTCCAGCTTTCTTAGTGGTATTTACTTATAAGTATTAACCTATAACATAAGGAAAATGATCAGTCAAGCACATTATGTTTTCACCAAGAGCATAATGTCATTCATCAACAGCTTCAATTCCTAACTTGGTTGAAAATATCACCTCATGCTGTTTTGAAGGGACACATGCACCCCAATGTTTATAGCAGCACTATCAACAATAGCCAAAGTATGGAAAGAGCCCAAATGTCCATCGATGGATGAACGGATAAAGAAGAAGTGGTATATATATACAATGGGGTATTACTCGGCAATCAAAAAGAATGAAATCTTACCATTTGCAACTACGTGGATGGAACTGGAGGGTATTATGCTAAGCGAAATTAGTCAGAGAAAGACAAATATCATACGACTTCACTCATATGAGGAATTTAAGATACAAAATAGATGAACACAGGGAAGGGATGCAAAAATTATACAAAAACGGAGAGAGACAAAACAGAAGAGACATAAATATGGAGAACAAACTGAGGGTTACGGGAGGGGTTGTGGGAGGGGGGATGGGCTAAATGGGTAAGGGGCACTAAGGAATCTACTCCTGAAATCACTGTTGCACTATATGCTAACTAATTTGGATGTAAATTTTTAAAAAATTAAAGACAGTTAAAAAAAAAAAAGAAACATAACCTCAACTCATCCCCTCTACACCTGAATGCTTTTCCTCAAGTTCTTTTCATTGCACATCTTTCTCAGTACCCACCGTCTTCAAACTCCAAGTACCATCCCACATCTAATATCCAGCTTTGCCTAAGACTACCCCTATGTTCGTTTATCCCCTCTGTACATTTCCTATCAAACTCAAGGTTATTTTTAGAGGTTCAATCAATAATTCTTTCATAATTGCCTAAAAAGGAAAAATAAAAACTAGAGCACTCTTATTTTCTTTTGTTACAATTTTTTAAGTAAGCTCTACAGCCAATGTGGGGCTTGAACTCGTGACCCTGAGGATCAAGAGTAGCATGCTCTACTGACGGAGCCAGCCAGGTGCCCCAGAACCATCTTATTTTCAATGTCATCCATGCTGCATGGAGGCTAGCAAAGACCCATCCCGGCTTTCAAAGATGAGCAAGGCACCCCGCTATCAAGTATTCAAGCAGAAAAGGTCTACATGGCACGCCCACTCAAATCAGCCCTTAAAACCTATCAAAAGAGAAGTTCACTCTGAATTCCATCCATCGTCCAAAGAGGTCGTCCACATTCCACCTCTCACAAGAGCACTGCCTACCATGCTGTTTTCACTGTCGACCGTTTGTGAATAGGCACAACAGGAGAAAGTCAGTGAAGGAGTCAATTCATCCAAGAAAGTGAGTCCCAGCCATATACACAGGATTCCATGTTCTGTAGTATATTAGGCATGAGTTGAGATATTCTTCCAAAAACAAAACAAAAAAAAAGGTTTTTGCCCTTAAATCCAAAACAACCTTAAAAAAAAGTTAGCATAAACTCAAATGATTCACTAAGTTACAGTATTTCCTAAACTCATCCTTAAGGACCTCTGTGTCTTACCAGAGGTCATCTTCTCTCAGGCTGTCCCCCTGAGTGCTGGGCTTGTCTGCTTCTCTAATATGCAATCATCCATTTAGTCTCTCAACAAGTAAAAAAACGGTTTACTGACTGTGTGGTCTGGACCAGGCATTGTGTTAGGTGCAAAACATATACAAAAGATGAATAAGACACAGTCCTTGCCCTCAAAGAGCTCAGTGAAAGAATTTTGAAAGGTTTTAAACTGGGAAGAACAATGAATTGTGTCCAACAAATAAATGGAGGAATGAATAACTTGAAGTCCTTGCCCTCAAAAATATCAATCAAGTCCCAGGATGAGTAGTAAAGATGATAAAATGCTAGGAAAATGTCAAAACACAAAATCCAGGAAGGATTCCTGTAATGAGAGTACTCTGAGCCCCGAAGGATTTGGCTGTCCCCAAAAGTGTGTGTGGGGGGGGGGGGGAGGGCAATGCAAAGGGACAGACTCCAAGGCTTGGCCTTATGATGAGAAAGAGCAGAACCTATCAGGACACCTATGCTAGAGGGGGACCCCCTAAACTTGCCTCATCATCCAAAAAAACAAATTCAACCTACTGCATGAACCTCCAAAAAATTTGGAAAAACTAAAACTCAGTGTCACTTTCCTGGTCACAGAAATAAAGGCCAAGTACCCAGAGCAAACAATGAAGCAACCCGAATGGGCAAAGTGGAATGTTGGTCAGAGGCTGAAACCCAAAAATCAAACAACTGAGTAGTGGCTCTGAAAAACAAAACTCTCATGGATCACAGAAGAGACTTTAGACATATAAACAAGCTCAGATTTCCCCAAATGCATATAAGAGCACAGGAATATTATTTGACTCTGCAGTTTGAATATTGGGGATGGGAAAGTATCGGTTTTAACTTCAAAAAGGAATCTGCTAGGTCTCGTTAGTTCATTTGGGGAACATAAGGTCAAGCAAAACTACCTCCCATCGGAACCAAAGGCCATGATTTGCCAACCACACCATCCTGATGAAGCTCTTTCAAAAGGAATCTTTTATTTGAATGCCCTTTCCAACAGACAAATCCCACTTTGGAACTTCTGATTCTTAAACTAGCCCGGCAAGCAAGAGCAGTCTATGGCCAACTGCTGAAAAAGAAGAGGTAAACCTTCCACTTGGTCCTTCTGAGAGTTGAAATTGGCCACAGAAAGAAACACAAAGTTCTCACTCCAAGAGATCAAAGAAGGCATTTTGTACCAGGAAACCGAATTCAAATTCTCATTTCCAGGAATAAAGCCGCAGTGCCCAATACTTGCTTGGGAAAATAAAACAAGGGACTATGTGGACTCCAATTAAAATCTCTGATGGCTTTATTTCCCAGCCTCACCAGTTTAATGCTGTTAACATTTTACCCAGGCTTTGCTTTAACTTAAACACCAGCTTCCCATTCGGAATGGCCATACTTACCCACTGGGTAAAAAGGAAAGCGTTGTTAACACTTCATGACAGCATTTTTTGTCCCATCCTGAGCACTAGATGTAGGCGACAAGGTGAGGCTGACAAGTGCCAGCTTCAGCTAAGCCCAAGTCTCCCATAACCACAGTCAAGAGAAACCATGCTGCAGCCCATGCTATTATTTTAGTCACAATATTGAAATGCATGTGGCAGCAGAATAGAGGGGACATACAGCAATCTCATTCAGGTATGACAACAATCAGCTTGCTTTAAAATTATCACCTGGGGTCTCACCAATCGGCCAACAGATTTGCATGCCTACTTCATTCACACAAGCACCAAGCTAAGTCTGTAGTCAGAATAGTGTGGTGAAATATTCCCCAAGTAATCATTATGTTAATAGTCATGTGTTTAATTTTATCTTTTCACAAAACAAAAATATGTATTATGTATGCAGGCTATAAAGTCTAAAAATAAAATCAGCACCTTTGAACCCACCGCTCAACCCAAAAACCAGAATGTCACCCACGCTCTATCATCTACCTACCTCCTCCACCCTGATCCCCAGGTTCTTGCAAAACACACACACACACACACACACACACACACACGCATGCACACACGCAAACACACACCAGGTAATCACTGTCCTGTATTTGGGGTTTTAGTTTAAGTGCATCTTTATGTTCTATTACCAAAAAGGGAGTTGGCTTTCCAAATATGGCAGTGAAATAGTGCTTCCTCTTAAAAGATGACATCTTTTAGGGTTCTTTTTTTAAGGTCAATCACTGCTTTAAAGAAAAATACTAAATGATTGATAGACTGAAACTTAGCCATGGTAAACTCATGAAGACAGTGTATGAGCCAGTGAAATTTGGCAAACACTGGCAAAAGTGCCCAAGAACATGGGTTCCAGAGTCTCACAAACTCCTGGTTCAAATCCCCAGTCCAGTACTGACCAGCTCTACAATGAGGACAACTCGCTCAATCTTGAGAAGCCTCAATTTCTTACCATAAACGCCTGAAATAATGATAAAAACATATGGTTGTTGTGAGCATGTAATGAAAAATGCATGTAAAGAGCTGAGCATGGTACCTCACACATGTCCAGAGCTCACCGTCATATCTGTCATTAAATTCACTCAAAACTTATCAGTGGGTTTTGCTACCATTAATAGTTTCCTTCTCTCCAATTTCTACCAAGTTGTGCATTAGATCTCTTCACATAAAAATAAAACAAGGTGCAGGGATCCAAGAGAAGAACATGCACAGAGGACAGTTCCCAGTCCTCGCTCCTCTTTGTCTAAAGTACTTTTGAGACACACACACACACACACACACACACACACACACACGTTGATCCCATCTTCACCTCATGACCTTGAATCACAGGATCATTTTTCAAATGCATTTCTGCCCTGTCCCTTCCTCCCCCAGAAGGCTGGACTACTTGATCTAACCTTACCTAGAAGTCTATCATGATCATCACAGTATTAGTTCAGGGAAATCTAGAATAAGATAGAGGCATCGTCTCTATCTACCGATTCAATCACTGTTAGCTGTTCCATGGACAGATGCAGAAAATTTAGTAAATCACTACTTTAAAAAAAAAATCATTACAATGCTAGTAATGGCATTAAGTCCCCCACTTCTGAAATTAATTACATTCCCAAATAAGGCATACTCCTCGATCTCTACTCGGCATCCTTAATATTCTTTTAAATTACTTAGAGATAACAAGAAACTTACTCAGATTCAAATAATCACTCTCTTCCAAGGTACAAAAGTTGTAAAACTACTACCCAAATCAAATTTTATTCAAAACCACTCTCACCATTTCACGTAAAATTCGCCCAAACCACCAGAAAATGAGCATGAACCCCATCCATACCCATTCCAGCCCTTGATTTTTGCCAGCTATCCAGAATTTATTGCAACCTCATTCACCACCTTTGAGTGTTTGCATGAGAGGTGACAGTAGCAATGCTATTACCCACCGCACAATTCCATCAATTTAAGGCCTGCACTTTTCAGCTTCAAAAGACTTTCGTTTTGTTTTTGGTTTTTGTTCCAGGCCAGAAAACAAAAAAAACAACTAAATCACAAAAAACGGGATTTGGTCTTAGAAGCCAGATGGTCCAAGTCCCGTCCAGGCCTTAAGATAACTTCCTGACCCACGTCCCCATCAGTGAAATAGGTGAGGTCCATATTTCACACTTAGGCATACTGTAAAGCTGGATGGCCAGACCAGTGCCTGAGGTCAGCACAAGTCTAATGTCTGCTGGCTGCCCAAGCCCGGGCCCCTGGCCAGCCACCCAGCTCCAGAGACAAGTGCCAAGACATACTATAGTGTTTCCATTTAAGGCCTGCCACTTGGATCAGCCCATCTCTGAAATTTCTTAACACCACCTTTCCAGGAAGAATTTTTTTGGGGGAAAAGGGAGGTGGTGTCTATTTTTTGCCACCGCCTTCCCTTGGGCTGTCAGAGCAGTCTGCATCTCTGGGACAGGATTCTTTAAAACCACTGGGTTATATCTAAGTCACAATTAGAGGGCCTCTTTTCAAAAATATACAAACTATGTATGAGATCAGTCCTTTTTCTCATCACGTAACTCCCATCACACACACACACACACACACACACACACACACACACACACACCTCAAAAAAGAAAGAAAAGAAAGCCCAATAAAATGAACAAATCCACTGATTACTTCACTACCTCTCTTTAAAAGCCAAATTAAGCACAACTTTTAAACCAAGACTTTTCTTCTGCTACTAAGTGGAATGTTTTCTTCCTTAAGTAGTTTCCTCTACAGCGTTTCTCCCATGCAAGGAGCGTTCAAAACTCCAGGGAAATGAGGGGAGGAGGGGAGACATGTCTGGCGCAAACTGGACAGACCTAAGCCAGCCTAGAACCCGAAGGAAGTTAGTGAATCCAGCGGCCCCAGAGGCCCCACATCTCTCCCCAGCGCGCCCAAGGTTCTAGCCTCACTGTTTTGGTTACAGTGTTGAAGGAAGGGTTTTAAACTTGGCAAAGTACCGTGCAACATCTGTAACCACATTTGCCTTCTGGGGATCGGGAGATGAATCCCACATTCCTGGCTTTGAAGCTTTTTGAAACTGCAGCTAGGAAGAACGGAGGGCGGGAGGGAGTTGAGCAGAGTTTATTGGCTGTCTCTCCAGCAGAAAATTCCTCTTGGAAGAGACGGATATTTTGAGGGTGGGGGTGATTAGCCCATCCCTTCACTCCGTACCAAGCTCAGCTGGGAAGGTGAGCCCGTGGCCAGGCGGCCAGATCGATTTACAAGTCAGAGGCGCACACCCTGAAGGAGTTCACTACACACACACACACACACACACACACACACACACACATACACACACACACACACACACACACACACACACACAGAGGCACACGCGCACACTCCGCAAACCAGAGACCCCCCACTCCATGCCTCTGTCCTCTCCCATATCCCACCAGCAGTTCAGGCCCAAAGCAAGACAGTTTTGTTCCGCGGCTGCTTCCCCCACCGAGAGTGGATGAAGCTTGGGGGAGAAAGGAATGAAAGCGAGGGGGAGGCACCGCAGACGCCCACCCTCCCACCCCCAATCCCAGCCTCTTCTCCAGCCAGGCTCCCTCCTCCCACGGTCCTCCCGGGTCCCGCGGCGCGGCCGGCGACCTGCCCTCACCTCTGGTCCCGCCGCGGCCGGGGCTGAGCCGCGGGAGGCGGAGTGCGAGCCAGCCGGGCGCTGCAGGTCGGCGCGGAGCGGCGCGGCGCGGCGCGGGGCGGGGCGGGGCGGTGCAGCCGGCGAGAGAGCCCGGAACTCTGCGGGGCCGAGGGCCGGCGGCCGGCCCCGAGCGGCGGCCGCGGCGGCTGCAGCCGGGCGGTGCGTGCGGCCACGGGCTCCCCAGCCCTCGGGCCGGCGCGGCTGGCCGAGGAGCAGCCTGGCAGCGGCGGCGGCGGCAGCGGCAGCCACCCGGGGGAAAGAGCCGGGGGAGGGAGGGGAGGCGGGGTGAAGAGGAGGAGGAGGAGGAGGAGGAGGAGGAGGAGGAGGAGGAGGAGGAGGAGGAGGAGGAGGAGGAGGAGGAGGAGGAGGAAGGGGAGGAGGGCGGTCGGAATAAACTTCCCGAGGCGCAGCGGCACGGGCTTGGAGGGCGGCCGCGGGCGGGGCGGGCGGCCCGGGGGGGAGGCTCGCCCGAGGGGCGGCGGGGGAGACGGTCACTGAGAGTAGAAAAGTTCCCCCGGCGCGGAGGGGGAGGCTGCGGCGGCGGCGGCGGCTGCAAAGAGCAGGAGCCGGAGCGGGAGGAGCGGGAGGAGGAGGAGAAGGAAGTGGCTGCGGAGCGCTCGGCCAATGAGTGTCTGGAGCTGTGATTAACCAGGCAGCAACACATCATTTCCTCCCGGCGCGGATCCAGGGAGCCGGGAGGGAGAGGGAAGGCGGCGGGGCGGGGCCGTCCCCGCGCCCCCTGCAGGCGCCCGGCCGGGGGCGAGCCCGCCGAGCCCCGCCGAGCCTGGCCTGGCCGCCCCCGGCGCGCCCGGCGCGGTCTGGCGGGCCCGGAGGAGGCTGCGAGCGCTGCCGCCCGCGGGGCTTCTCAGAGGCGGGGCGGCGGCGGGGCAGGCCCGAGCCGGGCTCCCGCGGCCGGGGTGGGAGGAGGAGAGGCCGCGCGGCGCGGGTGAGTGCCCAGGTAGGCGCGGGCGGGGCCGTCTGGACAGCTCCCGGGGGCGCGAGGGGCGGGAGGGCTGCCTCCCGGGCCCCTTGACTGCGGGCGGCGCCCGGCTGGGGTCCTGCAGGTCAGAGAGAAGCAAGCCTCAGTGTTCTCATCCAGGCCATTTCTGACCTGCCTTCAAATCCCCTTCCACTTTGCTCATTTCCTTGCAAGGTCTGGGGTTATGCAAGAGCTTACCATTTTTGCAGTCGGCCTCCTTACCGATAAAACTAAGGGGGGAGAGGGGGAGGAGGGAGCGTGCGGGGGAGGGGGCTTCTGCAGTCATCTAGCCCTGTCCTAGGCGCCAGGGGAGCTTACTGTGGAAAGGAAGGAACATTCCCCGCCGCAGAGAGGCTGACAACCTCGGTCCTTAGATACACAAAAACACTCCAGTGTTCTAATATTATCCAGACCATCAAAAAGGCATGCGAGGATCAAATTTTGCATGGTGCCTGCTGAGTGTAAGGAAAGCACCAAGCCATTTCCTCTGCCCTCTGGAAGCTTATAATGTACAGTCCTATCACAAAGCAAAATAAAAGCATGAAACCAATAAATGGGGATACCATAAAGTATTTTTATCTCTACAGGTTCATTCATGCAGCAGGCATTTATTGGGTGACTGCAGTACTGCAAAGGTTGCAAAGGAAATGGAAGATCTGGTCCCTGCAGGTCAGTTTACAATCCAATTAGGAACGCAAGGCATATATACGTGAAAACATCTAGAAAATCATACCCAGGTATTATTACATAAGCAAAAAGATGTAGAAAGGGGGGGGCATTTTTTCATAAAGGGAAAGACAATACCTGTATGCCTGGTGAGACTCAGGAGTGGAAATTCCAGGTCAATCAAGCAAAAGTGCCTATATGCATACCTACTCTGTAGAACATTAGAACAGGGACCTCTGTGTCACTTAACTGAAGCTCTGCCATTTATAAACTGTGTGACCTTGGGCATGTATTTAACCTCTATGAAGGGAATAAAGCCTGTTTCCAGGTTTATTGTGTGATTCAAATGAAATTACACTTACATAAAAGCTTCTCAAGGTGCTGTGTGAATGTTCCTCAACTGGGTACGTTTCTGGAGCTCTCATTTTACTGGCCTCTTCTTGGTGGCCTTTGTAGTCTCCCATAGGCTGTAAGCTCCATGAGGGCAGGGGCCAGGTTTGGTGGTGTTCACTGTGTATCATCATCATGCCTAGCAGAGTGGCACATGTGGGTGCCCAGCAAAAGTTTGCTGAATAAGTGAATAAATGAACTAATGAATCCTGCTATGCTTTTAACTGTTCATTTTATGTGTTCCTTCAGTAGTGGTCTTGTGTGACTGGCTCAATGCAAAACCCTCTAACTCGACCTTCCTGTGACTAACTTGTATTCCAGGAGACTATCTGGGAGGATTCAAGGTAGTTCTTGTGGCCTTGTAACAATAAATTGATGATTGCACATGTGTGTACATGTGCATGTGTATGTGTGTGAAGCAGGAGGATAGATACGCAAGGGTATAGCCCATCACACAAGCCCTAGCCACACAAGAATACAGCCCAGATACAGTCCTTTGCCTTTGGATACCTTAATCCAGAGTTGCTCAACCTAAGTACTATTGACATCTTTGGCTGGATAATTGCTGTGGGGTGTGTCCTGTGCATTGTAAAATGTTTTGCAGCATCCTTGACCTCTATCCATTAGATGCAAAGAGGATGCCTTCTCTCCACAGCTGTGACATAGTTTTTACTTTTTTGGTTAATGTTTATTTATTTTTGAGAGAGAGAGAGAGACAGAGCAGGCGCAGGGGAGGGGCAGAGAGAGAGGGAGACACAGAATCCGAAGCAAGCTCCAGGGTCTGAGCTGTCAGCACAGAGCCCAACATGGGGCTTGAACCCACGAACCATGATATCATGACCTGAGCTGAAGTCAGACACTTAACCGACTGAGCCACCCAGGTGCCACCTCCCCACTGTTTAACATTTAAACATGCCTCCAGACATTGCTAAATGTCCTCTGGAAGCAAAATTGCCCCCGATTGGGAACTAGTGCCTTACCCCAACATCTAATCCATTGATTTAACTCTGGTGGAGAAATCACACAAGTAAAGTAACTTGAAAGAAATACATCTTCTGTTATTCCAAGATTCTTAGATCTCTTCCATCATATGTTTCAAGGAGCACGACTCTTGTTAATTAATTGCCTGCTGCATTGTGAATTGGCATCTCTTCTGTTTTCTGCATATCCTCCTCCTTTACACCCAGATCAACATGTTCATTTCTAAAAGTCAACAGCTTTCAAAAACTATTAGGAAACAGAGTCTTGAGCAACCTAAGAGTCCTGTATAATATTTTCCTATAAAATTTGGAGAATTCGTTCCATAAAATTTTGCAGCAAGTGTCCCTGTTACAATTAAGCTCTTGGACTTACCGCACAGCCTCTCTGCACTCAGATTGTAAGTGATATAGAATATAAATTGTGATATTTAGAATTTTTTTCATTTAAAATATTTAAGTAACTACTTTGAGTGATTTTTCTTTCATCCTGAAGCCATTTCTCTTTGGTACCGAAATAGTTCTCCTTTCATAGTGGTATAGAGAAAGTGGTTTATTAAAACCTATAAAGCAAATATCAGCTTAGTTGTACATATCAGCTTCCAGAAGCAAGTTCTTTAGAATGTTTGGATGTTTAGAGCTGGTGTTGTTGTTGAAAATCCTGATGGGCTGATAAGCTGCTGTTTAGTTTCTAAAGATTTCTTGAAATAAAAAATAAAGATTAATGGTTGAAGAAATGAACTAATTCTGATAAGTCTGTTCACTCAGTATGGGCATGTAGAACCAACAACAACAACAACAAAAAAAAAAAAAAAAAAAAAAAAAACCCTGTTCCTAGCACACATCAGTACTGTGTTTACAAGGTGAGCAGACATTTTTGTTCAGCAAGACAATATCATCTGTCTCATTAAATAAAGTTATTTGAAACATTGGTTTTATAGCTTTGTTCGTATTTCATTTTGGTTTTACAGTTCTGTAATGGTTATAAGCATATGGAGATTAGTTCACATCCAGTTTAGTGATTATTCACACTTAAGTTGAGCATTGAAGACAAGGTAGGCATCCAAACTGCTTAAAAAGAGGGCAGACTTTGAGGGTTGGATGTGGCTTATGGGAAAGCAATTTCTGTTTTGTTAGACTGGAAGTGGGACTCCTACTCCAGGGATCTCCGAGTTTTCTGTAAAATCCATGGAATTTGTGGTTTTGCTTCAGTTAATGATATTTTTAAAAGAAATTAATATCATGTTAATATGATGCATATTCTGGGTCATATGAATATCATTCAGCCATGATCCCACTACCCGTTTTTTTGCCATGCACCTATAAGAATATGTAGTTTATTGAAATGATACTTTTATAAATACAATTTAAGACATCACTGAAGGTGTGTGGAGATTGTTTTCTTTTTAAAGGTGTCCTTTATAGGACTCAAATTATGAGAAACAGTGACCCAGCTGCGTCATAACTATCCTTGGAAAATGATGAGTTTATTGAATGACAATGATATGGAATTTATTCCTAATCCTAAGGCCCATAAGAAACCATTATTGCTTTCCGAAGATGGAAGTAACTGGATCAGAACAGTAGGGCGATAGAAGGGAAAATCATAACCTGTTGGGGTCACTAGAAATCCTATCAGTCGTGGCACCCTTTCCCCAAAAGGTAAACATTTAACCAGTCAGGACAGACACTTGTTTATCTTCCAGTTAAACTTTCCCAGGTGTATGAATGACTCATTAATTGTTCATTTCATACAAGACCTTTTTGGCCACCCACCATATTCAGGGAACTGTGTTTGCTGCTCAGGGAGTCCTCAAGCTGCCTACAGCTGCCTCCCACTGGGAAAGTTAATCCAGACACTCTGAGCACAGCAGGTTACATGCAAACTAGCAGACAACTATGGGCTGACCATGTGATAAAAGAGGCATTACAAAACCATTGCAGAAAGGAAAGATTATTCATTCAGCAGTGTTGAGGCACCAGGAAAGTAAACTGTTAGTGCTCCCTCTCACACCATTCCTGAAAATATTTCCAGAGGGAATAAGAATTAACTATTTTTTTTAACTGTAAGTTAACTCAAAGCAAATATAGGTAGATGCGCATCTTTGAATGGGAAAAGGACTTTGTACGTAAAAGCTATAAATAAGATTGGCTGACTTGACTTTGTCTCCCATCCAAGTACTAAGTACTAACCAGACCCGACCCTGCTTAGCTTCTGAGATCAGGTGAGATCAGGCACGTTCAGGGTGGTATGGCCGTAGACTGGTTGACTTGACTTTGTAAAAATTTTTCCCTAAATTTTTTCTTAGGAAACAAATAAAAGGAGGGGAAAAGCCAAGTAGTGAAGCTACCTACAACCTATACTCAAAGGGTTAAAATCTTTAATATATTAAAAAAAAAAACTTATGAATCAACAAAATGCACCCTTTAATAGAAAGCTGGTCAGATGTTATGAATAGACAAAAACAAAATTATTATGTGTGAATATTAGGGAAAAAGTTTAAAGATTCAAGGAAAGATGATATAAACAAAACTGAGATAAAATATTCCAGATAATTTTTCAGCAAATGAACATATTCCCTATTGGTAAGACTGACTTTATAAAGGATGCTCAGTTGTTGCAGAGAGAGTAAACTGGAAAACAATTTCTTGAAGATAATTAGTAGGTGATATGTATCAAACCCCTTAAACATATTTCTACCCTCTGACACTTTAATCCCATGTCAGGAACTTATGCTATGAAAATAATCATCAATCACACAAAGATTTGTATAAAATGATAATCATCTACTAATTTTGGAAATGCCAACAATAAAGCACAAACTGAAAAAAATGGATGATAAAGGTTATATTTTGGTTCCATAATCCTTATAAACACATGAATCTCTCATGTTCACATATCCTTAAAGGTGAAAAACTAGAGGAAAATATTCCATGATGTACAGTAACTATCTTTGCATCATGGATATGTTTGACTTTTATGTTCTTCTTTACACAGGTCTATGGGTTCCACCCTCTCTATAACATATTACTTTTGTAAGCAGAAATTTAAAAAAAACATATTATAAAAGGAGAAATGCAGGGTGCCTGACTGCTCAGTCAATAGAGCATGAGACTCTTGATAGTTCAAGCCCCACTTGGGCCTAGAGCTTACTGAAAAATTAATTCATTAATTAATTAAAATAAAAGGGAAAATGCACATATTTTAAAAGAGTCCAGCAATCATGGAACAAAACCTAACTGGTGAAAGTTACATATGAATTTATACTTGCGAAGTGGGAGGTAGGGTGTAGAGAATGGAATTCAAATTTGGCATTTTCTGTGCTCTGAAGGAAGGTGCATTTCTTTCAGAAAATCATTTCCCGGAGGGCTCAGCCTTATCTCATCCTTTGCCTGCATCTCAGTCTGTGACCCATTTCCTTGTAACCTTGAGGTCTAGATGCTCATCAGGACTGTCCGTGGTCTTGCTCACATTCTAAAGCTGCTTGAGTTTCTAATTTACTTAACTACGGTTAATTTAGCTACGTGGCGGAGATGTGGATTTTAAAAGCTAGTCCTGTGGATGAATGCCCTCAGGACTATCAAATTAATTTCTTCCTCAAATTAAACAAATATATTTCAAATATAATTGTGTGGTTCTTGGTAGAATCCAACATCACAGAGGCTTTTCATTTTTAGGGAACATTCTTTTGCCTGATTGGTCCCTCTGAGCATTGGCATCATGAAGACATTTTCATGGATAAGAAATCAAATTAATTTTCCAAGTCCTAGTGTAGCCCCACTCTACCAATATCTAAAATCTAAAGGCTTCCTTTTTATTAACCTACTTTTGTTTAATGAAACTCCAGAGATCAGCTGCTAAGGTTAATTACACATAGCAGAGAACTAGCTATGTGACCTCAGGCAGATAACTTCAGACTGTAGAGGCTCACTTCTCCTCAGGTGCAAAGTAAGGGATGGGTTGCATTTTGGAGGTCTCTCTGTTTTGAAATTACACAACTTGAGTTGGAAGTCCTAAAGAAGCTTATTATCTGAAGTTGCGGATGCTGCACTTGACATTTCTGGGGGCGAAGAGCTTAAGACTTCCAGGAACTGACAGAAGCCAGGGTGATAGGAATCAAAGGACCACGTGGACAAACGGCCTTAGAGAGGACTGAGGCGGCCTGGCCCAGTCATGCAGGTCTCAGAAGAAATGTGCAAGGGAAGGGACTAAAAGGGGCTAAGGAAGGGACTGAGTGACAAGCTTGCTTAATTAACATCACTTATCATTACAACCAAGATATGTATGTTCTTCCATTAGCAAGATTTCCCCAGATGATTATTTTGTTTAAAAAAGAAATACAAAATATGCATGTGTGCAAAAGGATATATTGTATAGTGAAAAATAAATTCCAGAACTACCAGCTTCTCAGCTAGCCACTTCCCTCCCCTAATGCCAGCTTCTCTATATCCTTATAGAAACGGGGTAGGCATATGAAACTATACCCATATTCCCATTTGCTTTAACAGGGATAGTAGCATGCCATACACTCGTCTATCCTTTGCTCCCGTATTTATCAATATAACAGCATATCTTGATAAATACTTTGCTATTATAACAAAGCTATTATACCAAATTTCTGTTATTGTGCCCCCACGCAGGGAAGCAGAGACTCGTAGAATCTAAAATTGGAAGGAACCAAGATCTCATCTAGTCCCAGTTCTGTCTCTTACATATAAAAAAGTTTGTTCCTGCGGGGGACCTGGCTGGTTCAGTTGATAGAGCATTCACCTCTTCGTTCTTGATCTTGGGATCGTGAGTTCAAGCCCCACGTTGGGCATAGAACTTATATTTTAAAAAGGGGGTGGGCTCCTGGGTGGCTCAGTCTGTTAAGCATCAGACTCTTAGTTTCAGCTCAGGTCATGATCTCATGGTTTGTCAGTTCAAGCCCCCCAGTCGCCTCTCATGTTGACCGTGCAGGACCTGCTTGGGATTCTGTCTCTCCATCTCTCTCCGATCCTCCCCCAATTGTGCTCTCTCTCAAAATAAATTTAAAAAAGAAAAAGTTTGTTCCTGAAAAATCCTGTGATTCCTCAAGTTCTCATGGCTCCTTAAAGGAAGGCTGGAACTGGAACGTGGTTGTCCTAATCATCCTTTGGTTTGATTATACTTTTTGTTTGTAAAGTTATACATGTTATAATTAAAAATATTTTTCAAATGGTATGCATTGTATGATCTGATTTTCATTCTTTAAGGAAGTATGTATGATGCACAGAAAGGAGACTATAAGGCTATGCACCAAGATGCTGGCAGTAGCCATCTTGGGATGGTAGCAATACAAGGGATCTTTCACTTTTTTATTTTTTACAGCAACTTCATTGAGATACAATTCACATACCATTCAGTTCACTCACTTAAAGTGTACAATTCGATGGTTTTTAGTATATTCACAGAGCTGTCCAAATATCACTACAATCAATTTTAAAACATTTTTATCACCCCCAAAAGAAACCCTATGTACATCACCATATTTACACTTTTTACTCTTGTGTCGTATTTCCAAAACATTTTGCAGTGATTGTTATTTTTGTAATAAAAATAAATAAATCTATTAGAAAAAAATTAAAATAGGGGCGCCTGGGTGGCTCAGTCAGTTGACCGACTTCAGTTCAGGTCATGATCTCACAGTCCGTGAGTTCAAGCCCCGTGTCAGGCTCTGTGCTGACAGCTCGGAGCCTGGAGCCTGTTTCAGATTCTGTGTCTCCCTGTCTCTCTGCCCCTCCCCTGCTCATGCTCTGTGTCTCTCTGTCTCAAAAATAAATAAAGAAATAATTTAAAAAAATTTTTTTTTAAATTTAAAAGAACAAAAAAAAAGAAAAAAAAATTAAAATAATGCCATATTCGCTATAAAAACCCAGAGAGAAAATACAGAAAAGTATTTCAAAGAAAGTAAAATTACCTAATTTTACTATTTCCAATATAAACAGATATAATATTTTGGATAATTTTCTTTTTATCTTTTCTGTGGATATACATTATATTATACATAAATACACATTGTTTTCCTTGCTCTTCTTCATTATATTACGAACATTTTCCTAGGTTATTAGATATTCTCTGAGAGTATGATTTTTGGATTGATTTAAACCCCTGAAGGTATCATGTCTGACAGCATTGCATTGTTTTCTTAGGATAGTTTCCTAAAAGTAAGAATCTAGGTCATATTTCCAATTGCTAGGTGGTTTGAACTGTTTCCAGGGGCTTGTCCCACTCACCACACCCCTTACTGTCTCTGTTACAACCCTCTCTATTATACTTGCCAATTTGGAAATTTTAAAAAATTCTGTTTTCATTTGCATTTATTTGATTGCTAATGAGTTAGCACCTTGCTCATAAATACATCAACTGTTTGTATTTTTCCAATTTTCTTTTCAGTTAATGCCCTTTACCTATTGTTCCATTGGAATGTTAGCGTCATTTTTATTGATAAGAATATAGAGAGCTTTCTCTTTTTCTTTCCTGCTGAGCACTGAGCACGTAGACATTCCAATCTATTAATAACTTCTAAAGATTAACTTGGTTTCCAGTGATTATTTCCCACATCTTTGCAGTGGGACTGGCTACCTTTCTTTAGGGGGACTCTACATTTCTAGCGTATTAAAGAGATTGCTAGGGATGAGGTAGGGACCAGTCTGTGAAGTTCCTTACATTTTGATAAAATGGTTGTTTGCCGATTTCATTCTAAAGCTCCCCAGAATATATTCACTACCAATAATATAAAAACGGCATTAATAAGCTTTGATTTTCCCAAGTAGCCATATAGGTTGTGTTCAACCAAATTCATCAGTCCCTATAAGGGATAATGACATCAATGCTGGATCAAACAGCACCAGGGTGTAGAAGATACACCTACATCTCACTTCACTTTTCTCTCCAACAAGCATGAGTGGTGACACCAATGAACAGTCTGAAGTTTAAGTCTAACTTAGGTCCTCTTGATGCTCCAAACAGAGCGCTAAAGATTATCAGACTCTCCAGTTTCTAACAGAGATCCTATCTGGAAGAAAGGAAGTAAACGTCTCACTCTTTAAACAGCTAAACAGGGGCACCAGGGTGGCTCGGTCAGTTAAGCGCCCACTCTTGATTTCGGCTAATTTCAACTCAGGCTAGAATCTCATAGTTATGAGGTCGAGCCCCGCACGGGGCTCTGCACTGACCATGCAGAGGCTGCCTGGGATCTTCTCTCTCCCTCTTTCTCTCTGCGCCTACCCTGCGCTTGCTTGCTCTCGTTCTCGCTCAAGACTAAATAAATAAAGTTAAAACTAAATAAATAAAAATAATAAATAAAGATGTTCTACTGATTACATCTAAGAAACTGGAGTTGCAAAATATGAAAACATCCGAATCTCTCGATAATGGAATGGACCTTGGAAAACAAAAGAAATACACAAACACCAAGGAAAAAGTGTTGATGAGAGTGATTATTCATGGATATAAAATGGCCATATCATGTATTTGATTACAAAAAAAAAAAGAGAGAGAGGAAAAAGGCAATTTATTGATCTGGGTGAACATACCACAACCTCGTGTAGAGCTGAGATGAGCTTTTCATTTACCCAGGCTTACTCTGCTGCTGCTAAAGGTTGGGGTTTCCTGTTGACAAATCAAGTGTAGATTTGGTGACAAATTTGTTCTGTTCATCAGAAGTTCTTCCACTGTGAATTGTCTACTTCTTGGTTTTCACTGATACATCAGGCATCGATAAAATGTAATAACCAGAACATAGCCTTAATTTGATATTACTTGATTTTGAAAATCAAAATAGCTTTATATTTTGTTTTTATTTTTTTAATGTTTATTTATTTTTTAGAGAGAGTGAGAGAGAGAGACAGAGCACAAGCAGGGGAGGGGCAGAGAGAGAGGGAGACACAGAATCTGAAGCAGGCTCCAGGCTCTGAGCTGTCAGCACAGACCCTGATGCAGGGCTCGAACTCGCTAACCACAAGATGATGCCCTGAGCTGAAGTCAGATGCTCAACCAACTGAGCCACCCAGAAGCCCCTGAAAATGGCTTTATATTTTGACAGCCATCACTATTCAGTCTTTGAAATACAATGATGGGGTTTTCTATTTTGAAGAAAATTTAGAAATGATTTAATACAGCTTCCAGGTTTCTTTTTCCTTTTTTTTAAGATTTCATGATATGGGAGTTTCTTTTTAATGAAAATTTTCAAACAGAAAATAATCAGAATAAACAGAATAATCAGAAAGAGAAAAAATAGGATAATAAATCCCATATACCTAGCACCTGGGTGAGCAATGATCAAGATTAGCCTGCACACATTGCCCCCCACCTTAGCTTTTGCAAATTATTTGAAAGTAAACTTCAGCCACCATGGCATTCCATTCCTATGCATTTCAGCAAGCATGTCTAAAACATATGGACATTTTCTTACCCAGCCATAATGCCATTATCAAACCTAACAAAATTAATGATTACTTGGTACATTCAATTCCCAGTTGAGATTCTAATTGCATCGACTTTCTCAGAGAAGTCTTTTATCAGATCAGAATGCAGACAATGACTTTTTATCATTTGGCTGTTTGGCGTTTTATAAAGTCTCCTTTAATTTTGAGATCAATTCATCCTTCCATCCTCCCCCCAACTCCACTCCATTTTGTTGGTAGTGGTGGTGGTGACGCCATCAATTTGTTGATAAGATCAGCTCAATGGGCTTCTCCATTTTACTTTCTGTTGAAGAGATGCAGGCTTAAATAATGAATCCCCCCAGAAGAGGTAGTGAATCAATACAGAGTGGAATCTCCTAATCCCATTCTATCACACCTTCCCCATATACCATGTTGCTATCCCACAGTTTTACACCATCTCTGTCTTTAGCGTTCTGGTGGTTCAGAAAACATTAGAAACGTTTTTAAACTCTACTTCTGCCACGTTTGCTGACATTTAAAATCCCCAGTATTTTCCAAAAGTTAGTCAGGACTTAGAATTTGCAGCTTGCTTTTCCCTAAGGCCTGGCCCATTAAAGTTACTCTATAACTGTTACTTTCTGAAAAAATGCCAAAACTAATTCAGAGACTCAGGTTGTCCAAAAAACAAAACAAAACAAAAAATCTCATAGCGGACCAATGAAAAGTGCTACTGCTTTCACTGGGAATGGGAAGCAAAACTACTCCAACAAAATTGCACAGACACACAGACCAAAAAGTAGACTCAAGCACTAAAGACGTAGAAAACCTCAAAAACAAATTGACTTACTATAGCCTATTTTCGTCAAGCAGGGATATATTTTTCTGTTGATGATATGATTAGGACGTGAAATAAAGTGTGGTCATCGACACTTTATATGTTACCAAGAAGCATGGAGGTAGAGGGGACATGGTGGAATTGAGAGCAGAAAAAAACTCCTCACTCATTTCTTACAGCCTCCAGAGAAGATGAAAAGAAAAAACAAAAACTTAAATCCATTTCAGCAGCTCTGGCTTTGTCCTTTTTAACAAGTCAACCAACAAATCATTTCTTTAAAGCCAGTTTTAGCTATTACAGACTTTTATTTGCATATGCTCCATGCATTCTTCCTGTGTTCTAGAATTCTGATTAGGAATTGTTGCTTTCAACCACCACAACTTCCTCACATAAAAATGAAAAATTCTTGGCTACATTTTCCCCTCCTTCCTTATTAGGCTGTTAAAACAGGGGTCACCCACCACTTTGTGGGGTTTATTTCAATCCTTAAATATATCTGAAGAGATTTCAAAATATTACTTGTTACAGTGGAATAGATTCTGCATGGTTGCTGCTGAGTCTTTTTTTTTTTTTTTTAGAAAGAAGGAGGAAAAAACCACATTGTTTTGAAAAAACATGTTTTTAAAATAATTTTATAGATTGCAGATTTTGTAAATGATCATGTTAATTGTTGGAAGGGGGTTCCCAACCTTGTTAATGTCCCCTTAGCATTAGGCTTTTGTTCCCCAGCGTTGAATATGTCATTTTCTCCCACAGACTGCATTTCTAGGGGTATAATTGCTGTCTCCATGTAAAAGACAACTCATGTGCATAAATTTCCACTCACTGAAACAAGACTCTGCCTCCCCTAATTTTAATGCAGATGTGATCCAGGGGGTAGAGTTACACTTACTTCCCCAAGCAAAATGAAACAGATTACACATTAAATATTGTCTTTGGAACCAGGTGCACAGAAACAACCAATTACCTAGACAGCTCATCAAGTCCTGATATGTTTACCACATTGTTTTTTGTTTTCTCTTTAAACATTTGGTGAATTATTCTGAGGCTTTCATTTCTCTATAATGAACAGAATATGCTTATTAATAAAGGTCCCTTTTGTGTGATTCATTACAGTTGACTCACAAAAGCCTTTAAAACCATGTCTGAAAGTTTCTGAACTGAACTTGAGTTCCCGTGAAGACAAAGCCTTATTGCTACAAAGAGGCTACTGCTTCTGGTTCATCTTCTTTCCTAAATAATGGATATCCAAAAATCACTTAAAGGAGAAGGGACGTGAATTTGTGAAAAAGAGACGGAGGGAGGGTGCTTCTGTTCCCCCATTAGATATTTGGAATTGTTCATACTTAAATAACAGTATCCATATTATCAGGTTTTGGTCACTGCTCATTATAGCCTCTTGAATTTTGTGCATATCATTACTTCTTTGGGATTTTTAATTAATTGAAAATGCTGATGAATTCAAGAGCTCTTTCAAGACTCGTTCCTGTTATTCCAAGAGACTTTTACCACTTCCTGAGGAGGGACTGTTTTAGATTTCCACAAAGTCATTAACCTCCCAAAGAATGTGAAGAATAAATAGAATGGGGTGGTGCAAAGATGTAATGGGTACAAACTCTTAGGAAGGTCGAAGGCAGGGGGTCTGTGCGGGCGTGCCTGACGGTGAACAGAGGGGAGGGAGGGTTGGGCATAGGGAGGAGGAAGATGTCTTTGGAAACCCTATGGAAAGGCTTAGTGGTGAATGGCCTGGAGATCAACCATCTGCTGATGGAGTGGTTATGCACCACTGACTTACTGAGGGTATCCCAGTCTTTAAACTATGTATCCTCTGAGCTTCTGATGGAAGTTAGGGGGAGCTCTAAGCAAAGTAGGTGAAAATGTACAACAGAAAAAATTCTGCCTGTGCGTATGCAACCAGGTTGCAGAAACTGGGCATAAATTCTATGTGCTTCTTTTTAATAAAACAATGTGAGACATTTTAGAGAAGGTGAAACTTACAGGTGTGGGAATAGAAAAAAAAATGCTTGAAATATGGACAATGCTGAAAGTTACCCTCATTCATTAGGGTCAAATTGGAAGTTGGTATAAGGTCTGTGGAGGGTAATTTGACATTATATTGCAAAATTACAAATGCACCTATCCTATGATCTTGCAATTCCATTCTAGATTCCTAATTTCCTGCACATATCCTCACCCACCTGTGAAATGATGTATGTCCAAAGTTTTCATTGCAGCGTTACATGCAAAAGTAAAAGGTTGAAAACAACCTAAATGTATTTTTTTTTATTTTTTTTAATGTTTATTTATTTTTGAGACAGAGAGAGACAGAGAGTGAGCAAGGGAGGGGCAGAGAGAGAGGGAGACACAGAATCCGAAACAGGCTGCAGGTTCTGAGCTGTCAGCACAGAACCTGATGTGGGGCTTGACCCATGAACCGCGAGATCATGACCTGAGCTGAAGTCAGACACTCAACCAACTGAGCCACCCAGGCACCCCAACCACCTAAATGTTTATGGATAGGACACGGTCCCTAAATTATGATACATTCTTACAGTGGAACACCATGAAGCTTTTAAAACAAAATAACGAAGTTCTGAATGTATTGATATGATTGAGCTCCTCAATATAGTGGTTAAGTGGGAGGGGGGTGGGGAAGCAAAGTTCAGGAAATTGAATTACATGCTATCATTTGAGTTAAAAAGGAGAAATAGCCATGTATATTGGCTAGTACAACTGGACAAAAATTCTTGACGACAGTGGTGGGTGAGTGGGAATGGAAACAACAGAAAGGCAGGGAAAAGGTGTTTCACTACTTTGAACAGGAAAAAGTTCAAAGTTTAGAAGAAAAAAATTGCTAGGTCTGGAGTGAGGCAGGCCTGGTTCAGTGGACCGGTTTTAGCCCTTTCTGACTCCATAAACTTCATTTCCTTGTCTGCAAAGTAGAGAAGATAATATTACCTGTCTCATGAGGGAGCCGAAGATATTAAACGACGGTACACATAGAGTGTGGGGTGGTGTGATCCCTCGATATGGTCAGTAAGTGCAATGGGTTTCCATTACTCTTCTTATTAATACCATCTCCACCTTTCTTACAAATCACTGGGTATTTGGGGGAAAGGGTGGAAAAATCACAGTGGCAGTTAAGGCAATGATTACATTTTCATCTCCAAAGGGGTCTGCTGAAGGAATCAGTATCATCAAAACTATTCTGGGACACCTGGGAGGCTCAGCATGAGTCCTTGGCTCAGATCATGATCTCTCAGTTTGTGGGTTCGAGCCCCACATTGGGCTCTGTGCTGACAGCTCAGAGCCTGGAGCCTGCTTTGGATTCTGTGACTCCCTGTCTCTCTGCCCCTCCCCTGCTCCTGCTCTGTCTCTCTCTCTCAAAAATAAATAAACATTAACAAAATCGTTTTTAAACATTTATAGACCACTTCTCTGTACCTGGCATTCTTCTCTTCACAATTAACAAATAAGGACCCTCTCCTGGGTGTCCTATCATGCGCATCTCTTTCCAAGTTCTGAAGGAAACTGGGAACACACTTATTTGTCTGACTTGGGGCAAGTGCCTTGCTCGAGGCCAGTCAGTGATGGCCACACTGGAAATGTCAGCACTCACAGACACCACATTGTTGGAGCAGGGAAGGGAGGTGGACAAAACACAAGAGACCTCAACTGCAGACGTTTTTGTAGTATTTCTGACTTTAAAGGGGGGGATGGTGGGGAGCGGGAAGAGAGTGGGTATTCTGTGTACTACCTACATGAGTCCTGGTAGCAGCCTGCGTGGTTTTGCCCTGGGCAGACAGTGAAGGAAGATGCTGTTCCTTGCAGAAATACAGGTGTAGCTTAGAGGCTCAAATGCCGACCTATGAACTTAAGAAAGCAAAGAATGGGATTGCCAAGCAAATGGACACA
This sequence comes from Felis catus, assembly GCF_018350175.1. NCBI lineage: Eukaryota > Metazoa > Chordata > Mammalia > Carnivora > Felidae > Felis > Felis catus. Next base: position 147,555,469 of record NC_058375.1, read on the forward strand.
ACCTTGAATATATGAACTTGAGATCTCCGGGAGTCCACAAGATAAACTCTAAGTGGCCCTGAAAACCCACAAATTATAAGCAGGAGTTTGTTTATATATAAGAATATACATTTTCCTGGGGAAATCCATAAATTTCTCCAGATTCTCAAAGAGGGCTGTGATCTCAAAATGATGATAAGCCCCCACTAGGTGGATGGTGATAGTAAAAGCAGGGACCCAAGGGATATGATCCATCCAACATGGGGACCCTGAGGCTCATACAGCCAGGCTTTTCCAGGAAACCATAAAGAAAGAATTAAAGAACCACCGCTCTGCTACAGTTGCTTTCTAAGCCACCATTCTTGTACTTCTGCTTTTGTTTTTTCATCTTCACTTTCATTTTATTTAAAAAAATTTTTTTAATGTTTATTTTTGAGAGACAGAAAGAGAGAGAGAGACAGAGACAGAGTGTGAGCAGGGGAGGGGCAGAGAGGGAGGCAGAGACAGAGTGTGAGCAGGGGAGGGGCAGAGAGGGAGGGAGACAAGAATCCAAAGCAGGCTCCAGGCTCTGAGCTGTCAGCACAGAGCCTGATGCGGGGCTTGAACTCACGGACCGTGAGATCATGACCTGAGCCGAAGTCTGATGCTTCACCGACCGAGCCACCCAGGCACCCCTGCCATATTCACTTTTATTATTCCTCACTGAATGTTCTTCTTTAAATTTTTCATTTTTGAAACTTAAATGCCTACTTTAGGCTCATCCTATGAAAAAATACCTGGGAAATCATGGGTATGTTGTGCTATTTGCAGGGTTTTTTTCCCTAATGTATATTAGAAGACATTTATTTCTTTTAAAATTTAAAGATGTTTGTATAGTTTCCAAACCATTTACTGCCCATTTACACGCACAGAGGTGGGCCCGTGGCACTTTGGAAAACCCTGTTTCTAAGTATTCTAAAATTCACATCACACATTCCATTTTATAGAGAAGGAAGCTGAGGCATGAGGCAATTAACGTAACTTATTAGAGATTCTAAGCAAATGTGGAAAAACTTTAAGTCAGGTCCTGGGCAATACCGTATCTGCTAATGACTTGGCCATGCTGTCCTTCTTATTGCTCTGCAGACAGTTCAGAGAGATTTCTAAATGCTCTCGCATTTCCCCACCACCACATAAAGAGGACCAACTAGGCTAAAGTACAAACTTGATCGATTTAATACTCTGGTAATGATCCCAATAACTGAAGACTCGGGGACGGGGGGGAGCCCGTGAGTTTCTTTCTACTGAAATTCCATCTCATTTTTATTTTCTCTTAATGTTGTTTTTTGAATCCCAAGTTCCAAAACCTGTCCCCTATTATGCAGTGCAAACGAGAACAGATGGGGGAAAGTTATGTTGGAAAGGGCTTTGGAGGGCCACAGAGAAGAGAAATATGACTACTCAATGTGTCACACACCAACTTGCAGCTGCCACCAGCCCTTGCACACGATGCGAGCCGCGTATGGAACCAGCCCGCGGTGCTCAGAAGGAGCGGGCAGACTGCAGCAAGGGAGCGCAATTAGAGAACAGTCACTTTACTTGTGTTTCCTTGAAAATATGAATAAAGAGCATAGCAGCGGCACAGCCAGCAAAAGAGAAATAAATCCGAAGGCCAGCCTGAAGGATGGTTAGCAATACCCCCAAGCGTCCCAAACGTTAGCCGATAATTGGCTTTACCCCTGCCTTTTTATATCAATGAATTGCCTCCGCCTTCCTCAAAGTCACCACTCAGGTCTTCTCTGTGTCTAGGAATTACTCTTCTAGAAAGGTCATACTAGCTTACATGCCTGATGTAGCTTCCAGCAAGTGTTTTTTTTTTGTTTGTTTGTTTTGTTTTTGTTTTTTTTTTTTTGTTTTTGGTACTCACAGGGTGCTTAGGAGTTCTCTCCATATTTCCAGGGGGAGGCAGCTGATCTGGTTTCAAAGGGCACGTCTGCCAGTTACTAGCTATGAGACCTTCAGCAAGTCCCCTAACTTCTCTGAGCCTGGGACCCATCCCCTATAAGACAGAGACAGCATGACTTACTTTTGAGGGTTTTTGTACTTGAAGAGAGGTATATAAATTCCTAGTGCAAGATCATCATTCGATACACAGCAAATATTTTGCTGTGATTATCAGAAAACATAAAACATGCTTTCTCTTTTCCTTGAATTCAAAATAAAGATACAGAGAAAAAATATATCTATTTTTAATGTATGTACATACATACATACACATGTATCCCTGGGAATCTACGTTGAAAGTAAGTATAAGGTAAATGTTGTTGACATAGTTTATTCAGATGGTGACTCAGGTCATAGAGATGGTATCTGTGAACAAATCGTCATGTAACAGTTGTGTTAAGTCCCACAGGGACTTCCTCTGAAATCATGCCTGTCTTTGCAAAGTACGTACGCAAAGACTTTATGTCATAGAACATTCTTCGTCCCCAGGGCAGTTCGTAAATTACCTATGCCAAAATCTCTATGGGAGGGTATTAAAATATGGTTTCCTGGGCCCACTCCACACTATATTTTCAACTTTTTAAGCTATGGGATCCTCATTTTGAATAAAAACGATGGAGATTCCTGAGCACGCTAAGGTTGGAGAGCCACCTTCTGAAGAAATAGGAACAGTGATCATGCAAATTTTGAGTCATTTCCAGCTGCCTTTCCTCTCCCACCACCCACAGCCAGGCTCAGAAATGCAGCAATTGCTTGCGAGGCAGAGGTTTGGATCTAGTAGCTTTGGCTTCTGTTCTCTTATTTTGCGTGGTGTTTAGTTAAGGCTGGACTATTCATACTCTCTTTGTCCACAGGAGATATTAGCTTGGTTATAGTTTATCCTAAGAGGATGGCCATGCATCCCAGTTTGCCTGGGGCAGCCCTGAGTTGCCCAGCATCGTTATTAATAGCACTTCTTTGCATTATCAAAATTGTCCCAGTTTGTATGATTAATTATATCATTCATTACCTTGGAGGTCTAGAGGAACTTTGATTAGCACATGTAGGACATGAATAAGGGCTGGCAAAATGTCTAACGCTTCCTATTCACTAGTATGGGAAAGATACACTCAAATACCATCAGCAACCACAAGGAGGTATGTTGGGCTGAAGTAACGTAGGAAGGATGAAAGAAAATTATACTTTTTCAAGTTATTCCATAAATTGGTATCTAGAAAGAAGAACATGGACAAATTAGGAATTCTATACTAGTTAATGTCTCCCTTCTCACCCAAGCTGCTGAACAAGAAAGCATGGATCTTGGCCTCATATCAAGTTAGATATATCCCATTTTTCTGTTTACTGGCTGTGACCTTGGGCAAGTTATTCAACATCCCCGAACCTTACTTTACTCATGTCTGAAAAAGATAATAAGGCTTACTTTGGTTGTGAGGATTTAAAAAAACATATGTATAAAATATCTGGCACCATGGTTAGGTGCTCTGTAATGGTGATTCTGACATTATTCTTTCCATCATGGCCACGGCATTGTGGTTCCACCAAATAAACATGACTTTTAAAATAATGAGCCCTTACAAGAGGAGTCATGAGGATGCTGTGGAAATGGGAATAGATTCTAGGGTATAAAACCTTTTTCTTTCTTTTTTCTTTTTCTTTTTCTTTTACAAACCCAGTCATACTCTTTCAGATGGAAAAAAGTAAATGGGTAAAGGGAAAGAAAGAAAGAAAGAAAGAAAGAAAGAAAGAAAGAAAGAAAGAAAGAGAAAGAAAAAGAAAGGAAGGGAAGGAAGGAAGAAAAGAAAGAAGAGAGGAAAGGAAAAGAAAGAAAGGGAAGGAAGGAGGAAAAGAAGAAAGAGAGAAAGAAAGAAAGAAAGAAAGAAAGAAAGAAAGAAAGGGAATGAGGAAAGAAGGAAAGAAAAAAGAGAAACAAAGGGGGTGGGATGTGATCTCCAGCCAGCAAAATCTGTGTAGAATTTGGCCTAAGAACTTCCACAAGAGGTCCTGCAGTTTTGGGGGGTCTAGGGGGTGGGAGGCATAGTCCATCCAATGGAAATGATACTACTGTTCATCTAACTGTTGCCTTGCAGCCCCAGACTGCTGTTTGGGTGGGCGGGATGGAGAAATACTACTCTGTTAAAGCTGAGAGTTTTGAAGTGGAGACAAACACAATCTGGTAGTATTACACAGGCATTATTCACCCTGATGACTCACTCTCGTTGGCTCCCACACAGCAGAAGCAAGAGGTAACATCAGTGACCTTGAAGATGTTGGCCAAGTATAGATCCAGCCCTAAGGCCTGATTTTTCAAATGAACACACACACACACGTGTGTGTGTGTGTGTGTGTGTGTGTGTGTGTCTATGTATGTCTGTGTGTGAAGAGAGAGGGAGAGAGAAAGAGTGAAAGGATTATTCAACTAAATAATAAGTATTTACAAGGAAATAACCATCACATGAGTAGGTCTCAGCTCAATGCACTAAGAAGGTAGCTCAGTGTAGGAACATTTAAAATAAGCATTCTTACCTAGGAGTTGAATATGAATCCAGTCCCTATTCCTGGGCTCAAATCTTTCTTGTTCTTTCCATTCATCATGACTCCATGAATCCAGTTTGCTTAGAAGAATCTTTTCTATGTTCCAAACCACACACTGCTTTATGCTCACAGCCTACAAATAAAATTCAAACAGATGCAGTCCCTAGGTCTTTGACAACATGCAATGGAAAGCAGACAATAAAAAGGTGCATCAGAACATACAGATGTGCAGGCAGCTGCAAAAATGGCAAACAGAGCTATGGCTGTAGACCAGATGGTCCTTATGGTCCAGCAAAAAAATTAAAAAATCAACGTGGAACCCAGCAATGGTTTCAGGTTGGTAGAGATAGTTCTTGATTGTACATTGAAGCCTCCAAGAAAATAGAAGCCAAACCATAAAGTTATTTGAAGCTAACAAAAAAAGAGCACATTACAGGAGTTAAGCACTAAACAGCTAGAGTAGAAAGGGTTTCTAGTTATGGGAGATACCTCATGGAAAAACCAGGGGGTGATAGGGAAGCATGGCATTATAAACCTTGAAGAATATTCAACTGATCACCATGTTTGTCTGGACAAATGAGGATTGGATCGGAAGGGCTGTAAAAATGGCTTAAAAATAGACTTGGGACAACTGGCCTCATATAGCTTATTCTTGCTGTAAGTTTCCAAAGGTTTATGATTATGTTTTGAGTTATAGTTTTCCCTCAGTATTTCTACTTTAAACTTTTGCTTTTCATGGGTACATGTATGTTATAGGAAGTAAGGTACAGTTTTCATAGTTTTCATAGCTATAATTAACCAAAAAACGCTTAACGTGTTTTTGTTTTGTTTTTTTTTTGTTGTTGTTGTTGTTTTGTTTTTTTGCAATGAGCAGAACTCAACACAGCCCAAGGGAAGAGGAGACTTCATTACAAGAATATACATGTGTTTCCCAGATCCAAGAACTGGCATATGAGTGGTTCTCATAAACAACTGGAACCACACTTAAATACTCTTTTGTCTTTGCGTCTCCATCGATCTGCTTCATTCTCCCCTCTTTCTGACTCCTAACCTATTTCTGGTGCTCATGAGTATTCACAGGAAATACACCACCAAAAGGCCACAAGTTCACATTTCTTCCATTTTCAAAAAGCAGCCAGACGAAGCTTGACTCTCTTAGTCTAATTCCAAATTCCCTAGTAAGGGCTAAGTTTGGGTCAGGTACTTATTCCTGAATGAATTAACTGTGACCATAGGGTCGCCCTGCATTAACTTTGCTCCCATCATATCCATGTTTGTTTAGGTGTGAGGAGGCAGTTCCTAGAAAAGGATGGTACTATCTGGAGACAAGGTATCTGAGTATTAAGTTGCTTTGGGCTATAAGTAAGAGGCTATTTGTTATCTCGTATAACAAAAAGGAATGTCTGAAATTTGGCGAATCTGAGATTCAAGACAATTCAATCCAACCAATATTCAATAGTGCCTGGTACTGTTTTAGGTGCTGGAGACGTTTGAACAAACAAACCAGACAAAAATCTCTGTTCAGGGAGCTTATGTTCTATGATTGGTTAGTTCAGTGACTCGATAACACTAACAAGTTTCTAGACAAAGTTTGTTTTTATTGAATTCTGCCAAACCCAGCTGTCAGCGATAACCGTTTCTCACAAGAAGAATCAAACTGAAACGTACAAAGCTTTTGTAATTTACCTGAAGTCACACAACTACTAAATAAAGGAATAATGAGTCCAGATTCTTACACCCTGTGGTGGTGCCACTTCTTGCCCTGAGGCTGGAGAGGAGCCCTGCCTCCCTGAAGCACAGGGCTACCTGACACCTGCACAAAATTGGGGTCTAAGATCCAGGAAGTGATAAGGGATGGCTTCTGGAGAGGGAACTACAGTGATTTCTACAGCCTGCTGCATTGAGACTTCTTGGATCGAATGGATCTCTAAGTCTCAGGATTGACCATTTTATTTTTAGTCTGGTCAGAAGCTCTCTCAAGGTCATGGTTAGGAGATCAGGAGAGAACCTGAGGTGGCTCACACAGAATCAAGGCGACTGTGGGTCAAGGTTTCTATTTGCAAAGGCAGTGATCAGGGCAGAAGGGTTGGGGCTGATGGCCATGTCAAGAGGCAGTTTTCCTAAACCCCAGAATAAGCAGTTTGATAGGCAGAAACCATACAAAGCTGGAATTTAGAGGCTCTGGGCATCAACTTCTACAACGGAACAGCCAGAAAATTCTTTAAGTATGTTGGGCATTATTTTGGCAGAGGCTGATGAAATTGTCATCATTTGACTATAACCAAAAAGGTGCTTCTGCAGCTCAAGTTCTCAACATTGCTATAGGTGACTACTATTCGGTGGTGGGAACTACAACATTCCGGGTGGGGAGGGGAACATGAATTTAAACAGAATTTAGATAAAGTTTAATAATGTAGAAGGAAGAGGAGGGGCAGTCATAAACAATTACTTCTGTGAAATACAAACTGGAGATATAACATCTTATTTAAAGAAAACGATAATAAACCTTTACACTAAGAGACAAGGAGGAGTGCCTGGGTGGCTTAGTCTGTTAAGCCTGGGACTCTTGATTTTGGCTCAGGTCATGATCTCATGGTTACGTGAGTTCGAGCACCACGGGCTCTGTACTAACAGCACAGATCCCACCTGGGATTCTCTCTCTCTCTTTCTCTCTCTCTCTTTCTCCCCCTCTCTTTCTGCCCCTCCCCTGCTTGCATTCTCTCTCTCTGTCTCTCTCTGTCTCTCTCTCTGGAAATAAATAAATAAAACATTTAAAAAAGACAGAGACAAGGAAATCATCAAAAATGCCGATTAATACATAGAAGGGAGTTCAATTGTATTTGCAATGTTTCATTTTATGCACCGAGTGGTGGGTACATGGGTACATATTTTATTACCCATGCTTTCCTCTATTTTTTTCTGAAATCGTTCATTAAAAAATAAGTTTGTTATCATTTGCTTTTTTGGAATCTGTTGTTTGTGATTTCATGCATTGTCATTAATGAGAGAGGTGGAGAAAAGACTCAATTCTGAAGTCTTCTTCCTTCTAGAAAAAAAGATAAGACCTTGGGTCCCTGATTTTAGATCATTAGCAATATTCCTCATATCTTTGCAAGTTGTGGCATTGCCTTTCTCTCCCGGTTCCCTCCCCCCTTGCAATTTTTCCCATTGCATTTGGGAACGCAGTTACATCCTAAAATTTGCCACTGCCCCAGTTGTACCAAGGAGTGTGGGTGTAGTAGAAATTCAATATCCACCGCTATGTGTCATTGTTCCTGAGTCAACTTTGCTTTTCAAAAACACAATATGTTATTAAACAAAATCTCTCCTCTGCTCTGAACAACAGACTAGCGGTTGGGTTTTTTAATATAGATTTAAGAAAATAGTATACATGTTTAGTCCACCCAAAGGCTAATCACTTGCCAGGGTTTATTGAAAGTTGCTAGGGTGGTTCCCCCCCCCAAACCCCCCACCCCCCACACCAGTTTTTGAGTCACATAATGGCAACATTTTGCTATAAAAATGCTAACTTCTCTTCTGTTGTGCTTCTGCTGTTATTCAAAAACAGCCAAATGGATGTTATTGAAATCCGGTCCCAAAAAAGGTTGAAATTGCTCCCCAGCTGGGCCTGAGACCCTGTGTGCCAAATTTCAGCCTAAAGAGAATTCTTATATTTGAGTCACTGTGAGCAGCTGAAAATATGAGGTTTGGGGTGGAAATGCTAACAGACTCTTAACTATCATTTTGCAAACCATGTGATTATAACACAATGCAAACCTCCTCTGGAGCAAGTCTCTGGCAAAAGCAACAGAAACAAGATGTCTGGGCCCTGAAGTTCTGCCTTTACAAGCTTCTGCTGGGCCAGCAGGAAGCAGGGAAGGCTGGCGATGACATTGCCGACATTTCTGTTCTTGCTGAGGTTAAAAGATGGGTCCCATCGGTGAATTTCTGTTAGGGAACAGAAGTGTGTGCAGCTCATTCCTTTGCAGGGCTCCTTGGAATACGGGTTTATGGTCACCCTTGCTTGTTCTGGAAGTGTTATCGCCAACACAGTGCTTGGTTCCAACCAGACACGAATTGTTTGCCACCTCTAGTCCCATTGGCTTAGTCACACTTGCTCCCATTCCAACTTGGCAAAAATGCCTGCACTGCTTGGCCACTTGCTTCTGTCATCTGGCATTTAAATGTGGGCTGAATCTCTCCTCAGTAACGTCCAGGGCCACAAAGATGCTTTAGTTCCAGGCTTCAAACACATGTTCCGGGCGGCGAGTGCCCAAAAGTAGGTAGAGTTTCCATAGGCCAGTCCATTCATGGACGCTTCACGTGATGAGAGGTGATCAGAGCTTCTTGAGGACAGCCCCCAGAGTGCTGTTTCTAGAAGAGGCCTCACTTCTTCACACTTTCTGTCACACTTTCTGCAACACTCAGCCTCCTCTAGGGGCTGAGAGAGAGCTTTGTTCCCAAAAGCCCAGTCAGAATGTGGTTTATCTGTTTCTGCCACTTAACAGCCAGTCTGCTTTGGGCGAGACACTCAACTACACCGAGACTCAGTTCCTTCATCTATAAAATGGGGGTAGCACCTGCCTTCTATCCACTTGTAAGGATCATAGAATGTGAGAGTGTTTCCTAAATTGCAATGCATTATACACGTTTTTGGCAGTGTTGTTATCTCCAGAATCTCATTATAGCTGCAGAATTCTAATCTGAGTTAAAACTGTGGCTGAAGCCAACGGGAATGGATTTAAAAGATCTGCTCCTATTAGAAATAGCAGGCAGGCTACAGGGGCACTTGGCTGGCTCAGTCGGTGGAGCATGAGGCTCCTGGTCTTGGGGCTGTGGGTTCGAACCCCACATTGGGTATAGAGATTACTTGAAAATAAGATCTTTTTTAAAAAACAAAAGAGGGGCACCTGGATGGCTCAGTTGGTTAGGGGTCCGACTTCAGCTCAGGTCATGATCTCACGGTTCGTGAGTTCGAGCTCCGCATTGGGCTCTGTGCTGACAGCTCAGAGCCTGGAGCCTGCTTCGGATTCTGTGTCTCCCTCTCCCTCTGCCCCTCCCCTGTTAATGCTCTGTCTCTCTTTCCAAAAATGAATAAACATTATTTTTTTTAAACGAAAGAAATAGCAGGCCACAGGTTCTAAGAATGAATATATATTTATTGGACGTCTCCTACATGCTCAGCTCTATTAGGGGCTACAAAGGATACACAGAAAGTGAAGACATGATTCTTAACTTTGGGAAGAATATAATATAGCATGAAACACAAAGATAATTGAGTGATAAATGCGTTAGATACACTACAAGTTTGGAAGTGGCGAGAAGTAAGGAAGGCTAGGGAAATAGTGGGGGCTTCATGGACAAGGCATGTGGTAGGTCCTAAGATCCCTGCTTCAGGGAACTTGATATTGTTTTCTTTTTTTAAATGTTTTTAATGTTCATTTATTTATTTTTGAAAGAGAGAGTGAGAGAGAGAGAGAGAGAGAGAGAGAGAGCAGCCAGAAAGGAGCAGAGAAAGAGGGGGAGAGAGAATCCCAAGCCAGGCTCAAACCCACGAAACCATGAGATCATGACCTGAGCCAAAACCAAGAGTCAGATGCTTAACCAACTAAGCCACCCAGGCACCCCATCAGGGTACTTGATCTTCTACCCTGCAAGTGGTTTTACTGGGTTTGCCAGTCACAGTACCATGTGATTATAACACAATGCAAACCTTCTCTGGAGCAAGTATCTGGCTATACGTGGGCATATGCCCAGGCTCAGCTACTGTAGCATCCCACCCTTCTGGCCAGAATGATTGAACAAGGGAATGGCACTTGATCCAAAGCAGGCCAATGAACCTCCCTCCTCCCCTCCCCACCTAGATATTATAAGTGAAAGAGAGAGGGAAAAGTTCTTTCTTGTGGGTGATGCATAAGACAGAATGATGTAACTTTGGAGCTTTCTGTGGCCTTGTGTCAGCCCCTTCAGTCGAGAAAGAAATGCATAGAAAAGAGAGTAAGTCCAAGGCAGAGTGGACCTCGTAGCACTGTTTGGATCCCTGGCTTCCCTGAGACAAATTCTTCCATTCTTCTGAAGCCAGACTTCCATCTTGTGCCCACAGAAGTTTGGTTTGGATTTTCTGCCATTTGAACCAAAAGTCCTAACTCTTAGTGGGATTTGAATGATGTATTTAAAAATGGGTAGGATTTGGATATCCTCAGGGAAGAAAGCAGAGTATCCTAGGCAAGGTCCAGAGATGAGAATGAGCATGTTTGGGGAATCTGAGAAAATCAGCCTAGGTGGAGCAAAGGAAGTAAGTTGGGAATAAGCAAACAGGTGCATTTTTAAGGGAGAGGCCTGTTTTGTCAAATTAGATAAGAGTTGACGTTTGATTAGGAGGAAACAGTTTCTACAAATAAAACAAAGAAAAACTGCATGTGTTTAAAGGCAAAAATTAAAGTCTGTAGAATAAGTCTGCTTGGGCTGCCATAACCAAATACCACAGACTGGGTGGTTTAAGCAACAGACATTTACTGTCTCACAGTTGTTAAAAGTTAAAAGTTAAAAGTTCATGATCAAGGTGTCAGCAAATCTGGTTTCTGGTGAGAGCTCTCCAGCTCAAAGATGGCCATCTTCTTGCTGTGTGTTCACAGGGTCTTTCCTCTGTTGCGTGGGTGGAGAGAGAAAGCTCTGGTGTGTCTTCCTCTTCTTTTTTTTTAATGTTTATTCATTTTTTGAGAGGGAGAGAGACAGAGCATGAGTTGGGGAGGGGCAGAGAGAGAGAGGGAGACACAGAATCTGAAGCAGGCTCCAGGCTCCGAGCTGTCAGCACAAAGCCCGACATGAGGCTTGAACTCATGAACCATGAGATCATGACCTGGCCGAAGCCAGACACTTAGCCAACAGAACCACCCACGCGCCCCTCTTCCTCTTCTTATAAGAACACCAGTTGTATCAGATTCGGACCTCGTTTGACCTTAATTTCCTTCTTAAAGACTCTATCTCTAAATACAGTCACATTGGGGGTTGGGGCTTCACATATGACTTTTGAGGGGATACGATTCAGCCCATAACATCTGTCAAAACTAAGAATAGGAGATGAGGGTAATGAGACTCTCATACACTGTTAGTGGGAGAAGAAATCTGAGGAGAAAAATCAGGCAAAATCTAGTCCTGTTGAAACATGAATAACCAACACCCAGAAATTCTATTCTGAGATTTGGAGTCTTTTGCATCAGTGCACCAAGAAGTACATTCAGAAATGATTCTTACAGCATTGTTTTTAAGACACAAACGATCGGGAGTAACCCAAATATCCATCAAAAGGAACAATAAATGTTAGTGCATTCACGCAATCCCCAGCCTTATATGGCACTAGAAGTAAAAGATCCTAGAAATACATGCATCAACGTGAGTAAATCTCAAATATAATAATGATGAGGGGGAAAAAAATCAAGTTACCGGACATGTAGAGCAGTGTGATGTATCAGTGGAGTCCGGGAACTAGTTCATGTCTTTCGGGCTCATTCCTTCCCAGCTCCGGGTTCACTGACATCAGGTGGTAGCTTGAAATCAGCTGTGGTGGGAATGTTTACACCATAGAAACTGGCAGATGCTTTAAATCAGGTCTTTTATTTTTGAGTTTTTTCCCTCCCTGGAGATCCAGTTGTTAAGCATTTACCGGGATGCCATTGAATAGCATTTTTATAAATCTTAAAATATTTAAAACACGATACACCAGAGTAATCATAGAAAGACAGTATTTGGCATGATAAACACCACATTCAGGATAGTGACTACTTCTTGAGAAGAAGGGTCAGAATGTGAGAAGAGAGTGATACACAAGGCTTCAACTGATCTTGAAATGTTTCCTTCTTTTTTCTTTTTCTTTTTAATGTTTATTTTTGAGAGAGAGAGAGGGAAAGAGAGTGCAAGCAGGGGATGTACAGAGAGAGGGAGACACAGAATCCGAAACAGGTTCCAGGCTCTGAGCTGTCAGCACAGAGCCCGACGCGGGGCTCAAACTCACAGACCAGAGAGCATGACCTGAGCTGAAATCAGATGCTTAACTGACTGAGCCACCCAGGTGCCCGAAATGTTTTATTTCTTAAACTGAGGAGCACATACATGAGTTAGTTAATTTATATTCTATACTTTGTGTTTTCTCAAACAATTCGTAAATCAACGATATGTGGAAGCCAGTTTTCTCATACAGCAGCGTTACATGGGTGAGACAGGGGAGGCACCAGACTTAGTCCCCCTCCTTGAGCCATCCTGCTAGTTTGGCAGTGATGGGAAATCTGTGGCTCTCAGATTTGGCCACGGCAGGGTCCAAATGAATCTGTAGTATCTCTGGGGCTGCACCCAGGGGCCATGTTTATTCTGAGGTTCCAAGAGAAAGAGGGAATAAATGCCATCACAGTGAAGAGGTGAGATAATCGAGGGAAATCTTTGGGTGGTTTTCGTGAACATCTACTTAAGTGCCATGTTTGGCATCCATTCTGTCTAAACCAACCCCCGCGGCCGCCCAGCACACAGGAGAGTGTATTTGGTTCTGTGCCTCAAACACAGCTTATTTTGTATAGGTACTTGTTCCTAGTCAACTCGGGTCATAAAGGCACTCAGAATCTCCTAGAAAAAGGCATATGTAGGAAATGTTAAGGCAGGTTTACAGCAAACGTAGGTCAGGAGATGCTAGGAGAGGATGACATCGTTCCTCGGGGAAAGACCTTTTAGCCTTTCTGTTTGGATTTCTGGCACGTTTTCATTCCTCCGTGAGGTGGGCTAAAGTGCTCTATTTTAGTTACAACCCCCTGCCTCTGAAAGCGAGTGAATAACGCATTTATAAGCTGGTCTGGCTTTCGTACCTCTCCCTGACCTCCCTCCCCCTCTTCACATTTAGTGATGTTTAGAGTTTGCTAAACACACCATGCTGTTCTCTGGGCCTGGAACCCACCACCCCACCCACAGTCCTTCTCTGTCGTGAAGCTCCTCCTGTGTGAAGACTCTCCTCCCACCCCTCCACAGGAGAGGAGTCTGGCTGTGTCTCCTGGGGGCCCTCCTCCTGCTAAAACGCAGCTGCGCCATTTTCCTTAACACACAGTATGGTAGTTACTGCTCGTGCGTCCATCCCCCCGCTGCGATGTTGCGCTCCTTCACGGCAGAGACCCTGTGTTATTTAACTTTCTACCCCCGGAGCCTAGCATCCTCTCTTTTGCTGTAGGCCTACCATCCACTCTTTTCTCCTTAAAATGATCTGTTGACACCCATGCAGAATTCAGTTGTAGGCCAAGAAGCAAGGCAAGAGAGGTGGGGTATACCAAAGAGGAGGAAACAGACACTAGCTGGCATAAGAGGCATAATTCCATGCATTCGCGGAACTTCAGCTGACGCTGTGCAGTTTGTGAAAAGTAAACCACAGCTTACACAAAGGCTTGAGGTGCAGAGAAGGCAGGGGTCAGCGATAACAAAGCTCCTGGTACCTCTTCCTTCCCTTCAGCTGTGACCCTCTTCCGCTCCCTTTTTTTTTTTTTGGTCTCCTAACCTGGTCTGGTCTGGAATCTCCTGAATTGTCAACAGCTAGTTATTCCATGTGTGTTATGCCCTGAATCCTGTTCTGAATACAACGCTAGTAGGTTCCACTAATTAATTAAATTGTACTTCATAGACTTGGAGTCAAGGCTCTTGAATACAAGATGCAAATTTATGCAACATATGCAAATCACTCATGTTCTCAAATTCCATGAACAAAATCTGGTAGCCTTGAGATAAAAAAGCCCCTGCCAAGCATCATCTCTTCTAATTATTTCTTAATTCCACCCCCCCCTCCCCCTTTAACACTGAACTAACACTTTCAGGCTTGGCAGAAACTGGTAGAAATACAATGAGAGTTGGTTACAAACAGGAAGTTCCTTAAGGGCAAAGACCCTCTAATCTACTTTATGTTCTCCGGGAGCTCCTAGTGCACAGTTGAGCACACATAGTCTTCCATAGGGCACGGCACCACTAGTCCTAACTACTAAATTATGGATGATTTGGATGAACAGAAGTTGAAGCCCTGCAAGCTTTGTCTAAAACATGACATTTAAGTCTAGGAATAAGGATACAATGACCTGCACTGTCTCTAACACGTGGGGTTATATAAATTCAGGTGCATTAAAATTAAATAAAACTAAAAAAAAAATCAGTTGTCAGAATAGTCACATTGACTGACAACTACACGCGGCTAGTGACCTGCCGGGCAGCACAGATTTGAATGTTTCTATTTCCATACAAAGTTCTATTGGGCAGTGCTGATCTAGGCGTGGCTACTCGAAGTCTGATCCTTGAGCCAGCAGTATGGCATCACATGGGAGCTTACTGGAAATGCAGGATCTCGGGCCCTACCCCAGGTCCACTTCATGAGACTCTGCATTTTAACAAAATCCCTAATTCATTCATACGCATGTCCGAGTGAGAGGCATCGGTCTAGATCCAAAATAGAAATTGGTGGTTCTCGGAGTTTAGCATGCATCAGAATCATCTGGAGAAATTATTAAACACACATTGCTGGGCATCGATCTGAGAGTTTCTGATTTAGTAAGTATATTCTAGTTTCCCAGTGCTGCCATAACAAATTACCACAAGCTGGGTGGTTGAAAACAAAAGAAATCTATGCTGTCTCTCAATTCTGGAGGCTAGAAGTTTGAAATCAAGGTGTTGGCAAGGCCGTGTTCCCTCTGAAGCCTTCCTTAGGTAGAGAAGAATCCTTCCTTGCCTCTTCCTAGCTTCTGGGGGTTTGCTGGCAATCTCTGGTGATTCTTGGCTTGAAGGTACGTAGCTCTGATCTCTGATCCCATCATCACACGGCATTCACCTCTTACGTCTGTGTCTCTGGGTATGTCTCTCTTCTTAAGAGGACACCAGTCATATTGCATTAAGGGCCCACGCTGCTCCAGTATGACTTCAACTTAATTTAGCTAATTGCATCTTTAATGACGTGTTTCATATTCTGGTGTACTAGGGCTAAAGGCTTCAACATATCTTTTTAAGGGGCAGGGGGCACATTCAACAGATAACAGGAATTCCAGGGTGGGACCTGATAATTTGCATTTGTAACAACTTCCCAGGTGATCCTGATGCTGCCCCAGGTATCACACTTTGAAAACTACAGGTCTAAGATACCTACAAAATAGGAGTACATAGAACTAAAAGTTGCATTATACTGTAGAAACAACTGTGTTCAGGAATTCTATTTTAAAGCATACTTGGAAGATGGTCATCCAGTCTACGTGTGAATACTTCCAATGACAGGGTTCTCATTACCAGCAGAGCAGCCTTTTCCACAGCTATTCCTGTGAAAATTCACACCCTTTGAACTTTCTAAATATCTGATATATCTAGACATCTCTAGATATCTGATAGCAGCTGAATATCTCAATATTGAACTCTATATATCCCTGTGTGACAGAATTCTCAGAATCCACTAGATTCTGGGTTGCTGCTGGGGGCATACTTGCTAAGGTTTTTGGGGATGATAATCATGTCTCCCATTATTATACATTAATTAGAACTAGACACTAGAATCCAGCAGATTAAGATCAAAAGGTCAGCTCTATTTCCAGCAAACATATATGGAAAGTACAACTTGGACCTTCACTGCAATCAGCCTTCCTTATAACCCCCACCTAGTTGAACTTATCTGACATAGTCAGATACAGAGAAGCAGGATGCTTGAATCTACACCAGTGTGCAAGGTTTTGAGGGTAAGAGTCACTGCTATTGCCATATAAAGGCTTCACCACTAGTAGACAGGTTTTCCTGAAAGAGAAAGGAAAAACACCTAGTTTCTCTTTCCTCAAACTCACCCATCCAAGAAGACAGCCCTTCTCTTCTGGTGGCCAACTTGCCACCCACTCCCACTATTTTCTCTCTTTCAAACACATCCCCAATGTTACTTATAGAAGACCCCTCTTCCACGTTGCCCAAATGTTGGAAGGTGACCCTATTCTCAACTCAAGCCAATCGTAGTACCTCTAATCCCCTTGCAAGTGATTGGTTCTAGAGTTCAGCTTTCAGCACAGCATTATTATAGAATGCTATAGAATGCACAGCATTATTCTAGATCCTGCAATTGGACCAGGGATGGGCACATGATACAAACTAGCCTAATTAGACTGAATAAGAAGTTTGCTTGAACAGTTGGAAAAGAGATTTTCTAATGAGGAAGCATTTTGTTCAAGGACTGAGAGTAGCCATCTTCTAACTGCAGAAGAGTCAGTCTGAAGAAAAAAGCCTTCCCTTAGAGGCTGAGAAGAGGCAAAGAAGAGCAGAGAAATAGATTTCCAGCTCTAATTATAACAGGTTTGCTCTTTGTTCATTTGTTTTTGTTGTTGTTTTTTAATTTTTTTTTTTGAGAGAGAGACAGACAGAGTATGAGCTGGGGAGGGGCAGAGAGAGAGGGAGACATAGAATCTGAAGAGGGCTCCAGGTGCTGAGCTGTCAGCACAGAGCCCGATGTGGGGCTCGAACTCGTGAACCGTGAGATCATGACCTGAGCCAAGGTCGGACACTTAACTGGCTGAGCCACCAAAGCACGCCTGTTGTTGTCGTTTTAATTATAAAAGAAACTAAATTTCCTTATTGTTATTTAAGCTAGGTCTATCAGCGTTTCTGTCATGTCCAGGTAAAATAATTCTTACCAATAAAATACTCAAATATTGTTCCCACAGGTTAGTAAAAGTTGCCTCATGAAAACCTAAAGATGTAGGACTAAATCTTCACCCACCAGTGCTCTATTTTAACTTATTAATGCTGCTCTTAAAGTATGTGCCCTTCACTGGACAGATTGCTCCAGACACTGTGCTACTGGCAGCTCCCAGAACTCATCACAGTGTCTTCTACAGAATACACTGTAAGCAATCATTTATTGAGCAAATGCAGATGGAGACTGCATTAACATTTTCAGCAGACACATAATAGTTGTCATAGTAAGTTCAGATAAACTAAAACCTCTAGAACATTTTTTACATAAACTAATGTCAAAGCTGTCTGTCTCTACCCTGTGTCTGAGTAGTTGCATTGTGTATGGAATTTTCTTTTTAACATTTTTACCTAAATAAAGGCCTTGATATTTATTGCTAGCCAGTTATATCTAGGAGATTCCAGCCTGGTGGATTCCAGCTCAGTTGAGATTATTTTTTTTTAAGGATTTATTTAATTTATTTATTTATTTATTTATTTATTTAGAGATGGGGGGGGGGGCAGAGGGAAAAAGAGATAGAGAGAGAGAGAGAGAGAGAGAAAGAAAGAGAATCCCAAGCAGCTCCACGCTCAGCATGGAGCCTGATGTGGGGCTTGATCTCACAACCCAGGATTCAGGACATGAGCCGAAATCGAGAGTTGGACAGTCAACTGATGGAGCCACCCAGATGCCCCCAAGATAATGTTTAATAGCAATGTTATCATTTGTCATGTCAGCTATTCTCCCTATTTTGGCATCAGCTTCAACAAAGATATACATTCCTTCTGTATTTTCATATGAATCAAATAGCAAAATATTGACTGAAACAGTGGCAGTAAGAGAAGACTCACTCTAGGTTCTCTCATTGTTTGCCAGGTGTAGTCACTCTAGTCCTCTCCATGCATTCCTGACTTGGCTGGTAAAATAAGAATTCCTGCCTTTCTAGAAATGTCAGGTTTATAACTTCTGCCACGTCTAGTCTACTCCCTCTACTTCTGCCCATGTTTGGTGATTAGTGACTTTTGGAGAAAGCACTGAAAATAGCCCGAGTGCATCCTCTCTGAGTTCTTCGGAGTTGCCTCTGCTCTAGGAAACTCTTCTCCACCAAACACTGAGCTGTCTCCTCAGGGGTGACCTGTTGTGGCCCAGCTATGCCATGACTGGATAGCGTTGAAATATCAGGAACTGTTCGGGGAGAGATTGTGGGCATATACCCAGTCAGGTTCTTCCATCAGTTTAACCAAAAACAAGGGCTGGGTTTTTGTTTGTTTTTTTTTTCTCTTTATTAGGTTGACACCTACATTTATTTATCCATTGCTTCAGAATCTAGACACATAAGAACAATTTGTTATTAACTGCCTGTTCCCAAAGATTAATTTTTTTTTTACTTTTTAAATTATCTCTACACCCAACGTGGGGCTCAAACTCGCAACCCTGAGATCAACAGTTGCATGCTCTCCCTATAGCCAGGTACCCCAAACAAAGCTCAGGCTTTTTCTCATTGTTCAGCCTACATTTGATTGTTCAACAGCTTTAAATGTATCAAAATATATTACTATTCAAGACTTTCAACATAATCAGGATTAAAGACAGATCTATGATATTCCCCTAATCGGACAACATGATAGTCCAACTAAAAAGTGAAAAGTAATGAATTAGGTATGACTTATTCCGAGCAAACACATCATAGTTTGAAATGATTGTTATCTTCGTTCAGGCTGCTATAACAAATTACCCTAGAATGGTAGGCTTGAACAACAGAAATTTATTTTCTTACACTTCTGGAGGCTGGAAAGTCCAAGGTCATGGTGCCAGCATGGTCAGGATTCTGGTGAGAGTTCACTTTTTGGTTGGCCATCTCATGTCCTCAAACAGTTGGGGTTGGCAGAGGAGGGGGTGGAGAAAGAGAGGGAGGGAAGAGACAGAAAGCTCTCTGGTGTCTCTTCTAAGGGCACTAATTCCATCATGATGGCTGTATCCTCAGGACCTAATTACCACCCAAAGGCCCTGTATCTTAATCCTATCACATTGGGGATTAGGGTTTCAACATATGAATCAGGGAGAGTACACAAACACTCAGTCCATAGCAATTATTGTGTTGTTATAGAAACTTATGAGTTATCTGCTGTTTAGCAAAACCTAGATGAGTATTAAAAAGAATTAGCCTTCAAGTTATACATTGGTATTTTCCATGATTCTCACTTTTTCTCCTTTCTGATAATCAGACTACTCTTTATCTTGTCTTTTAAAACCACTCCCATGAACCACAATTCCTCTAAGATTTCTGTGGCTGTCAAATGGCACTTGCATTTCCTTTAGTCCCTTGGAATGTAATTCCCAAGGTCCAGAGACGTGAATTCAAAAAAACCAAACAGATGAATTCCTACCAAATCTTGTCTCTTGAGAAAATTAAAACAAACCATAGCAATTGTCACTCCAAGCTGTCAACTGCCTGAGAGATTCAGAGATCCATGGTCAGCAATAATTTGTTACTTTGCTGAGCATCTGGTCTGGCCCACTCTCATAAGTGGTAGGTGGCATCAGTTCGCCTAGCTGGTGACAGCCTAGTCACCTGCCCAATGTCCCCATCTCAACCATGTGTTCTGTGTGTACTCTTTATCTCATCATGGTGATTACAACCGCTCTGTCTTTATGAAAAAGATGCTGGGGCAAAACATGATTTCTTATTGCTATGATGGAAATCAAAAAAGTCTAAAGAAAAGATGGCAGTCCTGAATTTAAAAGCTTAAACAGGTCTTGAGTCAAATGTCTCACGAATGCCAGTGAACTCAAGCACTTTGGTGGCATGATGGTTTCTTGAAATATTGATTTGTAATGTGTTCTCTGTATTTTCCTTCTCCCTTCATTTCAAGAAGGTGGTTGGCCTATCGGTTGGCTGAACCTGAAGCTATGTCAGAATAACTTTGTTTCTTATCTTCTGGGAAAAGCTGAGCTTGTTGAAAAGTTTATGCTAAGAGTTCTAGAGAAGATCAGAGAAGAGAGAGAAAGATATTTTGCCCAGGCAGGAAAGGGTTAGGATTTGATGGGCCCATGATGCCTTTTACCAAGAGAAGCGGCAAGACCACAAGAGGACATGGCTTCTAGCCTCACTGTATTCTGCAGCCACAGAGAGCACCTGGCTTGTATGGACCACGTGGGGTGAACAGAAGAAATAACAAGAAATCATGTGGCCTGAAGATTAGATATTTTGGAGAAGAATGCTAAATTCCATCAATATCTACTTCACCCATCCTTCCTGGATACACAAGTCAATTCTTCTTATCTGCTAGTCCCCTTCCATTTAATTAGAGCCAAGTGCCTGAGTCTGGCTGAAGTAATGTACACCACATTTAGGCCTGCCCCTTAAGGATGTCTCCATGATCTCCCCATTACCAACTTAAAATCACTTTCTGGTCTGAGTGGCAGGAAGCAAAGGATTGCAAAGCCCAGAGGATGATTGGAAGATCCCATGATGGAAAGATTCCCTGAGTTACCACTTGACAAGAGCTGCCCAGCATGGCTACCTGACCAGGAATATCCATGTTGGACTTCATGCGAGTAAGGGACAAACCTCTTATCCTAAGAGACTGTGATCTGGAGTTGTTGTTGTTTTTTTTTTTTTTTCTTACGCAATAACTAGCTTTAATTGCCCTGCCCAATTCAGATGTCTAACCCCTCGCTCCCATGCAACACATACCTCTCAGAGGCTTATATCTGGTATAGAGCAGGATACCCAAGTAACAGCTGAGATAGAGCTGTTCGCTGGTTCACTAGGATCCTAAGAGTTGCATTGAACTTGATGTAAAGGAGACATGTTACTTTAAAAGAAGATTTGACGTTGCAGGCCAAGAGTTTTATCTCATTTCTCCATCTGAACTCCTCTTTCTTTCTGGAAGAGATGCAAATGGTGGAGTCCAGCCTCCCTAACAGACAAGACTCTCCACAACACACCTGTGATTCTTCCTGCCAAGGTAGGCACCAGCTTTCTGGCCTCCCGCTTTAATTTCCAACCTTTCTTGGTCCTTCCAGGGTACAGGCGTGAGCCTCAGAGGTCTGGAGAGCAAAGAGCTATGCGTTCTTTTGGGGGGCCGAGGGGGGAGGCGTTTTGCTTCTTCAATTAATGAGATCAAAATTTCAACTTGAGGCTGCTCTGCCCGCGTCTCTGGCCCGTGCTATCACCTGAGATACTGCCCGCCGCACACATGCTTTTGGCAGCAAGAGCCGCTCAAAAGCCTCTCCATGCCTCTATTCCAGGAATAATCCGAGGAAAGGGTTGCTACCTGTAAAAGCTGTGAGTGCCGAAGGCCTCCCTGTCCGCCGCTTCAAAAGAACAACTACCCTCAGTCTGCCTTTATTTTGCATTATCGCTCTTCTTTTTCAATGAAAAGTCCCTGCTCTCTATTCATTATAAAGAATAAAGAGCTTTTCAAGTGTGAGTTGCTCAACCCAGAAGGGAACAGAGCTATTTTTAAGAGGGTTTCAACTCAGAGCTGTTACATAGGCCAGCCTGCCAGCAGAAGAGGTCTTCCAGGGAGGCCGAAGGCAATCGCGGCCTCTCGTCAGGAGGGGATATGCAGGAAGGAAGCTCCTGGGGCAGAAATATTCTGGCTCTCTGGCCCACAGACAGCCCTGGTGCCTTCACACCTGGCTCCTCCAGGCAGAACCTCACAAGGGGGTCGGGGGAGTATTTTTTATTCTCACCCATTTGGGGTTTGCCTGCTGCCTTAGGTTTCTCACATCGACTTCCTCCAAATAGGAAACAATCTGCTTGATTCTCATCCAGGAGCACAGAGAGGAGGGGGGCCGCCTTTATGTCCTCTCCTATCTTCGTCAAGCCATATGCAACTGGCAGCCACCACACTTCTCTCAGTGGGAAGAGGATAATCAGAGCTGGATTCCTGAATGAAAGGAGGAACATGCAGAGTCGCCTGCCTCTCGCCCAATGGCAGTGGAATCCTTGTGGCCTGAGTCAGTCCAGAGCTCATCTGAAGCCCGCGCCCTTTAGGGACCGGGATGGGCTCTCAGATTCAGAGTCAGAGGGGCCTGGGTTCAAACCTCGCCTGTCAGGCCCCTGTTCTCTTAGGGTAAATGAGGATAACACTACCATCCTCTCAGAGGCGTTGTGGGGAGGGTTACCCATCCTACAGTGGCACACACATGTTCATCATGGATCTGGGGGGTGGAAAGGTATGTTCTCTAATTTCTTTGAAGAACAGAAAATGGTGCTGCTGGATGACAGAAGAGATATTGACAATTTTATAGGAACTAATGATTCAGGAGGATTGAGATGGCTTTCTATTCTCACATTACATTAAGCTTCTCCAACAGAGAGAAGGGGCAGGGAATTGAAACTATTTCATTGTTCTGGTAGCTTTGGGGAGTAGAAGACATGCGTGTATCCTAAATGATGAGAGGGGACAAAAATGTCAACTAGTTTCATACAAAGAATTGCCAAAAGAAATAGAGAAACTTTTTTCATTACAATATACCTTGCACCATGGAGGTACAGAACTTATAGAGTCATCTTCAGTAAATTTTTTTTAAGGAAAAGTAATAGCCAAGAAAATATAGGCTATTGGACCCAAGGGCAAAGATAACACAAAGATACGCAGGTATAAGGTGATACTGTTAGAAAGATGGGGCAACCAATGAGGCTCTGAGCTTCCAGTAGGCCAAAGCAGAAAGGGAAATATTATGCTACCAAATGTATATCTTTCATGAGGAACCCCCTACTGCTACCAATTCCTCATCCTTTTTTATCATAAGATTCATGAGCATGGATAATTATCTTCAGGAAGAGAATACTTGGGGAGTTTCACTACGGCCTCTTTCAAGTATTTGATGGGCTGCCAAGTACAAAAAGGAAAGATTGCTTTGGGTAATTCCAAACCACAAAACTAGAATCAATGAGTGTAAGTTAAAGGGAACAGATTTTGGTTAAAAATAAAGAACTTTCTAACAATTAGAGTTGTCCATAAATGGAATGAGCTGTCTGGCAAAGAAGTGAGCTCCCTGTTACTGGAAGTGATCAAACAGAGGCTGGCTAACCATCTGCTAAGGATAAAAAGGATTTGTACATAATGAGAGAATTATGCAACAACATAATACAAGGCTCTTCATGACAGTTTTATTTATAATAGTGGGAAAGAAAATAGAATCAACCTAAATGTCCAACAGTAGGGGATTAGATTTTTATGGTACTCTCATATGATTTATTTATTTTTTACAGATTTTACAGATGTTAAACATCAATAAAATGATGACATGGGAAATGCTCATAATCTGTTAGTAAGTGAAAAAAAAACAGGCTATAATAGCATATATATTGTGATGCCATTTTGTCAAAAAATATGTGTGTGTGGAAGAATAACACTAAAAAGTCCATACATGAAAACATTAACAATGATTGCCATTAGTGTTTGAATTATGGGTGATTTTCCTCTTCAGAGCTTCTCAGGGTTATCCAAGTCTGGTATGTTGAGCACTTACCACTTATGTAAGTGGGAGGGGGGGTGGGGGGAGTAAAAAGAAAAAAAAAAACTCCAAAATCTCTTATTCACTAGTAGCTTCAACTAGATGATCCCTATAATTTTTCAAACCTAAGATTCTATGATTTTTATTTTAAGTTTACGTTGATTGTTTTTCTCATAAAGTAACTTGTCTTTAAAAAAGATTTTAGTCAAATATAAACGCCCTCCCCCCCCCCAAATATATTGGCTTAAATCATAAAGTTTGGGTATAATCAAATATATTTCTGACTGCCATGGCCATTTTCATCTGAAGTCTCTTTTGAAAATATTTGGGATATAATTTTAAAAGTCTATACAGGAGAGTAGAAAGAGCTTATGAATTGGAATCAGACACTGCTGGATCTCAAATTTTGGTTCCATTACATACCAGCCTTAATTTCCTCAACTTTAATGTGGGATAATAATAATAACTAAGATTCGTTTAAGATTCACTACGTGCCAGACACTGGTTAAGTGCTTTACATGCAATGGAATCCTCAATAAAGTCCCCTGAGGTGAATTCTATTTTCCTTATTTTTCAGATGATAAAACTAAAGCACAGAGAATTTCTATATCTTGCCAAGATCAGACAGCTCTAAGTGATGGAGGAAAAATTCAACCTCAGGTAGTCTAACCTTAGGAACCATGGTGTTAACCACTATACTATACTGCCTTAGAGAGTTGTGGAAGGATTGATTAAATTAACACACATAAAATGCCTAGCAGAAAAGCAGGCAGTCAGCATGTTAAGTTTCTCCCTAAACTTTTCCATAGCTATTTGGCCCCAGAAAGACTTTTGATTGTCTTCTCTAAGAATGCATTCAATGAATACACTGGAGAAATGTTGACTGTATGGTAGGCAGTCTTACAACAAGTTCATTATCAATGGCGTTGATGTCAAACTCAGAGATATTAGAAATCATGTCCCACAGCATTCATTCTGGGACTGATTCTTTAATATTTCATCAATGATTTACATGGATAGAACAGAAAATAAGCTCCTAAAGCTGACAGATGATACATGCTGTTAGCAGATGACACCCATCGTCAGTTAGGAGGGCTAGCATCCAGGACAGGATTAGAATTCCAAATGGTCTGGCAAGATGGAGAAGAGGTGGAGGCAAAAAGAATGAACTTCATTAGCAACTAGCACAGAGTAATACATTTATTAAGAGGGAAAACATTATACCAGCATAGCAAGGGCAGTGACTAACAATGAATAATTGTTGCTGGAAAGAGTTAATGGTTAAAGTTGCTCATAAGCTGGAAGTGAGACAGAAAAGTCAAGTCTGATTCTGGAAATGTACTGAAAAAATAAGACTTTGTTGGAGTAAATCAATTTCCCCATTATATACCATATTTGAAACACTCTTTTGAGTCCTGTGTTTTTTTTCCCCTCAATATTGTTCTGGACTTATTGGAAAAGGCATACAAAAAGTAAAGGAAATTTTTACAATTACAAAATACAACCTGAGGGAATAGTGAGGGAACTGAGATCTTTTAGTTGAAGACCAGTCAATTGCTGACAATTCATTTCAGAAATGCTTACTGAGCAGTATCTATATGCCAGCCTTTGTGCTGGGTGCTGGGAGACAGAGAGAGTCAAGATCTGGTTTCTGCCCTTGAGAAGCTTAAAGACAAGAGAATAATCACTCTTAGGTTTATAAAGACTGTTATTTAGCTCTGATAGTTGTGTCATTCCTGGCTAACTCCTATGCATCTCTTTCTTTTATCTCCCCTTCTTTCCCTCATTTCCTCTTCTTTTTCTTCCCTTCTCTAGATGTTAGGTCTGTGATTGGAGCCCACTAGCATGGCAGGTTAGCTAGGTATATTCAGTAAGGTCCCATTTGAGACTTTGCCAGGATACTAAGATCTTTTCTTCTTCCATCTCAAAATATTTCTATAAACATCTTTCACCCTTCACAAACTTCCAATAACATTTCAGGCAATGAAGCAAGGCTGGGAGAGAGAAAAGTAGGTTGTCAGATGCAGAAGAGATCAGTTTGGCTGGAGAGAATGCTAGAGTAGGTATATTATGAATTTTATAATATTAAGGAATTTGAACTTCCTCTTATTGGTGACAGAAAGTCAATGAAAGTTTGTGAGAAAGGGAGTGACAAGATCAACTTATGTTTTAGCAAGAGTGATCTTATTGTGGCAGACAGAATGGGTTCTTAGCAGACCGACTGGAGGAAGAGTCTTGTTAGAAGGTGGTTATTAAGCTATAAAAAATGACCAGGATTAGGCAGTAAAGTTAAAAGAGGCAGAAGATATGCAGACGTGAGAGACACTCTAAAAGAAAAATCAATAAGATTTGATGCCTAAGTAAATATGAGAGCATCAAAGGAAAGAGAAGAATTGAAAATAACCCATAGATAGTAGACAAGGGGTTTGGAAATAAAAATGTCATTAACCAACTGGGGCAGTGGGAAGGTCAAGATGTTTGAGGTAAGGCAGTCATGATGGGTTTAGGGCCAGACAGGTTGTCTTTGTGTTGATGGAATATATAAATAAAAACCATATATCCAATGGTGAGCTAGGAATAGATTTTTCTAGATCATCCTCACAGAGGTAATAGTATGTCCTGGAAACCTCCACCTGTATATCCCACTGACACATCACACTCTGCGTGCCTAAGACTGAACTCCACTGTCAGTCACAAACACGAAACTCAATTTGTGTTTTTCCTCAGGTTAATCATGCTTTTAAACGCCCAGGCTACCAAACTCAGAGTCATCTCTGGCACCTTCCTCTCCCATCCTTTCCACTCCCACAAGCAATTAGCCACTCAAACAACCAATTCTAGGAGCAAAATATGTTGTATATCAATTCCTAGTGCCATAGTTAATGCTTGCATGGTATGTTCTCTTAACTATACACAATTTTATAACAAGTTTTTGTGCCACTTAAGTCTGTATTTTTCCACTGGCTACTGAATGAAATTCAAAGTCTTCCAGAATAAACATACTTGTCCAGTCTAATCATTGAGTATGTCTATACATACCCAACCTGAAAAAGCCACACAAGCTTCCCTGCCTTTATTTAATGATGCCAGGCATTTGTATGCCTGGGTTGCCTTTATTGATGATGTTCCATTACTTTGGAATAAAATTCTCTACTCAAGGAAAATATCTTTCAATTTCTGAGTCCTGTGCTAGCCCCATTATGAGGGTTTCTCATTGCTTGTTCTCTTCACTCATGTTGTTTTCTTTGAAAGCAAGAGCCTGAACCAGGGAGGTGGAAGTAGATGTGGGAAGAAGCAAAATAGGTAATAAAAGTCTAAGCAAAGGATTGTGGGGAAGATGGACACAGAGAAGGGAGAAGTTTAAGATAAAATGATAGTCTTGGCCTGGCCCAGTTACTTGGAGAGAATTATCGTGTCTCCCTTGACAAAAGGGAAGAAAGAAAGAAAGAAAGAAAGAAAGAAAGAAGAAAGAAAGAAAGAAAGAAAGAAAGAAAGAAAGAAAGAAAGAAAAAGAAAGAACAGAGGAGGGGAGGGGAGGGGAGGGAAGGGAAGGGAAAAGAAGGGAAAGGAGGGGAAGGAAAAGAACAAAAGAAAAAGATTAATTTGGCTTTGAGTATGTTTGAGTTGAGAGATCAGCAATGAACCCAAATTGAGTTGATAATTAAAAAGCCTTTCAGAAATGAAAAGAGTGGTTGAAGCTAGAGAAAAATATTTGGAATTTACACGCAAAGAGATGATACCAGATGTGTGGGGAATAAAGGGATAGAAGATTCTGTTAGGGAAAAGGTTGGCCTGAGGTTAGACTATAAACATGTTATCAGAGTTCCAGTCCAAAATGTCAACATAGGAAGACCCTGAACTCACTTCCTCTGTGGACACACCAAGTCTACACCTATTTATAAAGCAATTCCTCCTGAAGAAAAAAATAGACAAAGAAAAACAAAACAAAAAAAAAACACAAAAAACAAAAACAAACCAAATAGAGAATGGCAAGAGAGATGGAAGCAGGGTAACAAAGGGAAACCCCGTCTGCCCACATGGTGAACTACAGTAAAGAAGGGACTTATGGGGACCATCAACAGATTCATCTGCACTGGGGCACAGAAAAAAAAGCCATGGTTTAAAAGGGCAACTAGAATATAGAGGAGCCATCTCTAGAAACCTGCCAAACAGCAGGAGAGTTGCTGGAACTCTTTCCAGGTCAGAGGAACTGATGAGTGCCAGAGTTTACATTTGCCCTCTACCTTGATTGTGCAGACAGAAGCAGAGTACCAGGCACCATAGCTGGCCTGCCACCTCAGCAGGGACCCAGGTCCCTAGCCCACACCAACCCCAAATGCCCTACGGCACAGGAAAAAAAAAAGGTGTAGTCTAAAAGAACAACTAGAACACAGAAGAACTAACATTAGAGCCCTGCCAAATGGTAAGGGAGCTGCTGGAACTCTCTCTGGGTCAGACAAGCTTGCAGGTGTATGGTTTACATTCCCCTTCCACTTTGAGATGGGAACAGGATTCTGGATATCATAGCCAGTCTACCATCTCAGTGGGACCCAGGTCCCTAGCTCACATCAGTCTCAGCTGTCCCACCAAGGCAGCCCCAGCTTACTGGGACACCCCTGGTCAGCTCTCAGTATAGCTCTAGCCATCTCACCAAGATGACATGCATGCAAAATACCCCAAACACTTCAGGCCGACACCACTTCAGCTCCAGATGACTGGCTAGAGCACCCGCAGAACAGAGCACCTCAGGACCCCAAGGCCCGCACCTGCCTCAGCTCTATCTGTCTTGCCACAGCACCCCCTGCACAGAGTGCTTCAGGATCCCTGGTCCACACCCCACCTTAGCTCCAGACTCTTTCCACTAAGGTGCCCCTGCATGGAGCATCTGGCTTACACATGCCTCAGCTTCAGCTGCCCTGCCAGGTCTCCCCTGCATGGGGCACCCTGAAATACCTGAGCTTGCATCCATTTCAGCGTCAGCTGTCATCCCAGGGTGCCCTCAATACAGACAGCCCTGGCCTGTGCCCACTTCAGCTCCAGCCATCCCACCAGGGCAGCCCCAGCACAGAGTGTCCCAGGACCCCCTGCCCATGCCAGCCACAGCTCCAGGCAGCCAAAGTCACCAGGCACAGATAGTTTACATAGGGTACAACCATACACAGAATCATTTCTTCAAGTTTAGGAGCAGTAGCTGTCCCATTCATAGAAACAAACACAGAAAGTCAAGCAAGATGAGGAGACAGAGGAATATGTTCCAAATAAAAGAACAAGACAAAAGCTCAGAAAAAGAACTAAATGAAACAGTGATAAGCAATCTACCTGATAAAGAGTTCAAAGTAATGGTCATGAAGGTGCTCTTCAGACTAGAGAGAAAAGTGGGTGAAGTCAGTGAGAACTTCAACAAAGAGAAAATACAAGAAAGAACCAATTAGAGTTGAAGGATACAATAACTGAAATGAAAAAATACATTAGAGGTAATCAATAGCAGATTAGAGGATGCAGAAGAACAGACCAGCCAATCTGGAAGATAGGGTAATGGAAAGCACCCAGGCTGAACAGCAAAAAGAAAAAAGAATTAAAAAAAAAAGTAAGGATAGGTTAAGGGATGTCTTAGACAACAGCAGTGAACAAACACTTGCATTGTAGGGGATCCCAAAAAGAGAAGAGGGTAAGGGGACAGAAAAATTATTTGAAGAAATAATACTTGAAAAATTCCATAATCTGGGGACGGAAGTAGACATCCAGGTTCAGGAAGCACAGAGAGCTCCAAACAAGATAAACCCAAGGAGGTCCACACCATGACATGTAATAATTAAAATGTCAAAGATTCAAGATAAAAATGCTGATTCCTTACCCAGAACTATAAAATTAAAAGGTCTGAGTAGGCATGAAAATCTGCATTACAACAAGCCCTTTGTGTTTCTCTGTGCTTACCATAGTTTTTAAAGAGCTATTTGATATTAGAATGATGGATTTTAAATTCCTTAAGGTTGCTTGATGCATGTAAGAATTTATAATGAAGTGTGTGTATATATGGTGGGGATGGGGAGTGATGGATGGGGTAGGAGTGCTGAAGTTTGACAGACCTGGTAATCTGGGAATTGGTTATGAAAATGACAGTTTTCTTGAGGCTGGAGACTGTGGCATTCAGATGGGATGACAGAGAAAAGGTATGTGAACAGGCACTGGTAACTGAGTTGTCTTATGTGTATGAGTAGTGCTTGTTGGCTATGTTTCACTGCATAAGTCCCTCTGTGAAATAAACCCTGTTATGGTGATCGTTTTCAAAAACTATTGTGAGAAATAAACCAGAGAGACAAACATATAATGAAAAACATGTATTTACATTTGACCAATTCCTAAAAGATGTAAGTTGATATTTTTTTGGATATGGTATCATTTTAAAGCCCAAATATCACATGAGTCATTGTTTTCAATAACTTTTATCACTACCAATCACTCTCAAACAAAATATATAACTTTAACTTAACAAGCTATAACTAACAGGTTAAACAAATTTAATAAACTAGCAGTTTATCTAATTTCTTGAATTTGTTAGCTCCAGTACCTATTAGTCTTAGAACTTCTCTCTTCAGAAAGATAAACAAGCTTTAAATATAGACAATATATAGTGAAAGCTTTCCACTCTATAAAAATTTGCCACCAATGGTAAGCTTATCTATAAAGAGAATAGTTATGAGGGAAAAAAAGAAAAAGAAGAAATGTGGCTGTCACCCTCAAAAATTTATTCATGCCCTTTGTGATTCCCTCCCTCTCATCCCTCTTCACCCTCCACTTGGTTCCAGGTGACCACTGAATCTGCTTTAGTTATTGTAGATTAGCTTGCATTTCTAGAATTTTATATAAATGGAATCATATGGTACGTATGTACTCTTGTTTTCATCCAACTTCTCTCACTCAGCATATTATTTTAAGATTTATGCATGCCATAGTCTTTGTAAATAGTTCACCCATTTTTATGGTGGAGTTGTATTCCATTGTGTGACCATACATTCATGTTAATCCATTCACCTATTGATGGACATGTTAATTGTTTCCAGTTTTTGGCTATTACAAATTAAGCTGCATTAAAACACACACACACACACACACACACACACACACACACACAAAACACGTTACTAGTTTCTAAGATGAGAGGAGGAATTCTGAGTAGCAAAAGAGCCAGACAAAGACTGGCCACCGAGGTAAAATTACACATTTTAGTTTTCCAAAAAAGTAACTTTTTTGTCTTTAATATGTTATGGAAACTAACCTAACTTATACATAAATATTTCTGGCAATGGACACATTCACTACTGAACAATATGCTGGTAAAACAAAACAAAACAAAACAAAATAAGACAAAACAACACACTGGGCCCAAGGAAGAGTCACTTATGCTAAACTCCACAACACCAATCTGAGACTTAACCATAGTTTCTGCTCTCCCAGAAATGGATTCTTAAACCATTCAATCAGGAATCGCCTGATCAGCACCAGTTAGGGTATTCTGCCTGATAGAGCCCCATCCCCTAAAGGAAAGTAACCTTGCGATAACCAACCCACTTTTTTGCCTAGTAAAAAAAGAGCTGCTCCCTTCCGCCTATAAAAGTCTATCATTTTTTAAGTTTATTTTTATTTTGAGAGAGAGAGAGAGAGAAAGAATCCCAAGCAGGTCTGCACTATCAGCTCAGAGCCCAATGCAAGGCTTGAACTCATGAACCATGAGATTATTAAAATTCTATCATTTTGTACAGCTCCGTGGAGCCCTATTCGGCCTGCTAGTTTGGATGCTGCTTGATTTGAGGTTTTTTTTGCCCAAATAAACTCTTAAAATTTTTACATATGCCTATGTTTATCTTTTAACAGTTCTAGTGAAGGGAAATTGGTAGAAGAGATGCAAGAGGTAACACAGAGGAAAAAGCGCTACTATATTTCATTTCTGAGAAACACTTTTTCCCACATCTTACTACTTAGAAATAGGCATTCATCTTACAAATCCATGGATCTTTGATTTGGTGAAGAACACTAAACAGAGACTCATTAAAACTGGACTCTTGTCTAAATTCCGATAGTTCCCCATTTGGGGAGGGCCATTTAATCCCCCAGTATTGTGAACAAGACATGACATACGTAATGCTCACTACAGGCTATGCAGGAATTGCTCTTAATAATAACTAACATTTATGGAGGGTTTGCCCTGTTCCAGTTACCGTTCTTAGCACATTGAGAGGATTTTCTCATTTTAATCCTCATAGCAAACCTCTTAGGAAACTCCTATAAATATCCCAGTTTTATAGATGAGCAAAGTGAGATTTAAAAGGTTCAAATGAATGTAGCTATAGGTGAAAACTGGTAAGTGGCAGAGCTGGGAGTTGAAGAAGGAAGTACAAGGCCAGAGGCTCCCCCACTAACCCCAATACTATTGACCTACTTGCTAGCTATGATTTCACCTCATCGCCTTTTTATTTTCCTTCTTCCTGTTCCATTCCTCCACAGGTTTACTGCTGATCCTGATTTATTATAGACTCAGATGCCTTTAGGATTATACACGTAGAAAGAACTGGTGAAGTATGATCAATGTTAGGGATAGTAAACAATATGATTCTCAGCCTGGGCATGTGCACACACACACACACACACACACACACACACACGTTAAACAACACATCAAATTAACCTGAAAACCAAACCAAATAGCCGTGGACTAGCTTTTTAAAAAGTAATACAAATTAAATCTATTAGGGATCCTTGGAATGTCCAAAAAAATGTGTTGATTTCAGCTACCACTATGGGAACTTCGATTAAGTCTCCAAGTAATCATATCTATTCCAGATAGATTATAGCAACACCTGCAAAAACTTCAGTAAACCTAAGGAAAGAAGGTGACTCGAATGGATCTATAAGTCCCTAAAGAGGAGGTCTCCAAAATGACATTTTTATTGAGCACATCCTATCAAATAACAGGTACTTTTGTTTCATGCATCTTCTCCTTAAACCATTTCTAAGAAGGAGGACTAGAGGGTCTTATTTTTTTGGTTACCCAATTAAGGCTCTAGGGAGTGAATAACTTGCCCAAGACTTTCAAAGCCTCAGCTTTTCCTGTACACTCACGGGGTCAGAGATGGATGTATCATTAAGCTAATAAAGACCCTCAGTTCTTTCCAAAGCCCTGAATCTGTTTTTATTCATAGTTTTATGTTCTCTTTCTTTATAAGAGCCCTCCAAACTGTTTAAACATTATGGTCCCTCAAAACACAGATCCATGCTGTAGGGGAGTCAAAAGGCAGTGCTAACAGCTATCTTGAACGAGTCGCCCTCTGATTCCAGCTCCCTCCCAGTTGAAGAGAAAGCCACAAACCGCACAATCTCTGGCCCACCTCAGAACTGTGGGAATTTATACATCCTGTACTTCTCCTGAGAGAAGCATCTAGCTCTCTGCTGTTCACCATGCAGAGACACTTGGAGGACAATGTTGACTATATTTTTGCAGCCTTGGTTTTTCTATTAATTGCCAAGTTGCCCCTAGCCTGCAGGAAATGAGATGCCAAAAGGAAGGGGAGTGGATCCCTTCCAGACCTCTACAACTCTCAGATTATACTAAACCAGTAGCAAAAACCCTCTTTAGCATTTGAAAGGGAAGGCAATTGTATTGCTAAGCCTCACTCTACCGCCTCCAGACTTTTCTCAGCCAGAGAACAAAGGGAAAAAAGCAAACACCACTTCACACTCTTATTCATTGGAGGTTAAAAGAGACCTCCCACTATACAAAAGTCCTTCTAAAGGTCAGTTTGGGAGTGTATTGAGGAGGGCACTGGCTGGGGAACAAAATGTTTACCATCACTCTCAGGCGGCTGCTTCTGTTTTTCTTTCAGCACGTGCACGGGGTACATCTGTCAGAATTGGACGTTTTCATCCCCAGTTAGCTTGCTGGTGGTCAAATTATGCTTCCTTGGCCCTCCTCAGTCTTTTGCAGATTCTTAATTCCAGTTGAACTAAGAAAGCAGGGCCACCGCGGGCCAGGACAACTCCCTGGGGACTGTTATTCATTCATATTCATTGAGTCAACAACTACTCATTGAGTACGGAACATGTGTCAAGCACTGTTCTAGGTGCCAGAAGGATGTAACAACACTAGAGCTGATGCAGTTGTCTTAGAGCTTCCATTCAATGGGGAAAGCCTGACATTAAACAATAAAACATGCACACCATTTTTTTTTAACTACAACTGTGATAAATATCTGAAGGAGCACAGTGTGCAAAAAGAGAGGTTAACATGAGAGTGGCTGACCTCACAAGGCCTGTAAGAGAGGGGGACTTCTTTGAGGAAGTGAGTGGGAGTTAGCTATGTGCCAGAGAAAGTTGGGATCATGCTGGGTATCGCAGGCAAAAAGTCCCTGACTTGGGAAAAAGATGGCTGGGCACAGAAATTGGAAGACTAATGTGGCTAGAGCCCAGAGGGCAAGCCAGAATGCAGCGGGAGATTGGTCAGGAGGGGAACTTCTATAAGGTGTCTGTTCTGTAGGCTTTTGCCTTCTGTCTCCAAGGCAACAGTGAGGAGGGGGATCTTGGAGGGGGGGTTAGTTACAGGATTTAATAAGAGAAGTGACTTATGAGGTTTGTAGTGTCAAGAAAGAGTTTTAGGGGCAAGACACTGATCCAGGGAAACCAGTTAATAAGCTATAGCAAAAGTCAACATGAAAAGTTCTCAAATTTTAATGAATTGCCTGGGAATCCTGTTACAATGCAGATTCTGATCCAGGAGTGATCTGGGGTGGGGCCTAAGATTTGCATTTATAACCCAGGTGCACAGGTGCTGGTCTGGAGATATACCACAAAGTTTCTACTAGCAGTTTTATTATTTTAAAGTTTATTTATTTATTTTGAGAGAGGTATAGAGCTCTCAAGAGTGGAGGAGGAGCAGAGAGAGAGAGAGAGAGAGAGAGAGAGAGAGAGAGAGAATACCAAGCAGGCTCCATGCTGTCAGTGCAGAGCTGGATGTGGGGCTCTTCTCATGCCAGTAAGATCATGACCTGAGCCTGTACCAAGAGCCAGATGCTCAACAAACTGAGCCGCCCAGGCGCCTCTCTAGTAGCAGTTTTAGATTAAGGTGTTTGCAGTACAGGTGAAGAAAAGCAAACAAACTTGAGAGCTATTGTGTGGGAAGTGAAACAGTTCTCTGACTTGGGTAACTCTAGTGGAAGGGAATTGTATTTTTGGAGATGGACTGTACCAGAAAAGAAAGAGCAAGTCTGGGTGGCAGGTGAAAAGCTCAGTTTTGGACATGTTGAGTTTGATAAGTCTGAGGAATCTCTAAAGAGGCTATGTTACATATGAATATGAAGCTCAAGAAAGAAGAAGAAACTGGGGATACAAATTTAGGAGTTAGCAATATGTAAATGGTATATGAAACCATGAAAATGGATGCTGTCAGCATAGGGAGAGGGTATACAGCAGGGGTCACAAACTCAATTTTGACCTGCTGGCCATCTGTTAGTCCTCTCTTAACTATTTTGGGAAGAGAAGAGTCCCAAGGTGAAGCAAGTATTTAACAACTGAGTGAGGAGGAGAAGCCAGTAAAAAAAATTGAGAAGAAAATGTCACAGATGAAAGAAAACCAAGTTGCTATCCAACAGCCAATGTCTTTCTTCTTTGCTGACAGAACAGATTTGAGACATGGAGATGGCTTGGTATTAAAAAGATAAATCTGTAGTCCCTGTGGCTGAGTTGTGGTTGATCTAAACCAGGCATAATCTCATGCCACTCTGCCCGAAGATTGGACCAGTTGTAGGCTCTGACCAATGAGAAAAAATGGCAAAGGGTGTAGTGAGTGGGGAATTCATGGAAGGCATTTTTCTTTCCTTTATTATAAAAAAAGAGCAAGAAGAACTTCATGCATGGTGCCACTGCGCATCCCCAACCCCCCTTTACTGTTATGAACTTAGACATGATGTCAGAGCAATGTCAGGCTTCCTAAGGCTGAGACAAAATGAAATGGGGGTGATAACTCAACAGTAGAGGATAGCGAAATTAAAAACGAAAAGTGTCCATGTTGCCGATGACATAGCTGGGCTGCTTAGCTGCTCTGGAACCACCTCCTTCTACTGTTTTTGTTAAGTGAGATGATAAATACTCATGCTACTTAAGCCACAGGTAGGGGATTCTGTCACTTGCAGCTGAATGTATTTCCAGGTGTTAATTAGTGCATATTGTGTAGTGACATTGTGTTGTATAGACCTGGAGTCAGATAGATGTGGTTCAGATAGATAGTGTTTAACTTTGGACATTTTGTGTGTTTCCTCATCTGCAAAATGGAGATAATAATAGTATCTATCCCAAGAACTCTCCTATACTGTTGATGGGAGTGTAAATTAGCAAAACTACTCTGTAATTTGGCAGGATTTACTAAAACTGAAAATGCATGAAGCCTAAAGCCCCACCATTCTCCTTCTAGGTAAATCTTAGAGAGACTCTTGCCCAATGCATTGAGGGACATATACAAGATTACTCATTGAAGCGTTTTTTGTAATAGGAAAGAATTAACAACAGGGAGAAATACATAGATATCTATCTATACATAGATTCTATCAGGGGGAAATATATAGATAAGCTATAGTATATCCATATGATAGTATACCATGGAGCAGTTTAAACAGATGAACTAGCTCTCTCTATATATATCAACATGGATGGGTCTCAGAAACATAATGCTGAATAAAAAAAGCAAATTGCAGAGTTAGACATGCAGTATGATCCATTTATATATATTTTAAAAGCAGACACTACACTACATATTTTTGTGGATCTGTAAGTCTATGGAGAATAGATTGGAACAACATATATTCGATACACTCAGGAATGAGGGATAAAGAAGATAAGAAAAAATAGGGGTCATGTCTAGACAGATGATTATATCATGCCAGTAACGGGAAAGAATGACTGACTGAATCAATTCAATTCTGTGCATCTGCAGTTCAACCTTAGAAACAAAATAAAACAAAACAAAACATAATAGTATCGCTCTTCTAGGATTAAATGACATCATAGATCAGTGGCTCACAGTAAGGGCTTAACAAATGGTGGTCATCATCATTATTATTATGTCCACTTGCTGTCTCTGCCTTTTTGCTTTCTATAGGCTCTTTCTATTACAACAATCTTAGATGGGGAGTTTGGTTGGGTACTACACTCTGGGCCTAAATTTCCAATTCCCATTTATTGTTTGGAGGCCTATAACAGCAACAGGCTTGGTTTCAGCCAGGTGTTGATGTGCATTAAGACTACTCTAATGGGTTAAAAAAAAGTGCTATAAGGCCCACCCAATGGCAACCCCAACCTACTGATGTCCCAAATAACCACAAAGAGGGGAACACCTTGCTGTTGTGACTCCTTGCATTTTGCATACATAGCTTGTTTAATCAGAACTAGACTGAGCAAAACAAGAAATTTACTCATGCATGTGAAAATTGGAAATTTCAAGAAAAGAACTGGCTTCAACTTTTTCAACCGAATTGGAGGATTTCCACTGCCTTGTACCTACCTACATCTGCTATTTCCATGGCTGAGATTTCTGTTGCTTGCAGTGCTTACTTCCAGATACCTATTTTGAACCAGTCCTGCAAGCTACTGGAAGAAGCTCTGAATCATCTATGTGGAAAAAGGAAGTTAGTGGAAGCATACTCAATAGCTCACAGAATTAAAGGAAATGCTGAGAGCCATGTGTTGGGAAGAAGGGGAAGGAGGGAGCTATAGGGTCTCACTGAGGAATACATTCTCTTTCCTTAGTTGTGACATGGGAATAGTACAGCTCCACCTACCTAGAGTCCCTCTGTCATTCTCCCTGAAGAAAGAGTCTAGGGGCGCCTGGGTGGCGCAGTCGGTTAAGCGTCCGACTTCAGCCAGGTCACGATCTCGCGCTCCGTGAGTTCGAGCCCCGCGTCGGGCTCTGGGCTGATGGCTCAGAGCCTGGAGCCTGTTTCCGATTCTGTGTCTCCCTCTCTCTCTGCCCCTCCCCCGTTCATGCTCTGTCTCTCTCTGTCCCAAAAATAAATAAAAAACGTTGAAAAAAAAATTAAAAAAAAAAAAAGAAAGAGTCTGGTGGATTAATTTGTGATGGGGTACCTTGTAATCAACTGTCCTATTAAGACTCCATAGAATTGTAAGGAGTAGTCGGCCCAAAGACAAGCTACTTCCAATACAAGGGGAAGGATGCTGGCTACCAAAAATGACAAATGTCTACTACACTGTTAAATATAGTTTAGGAATTTCAAAGGTCATACATGGAAAGATAAGATATTACAACTTCATTATCTGCTTGTTTAATGACTTGGGGAACTAACTTCACAATTCTTTCTTTTCTATCTTTCGTACTGGCAAAGTGGGGTTCATGACACATACTCCTTTCTTAGGTCACCAGATGTAAGTCTCAATAAATTAATACTAACTCTGAGCTGGAAAGAGTCTCAGATCTCTTAAGGTATCGATTCTCAATCTTGCCGTGGCTGTGCATTAAAGTAACCTGGAACACTATTTTAGAATGCACACACCCAGAAAGCCTGATTTAATTGGTCTAGGAGGGAGAATTTGGGCATCAGTACCTTCCTTCCTTCCTTCCTTCCTTCCTTCCTTCCTTCCTTCCTTTTCTTTGTATTTTTCTTTGTCTTTCTTTCTTTCTTTCTTTCTTTCTTTCTTTCTTTCTTTCTTTCTTTCTTCTTCTTTCACATCAGTATATTTAAAAAGTTCCGAGGTCAGACCTGGGAGTAACTCAGTTGCTTGGTGGTTCCATATGTCTGTCCATCTCCAGGTGCCATCATGGCAAATATGGTCTGTCAAGTGCTCCTGGGCTCCTGCCTCACTATCCTGTCCCAGTCTCTCATGCACTTGAAGATGCTCATCCAGGTGGGATATAAGTCTCTTCTTCCAACAATAGAACGAAATATTTGGGGGCAGCAAGTATATCAGTTTCCTGTCTGTTTTATCATGTTCAGCACATTGGGAGCATAGATGGGAAGCATGAGTTGTTCACAGACTCTAAGACTGTGTTCAGGAGTCCTTGGAACTGTGGTCTATGGTAAAGTTTTACAGGATTTAGGCCCTGGAAATGAACAGAAAGAAGTCACACCTTCCTTTGACCAAGTTATGAATGATACAACTCAGGAGAGATGTCGGTTCGTTCTGCTGCTACCATCATCATAAATCCCTTACACATGACCAACTCTGAGATCTATGGTACAATTCATTGGCAGAGAATCCAAGTACTGTGGAATTGGTGACTCCATAGTAACCTTCTATTGTGAAGAGGGCATCCTAGGATTTTTTGTGGGTTTTATTCCTCAACTCCTAGGTGACATCACTTCCTTGTGGCTTTATAACTCACTGCTCTGTTACCTATGCACTAGACAGTGGGGTTCTACCATGAATGAAATGAAGTTATTCCCAAGCTGTCATAGGACTTTTTACCAGTATGTTGAGCTACTCCTTTGTGCTTGTCTCTAATCTTGTGGCTGTCAACAACTGGGGGCTTTCTTGGATCCCCTCCTTACTCCCCAGTGTATATTTCTTGGATAGGTAGCTAGTACATGCTACAAAAAGAGGGAAATATGAGCTGATGAAATAGCTTGTCTTTCCAGAAGGTCCCCTTTGGGAAGAGTTATTGTCGTGACTTGAGAATGTTAATTTGAAGCTGTGGGGCAGGGACAGTGATATTTCTATAGTCCCAGATGCAGAGAATTATGGGAGACAACATTGATTTCCCTCCCATGAGTGGCATTCTTTTTTAAATAATTATTTAATCTTGGAAAATAAAAATAAAAAGTTCCCAGGTCATTCTAATATGCAGCCAAGGTTGAGAAGTCCTGGGATAGACTTAGAGATAGTTTGTTCTTATTCTACTGTCCTCCTATGGAAAGTCCCTCTGTATCTCTGAAAGGTGACTGTCAGCTTGTTTTAATTCCAGTGAGGAGAGGCTCTTAGTCTGCTCAGGCTGTGATAATAAAACACTGTCGGCTGGTGGCTTAACAGAAGTTTGTTTTCTCACAGGTCTGGGAACTGGGAAGTCCAAGATCAAGGTTCTAGCAGGGATCAGTTCCTGGTGAGAGCTCTCTTTCTGACTTGCAAATGGCTGCCTCTTTACTGTGTCCCTTCCACGGAGAAAGGGCAACAAGCTCTCTGATGCCTCTTCTTATAAGGACACTAATCCTATGGATCAGGGCTCCACCCTCATAACCTCATTTAAGCTTAATTGCTTCAATAAAGGCTCTCTCTGCAAATACAGTCACATTGGGGTTTGAGGTTTCCACATATGAATCTGGGGTCGGGGGAAACACATTCAGTCCTTATCAATGAGGTCACAGCTAATTAGGTTGTAGGGTGACTCAAGTTGCTAGAAAGCTCTTCATATTAAGCACAAGCCTTTCTCTTCCTAAATTTTCCCTACCTCTTGGGTCTTAATTCTGCAGCAAGGGTTAAGAGAACTGGGAGACATCTAAGACAAGAACAACTATTTTTGCATGCATTACAGTCTCTGGAGCCTCAGGAGAATATTGTGAGCAAGATATCATTATCCCCAGTTTATAGATCAGAAGACTGATACCAGAGAGGATGAGTCATCTGCCTAAATTCATAAAGCTGATTAGTGGCAAAATGAGAATTCACACCCAAGCCTTTCTCCTTCCCAAGCCCGGCTCTTTCCAGCACTGTGCTGAAGTGATTTCTATACAACAGCCCCTAGGATATACAAAGGTAAAGTTGACTGACTCCTGAGAACATGCCTTGTTTGTCCAAATGCTGCTGGTGCTATTGCTTGTTTTTGCTTTTCTATTTCTCCCTTTCTCCCCTTTATTTCATCCATCTATTACCTACTCTTCATTCTAGCTCTGATTTACTTCTTTCACCTCATAATCTTATTTTTCCTCAATGTCTTTCCTGGAATTCCTTTCATTTTACAAACTGTAGTATGGATCAAACTTTAGCCTGTGTAAGAATCATGCAGAAATATTCTGATTCAGTAGGTGAAGTGGGGCCCAAAGGTGTGTACCATCGTTTGTCTATAATGTGTTTACAATTTTTTTATACCTGCTCTCCTTCTCCACCCCCATTTTTTGCAACAGCCTTTCTCTTTCTTTTTTTAGGAAATGATTTTAGCCCACTCTGTGTGATTCTGGTGAGTCTGTCAGTCATGTGGTCTCATGTAATCCACCATAGGAATCGACACAGGAGTTAGAACAGCATGTCAGAATGTGTACACCATTTCTCTGGACACAGTGATTGGTCTGCTTGTCACTTAGCACCCGATCCATGAAGAGCCAATCAGAATCTTTTCTCAGGATTGCCATGGATGCAGGGAGAAAAAGAGTTCTTTTCCTTGATGTTGCTGACTGTTAGTGATGCTAATGGCCATCTTTGTTCTCACACAGATAGAGTCTACCTGGGAGTGAAGTGAGCACAAAGGGAAGGAGAACATGAAGATGAAGAGTGAGAGGGACCAGTCTTGATGGCACTGCATCTAGATTTGCTGAAGGCTGTTTCTCCCTTAGGTTGCCCATTCCCTTGAGTCAATAAATACTGTTTGGTTTAAGCTTGTTACAGTTGGGTTTTACCTTCTTGCAACCACACTTAAGCTATAAAACATGTCCATTTTAGGCGTGCCTGGGTGGGTCAGTTAAGCATCCGACTTCAGCTCAGGTCATGATCTCATGGTTTGGGTGTTCCAGCCGTGCATCAGGCTCTCTTCTCTCAGTGCAGAGCCTGATTCGGATCCTCTGTCTTCCTATCTATGGGTGTTTGTGTCTGTCTCTGCACTCCCCCACCCCCACTGCTTGCGTTCTCTCTCTCTCTCTCTCTCTCTCTCTCTCTCTCTCTCTCTCAAAAATAAACATTTTTTTAAATGTCCATTTTATCCAACACTGCAATCAATACCTGCTCACAAAATAGTCACAGAGAGATTTCTCACTGTACATTTACTTTCCTGGGTCTCCAAATTGGCTGAAATACCACAACTCTTGCTGGAAATTCATGCAGAAACTGCTTTGGAATCTGTCTTTGATTCCTGGGCTTCAGCAGATACCAAGATGGGAATAGTGGTTAAGAATCCAGGCTTCAGGTTGGGCAGAAGTGGGTTCAAATTATGGCTTTACGACTTGCTACTAAGCTGCAAATTCTCTGAGGCTCAATTTTTTTTTCCCATTTGTAAAATGAGGGTAACATTATTTATGAAGCAATTATTATTACTTTGGTCTGATCCATTCCTCCTGCTCACTCTTTTTTCCCCCTATAACTGAACATGTACCTCTGGCCCATAGTGGGCATTGTCTCAGGGAGGGCCAACAATAGTACCTTTGTTCCAGCGGAGTCAAATTAAACTCTGCTTGGAATTCAAATTGTCAGTGAAAACCCACAGAAGTAGAAGGCAGTGTAGGTAGAGTCATCTGATGATAGGGCCACAGACGGAGAAGAGAACCGAGAGCTGCGGCTGAGTGCCTCAGAGTGTTGTCCTTTCTGTCTTTCCTAACCCTGTTTGTGCAGCTCTTCTGATTCACGAGCCAGTCCAGAGGCCTACTCATAAATCTGTTTTTGGTTATGTGGGATCCAACCAAAGAGCCTTAATGAATCACTCCACCTCAAAAGGTAGCTCTGAGGAGCGCCTGGGTGGCTTAGTCGGTTAAGTGTCCACCTCTTGATTTCGGATCAGGTCATGATCTCATGGTTCATGAGATCAAGCCCCGGGAAGGGCTCCATGCTGACAGTGCAGAGCCTGTTTGGGACTCTTTCTTTCCCTCTCTCTCTGCCTCTCCCTTGCTTGCATGCACACACATACATTCTCTCAAAATAAATAAATAAACTCAAAAAATAAAGTTAGCTCTGAGAATTAAATAAGATAATATGTGTGAGGTAATTCACTCAGTACTGGGGATATAATAAATGTTTAACAAATGTTTACTAGTATTCCAGCTTGACTTCCTGACCGGTGAATCCTACACGGTTAAATAAGTAAATCCCTGCTTATTACCCAGAAGTCAGCTATGTGGAGTTTCCCATGTGAGAAGAAGTTTGACTCTGAACTGGAGACTATATATCAGTGTCTACTCTTATACCTTTGGGTAGGGTAAGAATTAGATGGAAAGATTCTGATTCAGAAGGTCAGGGGTGGGAAAGTCAAATTTGAAATTACCAATTATTTTCTCTATCCATGGTGTGTTAATTCATATGGTAGTTTTCTTCTGATTGGAAGATACATGAAACTCCCATTGTTTCTCAGTATTGGGTTCTAGAAGCAGATTTGTCTTTGAAAAGACGGAGCCCCACAAATTGATTTCATATGTATTACATGTTTTAAATCAGTCCCTTGGTAGTAGACTGAATAATGGACCTCAGAGACGCCAGTCCTAATTCCTGGAACCTGTAAATGTTAACTTATCAGGAAAAGGGGGTCTTTGCAAATGTGATTTAGTCAAGGATCTTAAGATAGAGAGATTATCCAGGATTATATGGGTGGGCCCAATTTGCTACAATGTCCTTATAAGAGAGAGGCAGAGGGAATTTACACCCATACCCAGAAAAGAGGGGTATGTGAAGACAGGCAGAATCGGAGTGATGTGACCGCAAGCCAAGACATACTGACAGCCACCAGAAACTGGAAGAGTCAAGGAAGGGATTCTCCTGTAGAGCCTCCAGAGGGAGTGTGGCACGGCTGATGATTTGATTTTTGCTTAGTGAAACTGATTTTGGATTTCTGGCCTGCAGAACTGTGAGAGAATAAATTTCTGTTGTTTGAAGACACCAAATTTGTGATAATTTGTTATAGCAGCTGCAGGAAACAAATACACCATCTTAAATACATTTCTCAAATGTATTGAAAATCTGTCTAACCAAAAGCTATAAAAGACAGAAATTTTATTCTATTTATGTAAGTTATTTGGCACATTCTATCCTGCAAACTTACCAAAAAGCTGAGAAAAGTTGCTCTTGTTCTTTTTCTTTTTCTGCACCCAAAGTGGGGCATGAACTCACAACCCCAAGATCAAGAGTCATATGCTCTCCTGACTGAGCCAGCCAGGTGTTCCCAAGAAAAGTTGTCAATGCAGAGGTTCAACTCCTTCTGTGGTATCATGTGCAGACCACCCCCAATTGAATGATTTTCTTTAACAGGCAAACAGGTTGCTCTGCTTCTGATGCAGTTTCCATTGCTCCTGGGTCTTAGTTGCAAAGCTCTTCGGCCCCTTCTGAAGAGAAGTAAAAGAATATGGCTGACTGCAGATAACAAGCCCTTTCCCCCTCACTTCTCCAGGAGCAAGAGACTGGTTCATTGCACAATGGCCTTCACATATCCCTTCTCTCCCCAAGGGATGAGGTCAAGTGAGGTCAAGCATCTTGCAGGAAAATAAAGAACATTACTAAAGACTTCTTTCATTTCTCTCCTCTTATGGCAATGATCATTTTAATGTTTCTAATACTTTAAAAATATTGTACAAATATTTGTAAAAAATACAGAAGAATGTACAGTAAATAGTTCAAGTTCCTCTCTCCACAACTTCCCATTATACTCCCTTCCATGTATTTAACCGTGGTAAAATGTTTCCTTCCAGAAATTTCTTTAATGCCTGTGTACTCCAAAGGCATGTATGTGCCTGTATGTGTACTTGTACACATAGACACAGAGGCTTTTTGGTTTTTTGTTTTAATCTGATATCAATAATTGGAAAAGGCCAATTGCTGAATCAAAGCAACTCTGTTATGCCAAGATCAGGACCATGGTTCAAAAATATAGAACACTGACACTCAAGCTGGAGACGTTTGGGTAGATGCTATTTAAGCTTTTGAACCC
This sequence comes from Felis catus, assembly GCF_018350175.1. Classification (NCBI taxonomy): domain Eukaryota; kingdom Metazoa; phylum Chordata; class Mammalia; order Carnivora; family Felidae; genus Felis; species Felis catus. The sequence goes on from NC_058375.1 coordinate 147,599,964, forward strand.
TTGACTTCTTTGAATCCTCCTGGTTCACAGAAGTGATCGCCCATCTCCATTAAAAGCCAGCACTCTTTCCTTCTTGAGGACCATTAAGATGTCTTTCCCTGCATGCAGAATGTGCCTTCCTCATGATCTGCCCCCATTTTTCTTTCTGGTCAGTAGGCCTATATCATTAGGGTTAACTTTCGACATAACATAGTTGGGGGACATGCTGGGCCTGATAAGGAAGGAAAGAGACTACCTAAAGGAGTTATAAGACCTAATTATAATGTATTGGTAGTAGCTGAGGGAGTATTACAGAAAGTGGATTCTGAGGTCACTCCAACACGCAGGCAGAACAGTTGGATAAAGGAGAGTTTACTGATTTGTGGACACTTCCCAAAATATAAGATTTAACAGCCTGTCAAAGATCTGAGGAGACAGTGTGAACTCACCACTAGTATGGATGCTAGAAACATGGAAAAAAGGTGGCTCATGCTAGATGAAGGTGAAATGCCAAAATTGCTATGGTAGACAGTGGAGAAAGGGATTAAATGCCCAGGGAAATGGGCATGCTTAAGTGGATATATATGTAAGGCTAAAAAGACACCAGATGATTATGTACCCTGGAAAGGACTAATGGGCACATCATTCCCAAGGTCATAAGTAATGCACTCACGGGAGGGGCAACAGCATCACTAAAAGGTTCAGTGAGGAAAGTCCTTGATAAGACAGGGTTAACATTAGGAAAGATTACAGAATTAGGAAAGTGGGAAAGTTACAGAATTAGGCTCAGTAATAGCAATAGGGATGTTAGGACTCCAAAACAATACAGAGTAGGTAATGCCACTTAACTGCCAGAAGCAAGATGGATGTAATTTTCTTAATGAGTGGCAGAGTCATAGGGTACCTAAGGGGGCCTGATCTGCAGAAAAATAGAGATGGTTAATGGACACAGTATGCCTAGGGGCAAAGTAGATGGGCACCCAATAAGGGTACAACTCAGCTTATACGGTTGGAAGAAAAAGAGATGGATGGACACTAAATTGAGGGCAATTATATGCTTTGATGTCTTGCTATGATCCTGGACCTGAATTGTTTTTCAGGTGTAGAACCCATTGACTGAATAGTCACTTATAGTTAGTTATCACAAACATTTTGGAGACTGTGGGAAACAAAGGTCTCAGTTAATATAGATCTTAAGATACTCAAAGTATCATCATGGTTTTCCTGAATGGAGGTTTGTGGAGTTTCGACCAAGGTCCTGCTTACAGTGAACCAACTGGATCTACTGATCTGCCCAACAGTCATTTTCATGATCTCCAAATGTGTAGTTGGGATTGACCTATGTTGTAGTTGGCATAACTCCAACTTTGGGTTCTTGGCCTTTAGGGTATGGGCTGTCATAATGGGGAATCCCTAGTAGAAGACTCTGAAAATATTTCTTCATCCCCCCAGTCCCATCTAAGAACCAAAACCAATATCACAACCCCAGATAGGGAGATGGCAAAAGTTAAGGCTATAACTTTTGTAGAAATGGAGGACTCTACCGTATCTCCATTTAATTTGACCACCTGGCCCCCAGAAGAAGTAAGATGGCTCTTGGAAAATGATAGTTTATGGCAAACTTAAATGAATTGTCTCCCTAATTGCAACCATGGTACTATGTATGATTAATATATTTGCTAGAATAAATTAATATGGTTTCAGGTACATGACACATGCCAATTAAGTTGGCAAATATACTCTTTTATATTCTGATTAAAAAATAGCATCAGAAACAGTTTGCATTTACATAAATAATACATTTCTACAGTTTTTCCCAAAGCTATGTTAATTCTATGTTTTCTATAAGAATATAGGCCAAAATGATCTGGACCATCTGGGCATCTCAGAGAACTTCACATTGATCCATTATATCAATGATGTTATGCTAATTGGAGCTAATGAATAAGATTGGTTAGCATGCTGGAGGACTTAGTAAGACACATACATTCCATGCAAGATGAACCCTATAAAGAATGAGAATCCTGACACATAAATAAAATGTTGTAGTCTTTTTTTTTTTTTTTTTTTTTAGAGAGAGAGGCAGAGGGGAGGGGTGGGCAGAGGGTGGGAGGGAGAGAATCCCAAGCAGGCTCCATGCTCAATGCAGAGCCCAATCCAGGGTTCAATCCCACGACACTGAGATCATGACCTTGAGCCGAAATCGAGTTGGACACTCAACCAACTGAACCACCCAGACACCCCAGAATTTTGTAGTCTTGAGGTCAGTGGTGTGCTAGGGCATACCTTCCAAAGTAAAAGACAAATCATTATACCTTGACCTCCCACTACTGAGTGGGAACTCCTATCCTTGATAGGTTGCTCTCAGTTCTAGAGTCAGCATATTCCACACTAGAGAATACTTATCTAGCTCATATTCCAGGTGACAAGAAATGATGCCAGCTTTCAGTAGGTGCCAGCACAAAAAAGAGTTCTTCAGCAAATTCAAGCTGCAGTGCAAGCAGCTTTGCCACCTGAGCTGTAAGTCCCCGCAAGTCCCATGGTATTAGAGATAAGTGGCAGGAAAGATGCAATGTAGCAGCACGGTTTATGGCAAGTCCCAGCGAGAGAATAACGGTGCACATTCCTGAGATTCTGGCATAAACAACATTATATACTTAAAAGAAACAAAAACATCTGGGGTGCTAATGGACATTGGTAGAGATGGAATGCCTGACCAGGAGACACTAAACGACCATGCTTCTAGAACCACCCATTCAGAGCTGGGTTCATGTAAGGTTGCTAGAATCCTGTAGCAGTCTATTGTGAGATGAGCACGAGCTCAAGCACGCGAAGGACTAGAGAGCAAAAACAAGCTGCATGAGCAAGTAGCCCGTGACCCTCACCACTGTGTGCCAGCACTTCTCCCTCACCTCGCTTTGATCATACTGGGAATCTCTTATCCTCAGCTGACGGAAAAGCAAAATCTACAAGCTTGGTTTACAAATAGAAAAGCTTAGTATGCCAGTGCTTAAAAATGGAAGCAGCCACACTGCAGCCTCATTCGGAAGTGGCTTTGAAAGACACTAGTGAGGGAAAATCCTCCTGATGGGCAGGCGTTTGGGTGATGCACCTGTTTATCCACTTTGTGTGAAAGAAGTGGCTTGAGGTTGCAATATATCAGGACTCACGGGCAGATACACAGAAAAGAGTAAGATTTAAAGAATGGAGCAAGGAGGTGGATGAGCATAGTGGAAGAACAGAGTATGAAAATCTTTGCATTATATGTTAATGCCCTCCACAGCCACTATGACTATCCAAAAACTTATGGAATATTTTATCCCTGAGAAAGGATCCTATATAAAATTGTGACAGAACACAGAGCCTATTTTACTACAGAAGAGATATGGAAGGGGCACCTGACTGGCTCAGTCTATACAGCATATGACTCTTGATCCTCAGGTTGTGAGTTCGAGCCCCCACGTTGAGCGTAGAAATTACTTAATAAAGAGAAATTCTTTATTTAAAACTTTTTTTCAAGTTTATTTATTTTGAGAGAGAGAGAAAGAGAGCAGGGAAGGGGCAGAGAGAGAGAGAGGGAGAGTGAGAATCCCAAGCAGGCTCTGTGCCATCAGCACAGAGCCCAATGTGGGGCTTGATCTCACAAACGACAAGATCATGACCTGAGCTGAAATAAAGACTCAGGTGCTTAACCAACTGAGCCACCCAAGCGACCCAAAAAAAATTTTTTTTAAAAGGAGGTATGAGAGGGGCGCCTGGGTGGCGCAGTCGGTTAAGCGTCCGACTTCAGCCAGGTCACGATCTCGCGCTCCGTGAGTTCGAGCCCCGCGTCGGGCTCTGGGCTGATGGCTCAGAGCCTGGAGCCTGTTTCCGATTCTGTGTCTCCCTCTCTCTCTGCCCCTCCCCCGTTCATGCTCTGTCTCTCTCTGTCCCCCCAAAAAATAAATAAATGTTGAAAAAAAAAATAAAAGGAGGTATGAGAGTGGGCTTATGACTACCGGATCCACTGGTCATACCACATACCATTCTAATCAGAAGTGACCTACCTGATAGAGCCTTAAAATGATCTTCTGAGGACACAGTTGAAATGCTAGCTTAGAAGCAGCCCTTTGTAAGAAAAGGTATCCATCCTCCAGAAGACTGAATTAAAAAAAATTTATATGACACTGTATCCCCAAGTAAGATGAATGCATAGGTCCAGTAACTAAGGGATGGAAGTAGGAGAGACCTCAATTACTGTATCTCCTAATGATCCACTAGGGACTTTGTCCTTTTTGGCTCCATAATTCTACACTCTATAAGGTGAGAGGTCCTGGATTCCAAAGGAGGACACTTTTGCAAGGGGACCTAGCAAGCTTCCCATTGAAATATAGACTACAATTGCCACTACAAGTGCTAATAGGCACTTCAGATTCCTTGTGTCCAGGGACTGGCCAACAAGGAGAGGAGTTACCATCTTGGAGGGGGTAACGGGACCTTGGTCTTCAGGAGGCAGTGGAGGTGCTTTTACACAAGGGGTAAATATGTGTGGCATCCAGATAATACACTGGAGTGTGTTTTTGTACTCCTTTGCTCAATTGTAATGGTAAATAGACATGTCAGCAACCTCAAGAGGACATGGTGTCCTGAGACTAATAACACCCCTCAGGTGTGGGAGTCTGGGTAACACCAATAGATAAGTCACCAAAATCAGAAGTAGTGCTGAGGTAAGAGGAATCTAGAATGGATATTAGAGGAGAAAGATGATGAGTATCATGGTCCTAAGACCAGCTCTAGGCAGGAACTGTAATTTGTCCCATTAACCTTTCTCTTCTAAGTTTCTTTTGGGAAGAGAGGTACATTAGAATCCTGGAAGAATCACTCTTCATATATATATGTATTGTCCTTGAAGAAATGTTTCCGAGTGGCACGGGAGTGAACAGTAAATGGATATGGACATGAGCTACAATGATCCCCTTCGAGAAAAGACTTGCTGTCCTGTTAGCTCCTTCAGACTTGATCTCAGTTGCCTTGCTCAACACCACACCCTTTCCAGGGTATCTTATATCCAATGACTTGTCATGTGAGGGTTTAAAGGCCTAGCCATTTTGGGTTACTATGCAACAACTTTGATTAACTATATATATATATATATATATATATATATATATTCCAGAGTTCCCAGTGCAGTTACTTAAGACTTTGCTAGAATCCCATTGTAGTTCAACTTCTGTCTCTGCTCAATCATACTTCCTTCCCCTTCTTTCCATGAATGTTGATTTTTTTATCAGTTTTCCTTTGCATGAAACTTTATCTCAGAGTTTGCTCCTGGAGCTCAACCTATAATATCAGCCTTGATCCCTACTCTGAAGATGTGAGGAGGGTATCCTCAAAGTGGCACTAGTTTGGAATGGGACAGAACTACTGATCAGGGCAAGGAAAGCATATGTAGGGAAGCAAGAACGACGGCAGAGTTTGAAGATTTACAATACTGGGGAATTAATCAAACAAATAAAAATGAATAAACTGATTCATTGATTAATTTTGTAAATAAAAGAGGAAAGGTTTTAAAAAAATTTCTAGATTAGAGAATTTTCCAGGTCAGGGAGAAAGGGTAGATAAATGAAGACAACGTTCTTTTTTTAAAGAATTTTTTTTTCAACGTTTTATTTTATTTTTGGGACAGAGAGAGACAGAGCATGAACGGGGGAGGGGCAGAGAGAGAGGGAGACACAGAATCGGAAACAGGCTCCAGGCTCTGAGCCATCAGCCCAGAGCCCGACGCGGGGCTCGAACTCACAGAGCGCGAGATCGTGACCTGGCTGAGGTTGGACGCTCAACCGACTGCGCCACCCAGGCGCCCCAAGACAACGTTCTTGATTCAAGATCTTGGACAAAGCTGCCTACTTCATGGTGTCATCTGCTTCTGGAGCCTGAGTATGCTCAGGAATTTCTCAACTTGGGGTCCCTCATAGATGGGGATGGCCTTCTGATGGTCATGGGGGTGATGATCTGGATCTAACTTGTGGCTTATGTGAATCCAAGAAGATTTTTATTTTGATGACAGTGTACATGGTTAGCAGTACTTCCTCAGGCCTCTCCCAGTGAGGTGATCATGCTTTCTTCTAAAAACTTTGCTGTATACTCCATGTCCTGCGCCTAGAACTCAAGCCGCTGCAGCCCCGCACTCATCCGATCCGCGTCTGGGACAAACTCCCCAGGGCCCCCGGGTGGGTCCCAGCTGGCTCCCGCAGCTGCAGCAAAGTGGCAGGTGCTGCGCCCTGGGGAAGTGAAGCTCCAGGTCGTTCCAGCCCGGGGGTGCCCTCTGGGAGGCCTTCCTGCAGCTCTGCATGTCTGTGCCTCGGGCGACCCCTGGGACATACTCCACCGCAGCTGGCCAGGTGGACGCCGAGGGGTCCTCTACCCCTCTGTCATGGCGGAAAGCCGGGGGAGCTCTGGCGGAGCAAATCTGGAGGGGTCGTCAAACAAGTAAATATAAATTTAAGACAGTGGAAGCCGGTTTTCTCACTGTTGGAGAAGTACAAACACAGAAAAGGAGAAAATAAGAATACATTCTTGAGCTTGGTGGGGGAGGCATTGGTGTGAACTCTTGGTTGTTAACATATAGATATAGATAAAGACATAAAAAATAGATGCAACTGTGTGTGTGTGCGTGCACGTGCGTGCGTGTAGCTGGCTGTGTCTACTGAGAAGGACTGAGCCCAGGGACATGCTGACCCTAAGGAGCATATTTAGTACCAAGATGTGTCTTTGTAATACTATTTTCTACTCAAGGAACCAGAGCTCGTTGAAGAAATGGCTGAGGCAGGAAAAGAACAAGATGATCATAAAACATCCTATTGTTCTAGAAGCACGTTTGTTAAGAATTGTGAAGGGTCGGAGAGTTTACTCTATTTGCAGATTAACAGGTTAGCCTGCCATAGTTTCACTGATGCCCACAGAAGACAGGAAACGCAGGCGTCAGGATAAAGAGCTTTCTTGGTTCTGGCACAGCAAGGAGCTTCATGTTTGTGTAAGTGCTCTTGCCCCTCAACCCCTGTGGGGCACAGCACGGAGCACGTGCACATGCAGTGAGTCAGGCACGGCTGAGGAGGCCTGAACTTAGGGATCCTATGCACTGTCACTATTTTCAGGAAGCCTGCTCTAAACCCCCCAGTTTGGCCTAAATGCTCTTCTTCTGAATGGCCATCACACCGTGTAATTGCCTCTATCTCAGTACTTATTTAGAGGTAATCAAATAGACTGTAAGCTAGTTGATTTGGGGGATTGCGTATTACTAATCTTTGTACTCCTTGTGTTAAGTCCAGTACCGGAAACATAGGAGTTACTCATTTAATGATTTTTTAATGCATTTGAATTGAACTGAACCAATAAAGAAATCACAGTTGGTGTGAAGTTACCAACTGGTGTTACCTGGCCTACTCAGTCCTTATGACCAGGAACGGGTGGTGATCGTGTTGGGGGGGGTTAAAAAGGGCATGGTTAACACATTGCCCACCAGTTAGGGACTAACTACATAAACAATGGCACATTCATGCTATGGAATACTCTGCAGTAATTTAAAAACAGAGATGGCTCTATATGTATACTGAAGCAGAAATAAAAATCTACAAAACGTATTAAGATTTGTAAAAGAACATTGAGATTAAGGGTAATATATAAAATAAGTATGACTATACCTATATTTGCTAGTCTGTGCATGTGCATACTTATGTGGGCATATGTATATAGGTGTGTGTTTATTTATTTATGTGACAGACTCTGATGTTTTCCCACCCATTGGCCTTTCTACCTTCTTGCTTGCTGTAATATGTGTTATCCCAGGGCATGAATTATATATGATTGGTTTAAACCATCATGGAAATCCCATTTCTCTTTGACTATAATTGGTCTAGAGGCATGTCATCAAGTTCTGCTCTGTTGAGAACTTGAGGAAAAGACCAGCTTCTTAGGTAAGAGAAAGGCATGAAAAGAAAGTCTTCTTTTAACCACTCCTCCTCCCTTCCTGTTTAGGTATTTTGTGAGACCTATGCTTGGAGTTCCAGCAGCCACTCTATGACCACAATGGGAGACTTGGTTGACATGTGGAGGACAGCCTGGAAGAAAGATAGGAAAAGCCCTAGACCCTTGACTTCATCATGAGCTTCCAGACCAACTAGGGATCACCTACTTCCAGATTGCTCCCAGTTGAAGAAGAATTGTCCTAATGGTTGTCACTATTGGTTGAGTTTTCTGTCCTGTGCAGGCAAAATTTTTCCATTTGCTATGTGCTATTATTATTTCACAGCATACTATTTGGGCATTCCCCTTTACATTCTTAATTACAAAATGTACTATATATATATATATATATATATATATATATATATTCTTGTTCTCTTCAATTTCCTACCTTTTTGCCTTGTATTTCACCCCTATATCCTGCATAAGTTTTCTTACTTTAGTTTTGGACCACCTCCACAAGCAAAACAAGAAAAGAGTCCACACTGTCAAAGACCTATTGGATTCCCAGTAGAACCAGACCCATCTCTGTTTCTCTTTACCATCCACATAAATTTTCAGATAGCTTTATGGGTTCAATTAATGCCTGGGATTTTATAACCCTCTTGTGGATATTTATAAAGCACAAATAGGGGCACCTGGGTGGCTCAGTCGGTTAAGCATCCAACTTCAGCTCTGGTCACGGTCTCACAGTTGGTGAATTTGAGCCCCACATCAGGCTCTGGGCTGGCAGCTCAGAGCCTAGAGCCTGCTCCAGATTCTGTGTCTCCCTCTCTCTCTTCCCCTCCTCTGTCTCTCTCTCTCAAAAATAAATAAACATAAAAAATGTTATAAAGCACAAATAATCACAGATATAAAGCTATGATAAACTGAATTATGGTGACTTTCAGACATTTGCCCAAGACTTAGGTGAGTCCAAGGGTCACATTGTATTTGAAATCTCTCATCGGATTCTGATAATTTGCTTACATAAAATTTATCTGGTAGTGCCATAGGGAAAGATCTCAACATGAAGGAAGAAACCTTCACGTACCAAGCACAAGAGATGAGGGGGGGGTGACTGAGTAGGATGATGGCAGAGTCATAGGAGGACCCAGCATAATTGGCTAATGAGGACATTTTAAAGTCATAATAAAGGTGAACATTGACTCCCTTCATAAATACTCTGCTATATGAAAGAAGTTTGACTAGAACTTCAGAGAGGTGAATCTCCACCTTGTCAATTAATATTTGACACTTACAAAGTGGGGTAACGGGATTGTTACCTTGAGGCTCCAAGGCAACTATGCATATGAAATTACTTAGGAAAAGAAGATTCAGTGGAAGATGTTCATATGGAAGCATAAGCCACTTTTTTTTAATCCTTAAGCTCAAAGAAGGAGATAGATTTTCCTGACCATACACAGATATTCTCATTTCCCACCCCCCTTTTTTTCCAACATGTAAAACATACAGTAGTGGATTAAAACTTATTTGGCCTCAGGAGTCAGAAAATTTGGATTTTCATTTTAGCTGTTAACACTTGCTCACTTTTGTTTTTTTCTTTTTTTGGTTTTTTTTTAGTATGAAATTTATTGTCAAATTGGTTTCCGTACAACACTCAGTGCCCATCCCAACAGGTGCCCTCCTCAATGCCCATCACCCACTTTCCCCTCCCTCCCACCTCCCATCTACCCTCAGTTTATTCTCAGTTTTTAAAATTCTCTTATGGTTTTCCTCCCTTCCTCTCTAACTCTTTTTTTTCCTCCCCCCCCCACCCCCATGGTCTTCTGTTAAGTTTCTCAGGATCCACATAAGAGTGAAAACATATGGTATCTGTCTTTCTCTGTATGACTTATTTCACTTAGCATAACACTCTCCAGTTCCATCCACGTTGCTACAAAAGGCCATATTTCATTCTTTCTCATTGCCAAGTCATATTCCATTGCGTATATAAACCACAATTTCTTTATCCATTCATCAGTTGATGGACACTTAGGCTCTTTCCATAATTTGGCTATTGTTGAAAGTGCTGCTATAAACATTGGGGTACACGTGCCCCTATGCATCAGCACTCCTGTATCCCTTGGGTAAATTCCTAGCAGTGCTATGCTGGGTCACAGGGCAGACCAATTTTTAATTTTTTGAGGACGCTTTACACTGTTTTCCAGAGCAGCTGAACCAGTTTGCATTCCCACCAACAGTGCAAGAGGGTTCCCATTTCTCCACATCCTCTGCAGCATCTATAGTCTCCTGATTTGTTCATTTTAGCCACTCTGACTGGCCTGAGGTGATATCTGAGTGTGGTTTTGATTTGTAGTTCCCTGATGAGGAGCGACGTTGAGCATCTTTTCATGTGCCTGTTGACCATCTGGATGTCTTCTTTAGAGAAGTGTCTATTCATGTTTTCTGCCAATTTCTTCACTGGATTATTTGTTTTTCAGGTGTGGAGTTTGGTGAGTTCTTTATAGATTTTGGATACTAGCCCCTCGTCTGATATGTCATTTACAAATATCTTTTCCCATTCTGTTGGTTGCCTTTTAGTTTCGTTGATTGTTTCCTTTGCAGTGCAGAAGATTTTTATCTTCATGAGGTCCCAATAGTTCATTTTTTGCTTTTAATTCCCTTGCCTTTGGAGATGTGTCAAGTAAGAAATTGCTGTGACTGAGGTCAGAGAGGTTTTATTTCTGTTTTCTCCTCTAGGGTTTTGATGGTTTCCTGTCTCACATTCAGGTCCTTTATCCGTTTTTAGTTTATTTTTGTGAATGGTGTAAGAAAGTGGTCTAGTTTCATCATTCTGCATGTTGCTGTCCAGTTCTCCCAGCACCATTTGTTAAAGAGACCGTCTTTTTTCCATTGGATATTCTTTCCTGCTTTGTCAAAGATTAGTTGGCCATACTTCTGTGCATCCTTCCTTTGGTCTATGTGTCTGTTTTTGTGGCAACACTTGCTCACTTTTGCATGATCTTAGACAAGGTACACTTCTGTCAATCTTTTACTATATGTAAGTCCCCCTTACTTGTGCTCTTCCCTTCAAAGGAAAGATGTCACACCTCTGTAGAAATAAATCCAAACTTTTGGAAAGATGATTTCACAACCCCCCCCAGGAGACACCAGGAATGGGGGCAGTTTGTAGAGAGGCACGAACTTCTAAGTAATCTGAGTGAAACAGCCATAGCATATAAACTCAGATGCTTAAAATCTATTGGCAGAGAATTCCTGGGGAGGGTCAACTTTTCCAGACAACCAGGAGTTTTCTTTGCAGACATTTTCTTAACATCCCTCGTAAAAACAAATTAAATACTATTAACAATATCTTAAAGATATGGAATTATTAAAACCAGTGACTCTTTCTTTTAGGTGTACAGTATAATGATTCAACAATTCTATACATTACTAAGTGCTTATAACTACAAGTGTACCCTTAATCCCCTTCACCTGTTTCACCCATCCCCACACCTCCCATCTAGGAACCACTAGTTTGTTCTCTATAGTTAAATCTATTGTTTGGTTTGTCTCTTTTTCCTTTGTTTGTTTTATTTCTTAAATTCCACATATGAGTAAATCATATGGTATTTGTCTTTCTCTGACTGACTTATTTCACTTAGCATTATACTCTAGATCCATCCAGGCTGTCTCAAATGGTATGATATCATCCTTTCTCCATACTGTTTTCCACAATGGCTGAACCAGTTTGCATTCCCATCAACAGTGCATGAAGATCCTTTTTTCTCCATGTCCTTGTCACCACTTGTTATTTCTTGTCTTTTTGATTTTAGGTATTCTGACAGGTATGAGATGGTATCTCACTGCAGTTTTAATTAGCATTTCCCTGATGATGAATGATGTTGAGCATCTTTTCATGTGTCTATTGGCAATATGGATGTCTTCCTTGGGAAAATGTTTATACCTGTCCTCTGCCCATTTTAAATTGAATTGTTTTTTGCTTTTTTTTTTGGTATTGAGTTGCATAAATTCTGTATATATTTGGATATTAACCCCTTATTGGATATATCACTTGCAAATATCTTCTGCTATTCAGTAAGTTGCTTTTTTATTTTGCTCCTGGTTTCCTTTGCTGTGAAAAAGCTTTTTTTTATTTAATTTTTTTAATGTTTATTTATTTTTGACAGAGGGAGAGACAGAGCATGAATGGGGGAGGGGCAGAGAGAGAGGGAGACACAGAATCCGAAGCAGGCTCCAGGCTCTGAGCTGTCAGCACAGAGTCCAACACAGGGCTCGACCTCACAAACTGCGAGATCATGACCTGAGCCAAAGTCGGACGCTCAACTGACTGAGCCCCCTGGGCACCCCTGAAAAAACTTTTTACTTTGGTGTAGTCCCAATAGTTTAATTTTGCTTTTGTTTCCCTTGCCAGGGAAGACTTATTTTGTAGTATTATTATCTGGTGTTAGTATCAGGGTAATGCTGCCCTTATAGAATGAATTTGGAATCTTTCCTCCTTTATTTTTTAGAATAGTTTGAGAATAAAAGGTATTAACTCTTTTTTTTCTTTGCAAGAATGAGAGAGCATGAGCTGGAGAGGGACACAGAGGGAGAGGGAGAGAGAGAGAATGTTAAACAGGCTCCACACCCAACATGGAGCCTGATATGGGGCTCGATCTCATAACTGTGAGATCATGACCTGAGCTGAAATCAAGAGTCAGATGCTTAACCAACTGAGCCACCCAGGTATCCTATTAACTCGTCTTTAAATGTTTGGTAGAATTCACCTATGCAGTCATCTGTTCCTGGACTTAGGCTTGTTCTGAGTTTTTTGATTACTGATTAAACTTGATGGCTAGTAATCAGTCTGTTCAAATTTTCTATTTCTTTCTTGTTTCAGGAATATAAACATATATGAACAGACATTTCTCCAAAGAAGACATCCAGATGGCCAACAGACATATGAAAAGATGCTCAACATCATTCATCATCAGGGAAATGCAAATCAAAACCACAATGAGATATCACATCACACATGTCAGAATGGCTAAAATGAAGAACATAAGAAACAACAAGTATTGGCAAGGATGTGGAGAAAAAGGAACCCTCTCGCACTATCAGTAAGAATGCAAACTGGTGCAGCCACCGTGGAAAACAGTCTTAAGTTTCCTCAAAAAGTTAAAAAAACTACCCTACCATCCAGTAATCACACTACTGGATATTTACCCCCCAAATACAAAAACACTTACTCAAAGGGACATATGCACCTCTATGTTTATTGCAACATTATTTACAATAACCAAATTATGGAAGCAACCCAAGGGTCCATCAATAGATGAATGGATAAAGAAGGTGTAGTGTGTGTATATATATATATATATATATATATATATATATATATATATCATAATATTATTCAGCCATAAAAAGGAATGAAATCTTGCCATTTGCAACAACATGGATGGAGCTACAGAGTATAATCCTAATGAAATAAGTCAGTCAGAGAAAGGTAAATACCATATGATTTCACTCTTATGTGGCATTAAGAAACAAAACAAATGAACAAAGGGAAAGAAAGAGAGAGAAACCAAGAAACAGACTCTTAGCTCTAAGAGAACAAAGTGATGGTTACCAGAGGGGAGGTGGGTGGGGAGCATGGGTGAAATAGGTGATGAGGATTAAGGACTGTACTTGGCATGATGAGCACTGGGTGATGTATGGAATTGTTGAATCACTATGTTGTACATCTGAAGTCAATATACACTGTGTGTTAAGTATAATAGAACTAAAATTTTAAAAATAAAAAAATTTAAAAAGGAATATAACCATATAATAACAGTTATAAATATTTATGCACCAACATTTGAGCACCCAAATACATATAGTAACTATTAACAGATATAAAGGAAGAAATTAATAGTAATATAATAATACTAGGTGACTTTAGCACCCCACTTACAACAATGGATAGATTATCCAGAGAGAAAATCAACAAAGAAACAGTGGCTTTGAATGACACATTGGGCCAGATGGATCTTACAGATATATTCCAAAAATTTCATCCAAATACAGTGGAATACACATCCTTTTCAAGTACACATGGAACATTCTCCAGAATAGATCACATTAGGCCACAAAAAAAGTCTCAACGAATTAAAAAAAATATATTGAAATCATATCGTGCACCTTTTCTGGTCACAACTATATGAAACTAGGAATCAATCATGACAAAAAAATCTTGAAAGAATACAAATACATGGAGGCTAAATTACATGCTACTAAACAATGAATGAGTCAACCAAGAAATCAAAGAGAAAATTTTTAAAAAAGTACATGGAGACAAATGAAACTGAAAACACAATGATCCAAAACCTTTCAGATGCAGCAAAATCTGTTCTAGAGGGAAGATTATAGCAAAACAGGCCTGCCTCAAGAAGCAAGCAAAATCTCAATAAACAACCTACTCTTACACCTAAAGTAACTAGAAAAAGTAGAAACAAATGAAATCTAACGTCAGTAGAAGAGAGGATATAATAAAGATCAGAGCAGAAATAAATGAAACAGCAACTGAGGAAACAATAGAATGGATCAATGAAACTAGGAACTAGCTCTTTGAAAAGATCAACAAAATTGATGAACTTCTGCCCTATAGCCAGAGTTACTGGGAGAGAGACAGAGAGAGGACTCAAAATCAGAAATGAAGGAGCAGAAACAACGGACACCACAGAAATACAAAGGATTGTAAGAGAATATTATGAAAAACTGTGTGGCAACAAGTCGAACAATTTAGAAGAAATGGATAAATTCCTAGAAACATATAACCTTCCAAAACTTAGCCAGGAAGAAAACCAGCAACTCTGAATTCTATCAAAGTCCAGCTCCCCTGTTTATGATAGATATTTTATGGTCTGATTATAATTCTGTCCTTAAATAAATAAAGAAAGAATGTATGTTAAATGAATATAACATACATATGTACATAATTTCAAAAAAGCAACACAATGCCTAATTATAAATATAAAAGAGTAATAAAAGCAGAGTTGGTTATTATAAACTAGTGTGTACTTATATGTGCAAATGTTGAGGTTGACTAGTAGACATAATAACATAGATGTTTGCATCTATATGTAGAATCTTGTAAATGAGACCACAGCAAATGTAAACTGATACAAGTATATTATACCAGAGACTCAAAAACTTTGTGCAGCATGCTGCTACTGATGTTATTTGCTTAAATGTTGAATAATTTGTGGTAAATTTCTAACAAAATATTCCTAGAAAATTTAAATCTGTTAAACATGTGCAGAAAATATTTGGTATTTATTTGTAGAATGGAGTTAGGTTCTAAGTTCAGATAATTAAAAAACCACTTCTACCTAAAGATATGTCTCAGTGGATGTCAAAAAGTATGAAGGATATGGGACAATTCTTACTTCATGGGACTGCCCCATACATTTTAAGAAATGCAATGTTCAGGGGCACCTGGGTGGCTCAGTTGGTTAAACATCTGGCTCTTGGTTTCAGCTCAGGTAATAATATCACAGTTGGTGAGTTCTAACCCCACATCAGGCTCCATGCTGATGGCGAGGAACCCATTTGGGATTCTCTCTCCCCCTCTCTCTGCCCCTCCCCTACTCACTCTCTATGTCTCTCTCTCTCTCTCAAAATAAATAAATTAATTTAGAAAAAAAGAAATGCAATGTTCTTAGTACCATCTAGTAGATTCCAGTTATTTTGACACTGTAAAGTCCTTGTAACAAATGTATATAATGATATCAAGTAATATCATGCTTATTCAGAAATTCTGCTATAAGCACTATCTGTCACTTAGTATGTGTTTAATTCCTGTTTATTGATGGGATGGATGAATGAATGTATAAATGTTATATTTCTTTTTTCTTATTTTTTAAATCTTTTAAAAATTTTTTTTAACATTTATTTATTTTTTAGAGACAGAGACAGAGCATGAGCAGGGGAGGGGCAGAGAGAGAGGGAGACACAGAATCCGAAGCAGGCTCCAGGCTCCGAGGCATCAGCACAGAGCCTGACGCAGGGCTCAAACTCTCGAACCGCGAGATCATGACCTGATCCGAAGTCGGACACTTAACTGAGCCACCCAGGCGCCCCTAAATCTTTACTTTTGAGATAGAGAGACAGAGCATGAGCAGGGGAGGAACAGAGAGAGAGGGAGACACAGAATCTGAAGCAGGCTCCAGGCTCTGAACTGTCAGCACAGAGCCCGATGCAGGGCTTGAACTCAAGAACCGTGAGATCATGACCTGAGCTGAAGTTGGACACTTAACCAGCTGAGCCACCCAGGCATCCCTGAATGTTATATTTCTAAAAATAACTTTAACTTCTGATGGCAAGTAGCAAAAAATCCAGCTAACTCTAGTTCGACAAATTAGAGTATACAACCTTTTTTTTAACTAAGAAGTTTAGAGTTAGGCCACCCAGGTTTGGCGCCACAACTCATAACGTTGTCATTGTCTATGGTTCCTATTTTCCTTCCATTTTGCCATTTGGCAAGTCTGTTCTTTTATCACTTCATGAATTAAAGATCACCACAGCATCTTTGGGTCTTACATCTGCATTCAAAGCAGAAAAGGGGAAGGAAGAGGAAAGGATCATTGCTAGTAGACTTCCTTTTCTATCTTATTGGACAGAACTGTGTCACATGGCTAGTGTTGGCTGCAAGGGAAGCTATGATCCTCCCACAGAAAGCAATAATACTGACATATCAAATGTAAAACACAAAGAGAGAGAGAAACAAAACCTTTTAGGTACATCACTGAGCTGCTAAGAAGTAAAGATTGTAAGAAGCCAAAAAGTGAAGTGAACAAAGAACTCCTAGGAGGTGAGGAAGTCCTAGGCATGGATTTTGCCTTAGGCGTATGTGACAAACTCTGGTGACCTTGATATTTTCACTTTTAATGGTTTCACAGGAAGTAGGGATGTGGGACAGATGATAACATTTAAGATTTGTCCGATGTATGAAGCCTAGTAGAGCCTGACTCAAAGTTGGAAAATGAAAAAGCAAGCCACAGACTGGTAGCAAATATTCATAAACCTTTGTGTTCAGAATATATAAAAACTACAAATCAGTACCAAAATTAAAAACAATTTAATTTTTAAAATGGACAAAATCTTGAAAAGACACTTTAGAAAAGACAATACACTTGTAGTCAATAAACACATAAAAAGACACTCAACATGATTAGTTATCAGAGAAATGAAAATTGAAATCACAAGATACTATTATATATCCATTAGAAGAGTTAAAATTAAAAAAAAAATGAACCAAACCAAATGGTGCTGTGGCTATAGAACAATTAGAACTTTCATACATTGCTGATGGGAATGTTAAACACACAAATACTTCAGAAACTCCTTGGCAGTTTCTTACAATGTTAAACACACACTTACTATACATCCAAGAGAAATGAAAACACATATGTACACAAAACCCTGTACTTGAATGTTAATAGCAACATTATTAATAATAGCCAAGATGTAGAAACAACTCAAATGCCTATCAACTGATGAATGGTATACCACAAAAGTGGTATCTATCCATATAATCGAATATTATTCAGCCATGAAAAAGCAAGTACTGATATATGCTATGACATGGATGAATTTTGAAAACATTATGCTAGATGAAAAGAAGCCAGCACAAAAGCCACATTGATACTATTTATATGGTATATGTCCAGAATAAGCAAATCCATACAAACAGAAAGTAGATTAGTAGTTGTCAGGAGCTGAGAGAGGGAAAAGTGAGGTGACTTCTAATAGGTATGAGGTTTTTTTTTGGAGTGGTGAATAAGTTCTGGAATTGGATAGTGATGATGCTTGAATAAGTATACTAAAAACCAGTGAATTGCACACTTTAAGTTGGTGGAGTGTAGGGTATGTGTTATACTCAATAATGTTGTTTAAAACAAAACAAAACAAAACAAAACATATATAAAGATTACTGGCATTGCCACCATCCCAAGATTACCACAGCCATCATCTTGGTGCATAGACTTCCAAAAAATCATTTCTATGCGCCATATGTAATTTTATAAAGAATAACAATTGTGTCATAGCATGCAAAAAGTATTTTTAGCTACAACACATAATTATAAAATTATAAAGTAATGTCAGACTGGAGGTGATTGTCTTGTTCCTGGCTCTTGGTAGGGGAAACATCCACTCTTTCATCCTTAAGTATGAGGTTAGCTATGGGAGTTTTTATAGATGCCTTTTATGAGATTGAGGAAGCCCCATTCCATTCCTAACTTGCTAAGTGTGTTTTATCATAAAAAAGTGTTGGATTTGATCAAATATTTTTTCTGCATCTATTGAGATGATCGTGTAAGCTTTTCCCCCTTTATTCTATTAATATGTTATATCATATGGATTGATTTTCATATGTTGAAACAATCTTGCACTCCCACAATAAATCTCACTTGGTAAGGTCTAAAATCTTTTTATATGTTTTGCCAAATTTAGTTTACCACTACTTGGTTGAGGAGTTTTGATTCTATATTTATAAGGATATTGATCTGAAGTTTTCTTTTCTTGTGGTCTTTGTGTTGCTTTGACATTAAGGAAATGCTGGACTTAAATGATAAATTAGAAAATGTTCTGTCCTCTTTTATTATCTGCAAAAGTTTATTCAGAATGGTATTAATTCTTCTTTAAATGTTTGGTAGGATTTACCAGTGAAGCCATAAAGTCCTGGGCTTTTCTTTGCTGGAAGTTTGTTGATTACTAACTTAAGCTATTTACTCGCTATATGTGTTTTCAGATCCTCTATTTCTTCATCAATCAATTTTGTTTGTTTCTGTGTTTCTAGGAATTGGTACACTTCATTTTAGGTTATCTACTTTGTTGGCCTACAATTGTTCACCACAGACTGCATTGTTTAAACAGCAGAAATTTATTTCACAGTTCTGAAGGCTATAAAGTCCAAGGTCAAGGTGCTGGTTGGTTTGGATCCTGGTGAGAGCCCTGTTCCTGGCTTACAGACAGCCACCTTCCCATTATGATCTCACATGGTCTTTCTTCAGTGCATGCACATGTTGAGATATATAGAAAGAGAGAGAGAAAGAGAGATTTTACTCTCTTCCTCTTCTACTTCTAAGGTCATTAAACCCTTCACGAGGGGCCCATCCTCATGAGTTAATCTAATCTTAATTACCTAATTAAATTCCAAATGCCCCATCTCCACATACAATTTCACTGGGGTACAGGGCTTCAACATATGGATTTGGGGGAGGGGCACAAACATTTAGTCCATAATATTCCAGCCTAGGCTCAAATTCACGTTTTCTCAGATGCAAAATATATTTTTTCCATCCCAACAACCCTAAGAATCTTAACTTGCTCCAGTATCAACTCTAAAGTCTAACGTCCAAAGTCTCATTTAAATATCTAAATTGGATATAGTGAAACTCGAGGTGTGATTCATCTTAAGACAATTT
Organism: Felis catus; assembly: GCF_018350175.1. NCBI lineage: Eukaryota > Metazoa > Chordata > Mammalia > Carnivora > Felidae > Felis > Felis catus. The sequence goes on from NC_058375.1 coordinate 147,619,343, forward strand.
CCTCTCCAGCTGTAAACCTGTGAAACCAGACAAATTATGTGCTTCAAAAATACAATGGTGGAACAGGCATAGGATAGACAATCTATCTCCAAAAGGGAGAAATAGGAAACAAGGAAAGAGTAATGGGTCCCAAGCAAGTAAAAACCCTAGAGGTGAGTTCCATCAGATCCTAAGGCTTGAGATTACCATCTTTGGTTTGATGCTTTTGGACCACTGAAGCAGAGATCCTGTCTCTGAGGCTCTTTTGGGCTGGGGTTGTGCCCCGAGGACTGCCAGGTAGAGGCTTCGCCCCCACAGAGCCCACAGCTCTGCATGATGGTCACAATCCCAAGGTCTCTGTGAGAGGCCTTCTGGTCTATTGAAACCAAGGTGTGGTTCTGATGATCTCTGAATCACCCTTGGGGTCATTTTTTCTTCTTCTTGAGGAATAACACATGTTCTAGCTGAATAGCACTATCATCCAGTGCTATTAGTTTCATAAAGTCCCATAGCCTTTCTTCATTTTGCCTCACCTCCATTTTCTTCAGTTCAAACCAGCAGCATTTCTGATTATATGATCCCACAAAGTCTTTATCAAGAGACACAGGCACACTCATGGTGTTCTTATGTTCTAATTTTTTGTAATATGGATAGGTGGAGAATTTTTCAAATCTTCAGGTTTGGGTTTGTTTTTGCTTAACAATCCCTTCTTCAATTCATTTCTCTCTTTTTGTGTTTTAATATGAGCAGTCATGAGGATCCAAGATACTCCTTCAAAACTTTGCTTAGAAAGATTTTCAGCTAATTCCAGATTTCAAGATACACTACAAAGCTGTAGTAATCAAACGATATGGTACTGGCACAAAAATAGACATATAGACCAATTAAACAGAATAGAAAGATGAGAAATAAATCCATGATTATATGGCCAATTAATCTATGACAAAGGAGATAAGAATATATTATGGGGAAAAGATAGTCTCTTCTATCAATGGTTCTGGGAAAACTGGACAGCTACATGCAGAACGAATCTGGACCACTTTTTCATGTCATAAACAAAAATAAACTCAAAATGGATCAAAGACCTAAATGTGAGATATGAAACCATAAAAATCCTGGAAGGAAACAGGGATGGTAATTTCTTTGATATTGCTTTAGCTACATTATTCTAGACATATCTTCTCAGGCAAGAGAAACAACAGCAAAAATTAACTATGGGGACTATACCAAAGTAAAAAGCTTTTACATGGCAAAGAAAACCATTAACAAAATGAAAAGGCTACCCACTGAGTAGGAGAAGATATTTACAAATCATATATCTGAGAAAGGGTTATTATCCAAAATATATAAAGAACTTACATAGCACAACACAAAAAATATCCCAAATAATCCAATTTAAAATGGGCAGAGAATTGGGGCACCTGGGTAGCTCAGTTAGTTGAGCGTCTTTTGATTTTGGATCAGGTCATGATCTCATGGTCTTGGGATCGAACCCTGCATTGGGCTCTGTCTGAGCTGACAGAACGGAGCCTGTTTGGGATTCTCTCTCTCTCTTCCTCTGCCCCTCTCCCACTTGCATGCTCTTTCTCACAAAATAAATAAATAAACATTAAAAAATAAATAAAATGGGCAGAGGACATGAACAGACATTTTTTCCAAAGGATGCCAGATGGCCAAGAAACACATGAAAAGATGATCAACAGGAAATGCAAGTCATCAGGGAAATGCAAGTCAAACCACAATGGGATATCACCTCACACCTGTCAGAATGGCTAAGATAAAGAAGACAAGAAATAACAAGTGTTAACAAGGACATGGAGAAAAAGGGACCTTCATGCACTGTCAGTAGGAATGCAAACTGGAGAAGCCACTGTGGAAAACAGTATGGAGGTTCCTCAAAAATTAAAAATGGAACTACCACATGATCCAGTAATTCCACCACTAGGTATTTACCCAAGAAAATGAAAATACCAATTCAAAAAGTTATACACATCCCTATGTTTATTACAGCATTATTTACAATAGTGAAGACATGGAAGCAACCTAGGTGTCCATCGATAGACAAATGGATAAAGAAGTGGTATACATAAACAATGGAATATTACATAACCATAAAAAGGAATGATCCCTTGCCATTTGCAACAATGTGGATGGACCTAGAGGGTTATTATGCTAAATGAAATAAGTCAGAGAAAGACAAATACCATGATTTCAGTTATTTTGGAATCTAAGAAACATAACAAATGAATACATGAACAAGAAAAAAGCAGAAATATAGCCATAAGTACAGGGAGACAAGCTGATGGCTGCCAGAGGGGAGAGGGGTAGGTGATGGGCAAAATAATTAAAGGGGAATGGGAGATACAGGCTTCCAGTTATAGAATGAATAAGTCTACGAGGATGAAAGGCCCAGCATAGGGAATATAGCCAATGATGTGATAACCATGTTGTATGTTGGTACATTTGTGAAGAACATTGCATAATATATAGACTTGTTGAATCACTATGCTGTAAACCTGAAACTAACATTACATTGTGTGCCAACTAAATATTTCAAGAATAAAATAAAATATATTAAAAAATCTCTTAAACTAAATATTCAATTCCATAACTCACAAGTTCTACCTTCCACAACACACGAGGACACAAGCACAATTCAGCCAAGGTCTTTGCCATTTTATAACAAGTATCTCTTTTTCTCCAGTTTCCAGTAACATGCTTCTCATTTCCATCTGAGCTTTCACCAAGGACTTTCAATGTCCATATTCCTACCAAAGTCCATTTATGATTCTTTAGGTCTTTTTTAAGAAGAAGGAGCTTCCTCTTTAGCTTTCCCCTTCTTTTTGAGCCCTTACCAAAATCTCCCTTAATGTCCACATTTCTGGCATGCACCTCAAAACTCTTTCAGCCTCTATTCATTATCTAGTTTCAAAGCCACTTCCACATGTTTAGATATTTGTTACAGTGGTACTCCATTTCTCAGCACCAAAATCTGAGTTAGCTCAGGCTGCCATAATAAAATGCTATAGACCGAGTGGCTTAAACAATAGAAGTTTATTTTTCACAGTTCTGGAGGCGGGGAAGTCCAAGATCAAAGTGCCAACTAATTTAGTTCCTGGTGAGAGCTCTCTACCTGGCTTACAGAGCACCACCCTCTCATTGTCTTCACAAAGCCTTTCCTGGGTGTGTGCACCTGGGATGGGGGTGGCGTGGGGAAGAAGGGTGGGGAGAGAGAGAAGAATCTTTCTCTTCTTTTTATTTTTAATTTTTTAAACGTTTGCTTATTTTTGAGGGAGAGAGAGATACAGAGCCTGAGTGGCAAAGGGCCAGAGAGAGAGGGAGACAGGATCTGAGGCAGGCTCTAGGCTCTGAGCTGTCAGCACAGAGCCTGATGTGGGACTCAAACTCATGCCACGAGATCATGACCTGAGCTGAAGTCGGAGGTTTAACCCACTGAGCCACCAAGGTGCCCCTCTTTCTCTTCTTCTAAGGTCACTAATCTCATTATGAGAGCCTCACTCTCATGACTTACCCTAGCCCAAATTACCTCCCCAAGGCCCAATTTTTAAACACCATCACACTGAGTGTTAGGACTTCAATGTAAGAATTGTGAGGGACATGAACATTCAGTCCACAATACCTTAGAATCTTTTTTTTTTCCCTGTAAGTTTGGTAGTGTCTTTTCTTTTGTTGGTAATTTTAGTAATTTTAGTCTTTATTTGTTTGTTTATTTATTTATTTATTTATTTATTTAATGTTTATTTTTGAGAGAGAGAGAGAGACAGAGAGTGAACGGGGGAAGGGGGGCAGAGAGGGAGACAGAGAGACACAGAATGCAAAGCAAACTCCAGGCTCTGAGATGTCAGCACAGGGCTTGACATGGGCTTGAACCATCAGACCGAGGGATCATGACCTGAGCCGAAGTCAGAGGGTTAACTGACTGAGCCACCCAGGCATCCCAGTCTTATCTCTCTTTTTGCTTGATTAAGCTAGCTAAAGGTTGGTCATTTTGTTAATCTTTTCAATGAAGCAACTTTTGTTGATTTTCTCTATTGTTTCTCTATTCTCTATTTCATTAAAAAAATTTTTTTGTTTATTTACTTTTGGGAGAGAGAGACAGAGAGCCAGTGAGGGAGGGGCAGAGAGAGGGAGACACAGAATCCGAAGCAGGCTTCAGGTTCCATGCTGTCAGCGTGGAGTTCAATGAAAGGCTCTAACCCAGGAACCATGACATCATGACCTGCGCTGAAGCCAGATGCTTAGCTGACTGAGCCACCCACGTGCCCCAATCCTCTATTTCATTTATTTTTAGTCCAACCTATATTATTTACCTCCCTCTGCTTGCTTTGGATTTAGTTTGCTTTTGTTGTTCTAGTTCCTTAAGGTGGAATGTTGTTACTGATTTTAGATTTTTTTTTTCTTTTTTAAGACAGGCAATTACAGTTATAAATTTCCCTCTACATACTGTTTTCACTGTATCCCTAAGATTTGGTATGTTGTGTTTTCCTCAAAGTATTTTCTAACTTCCTTTGTGATTTCTTTTTTGGCCCTGTGATTATTTATGATTGTGTTTAACTTCCATTTGTAAATTTGTTTAACTTCCTTCTGTTATTAATTTCTAGTTTCATTCATTGTGATTGGAGAGCATACGTCACATGATTTCAGTCTTTTAAAATTTATTGACACTTGTTTTATGGCCTAACACACGTTCTACATTGGTAAATGTTTCACATTTACTTGAGAATATGTATTCTGCAGTTGTTGAATAGAAGGCTCTATAGGTCTGTTTGTTAGTTGAATTATAGTGTTGTTCAAGTCTTCTATTTGCTTGATGATTTTTTTGTTTAGTTGTTCTACCATTATTGAAAGTGAGATATTGATAATTCTGACTATTGTTGAATTGACCATTTTCTCTTCAATTATGATAGCTTTTGCTTCATAAATTTGGTGTGTATATGTTTATGGGTATTATATCTTCTTGATGAGTTAATTCTGTTATTATCAAATGTCTTTCTTAGGCTCTAGAAATAATTCTTGTCTTAAAGTCTACTTTGTCTGATATTAGTATAGCCATTCTAGGTCTCTTTCGGTTATTGTTTACCTAGTATATCTTTTCTCATACTTTTATTTTCAACTTCTTTGTGTCTTTGAATAAAAGTGTGTCTCTAATAGACAGCATATAGTTGGGTTTTGGGTTTTTTGTTTTGTTTTGTTTTAAGCTATCCTGAAAATCTCTCCCCTTTAATTCAATCCCTATTAATATAATGAAATTACTCATAAAGTCAAGTTTATGCTTGCCATTTTTCTATTTGTGTTCTAAATGTATTTTTTTATACTTCCTCCATAACTGACAACTTTTGTTTTAAAAGAATATTTTCTAGTGGAGTATTTTAATGTCATTATTTCTCTTACTATATTTTTTGAGTTGTTTTCTTAGTGGTGGCTATGAGGGTCCAATTATCTTAATTCATAACAATCTAGTTTAGATTAATACCAATTTCATTGTAATAGTATGCAAAACTTTGCTCTTATATGAGTTCAACCTCTCCCCTCATTTGTGCAGTAAATTGCATCTTTATAGACTGTGTGCCTATCAACACAGAAAATATAAGGAATACTTTATACATGTATAAGTTATACTTGCACAGAGGCCATACTAGTCTTGTTTGTATTGTTTCAATTTCAGTATATATGCTGCCAAATTGGGCATAACATGATCTAATATTGGCATTAAAAACTACTCTGATTTCAGTGTGAAAAATGAACCAAAGAGGAGACCAGTCTGGAGGTGAGAAGACCAGTTAGAAAATGCTGAAGTAAATCAGGTAAAAGATGATAGAGGTCTGATCTAGATTCAGCATTAGTTTATTGGAGAATAAATGTAGGCAACTTAACAAATTTGAAAGATATTTAGAAGATAATATCAACTAGCCTTGGCAACTGGATGTATAGTTGAGTAAAAGGAGAGACAAAATGACTAATTCTCTGAGAGAATTATGGTGCTATTTCACAGATAAGGATAACATTGAAATAGGAGCTTTGGGGAAAAATACAATGAGTTCAATTTTAGACTTTTTAAATTTGTGATGCTAGTAGGATATTTAAATGAAAATAGGAGAGTTCACTAAAGATGGGATATCTAGGTTTGAAACTTAAGTGAGCATTAGGAGCTGTGAGTAAATATTTGAAAATGATTAATATGCAGATAGTAATGAAAGTCTTGAGAGTTTATTAGACTGTCCAATGAGAGTGTATGAAGTGATGATAGGAAAGGACCAAAGGTTGAAACCTAAGGAATAGTGATGTTTTGAGTTTGAGGATTCATCACAAGAAAATGAGAATAGCTCTAGAAGTAGCCAGAAAACAAGAAGAGTGTGTTGTCATGGAAGTTGAAAGAAGAGAATATTTCAAGAATTGAGATGTCACGTAAACTAAGGACCATATTGTTTTTATTGGAGTTAGCAATAAGGAAAGCCATTAATTACAGTAGCGTATTAAAGAGAGCTGCAAATTCTTTGCTATTCCTCCCGTCAAGAGATAAAATCATTTTCCCTTCTCTTGAATCTGGACTGTATAGAGCTTATATTGACCAATAAAATGTGGCAGAAGTGAGGTTGTTTAACATCTGCGACTGGAGAGCTTCTGCTTTCACAAACTTAAAACATTCCCTCCTCAAGCTTAGCTTTCATGCTGTGGGAAGCCCACATATGGAAGAGCCATGAAAAGGAGTCACTTCCAGCTAAGCTCCCAACCAAGAGTCAACACCACCTGCCAGCCATGTGAATGAGACATAGTGGATGTTCTAGTCCAGTCAAGCTTCCAGATGACCACAGCTCCAGCCAAAGCCATGCAGAAAAAAAGTATCCCCTCAAGCTTAGTCAATGCACAGAATCATGAAGGATAGTAAGTAGTGGCTGATGTTTAAAATGATTAAATTTGGGGCAGCTTGTTACTTAGCAATTGATAATTTATTTTATTACTATGTTTTAATCTTTATAAGAGACAATGTCCTGTTGAGGTTTTGCAGGTGTAAATTGCCATGGATTGAAGAGTGACAAAGGACAGAAACTGGAGACAACTATTTTAATAAGTTGATTATGAAAGAGTAAAAGCTATTTAGAGTGATATATATAAGAAGGCCTGAATTTTACAAAGGTGTTGTTAGCTTTTTATATGAGAAATTTAAATGGTATTTAAGAAGGTGCATCCCCACGCCACAGCAGCAACACTAATATACCTATGCGACAAAATAAAATACTTAGAACTATGGTTCCCCAGTGACCCAGTAAAGAGATCCTTTCCACAGAAAACATTGAAGATACAGAAAAGAGATGGGGTAACTTATGGAGAAATGTTCCTGAGCAGATGAGAGAAAACATTATCTTTTTCAGACTCCTCCAGAAAAGATCTGATTAGTCTCATCAGACATGATCCATTATAGAGACTCTGCTTGTGGACTCTCCTATCCTGACTCCTTGGCATTCACCATATGGATGGCTGCTTTCAGCTCAAGTCTTTTCTAATCATCTATGGCTAGGATCTTAGGTTGTATTAGTTAGGATATTATATTTTGGGCCACCAGTAACAGAACATATATTTCAAAGTGGTTGAAATATAAATCTGAAGTTTGAGGGTTGGTGAATTCAATAGCTCAATGGCATTATCGAGGTCCCAGGTTCTTGCACAGCATTTTGCCCTGTCATCCTCAGAGTTTTGTCTCATTCTCTTAGGTTGGCTCCTGTGATTGTCTCAAGATGACTGAGGGAGTCCTAGGGATTATATTCAGAAGGTAATGTCCTCGGACAGAAATAGGAGGTTTTTCCTTGCATCTTCCTTTCCTGTAAGGCACATAGCAGATTTCTCTTCTAATGGTTAGAATCTCATAATGCCCAGTCAATTCCAAGGGTGATTTTATGTAGATTATTTATACTTTCTGAGCTTCAGTTTCACATTTGTGAAATAGGTAGCATAGTACCTGTCTTAAGATTATTGTAAAGAATAAAAGAGAGTATTCTATTAAGTGCATAGCACATTGCCTGGATCACAGAGCCTTCTTTCTTCTATTTCATCCTGCATACTGTGTTTAGAGTTTATTTTCTAAGAAGCAAACTTAAGATTCTCTTCCCATATAAAAGACCATAACTGGCTGGAGCTTCTGGGTTGCTCAGTCAGTTGAGTGTCCAACTCTTGATTTTGGCTCAGGTCATCATCCCAGGGTTGTGGGATCAAGTCCTTCATTGGGCTCCATGCTGAACGTGGAGCCTGCTTAAGATTCTCTCTTTCTCCCTCTGCCCTTCTCCCTGCGCTCATGCTGTCTCTCTCACTCTCTCTAAAAAAATTAAATTAAAAATTAAAAAATTAAAAACCATAACTGGCTTAAAATAAACTTGATTTGTCTTCTGGCGCTGGGGTCTACTTTTCTGAAAGCACTCAGAAGAGAAAAAATAATTGAGTGTGTATTATAAAGGAAAATGGCTAATGGGTAAGTAATGGTATCTGCCACACAGGACCACCAGTGTGTAAGAAACTGTTCTGGTTGCCTTGACTCTGGGGGTGCGAGGATTCCTGTGTGCTGGGTAGAAACTGAGATGTCAGAATTTCCTTTTAGGGGTAAAGGGTGGGGACCCAGGGCACAGATGGAGTACAGGTACTGATATGTGTGTTTGGGTGATCAAATGAGTGGACATTCAGTGTAATTTATTCTTATCGCAACTATATCCCTCATAGAATGGCCCTGAGCTCTGCCACAACCCTGCATCTGAGCCAGAATAATAAATCACAAAGTTCCTTAAGCTCCAAAGAGGGTGCTAACATGAATACTGAGTAGTATTTGTGTTATCATGTTACTAAATAGAAAAAAAAATGCATTCTTACATGCAGTGTGCTTTCTCCAGAAATAATTAGATTTCCCATCTAGATTCCCCTTTTGCTTATCTCAATAGACACAGTGCCATCTACTGAAAATAAAGCACCAATAGCCATGACACCCCAAAGGGATTCCCAGGAGAGCCCCCCTCTCTGTGGGCTCCCTGTCTCACCCACCTCCCAGATGGACTGGAGGGAGTAGGCGGAATCCACAGGCTGTTCTCCTGTCACAAACTGTAATGCATCTGTTCCCTGGTGCTTTCTGTGAGCAGCAAGAGTAAGACATTCCTGTAGGGACCTAAGGAACCTGGCCAGAAACTTAAAGTGTCTGTAAAAGCTCTTTTAGGCTATCTGCTTGTCTTCCTTTAAGCAGGTATAAAATCAAACTATCTTATCTAGATGAGGCATACTTTTATATTAAATAATAACAAGGATCATTGACACGTTTTCCTTTGGGTAATTATGTTCCTTTCCATGTAAGCGTTTAGCAATGTATTGTAAGTCTTTGTATTTTTCTGCGAAATTTTAGTGGGTAGAACAGACAGGAGATTAAGAACAGAATCCTGGAACATTATCAGGACTGCTATGTCTTTGGGGTTTGTGGATAACCTATGTTGCTACAAAATTCACTTATGCCAAATTTTACATTCTAGTCAATTGCGTTCTCTCCAGATTGCAGTGTTTCTTGGTTTCATAAATGGAGACATGGAGAAACAAAAGGAAGATTGTTGCTTACATTTGGCCATCACAGTCAGCAATAAAATAGAAAACGGAAGCTCTTTAAAATGCACAGCCTTCTGGAGGACACACTCAATGCTTGCCCTCTCCACCCCTCACTCTACCATTCTTCCTCCCAAGGAATCTTGGCTCCATCTGGTTATAGCCCTTCAATGACCATCTATAATTTAAAGCTCTGGTGTGAATTGATTTGGATTTGGCTTGTGGTAAGCAGAGCTGGCATTTCTTCCATTCACCCCTCCAAGTCTGGCCCCATTTTCTCTATTGCCCTTGCTGTTCATTCTTTCTGCTTTCTTCTTATTAGGTTTTCCAAAAACAAAACTTCCCACAGTTAAGTTTGTGGTCTGGTAACTTATCATGAATATTCTCAAATTTGCCTCATTAAAAGGGGTATTTGAAGCTGAAACTTAAGTGTCTGTTACCATGGTAACCACCACCAACTATTTAGAACTGCCTGCCTAAAACAGAGAGGTAAGGAGTGCTGTTGGCAGCAGATTGAGGGTAGACTAAAGACTACTGGGCAGGAAAGGCAGAAAGGGAAGGAAGGAAAAGGCCTGTAGACCTTGATGTGGAATTCTCAACCCCAAGTTGGATATCCCTCTTTTCTTTTTAAACATATTTTTAATGTCTATCTTTTTATTCTAAGAGAGAGTGAGTGTGAGCAGGTAAGGGCAGAGAGAGAGAGAGCGAGGGAGAGAGAGAATCACAAACGGTCTCCACGCTGCTAGCACAGAGCCCGACGTGGGACTCAATCCCACGAACCATGAGATCATGACCCAAGCTGAAATCAAGAGTCCAGCACCCTACCAACTGAACCAACCAGGTGCCCCTAGATAGCCTTCTATGCAACAAGACAAATCAAGTTGGTGCCATGCTCCCAAATTCTTTACATTATGCATTTGAGGAAATTTGAGAATGGGAAGTCCTTTTTACCATCAGGTTATTGAGTAGAATTTGGATTCAAAGTTTACAACTTGAAACTTATTTGATCACCTGTTCTTTTTATAGTCATTTACCTCTCTGTGCCTCATGTTATCATTCCTTAAAAGATGGACAAAATTCTCTCTATGTTACTAGGTTATGTGACTATCAGTGAGGCAATAAGGTGAAGCCATTTTGTAAACAAGGTGCTACGCCCATGCAGACTAACACCCATGTTTTGAGTCTACAGCTGTTCTCTAGAACCTCTTCTGGGTTTCCATCAGTCAACCTCTCTTAAAGAAAACATGATTTCTCCAAGAGTAAGTAGCATCAAACTAACCCTACTGATTGCTTTTTCCAAGCCAGGATTCTCTAGGTTTTCCATTAGTCACTGGGCCTATAAAAGAGTGAACAAACACTGGCTGTTAGGCATGTCTTGAACTTTTACAAAAGTGGTTATATATATAAAAAAAGTATATTTGATAAATACTGAAAGTTACAAAGATTACAAATTACATTCTTTCACCTTCTGTCTTCTTTACATTTCCAGTTGAGATTTTGGATAAAATGTTAAAGACATGATCAAGAGTGGCAAGCACTGTATTTGAAAAGGGAGACATGGCAGGTCAGGGAATGTATATGGGAAATGTAGAGAGATCTACATTTTAAAATCGGTTAAATGCTTGGGAGTCTTCTATATGTATTGCTTTCTTTGTAGGAAGATAATGCAGTGAATCGGTAGGATTAGATACATATGACAAAGGGAAAAATACATCTTGATCAGCAACATATGGAGGGATACAGACATAATAAAGAAGAAAATACTGCACAGTGTTCACATTCCTAGGACCACGAGAGAGGGGACACTGGATGGGGTCTTGGTAGGAATTCTTCTGGAACATAATAACTAGGAACATATGAGAAGGGGTTAGACTACGAATATAAATGAACACATGAAATTTGCCAGATCTACTACTTCTTGGGCACCGCACGCTTTTGTTGTCTTTCTCATTAGCACAACTGCCATCAGCATAAATTGAAATATTAGTGAATTTTGGATGACTCATTTGTGTACCAGCCTGAAGGACCCGGGTTAGGCAGAGTCATTCTTCAGCTGATCATAAATTGGCAGTCTGATACTTCAAATGTTCTAAATTTCCCCCTTTCTACCAAATGAGTAGGGAGTTGAACCTTCCCAGAGATAGGTGGGGTGTGAAGGAGTTCCTCAGATGTTGAAAATAGGCAGATGTTCAAATCAGAATGAGTTCACCAGCAGAGATGTCTTGCACATGTTTTGAAAAAGAATAGACAAAATAATTCGACACAAAATCCTTAGTTTTATGGTTGTTAATGAGCAATGTCCAAAAACATACCCTTACTGTTTATGTTTCAGACCTTATAAATCCTGAAACGTAGTTTCAAATTGTAGTGTAAGACCTATAGAGTAACATGGGTATTGCTGTTAGCTGTAAATACAGTGCTTTATTATGGTTGCAGCTTGCTCTTCTTAAAATAAAACTCAGCATTTGCTGAATTTAAGTTTAGCTTGGCTTTCTTCTCTGCCAAACAGAATATAAGTATACCGGATACAATACTACGTTAGCTTTCTTTTCAACATCAACCTCAAATCTGAATGTTCTTATTGTTTATTATTAAACTGTCGTGCAAAAAGAAAAAAAAGGGAAAATTTAAGGACATGATTTTTGGCATCAGATAGACCTAGTTCAGATCTTGACAGTGCCACTTCGTTGATTGCTAATTCTCACTTTGTCTGTAAAAATTGGGTGACAAAAATGCCTATCTCTTATGGTAACTATGAAGTTTAAAGGAGCTAATGGATGTAGATGGTACTAAGGTGTTTGTGTAGCTTCGATAGAAAGTACTCATTTTCCCCACCCAAGTTCTGAACCACTTAACAAATAGACTAGAGTAGGGCAGACAAAAGACATTATCATAGGAAAAGCTGACACTGGCAAACATGAGCTTCCTGACACCAACCACCAGAAATGAACAGACTGACCAACCGGGTCACAAGCAGGCCTATACAACAGATCTCCTACTGGGAAAGGGTGTTCGCTACTAAGCTTAAATTAAAGCGTGCCTGAGGTCAACTGAGAACACGTGTTCTCTGTGAGATTTGCTACAGAGAGAGGAAGAGGCTGGATTATAAATACCCAGTTTCTTCCAAGCTCCCCAATGAAATAAATCACTCCTCCCCTGGGGGTGGGTGGAAGGTATCCAGTTGTGTGTGTTACAGCTCATGGAGCTTCCTCTCATGGGAAAAAAACATCGGGAGTGGAAAATTAGTGGTCCCTGCAACAGAATATTTAACCCAGGATCTTGCACAAAGAAACATTTATTATATGATAATATAATCAGATAAACTGAGGCATATTAAACATGGTAAGAGTTTATTTGAACAAAAATTGATTCAAATCGGGAAGCATTCCAGCTAGCAGGTAAAAAGAAGCTCCTACGAGCTGTACAAAATGAAAGACTCAGCAGAGGGGGCAGGACCAGAGAAGTCAGACTAGGCCAAAAGATGGTTGGTTATTGCAAAGTGGCTTTCTATGAAGGGATGGCAGGGGTCTGTTAGCCAGATTACCTAACTAGTGCTGATCAGGCAAATCCTGCCTGACTGGTTTAAGATTACATTTCTGGGAGAACTGAACCTAATTAGGACTCACCTTTGGTGATGTAAGGTTTAGCTTAAGCCTTTAGGGCCTGTTGTCTTATTTTTAACCTATGTCCACTTACACCTATTATAATTATTGATTCTTAAGGAAATGTGAAAATATTCACAAATTATATATTAAAGTTTTTATTTATTTATTTACTTACTTATTTTGAGAGAGAGAGAGAGAGAGTGCGTGAGTATGAGTGGGGGAGGGGTGGAGAGAGAGGGAGAGAGAGAATCCCAGGCAGGCTCCACACTGTCAGTACAGAGCCTGACATGGAGCTCGAACTCACAAACTGTGGGATCATGATCTGAGCCAAAATCAAGAATTGGATACTGAACCAACTGTGCCACCCAGGTGCCCTCACAAATTGTATTTTAGACCTTAATACATGAGACAGTGACAGGTGGCATATCCAGAGAAGTGCATAAAGCCTGGTAGTAAAGGTCTTCACGTGCCATAATGTACATTTTTATTTTGTTTTATAGATAGTGGGTAACCAAAAATAACTTTAAGTTGGGGAGAGACCCTCAAGCTTACATTTAGCATATGAATTCTTGCTGCAGTACACACGATGGAGAAGACAGAGTTCCACAAGCCAGGCACTAGGCCATGCACTCAGTGTAGGAATAATGTTGTATATATGTAATGGTCTCTCTTAATTATCACAACAATCTTGGGAACGTTGCTGTACTCTCATTACTCTGATTTGACAGATGAGAAAAGTAAAGCTTTAAAAGTTTAAGTAACTTTCTGAAGATACTCACTCAACTTATAAATGAAAAACCTTAGAATTTGATTTCATGTCTACCTGACATCAAGACTCAGCTCTATGTACATTCATACCAGGCTCTGTGCTTAGAAGGGTCCCATTCTTGGTTTGCTCTGTTGTCACCATCTTGAAATGCTTCGTACTTTTAGAACAACAGGCCCCACATTTTCATTTTGCACAGGCTCCCTTAGATTATGTAGCCAGGCTTGCCGAGACATCTTCTCTTTCCACTACTTCAGTCACCACTTTCATCAAATCTGGAGGGTTCTACACAAATAAAACTCTTTTAATCAAAGAAATATGGAAAAATAACTACTTTAGGTGGACTATAAATATGTGGATGATTATATGTGGGTGTTTTAACATTTATACCTATCCATATCCATAATTCAGAGCCACATCTCCATCACCAAACAATCATTCTCAGAATTTCTTTGGTGTCTGGAGACCTCCCCAGTGCTGCATGTGGGAGCCAGGCCAAGAAGTGGTGAGGACCAGGTCTGAGGTTTAGTGGGGGGTAAATACATTCATGTCTAAGCACATGTGTCTGGTCATATTCCAAACCCAAATCCAAATTAATTTAGGATTATCTTTGTGATGTTTTCCATATTTCAGCTCCCATCAGTTGGCACAAATAATTAAGGATGATGGAACACATACTGGCACAATTTTGCAAGTGTTTTGAAGCTATAGGCCCACTGAAAGTCAGGCAGCTATTATAGAAGATAGAGAAGAGTATTTTAGAAGAGCATGCTCTGTGAGCAGCCCTATATGGGTGCCTTATTTTCAATCACCTTATTTAATTATACATTCATAATTCTCTCTGAGGTGGTTGGCTACTCTTAATATCTTTTTTAAGAAAGAACTTCTTTATGGGCACCTAAGTGGCTCAGTTGGTTTAGTGTCCAACTTCAGCTCAGGTCATGACCTCACGGTTTGTGGGTTCAAGCCCTGTGTCAGGCTCTGTGCTGACAGCTCGGAGCCTGGAGCCTGCTTCAGATTCTGTGTCTCCCTCTCTCTCTGCTCCTCCCACACTGGTGTTCTGTCTGTCTGTCTGTCTCTCTCAAAAATAAATAAACATTAGAAAAAATTTTTAAAAAGAACTTTTTTAAGTCAGAGAAAAATTAGACAATACAAAAAGAAAGACTCTAGAAAAATTATTCTAAGTCCTTCCATATTTTTTTATATGCACACACATACTCACAGAGTTACAAAATGGAAAATAATGGGCATATGGTTTTAACCTGGATTTTCTTCTACTTAGTGTGCTGAGCGTTAATAATTTTGAAAAAAAAAACACACAAAAAACAACCACTTCAATGGTTCTCTTGGGCATTTTAATTATTTCCATTACTTTTTAATTTTTAATTTTTGCTATAAAGACCATTGTAAAAAAAATCTATTTTCTTAGGCTAAAAGACATGAAAAATTTTGAGGCCCTTGATGTATATTGCCAATTTGCCCTACAGATTGGCTTTACCAATATATAATCACAGTTTAGTGTGAGAATGCCTGTTTGCATACACCTCTTCTTAAAGTTTGGATCATGGGGGCAACTGGGTGGCTCAGTCGGTTACGTGTCTGACTTTGGCTCAGGTCATGATCTCATGGTTTGTGAGTTCGAGCCCTGCGTCAGGCTCTGTGCTGACAGCTCAGAGCCTGGAGCCTGCTTGGAATCTGTGTCTCCCTCTCTCTCTTCCCCTCCCCTGCTCATGATCTGTCTCTCTCTGTCTCTCAAAAATAAAAATAAACATTAAAAAAATTTAAAAAATAAAGTTTGGATCTCAATCTATTTAATTTTCTCCTTCTAACAGCTTGTCAACCCAAGGTGCATCCTGTGAACCTCAGGAGAGCAGAGATGTTCAGCCACTATACCACATCCACTGGGTCCACATGATTGTAGAGACCACAAATTTATCTCTCCTTCGGAGAAAAGAGCTTTTCTTCATGATTTACTATAGCTTTTCTATGCCTTTATTCACCATAGCTCTGGTTAGGAGACATGACTAGTCCCTAAACATACATTTTTTTTTTTGAAAGCTAAGCTCTAATTTTCTCTAGGCTTTTCTTTTCTTACTAGAAGAAAATGACTAATTGATTCTCTCACATGCTGCCCTAGAACTTGTTTATCTCCTATCAATGGAAGGTTTCCAATCTGAAGTCAGAGTTAGTCCTGTTGTTGCTTAATTTTGCCTAATTTTGAACTCCTAAAAATGACTTAATGAGTATTAGATCCTAAAGAAAATAATTCTTCCAACGAATTCCTTTTTTAAAAATATTTATTTATTTATTTTGAGAGAGAGAGCGAGCAGGGAAGGGGCAGAGAGAGAGGGATAGAAAGAATCCCAAGCAGGCTCCACCTTCAGTGCAAAGCCCGATGTGGGGCTCAATCCCATGACCTTGAGATCACCACCTGAGCTGATACCAAGAATCAGATGCTCAACCGACTAAGCCACCCAGGAGCCCCTCTTCCAATTAATTCTAAACTTTTCATAGCCATTTTTATGCTTGTGTTGTGTTGTGTTCTTTGAAGATTTTCATGGCTATTAAAATTCTAGAGCTTTCTAGATTTCAGCAGAGAAGCAGCAATCTGAAAACCAACATTTTGGGTAAACTCAGATATTACTCAAAGGGGCTTAGATACTTCTCCAAATTCTAGGTTTGCTTTACTGGAGGCCATGCCACTCAGGGCTCATATCAATGAGAAATTTAATCGAGAATTGTTAAAAAGAAATCCTCTCTAGCCAGAAATGGAGTAAGTAATTTTAAGGCAATATGACATGTTTTGAATGATAAACTGCATTTTGAAGAGACATTATTCAGTCATACTAATGAAGTAATCATAATTCTTTTCATTAACTGTTTCCATCTCAACTAATACATTTTAGTCAGCAAAAGGACCAAGAGAATAATAACACCAACTTGACTTTATCTTTTAACCTCAGCTGTGTATCTTTACACCACTCTAGCAGCCTCTAGCAGGCTGAAGGAAGGACTGCATACAAGAGTCCTTCCCTTTCGTTCTCTCATAACATCTTTTTTGGAATTGTGTCCTAAACTTGAAGAGTAATTTGTCTGCCTGGAACCTAAGGGGGCCGCTTCTCTGGTTATTAGGTCAAGTAGGAGGATGAATTAGCTCATCAGAGAATCAGGAAAACATATTTGGGACACCACATAATATTTTGTTTCTTTCTGTCTCTCACTTTTTGTTTTGCTGCTAGGCACTCTACTGCTCATTTTGGAAAATCTTTGCTCATATTTTTTTTTATTATAGGGTTATCATTTTATAATCCACTATTGAACATGTGTAAAGATCCCCACGTTTTTAGGTAGCTAAAATTGGATTTCAATATTTTTTTTAGAACCCTGTTGCTTAGTAGTAATAGAAAGAAGGCAGGACAAGAGACTGGAAATAGCTGTTTTTAAATTGTTAGCAAATTCTGCTTTCTCTAGAGATAAAAGTTTGAATTCCCTTTTTAGTACGGATTTTCCTGCTCCTCCCACTCCTTAATTTCCAGATCTATGTGTATTGGGTATGGTGGAAATGACACCATGTAATGGTCTCTGATTCAAAGCATATACTGCATCTGGTAAGACAAAACTTCCATTTTTTTAGGCTATTGTCTCAATAAACACCATAACAGAGTCTTCAGTAAGCCATCCCAGCCCTCAAATAGCCCAACCATTTCTGAGAAACGGGTCTGTGGTAAGAGCATGTAATTCCATGATCATTTAATTCATTGTTGTACTTTCTTGACTGGGAAAACCCTGTGATAACCTCACTTGGGGCAGATGCCTAGAATGGAAATGTCCATTTTCTTAAGACTTACCACAACCACCCCGTTACCATGGACCAATGGATTGAGTCAAATCTCAGCATGTTCCAAGGAAATGGGTACACACTATGATCCAAGAGGAAACAATTTACACCCCAAAAGAATCTCAAGACCTTGCTAATAATATGTATCAATAGAAACCTAGGGCATTCCAAGGGCATTTGTCCAAAGAAGATATAACAGTAGATTGGTTTGAACTCATTGATATAAGTGCACTTCCTAGAGATTCTGGATTTAATGTGTCAGTTCATGAAGCTGGAGGTTGCTCTAACATCTTTCTTGGTCAGTTAGAACTTGGACTTAGTGGTGACCTGCATTTAATGAGATGACATGTCAAAGCTTCCTAGACATGATGTAGAGGAGGAAATCCACAGGCTGGGGGAGATAGGAACGTTGAACTGGATTTATCATCTGCAACTTACATACCATCCCACACCTTTGTTCCACTAGAAGGCCCTTGCATTAAGCCATTGAAAAATGCATTAGTGAAGGGAATATCTGCATATTTTAAATACTGTAGTTGCTATCATTTGAAGGCCAGATACGAACTGTCGGGGATGCTGTCATTGATTATGAAGTGCTTTGGTATGGTTTCTTCTCATTTGTTTTTTAAATTAGGCTTTATTAAGTTTATTGGATCTGGATGTTTATGTTTTTCAATAAATTTGGAAAAATTTCAGTCATTATTTTCTCAAATATTTTTTCTGTCCCCTATTCTCTCTCCTTTCCTTTGGTGACTACAATTATATGGAAGGTAGACCACCTAAGGTTGTCCCATAGTATGCTCTGTTGATTTTTTCCCCCAATCATTCTTTTCTGTTTCATTTTGAGTAGTTTCTATTGACATGTCTTTGAATTCACTAATGCTTTATTCTGTAGTTTCTAATCTTCTTTTAATCCTATCCAGTATATTTTTTCACCTCAGGCATTGTATGTTTCCACTCCAGAAGTTTGATTTGGGTCTTTTTAAAATACTATTCTGTATTTTTCCCCCTAACATGCTTATGGTTCTCTCTACTTTCTTAAAGATGTGGACTATAGTTATAATGCCCTTAACTACTTAGTTCTAATATATGTGTTATTCTGGGTCAGTTTTATTTTATTTTGCTTTGTTTTCTTTTAATTCTAGGGTAGTTAATACACAGTGCTATATTAGTTTCAGGTGTGCATTATAGTGATTCAGCACATCCATGCATCACCTAGTGCTCATCATCTATTACGCCACCACTATCCCCACGTCCCCTCTGGTAACCATCATTTGTTCTCTCTCTCTCTCTCTTTTGAACGTTTATTCATTTTTGAGAGACAGAGAGAGCCAGAGTGTGAGCAGGGGAGGAACAGAAAAAGAGGAAGACACAGAATCTGAAGCAGGCTCCAGGCTGTGAGTTGTCAGCACAGAGCCTGATGTAGGGCTCAAACCCACCAACCATGAGATCATGATCTGAGCCGAAGTCAGATGTTCAACTTACTGAGCCAGAGCCATCCAGGTGCCCCCATCATTTATTCTGTTATAGTTAAAAGTCTGTTTCTTGTTTCTCTCTCTCTCTCTCTCTCTCTCTCTCTCTCTCTCTCTCTCTCTCTCTTTTTTCCTTTGCTCATTTGTTTTGGTTCTTAAATTCCACATGTAAATGAAATCATATTGTATTTGCCTTTCTCTGACTAACTTAGTTCACTTAGCATTATAATCTCTAGCTCCAAGGTGCCTGGCTGGCTCAGTCGATAGACATGTGACTCTTGACCTTGGGGTTGTGAGTTCAAGCCTCACGTTGGTTGCAGAGATTACTTAAAAATAAAATCTTAGGGGTGCATGGGTGGCTCAGTTGGTTGAGCACCTGACTCTTGATCTTGGCTCAAGTCATGATCTCATGGTTTGTGAGTTTGGGCCCTACATCAGGCTCTGTGCTGACAGTGCAGAGTCTGCTTGGGATTCTCTCTCCCTCTCTCTCTGTCTCTCCCCAACATGTGCTCCCTCTCTGTGTGTCTCTCTCTCTTTCTCAAAATAAATAAAACTTTAACAAAAATATCTTTAAAAATATATACTCTCTAGTTCCATCCATGTTGTTGTAAATGGCAAAATTTCATTCTTTTTTTATGGCTGAGTAACATTCTATTATATATGTACATACTATATATATATATATATATATATATATATATATATATATATATATTACACACACACATATATATATGTGCATATACATAGAACTATGTATATTCATCTATTGATGGACATTTGAGCTGCTTCCATAATTTGGCTATTATAAATAATGCTGCAATAAGCATAGGGGTGCATGTATCCCTCTGAATTAGTGTTTTTGCATTTGGGGGATAAAAACAACTTTTTGAGAAACCTCCATACTGATTTCCATAGTGGCTGTATCAGTGTGCATTCCTTTTTTTTTAATGTTTATTTATTTTTGAGACAGAGAGAGACAGAGCATGAGCAAGGAAGGGGCAGAGAGAGAGGGAGACACAGAATGTGAAGCAGGCTCCAGGCTCTGAGCTGTCAGCACAGAGCCCGACATGGGGCTCGAACTCACGGACTGTGAGATCATGACATGAGCCGAAGTCGGACGCCCAACCGACTGAGCCACCCAGGCACCCCAGTGTGCATTCCTACCAACAGTGTGTGAGGGTTCCTTTTTCTCCACATCCTTGCCAACACTTGTGGTTTCTTATCTTTTTGGTTTTAGCCATTCTGACAGGTAGGAGGTGATATCTCATTTGGTTTTGATTTGCATTTCCCTGATGATGAGTGATGTTGAGCATCTTTTTATGTGTCTGTTAGCCATCTGTATGTTTTCTTTGGAGAAATGTCTGCTTATATCTTCTGCCCATTTTTAATTTGATTATTATTATTATTTTTGGTGTCGAGTGTGTATGTTCTTTATAGACTTTGGATGCTAATCCTTTATCAGATATGTCATTTGCAAATACCTTCTCCCATTCAGTAGGTTGTATTTTAGTTCTTTTGGTTGTTTCCTTTAATGCCTAGAAGCTTTTTATTTCGATCTAGTCCAAATACTTTACTTTTGCTTTTGTTTCCCTTATTCCTCAGGAGACATATCTAGAAAGATATTGCTATTGCCAATGTCAGAGAAATTACTGCCTGTGTTCTCTTCTAGGATTTTTATGGTTTCAGGTCTCACATTTAGGCCCTTAATTTATTTTGAGTTTACTTTTGTATATGGTGTAAGAAAGTGGTCCAGTTTTATACTTTTGCGTGTAGCTTTCCCAACAGCATTTGTTGAAAGGACTGTCTTTTCCTCATTGCATGTTCTTGTCTCCTTTATCTAAGATTCATTGATCATATAATTGTGGGTTTATTTATGGGCTTTCTATTCTGTTCTATTAATCTATGTGTCCATTTTTGTGCCAGTACCATACATTTTTGTTTACTACAGCTTTGTAATCTAGCTTGAGGTCTGGTTTGTGATACCTCTAGTTTTGTTTTTCAATACCCCTTTGGCTATTCAAGGTCCTTTGTGGCTCCATACAAATTTTAGGATTGTTTGTCTTAGTTCTACGAAAAATGCTGTTGGTATTTTGATAGGAATATTCGGAGTTGGTTTTAATGGATTTTTCTTTATCATTCATTATGGGGTGTTTTTGTTTTGTTTTGTTTTGTTTTTAGTTTTTTGCATGCTTGGTAATTTTTTATTAGATGCTAGTAATTGTGAAATTTACATTTTTAGATGCTGTATATTTTTGTGTTTCTACATATATATCACTGAGCTTTGCTCTAGAATATAGTTAATTTATTTGGAAACAGATACTTTTAAGGTTTGCAGTACTGACAAAGTCTAGAGCTGATGCTCTCCCCCTACTAATCATGTAATTTATTTCTGAGTACTCTACCTGGTGTCCCATGTATTACAAGATTTTTTTTCATTCTGGCTTGTGGGATCGCCATCTCTTTCTGGGTATATGTGAGCTGTGAAGGTCATTTCACCTGCTTCCTCTGAGTGTCTTTCCCCAGACTTCAATGGTTTCTGCACATGCATATGCTGATCGATATGCAGCTGAAGAATCTCCAAGTAAGCCTCATCATATTTGTAGGATATTTTTAATGGTAAATAACAGAAACTCAACTTAGATTAGGTAAAAAATAAAAAAGTATTTGTTGACTCATAAGAAAAATCTAGGGATAGAACCCACTTGAGGACAGTGGATGCAAAAGCAAAACTAGGTCTTCTCTCTTGTGCTCACTCTTGCCCTTTATCCAGCTAACTCTGGTCTCCAATGTGTGTGCATAATAACATATGATTTCTTACTGGAGAGACCTTCTGCCAAGCAGAGTTGTAAAATGGTTCCAAGCAGTAGCAGCTTACCTAATCATCCTGCTAGCCCCTTCCTTAAGCCCATACAACTAATCTCAAGGAAGACTTATTGACCTGTTTGGGTCAGTTGACCAGTTTTGTTACTAGAAGTTACTGAGGGAGGGGCATTGAGTTGACAAAACAGCATTGATCTCCAGCACTCAGTTTCCTCATCTGTAAAACAATGTAAAATGTTATAATGTATTAAGAGTTGAGCACAGTGTCTGGCCTGTCATAAACGCACAGTACATCTTACGTGACTATCACTAATCTGAGTTTGGTGTTTCCAGATGTCAGTAAATTTACTCACTTCTCTGCATCACTAATTCTCAGTAAAGAAGTTTCTCCTTTGTCTCTCTGGGCCAAGAATGACTTGAATTCTCACCTGTGGGCCTCAGTTCCCAGGTAACTGGGTTCCTGATCATTTTCCATTGTAATTTCTCAAATATACTTGTTTCTGCCTTCCCTATGCAGAAATCCCCTGTGTCAACTTAGCAGCAGGAAGCAGACAGTCCACTCGAGGTGGTAATTTGAAGAGAGTTTAACAAAGAGATTATTAACAAGGGTGCTGGCAGGTTATAGGGAAATCAGGAGGGGTGGGGCAGGACCCAGGGCTAGTAGGAGGGTACTGTTATTTTCCAAGGCCTGAAAGGACAAAGGACAAAATAGTAACTAGAACAAGAGAGAGAGGGCACCTGCCAGGGCTGGGACATTCAGCCAGCCTGTAGTAATCTCACAGACAGGGAGCCAGTGAATAAATAACCTGACCTCTACCTCTCCCTGATCTCTAGTGCTCCCCACTAGGTGAATCCAGCAGGAAGCCATAGGACAAGGAGCCTGTTGTTACAGTCCAATAGGCCAGCCTCCTGCCTGGGGCACAGAGAAGGGGGGCAGAGGGCAAAGAGTAGACTAGATGAACAAATGGGACATGTGCAGCATATGCTAGATCTTTGGGCCTTTTCCCTAGGGGTGTGCATCACGCCCACCTTAACCCTGTTGCTTGATATGCCGGTCCACTTGGATTCAGGGTTTTGTCCCTCTTCTCAGAACAATCTATTCCCAATCATATTCACAAAACCTTTGGATGTTCAGGATTTCTCTGGTCCCAAGGTAGGAAACTCTGGGCTTCTATAACCTGGAATGGGGAAAATGACCTGCAAGCCACAGTCTGGTATTTAAGAAAGCAAAATGCCAGTTGCAAGTGCCTGACATATGCAGCCTTGGGACAGGAGGTTTTGTTCTTCAGCCCTGAACTAAATCAAGCCGGTTTTTGAAAGGGACAGTTTTACTGCTTGACTGGAGAGAATCTGCATCAAAAAAGGAGTGCTGTTACCTTACATGGACTCACGTAGGAGGACACAACTGAGAGTGGCTTTAAAGATCCACCTCAGCATCTACCACAGACACAAAATTCACCTCAGTTTTCAAAGTCTTTCTTTTTAAATGTTTACTTATTTATCTTGAGGGGGGAGGGGCAGAGAGGAGAGAGAGAATCCCAAGTGGGCTGCCAGCAGAGGCTGACGCGGGGCTAGATCCCACGAACAGTGAGGTCATGATCTGAGCCAATATCAAGAGTCGGTCGCTTAACCAACTGAGCCACCCAGGCACCCCATCATTTTTCAATGTCTTTAGAGAGAAAGCCACTAGTGTAGGGCAAGGAAATACAAATTAATAGTAATAACCTACAAGAGAGGGGGGAAGAGGTTGAAGCAAGTTGCTGGGAAATATACAGATAAAAGTGAAGTCAAGGGGACAGGTGAAGAATTAAAACATGGAAAGTGAGAAGTACTGGAGATAAACTTGCAGCCTGGAAACCACAAGCTATCCTGTAAGTAGAGAGAAAGAGCAGGCCTTACTCTAGCTTTGGCTGTGACAGATGAACCACAGGCCAAGCAGCTGCCGATTAACTCGGTTAGAGGCAAATGCAGGTCTGGCCTGGGAGCCTGCTCTTTATTTTGAATCTGGCCTTTTGCTTTCTGAAACACCTTGGAAGCAACTCAGCCAAGGCAAGTGAGGAAAAGAGAGAGCCTGACTGTCTAGCACGCCTGCACCAAACAAGAGATTTGCTGAGCCATTTGAGATTGGGGCTGGGGGGGAGGGGTGTGATTTCACTGGTACCTGAAGAGATGGTCCCAGTGGTGGTTTGAATATCCTGGATATATTACCTAATATCTCAAAAGAAAACTCACAACCCAAGTGCCCTCTGGCTTAAGTGCATGTTTATTTTCACAGCCTTTGTCTTTCGGAGATCAGCACTCTGTCGCTGTGTTGCTATTGTAAGGATGGAAAAAATAGAACCATTTTAATATTGTGCTGTTTGCATTTCCCGACAGTTAAGAAGCAGCCCATTATTAGCTGGTAACACTGTTGTGACATCAGTGGTGACTTTGCTGCTTGAGATTCAGCTCATGAAATATTTTCCTCTCTGGTGCAATTATTTTCCTTTTTCCTTTCCTTTATTTTCCTTCTTTCACCTTTCATGTTTCATTTTCATGCAAACAGGTGGCTAAATGGCCATCCATGCTCCTAGTCTTTTCAAGAATTGATGACCAAAGACACCAACGTGTTAGACTTGACCCAACTTCAAAATATTAGCCCCCTACACACACACATACCAGTTTCTTGCAGCTGTTCCTCAAATGGGCAAGGGAGCTGTCCCTGCTGTGTTGGGATGAGTTGGCTAGTAGAACAGGGAGAACCTGGCATGGAGGAAGGAGAGTGTCTATGCTCTGTGCTGGCATGGGTGTCAGAACATGAGTGGGGGGAGAGGTTATTCCATGACGGGTGGGAGGGAGTGGCAAGAGTGGCTGATGTGGCCTTGGAGACTGGGAATGAGAGAGACACCCCTACTGGGGGGTGGGGACAGTGGAGGCAATAGGAGATTCCTTATACTCAGGGGGATGGATTCAGTAAGAAATATACTGAGGCCAATTGGAGTCAGACTTCTTATTATTAGAAAAGAGAAATATACATAAAAAGAGAAAAATGGGGGTGCCTGGCTGGCTAAGTTGGGAGAGCACGTGACTCTTGATCTTGGGGTCATGAGTTCAAGCCCCATATTGGCTGCAGAGCTTACATAAATAAATAAATGAACTTTAAACAGAGAAAGAAAAATAAAACTCTGTGATATAAGAATTAAATTATGGATATTCACATGATCTCATGTTTTTCAATGAATGGA
Organism: Felis catus; assembly: GCF_018350175.1. Taxonomy (NCBI): domain Eukaryota; kingdom Metazoa; phylum Chordata; class Mammalia; order Carnivora; family Felidae; genus Felis; species Felis catus. The sequence goes on from NC_058375.1 coordinate 147,644,635, forward strand.
GATATAGAAGTAAATATAGATGTGAAACATACACGGGTGTGTTTGTGGGTGCTTTGCATGTTGCAACCTTTCTCTAATTTGAGATGGTTCCAAAATCGAAATTAAAAACATGTTACTATAGGGTAGAGGTACTATTTAAAATAGAGGTATAATGCTAACAGTATTGAGGTGTTAAAAGAACTAAATGATATAATTCAAGTAGTGGGTATAATATAGTGCCTGGCACATAGTAAGCTCTAAGTAACTATTATTATTATCCCCTGGGATAAAAGCCTATCACGAAGACTATGCTGCATCTTGTTTCTGTTTTCACTAAGAATATATCTTGGAGATCTTTCCATAACAAAACATACCTTGTTTTTTTTTAAATTAATAAATCTAGTTTGTGTTCTTTACCTTATCACTTTTATAATTAGAAAAAAAAAACAATAATCGTAGGGGGATAATCTGCCTTAGTATGTCATCTGCTGATGACTCATAATTTAATTAATTCTTGTTGCTAATGGAAACCTCTGGTTGAACAAGGCATAGTTGTATTTTAATAGCAGTGCTTTAGTAGAAAGAATGAGAAAAACATATCCAACACCAAATCCACGAACACATGGATATTTACACTAGTTTTTCCTACTTTTGCACAGCTCTGAATCAGAAGCACTGGGTGATTAAAGCAGCTATCAAAATTCATTTATTTATTCTATTTTTCAACCTATGGACAAGACCCTACTTAAGAACTCCTATGACCAGATACTGTTTGATGTGCTATGGAGGCTGCAGTGAACAAAACAGAGTCCCTGCCCTCATGGGGCTCTCTTAGTCTAGTAGTGGGGAGACAGATAATAAACACCCAGTCTTATATGATACCCAGTTGGTGATAAACTGAACATTAGATCAGTCCCTTTCCTTCATGAAGAAAAGTAATTTGGTAATTTTTAAAAGTCTATGTCTTACTGATCATTTGACTTTTAGTAACCTTTTGAGCTTCCGTTTCCATATATCAAAAATGGAGATAATAATAATTATCTTATAAGGTTGTTGTAATCAAATATGTTAACTGTCTGGCATAAAGCCAGCCCCTTAGCAGGTACTTGATAAACAGAAGCCACAATTTTGGGTTCTTGCTTTTGTGACTAAATAAACAGGGTTGCTTTGATTTACAGGGAAGCTGTTGCCTTCCCTGGGTTGGGAGTGTCACTGATATATCCCTAGACCTTACCAACCTACATGATTAGTCACATTTCCTTTACTGTCTTATCACACCTCTCTCCCACAGGGATAGGAAGTCCATAATTCTATTGGGTTACCTTCCCGAAGGAATCCCAAGAAATCTGTCACCGTCTCTTGTCACTTACCCAGGAGTCCACACTTTAAATGGTCACTTTGGCACTGCCCTATAATTGGATTTTCCAAGTGGCTTTTCCCAGAGGCCAGGGCTTGTACTAAAGTCTCCAAAGCACATAGAGTTTAGATTTGGCCTTGCAGAGTATGCTGAATACTTGGGTCTATATCCGGAGAACACTGAGAAAACAGAAAGGTTTTAGGAAGAGAATGATTGACTTCACTTATATTTTAAAAAGAGTCCTCAGGTTGCTCTGTAAAGAATGGAGCAGAAAAGTCAAGAGAAGAAGCAGAAAGAGCGGGGCTGTGCTGTAACCCAGGTGGAAAATGTGGAGGCTGGACTGGAGAGGAAGCTAGGACAGGGAAGCCGCATGGGCTTGGGATGTGGTCTACTTGGAGGCAGAATTGAAGTACTTGCCGATGGATTTTATGTGGGAGTGGGAAGGAATAGGGGAGTTTGTAGTTTAAACTTTTGGGTAAATTTATATGGCTGTGCCATTCGTTAAAAATGGGGAAAACCCATGGCAAAGTTTTATTAAAACTTTGTGCCAAAGGAATCTCAAGAAATATTGACTGCCTGACACTACAGGGACCAATGGTACTTTTGGGGCTTACACCTGGCTTGAAACAAACTTTGGCGTCTCAGCCTAGCCCCTGGAGTTCTCTGCATGGCCAGCACCAGCCCAACGCCCTCCTGCAAAATGTCCAGGCCTCTGCAAGCCTCAGTCCCATACCTAAACCATCAGTCCCCTTAAAGCTAAGCACTTTTCTCTCCTCTTCTATTCTGATGCGTGTTTATCTTCTACCTCAGGATGATTAAGGATGGGAGAAACCATCTTCCACATGGGGCAATGGCCTCAGCTACACCACCCAATCAGCAAAACACCCCAAAGTAAATTTCTCAAAGTCTGGGCTCTTTGGTAAAGTACAGTAAGTGGGCGGATAGTCCAGTTTACAAAATCTTATGGCCAGAAAAAGATTCATTAAATTCTTTAAGAGCACAATCTACTTAAAAATGTTCGTAACTCCCACCATGAAGCACAACACTTCACATCTTGCAGACTGTAGCATCTGTACTCAGATATCTGGAAACCTCCCGTCATTGCCAAAAACAAGAGAGAGAGGTCCTTGCTTCACATTTTTGGAAATAAGGGGGCCATTCACATAAATACAAAATAAAGGCAACTCCCAAGAATCAGTTGTTTTGGCAAACAAGCTAAAAAGCAATCTCTTTTGAGTGGATGCCCTACCATGTGTATCTGCAAGACCCTTTCTCATTTCCATTCTTATTTAATAAATGCACTTGTAATATAACTGGGTCTCGATCAGACACGACACTAGGTTTTCTTTCCAGAGCAGCTACTTCAAATGGCTGGATTCAAAGATATCTATAAGGGATGGTGGGGACAGGTGGACATCCTTAGTGGAAAGATTTAAGTGTACACGATTTTTATGAAACAAAACCATTGGCTCAACTCAAAGAGCAGTTAGGAGAGCCCTAACCCTCCTGACTCCCTTTGCCTTGCTTCCTTCATCCCCTAGACTTGGACGTCTGTGAGCACCCATTAATTTCCTTCTCTGAGGCTGGCACTCATTCCACTTTGCCAGCCTCTCTGGCAGCAGCAGCAGTAAATTATAATAGCTCACAACATTTGTTAAGCCCTTTCTGTATACTGTTAGGCAATGTGCCAAGCACTTAATGTGCATCGTCTTACAACCTTGTAATAATTCTGCAAGGTGGTAATATAATATTATTATACTCATTTTACACATGAAAAGCACCAACCCTGAGAGACTAAGTCCTTTGCCTGAGGTGACACAGTTGGTAAGTGTCAGAAGTCAGGTTTTTGTGACTTCAAAGCCCAAGCTCTTTCCTCTTTGCATTCAGCCCTCTCTTGTTCCCTTTCCTTGTTTCTCCTGGCTCGTGCTTCCTGTTACTAGCCTCTCTATTCAGCTGACTTCCTCACAACAGATTGATCTTGCCCAGTGCTTGGTGTCCTGAGGGTTCCCTGGCAACCACGGTGTCTTGAGGGCCTCAGCTTACCAGTGTCTTCCCAAGGTGCTCTCTGCCGCCCCCACCTGGCAATCCTTACTACTGACTAGCGTTCCTTGGGCCACATGTTTGCTGAGGAGCCTGACTTTTTTACATACTTGTATTTTCATCAATCAGAAGCCTATGTGTTACCACATAATTGTACAACCAATGGTCAAGATTAGGTTCTAAGAATACGCTTAAGGTCTCAAAAATGGATTAAAAAGAATGCAAATTTAACTTTAATTCGATAGATGGGTCCTCAAGACAGGTTAATGGGAAACAAGGACATTTCAAATTCAAAATTCTTTTCTTAGAAAGGAGAAATTACAATTACAAAACCCATTGTGTGTCTCTTTAACATGATTTCTTACTTATAAATATGTTTGTTCATGAAATTTGCTAGAGTCTTTCAGGAATGCCAGTCGAAAGCGTAAATATACTGATTTGAGGCCATTGCTTCTTTAGCTTATTAGAAACAAGCCCATGGGAGATTAGCAATTATCTCTTGGAACACTAAATTGCTCATTTGATTCTCTTGTGTGCCAGGTATACAGTAGGTGTTCAGCAAATGTTTTATGAATTATAATGAGTACTTAAATAGCTTTTATAAGTTATGGCGGAGTGGAGGAAAATGTTATTTGACTTGGGTTAACACTAAAATGTGTCCCAAACTACACAGTTGTTTGGAGAGTTTATTCAATAAAATGCTGTACAAGTACAATGAAAAGGATATCCTGTTCCCCCAAAGTTAATGACTTTCTCAAGCACTTGGCTTTCTTACCGTGCGCTTAGCACCATTATTTCTAGGCCAATCAATAGGCACAATTCCAAGATTAAGAGCAATTTGGATCATTATTCTCCTTTCATCACATATTCATTATTTTCTGTTCGAATAAGACCTGTAATCAGTGTTATTTACCAATCTTTACAGTGAAACTTTAAACCACCGATTGTTGCTGTCTTTGCAGGTATTAAATGCCATTTCAAATATCCTTTCAATAATTTTGTAATAGCTAATGGAGTCCATTTTTCCAGATTTGTCAGTCCACTAAAGGAGCACTGAACCCCCCCAGGAGTCTTTAAAAAGTATGTGTTGTTTAATTGGTGGCAGCTGTTCCTTAGAAAGTTACCCAAGTATATAAAAGTGTTCTTTTTTCCCCGTTTAATGGCTTTTTTAAAAATCATGGTTTAAGTTATCCTTGAAATATATATGGAATACATCTGAAGGTCCCCTGAAGTTCTTTGATATTGAAATTTTCAGATATTATTAATTCCAACATATGTAAGAAATTATAGGACAGTACCCTTTAATTTTGGATTTAATTACTAAAACTTAAAAAATACATACATTCTCTTGGTACCCTGGATAGATTTCTTCAAGACAAGTTAGTAGTTTATTGTAGTTAATTGTAAAACATGTACATTCTGTATTACTTGAATGCAACATTTTTCTTGCCTTATCCTTGAATTCTTTCCAAAAATCATTAAGTATTGGATACATACAGCAATAGCAGATTTGCTTAAATGTCACTATTAATCCAGATTATAACCTCCAACATTTTGTATGAGGAATTTTGGAAAGAAACCCTGACATAGACATCTAATGTCCAGAATAACCAGAGCCAAATATAATGATTTTACAGTTGAAGGATAGCCAAGATGCACATTTTCTATGAGTGGTTTTACTGAGAGGCTGTGTGCAGATGAAATATGGCTTTTAAGAACATAATCTTCATGGAAAAGGTCTTTCTTGTCATAGCACTGGGCTGACTTTCAAGCCAAGGTCAAAGTACTTTCTGCAGGCCTATTTTTAGGTTTTCCATTTCTCAACAGGACGTTCCCAGTTTTAAGTTAGTGCAACACAGACCGTCTGGTGCTGTGGAGGAGGAGGGAGGCCTGGTCTCTGTGCCTTCTCCCAGCTTTGCTCCCCAGACCCCCCTGCTTCGTGCACCTCCCGGGGCAAGGGGACTGGAACTCTCCAGCTCCTTGCCCCCTATGGTCACCTGGCCCCATTAATCCGTGTCCTTTCTGAGAAGGCAAAAGCATACCGAGGGGACTCTCCCTCAAAAGGGGGAGACGGAAGTCTCTTTTGGATTTTTCTGAGAGAGTGGCGATCTCACGTTATCATTATTCACCTAGAGTGGTCCAGATCTTCAAACTATAAACCTGAAGGGAATAGAAGTAGTGAGGTCAAAATGATTTCATTTAGATTGAGGATGAAGAGAGCCGGAAACAAGAGCATATTGATAGAAAAGGTCAAATGCCATGCATTTGTTTTCGAAATTGAATACAGAGGACCTGGAAGCCTGTAACAAAAAAATAAATCAATGCATTTCCATTTTATATTGCGGCCTTTCACAGAAAGAGACACTGGAGTGAAGAAAGGAAGGGGGGAGGGGAAGACAAGTAAACAACCTTGATGTAGCCAGAATCTCTGAAAGGAAAAGATCTAATGTAATAACCATGTATTTTCTCCTCAAAAAGGAATCAGTAGGCTTTTTTTAAGGAGTACTCCCTAAATTTGTTATAAGCAGCGCCTTGATTTTATAAAAAGTTTAGCAGCATATACGTTCACAAAACACGTTTTTCTTATTTTTTAGAGAGGAAAGATTTCAAAGTTCTATTCCGGATGTTGGAGAACACTGCTTCCTCTCCACGTGCTCCATAAAATTCTACTTTCCCTGCGTTAACAGCTCCATCTTGTGGTTGTCCGGAATCTTTCCATCTAATACACGTTGCATTTTCACAGTTATGGGCATAAGTGGGATCCTCCCTTTTAATTTGCCCTATAATATGGATGAAATTAAGGAGGAAAGAAGAACGAGCATGCATCCATTCAGTTTTAAAGTCCACAGACTGGAGGGAAATACTGGATGAGTTTATGTCGAGCGAAGGGGGAGGGGACGGTGCTTAGAGCTGAGAGAAAGTGCAATAAGGTCCCCCCAAAGCAACATCAGCTCCCTCACTATCTTGCTAAATCATTTGACCTTGCACCTACCTGCTTCAGGAGCCCTAAGAGGCTCTCTTATCCATCCCCGTATCCTACCATTTAACACCGAGCTCTGCAATGCTAGGCGCCTGCACTGGGGAGGTTTCAAGTGGCAGCAACCAGCTGGAAGGTAACGGCTCATGTAACCAAACAGCCAGAGGAACAGAAGAAGTGGTTAACTAGGGAGGACTGAAACAGGGATTTGAACGCCAGCAGGCCTCTTTCTCCACCTTGTGTCTTGGAGTATCTCTGCTTGTTGTCCCATTTTCTACTCTGTTTCTTAACTGGCTCTTTGCGGCTTCCAGGCTCACACCTTCCCAGCTCTCTGGAGGGAAGCAGCTCTCTTTTCCTATCCAGGTTTTGGAAAAATCAAGAGATGAAGTCCGATTGGCCTGTTTTGGGCCACATGACCACACTTTGGCCAATTGCAATAGCCCGAGGGAGTGAGTCACATTGATTGGCTAAACTTGGGTAAGTTGGCCACCACCCAGCCAATCACTGTGGGAAAGCATCCTGTGAAATGACAGAACACCGATCTGGAGGGAGGGAGAGAAGGAGTAGTTTCTCTAAAGAAGGAGGGAAATAGTTCAATAGACATACTTGAAACAGATTCCCACCTTTCTTGTCCTGTCTATCACGTCACCCAATAATATTTACTTGATGAATGGCAAATTTTCTAGCCGATTAGAAGATCCCAGGGTAGGCATAGGTGGTACTTGGGCAGGGTTAGAGGTGGGTGGGCTATTTTCTGGAGCTGGAGACACCACAGGTTTCCTTCCCTTATTAAAATCGTGTGGCCTTTCCCCATCCCTGGCTGTGGTCATGTATATTCTTCTTCCTTTGTCAGAGCTCAAACCAAGAATCCTGTTTTTTGTTTGACTGTTTTTTACTTTACTCAGTGAATGCCTTCTTTATCCTTTGGGTATTTTCTCCTAACTTCTGGCTTTGCAGTTGCCTTCACTTTCCTGAGCACCCCGTGGTCCTTGTCACATAGGGAGAACAATTAAAAATAGCAAACATGAGGAAGATTCAAAGGTTTCCCCTTTTAAGGTATTTGAAACATGTGCACAGTCAAAAGGAACTTTTGTCTCCACCACAATGCTGTAACTTTAAATACTGAAGCAAGTTATGTTGCAGAAATCATTTAAATTCACTTTTGCTTTTCCTGTAACATTTTGTCTGAGCATTTCTTTTCTTTGGATCTTTATAATATTTTATTGTATTTTTTCCATAACTGTAACTATTACCTTGTTCTTGGAATTCTGGTTATTTGCAATTTTTATTTTTATAAATAACATTGTGATGAATTCCCTTGTGATCTTTAACCATATGTTAATTTTCCTTAAAAGATTCCTAAAAATGGGATTATTAAAGTATATGAATATTTTATTAAAAATGTATTTCATTTATTATAGCATTTTTGAAAAATGCTAAAAACACATACAAGAAAATAAATATTATTCATAATCAGCTCACTACTCGAGATAGCAACTATTATAATTTTATTGGATATATAATTTTTCATGCATAGACTTTAAACAAGAGTAATTACAAAGATACTTTATTAATGTTTATTCACTTAACAATAATTCACATTTTTCTATATTATTAATAATTTTTTTTAATTTTTTTTTTTACATTTATTTATTTTTGAGACAGAGAGAGACAGAACATGAACAGGGGAGGGGCAGAGAGAGGGGGGGGACACAGAATGGGAAGCAGGCTCCAGGCTCTGAGCCATCAGCCCAGAGCCTGACGCGGGGCTCGAACTCACGGACCATGAGATTGTGACCTGAGCTGAAGTCGGACACTTAACCTACTGAGCCACCCAGGCGCCCCTATATTATTAACAATTTTTAATAGCTCATTGTTATTCTATTATATGAATGGATACTATAATTAATCAAAATGCCCCATTGTTGAACATTTACACCATTTCCAGTTTATGCTACTTTAATTGGTTCTTGTATATAAGTCTCGGTGAATATATCTGATCCAGGCATGAAGTGTCTGTGTTTAGAGATATGTTCTAACTTTCAAATATTTAGACATATGGTACATGGATCTCCAGTCGCAGTCTTGCCCAGGCCCCACAGATGTTAGGGGTGGGTCCAGCTGAGAAGGGTCAGATATTTCGTTCAGATGTGGAAAGGCCTGGAGTGGAGAGGATTAGTAAGGGGAGATGGTAGGACACCATTTTTGACTCCCTCTCCCTCTCCCTCTCCCTCTCCCTGTCTCTCACTCTCATTTTGAAAGAATAAAAACAGAAGCATAACCTTGTGTTGGATGCCAGCAGGCTTGAGATAGATGTGATTGATGAGGTAGAGATGAGATTATGGGTGCGGAGTCCCTGGATGGCAAGAAGCACTCAATATTAGTTCATTTTCCTGAGAAGGAGAGGGTGCCCACCTGTGAACCTTCTAGCATATCTGGACAAAAACACCTTTACACAGCAGTAAACCTAAAGGAGGAACAGCAAACCAGCATATGAATGTGAAGGAAGGTTTTGTTCCGCTTGCTTGTATGAAAGATAAGCCCATGGGGTTTGTTGTATATTGTTTACGTAGGAAAGTCACAGACAGAGGCTTCTGGAGAGACTGTCTTCTGTAGCCACGGCCTGTGTCTAACGGTTGCAAGAGCTGCCTCTCCCTCCGACGCCCGACAAAGAGCCGACAGCCTGCAGGGTCCCTGATGGGGAGGAACCGAGTTGTTTAGGAATGAACTGCCCACCTACTGTTAAGTAATGTTCTGTCTCTAATACAGTCTTTCCACTTAGGAAAACGTGCTATGCACTTGGCTGCAGCCTTTACCGCGCATCTGCTTGACAAGCCTGGAACTGAGGCTCTGAGGCCCAACTCTGAACCGGCAAGGGGTCTCTGAAGAGTTGCCGTCATCAGGAGCCAGGCTACCGGAGGGATGGGTGAGGGTAGCAGCCAGTCTTCCAGGACGGTCTGGCAGAGTCAATTAGGAAAGTTAAGCAGGGGAGCCCATCAAGCGACGATTGCCTGTCCTAGAACAACCCCATCCGCACGACTCCCTGGAACTCAGCAAGCAGCGACAGGCTCTGGAGAGCGGGCCTTGCTGCAACATGAAGCCGGAAGATAGGGAAGTTTTGTGATGGGCTTCCCAGCATCCACGCTAAAGCCACGGTTTCCTTAACAGTGTTCCAGTTGCACCCCATATTTTAGTAAAAGTATAGTTAATCTGGACTCCCCCCTCCTTAATGTCGGAAATGAAATGTGTTTCTGATAATCAATGTTCCCTTTGCTGCACAGCTATATTTCATCAGGATCGTGGTTAGCAAATTGCTGCTGCACAGCATAAAACTAAGCAATGAAACATAAGACATGTGCCTTGTATAATTGGCTCCGGGTGGATGCAGGTAGTCTCTAATACCAAAAACACAGAAGCAGCACCCCGAAAGAATCGTACCAAATTCCACCACATCTCCCATTCCAAAACACCCAAACCATTGACTTTCCTGGGGAAATTTGGTTGCTGACTGTCAGGCCACAGATTCTTTGGAAAATAATGCTTATATTCCAAAAGGATCCTTAGGTTCTATGGGGATACCGTGTTTCAGAATGCCCGGCCAAGTTGATTTATAAGAGGCAGAAAACTTGGGCTAGCAGCCCTATGGATAAAAGTACCTGCATTCCTATTCTCTAAGGAATCTTCTGAGCATCGTTTAATTCATCTTGCTTATGGCCATTTAAAAGAAATGAACAAGCATCTTTTAAGATGGCAGATCCCTTTTTTTTTTGTTAATGTGAGTTGAGAAAAGATTTTTCATCAGTCCTTCCCATGAAGACCTTCTTTGAGAGTTTTGGTATTTATTGAGTATCTTGTAGGGATCAAGGTCTCTCTTAAAGATTTCACCTTATGCAGAAGTTGATGGGCAATTTATGTTAGCAAAAAAAATTCTTGTGAAGCAGGTGGTGTGGTGAGTTTTACATCATTGGTGTGTTTCTGCCATTTTGTTTTTAAAAACTAAGTATGATAAATGCTGTAGGTCTACGTCTGGATGACCCAAGCCCACCCCCTCTTCCTGTGGAACTTGAACTTGAGATTAGTTCGGGCAACTTTGATGATTGCTAGCCCTCCTCTCTAACCCTGGAGGGAACCCAAGGATTTCTCAGTAATTAAGTGTTGAGAGGAACCCTTTCCCTCCTCACCTCACAAGCTGAATCAGGTAGGTGATGGCTCAGGCTTAAGTCCAATCCCCTTCAAATTTTCCTTCTGCACAAAGAGGAGAGCCACAGAAGAATGAGTGACTAGACTTTGTAACTGCTCATTACAGGGCCATTCATTACACTTTTTAGTATGCAGTATGTTAATAAGCCAAGATATTATGGCAGAGGGTCCATAACTAATCTACTGTAATAAATAAGAGTAATGGCAATGGTACCAGTATATTCTATGGATATAATGTGCTGCTGGCAAAGTGTGACATTTTAAATAAACTTTATTCTTGAGGTATTTAAAAAAACATAAAGGCGGTAATGAAATATAGAGCACAACATTAGTTGACACAGCAATTCCTGCCTCCCCAGACCCTGCTAAATAACCAGAGTTTAAATCTTCATCTTGAAATACACAGCTCGTCTATGATTTTAAGTGAGTTGTAAAACTTTTATGGAGTGTGCCCTAACTTTATTTAAAAAATATTCTCCACTTTTATAGTAAAGGTGACCCAGAAGTACCTCGCAAATAATAGAACAACATATTTAAGCTATTAAATTCACCTCTCTCGACAATACATAAGCCTTTGTGGGACTCACGTCTCTCCTGGAAGGAAGTGAGAGCGGGAAGAACCTTGAATTAACAGTTTACCCAAAACACAGCTTTTAACTCCAGAAGTGACAGAGTTTTGCTTCAAATGGGAAAGCTTAAAACTCCTGCCACCAAGTTGAAACGGGGACTCAAAAGCTAACACCACTTATTACAGAAACATAGAGAAAGTCAAATATTTGTATGCCTGAGTGTTGAAACTGCGAAAAGTTCATGCCCCCAACACCTGGTTTAGGGTTGTTGTTTCTGGACCTTTAAAAGCTGATTTAGGCCTGTGGGATGAGTTCATTCCCATATATGGAGAACTAATTTTAAGTCCAAAAACTAATTAAGATTCTCAAGCGCTTTTTATTTACTGGCAGTTTCATCACTGAGTTGCAATCCCCTGATTACATCAAGCTCCCGTACATTTCTCTGTCAAGAACAAACCGTTCATTTTCTACCTTTGTGTTTTTTTTTCCTTTTTAACCTTACACTCTTTGAAAATAGTTGTTGTCTATTAAATATATGTATTATGTATGTATGTATTTATATACATACACACAGAATGGTCTTCAGATGAACACAATATGTGCAGCCCCATATGGATATCGCAATGGTGTACAAAAAATGAGAAAGCAGTGATTCATTTATTTCTTCTCTTTTTCATTGAAGTCACGCACAATAACTAGAGTGCGTCGTAACCAATAGAAAACATCTAGTAAACAACTTCTTTTCTGTGGTGCCATATTAAGCATTATTCAAAAGACACTGGTTTTCGTCACTGAAAGTTCTGCTTTCTGCAAACTCCATAAAATATCTACCTGCAACAATACTTGCAAGAATGCAATTATTTGCAGAATTCAGAGGTCTTGTTAAATAAGACCCTTTGGATTGCATGAATACTGTCTATGTCAGTTTTTAGAGAGGGCAGGGAACGTGGCACTGTCTTTTTTTTTTTTTTTTTCTCAATAGGAAATCACTGTGTGAGCCTCAGCTGCCTTTTTATCAGTACTCAGTTGTACTTCTCCTTTCTTCCGTCTCTACTTGTAGCCTCAGTTTCTTTCTGACGGGAGAAGCCGAGGAGAGACTGAGCGGACCGTGCTGAGAAGAGCAGGCTGCCAGGCTGGAAGGCTTGGGCGTGGCTGTGGCCCATGTGTCTGTGGGGCAGTGTGCTGCTTAGTCTGGCTGGCTGGAGAGCGGGTGGGCAGTGTGGACAGATGTCCTTTATTTCAGGGAACGTTAGGTGAACATAAGTCTGTACTGGGGGAGGTTTCAGTGGGAGGGAAAAAGGAAATCCTTTCCCTTTTGTCAATAGACTCTTCCATTCCCATCATACTTGCCAGCGATGTCAGGGTGACGAGAAGGTCGAGGCCAGCAGGGTGAGATACAGGGATGGAGGCATGAGGGGAAGAGAGAAAGAAGCTAGAGAGAAGCCAGGAGCCTAAGCGAGTGGGGGCGGGGTCTGAGAGTGAGGGCGGGCTCAGGAGGTGGGGAGGGTGAAGGCCCTCCCCTGGGTGATGGGGAAGGGGAATGCACAGAGGCCTCCTTCAGAGGCTACAGCTCTCCTCAGGCATTGCCCCACTGTTCCCGGTATGCTCTGATGTCTTCTGTTACAACCTGAAAACAATCAAACCATCATTTTGCTTTGAAAAATTATTTTAATTTGTCTTGTTTTGAGAGAGTGTATGCGCGCTCGAGCAGGAGAAAGGGCAGAGGGAGAGAAAGCGAGAATCCTAAGCAGACTCCACACTCAGCAGAGCTGTGATCTGAGCCCAAATCACAAGTTGGATGCTCAACCCACTGAGCCACCCAGGCGCCCCTGCTTTAAAAAAGTATTGAACAGGCTCTTCAACAAGGACCTGTGTGGATTCTTTTTCAATAATTTTTATATCCTCAAAAGTGGAAAGAAATCAAATCCTCTAGGGGTGCCTGGGTGGCTTAGTAGGTTGGGCCACCAACTCTTGATTTGGGCTCCATGATCTCATAGTTAGTGGGTTCCATCCCCTCTTCAGGCTGCTGCGCTGACAGGGTGGGGCCTGCTTGGGATTTCTGTCTCCCTCTCTCTCTGCACCTTCCTGGCTTGCTCTCTCTCTCTTTCAAAAAATAAATAAACAAATATTTAAAAAATCCTTTAAAACACACACACAAGTTCTATCTTCAAAGAAAATGCAGGGGCGCCTGGGTGGCTCAGTCGGTTAAGCGTCTGACTTCAGCTCAGGTCATGATCTTGTGCTCCATGAGTTTGAGCCCCGCGTCTGGCTCTGGGCTGATGGCTCAGAGCTGGAGCCTGCTTCTGATTCTGTGTCTCCCTCTCTCTGCCCCTCCCCCGTTCATGCTCTGTCTCTCTCTGTCTCAAAAATAAATAAAGGTTAAAAAAAAGAAAAGAAAATGCATACTTCATTTTACAACTATCCCTGTAGATTTTCATTTATGTGTACACCAGTATAATTATTTTGAAAATCATTTCAAAGGGCTAGCATTAAGGAGATTTTTGGTGTGATGGATCTATGTATAGAAGGTGGTGGTTACACAAATCTATACATACGTTAAAATTCATAGAACTGTATGCCAAAAGAAAAAAGCCAATTTTACTGTGCTATAATTTTAAAAGGAAAATAAAATACAACATTTTACTGACACAAGAAAAGCCCAGCTCCCTTGTAAGATCCCAGGTCTCTGTCTGTCTGTCTGCCTGTCTTTCTGTAATTGGCAATAAAGGCTAAGGTGGCTATTGGGAAGAGACTAGATTTACTTGAAATGCCCAGTCGTGCTCTGCTAAAACATTAATGCATTCAACTAAAAAAACACTTATTAAACACTTGCTGTGCAGTTCCCCAAAAGTCACTTTCTCTGAGAAGAGGGTGTTTTGTTTCCCCCCACGGGTGTTCACATAGACTAAAAGTCAAAAAGTCTGTGCCCTTCTTCTGACTTTGCATCTCACATCTCTTGAACTTCACTGGTCCTCCTCTGCAAAGTGGGTTTGATTCCTTTCCTTTCCTCAGAAAGGTTGAGGTGAGGAGGAGAGTCCAGGGAGAGAGCTGTGTAAACGGCACTGTGTAACACAAGTATGGGCATTATTTGGACCAGCTCCACGCACTCTCACGTCCAAAGACCAGACATTCGGGTCGAGGTAGCACCTCTGCTCCTTTGCTGAAAAGGAGAAACAGAAAAGGAGTTGGTTTGCCCTGTTCCCCAGGATACTCTTAGTATTGACACTCCCAAGCATGTGCTAAACATTACCACCCCCCACCCCCCACCCCCCAGCCATGCCTTGATATTCCAGGAAGAAGGGAGGATGCAGCAGGGAATAATGTCCAGAGAGCTAGAGAAGCCCACTGGGCAGCCATGAAAAAGTCTCCAGGCACAGGGCTGAAGTTCACACGGCGTGCATCTGAATCGCCTGTTTACAACTAATATCCATTCCAATTGGTCAGTGGCTGTGCTCCAATGTTCACTGATGGTGAACATAACCCCTGTGGAGAGAGACCACTGAGGCAGCATAAACAAGTGGGGCAGCTTAATATTAGAATTTCGAGTCTCTCTTGTCTTGGCTCGATTTTTCCCCCAACTTTTGAAAGAGATATGAACACAGGGAAGTATTTCATGACACTGGGAAAAGCATCAGTGCAGTGGAAAATGGAAATGGATGCATGGCCTCGGAGCAAGTAAAGACTGATGAGAACTATGGCCAATTATGGGTAAAAGGAGCAGCTGCTGGTTGGCCATAGACTAGGGGTTCTTAACCTTTATCAGGCCATTGGCCCCTTTGGCAGTCTGGCGAAACTTCCAGATCCCTTCTCAGGATGCTGTTTTTAAATGAAATAAAATACATAAGATTACAAAGGAAACTATTATTTCACAACACAGGGATTCCATAGGTCAAGGTTTAAAACAATTGTACCTGTGTAGCAATGTGGGTGGTATAATGCCTAATATTTTTATTTTCTAACAGAAGCCAGGTTCCAAATTTTTAAATGAAGCTTTCTGATTCTTAAGTTCAATGTAACATTTTTCAAACACTAAGCCATTTTACCTCAGCACATATCTGGGTTTGGGGTGCCTGGTGATCACCATTTCGAAACCTCCATGTTAGACGTTGTAGGAGATTCTTTGTACTAAAGTGGTGGTGACAATCCCACATGATGTCAACAGACAAGAATGGAGACAGTATCATAAAGCCAAACCAGGGAAAGCCTAACATTTGGCCATTTGTCCGATGGAAGAGGACAAAATATGGCATAAAGGATCCTATGTGCTTGGGTTCTAGTTCATGACAGGGTCAGTGATTATTTTCTTTCCTTTGTGATCTTAATTTTAGCATCCCATCTTCCACTGTGATTTCCCACTGAGATATTTGGATAGATTTTGTTTTAAGTCTGGCTTTAGAATTTAAGGTTTTTAATTTGCTTTCATCACTTCTTTTCACTAACCCTTAGAAAATGGATTTTTTTTTTACCCTTATGGGAAAGAGGGGAGACCTAGTGTCATGCTGACAGCCTAGAAAGGTAACACAGGGGTAGACACCAAAGCAAAAACAGAGGGGAAGACCCTTATTTCAGAGAAAATTTCTTACAATAATAATATATAAGAAGGATTTTACCTGTTCTGAACTTAATTAAAATTAGGTAAGATCAGGTAATTATACTTTCATATAATTAGAAAATATATTGATCTCTCAAAAGAGTTATTGACTCCTTATGCATTTGCTTATAAATGGCCTATTCCAATAAATGGAAGTCATACCATAAGGTAAGTTGTTTTTTCAAATGGAGTCAATGAAGTATACAGGGATGGCATTTCCTAAATCAGTGGCTTCTATATTTTTTGACCACAATATGTAGAAACATATTTTACATCATTATATGTGTGTGTGTGATTACATATATATGTATACACACATACACTTCTAAAAGTTTTTTTTTAACATTTATTCATTTTTTGAGAGACAGAGAGAGAGCACAAGCAGGGGAGGGGCAGAAAGAGGGGGAGACGCAGAATCCGAAGCAGGCTTCAGGCTCCGAGCTGTCAGCACAGAGCCCGACGTGGGGCTTGAACTCATGAAACGTGAGATCATGACCTGAGCCGAAGTCAGACCCTTAACCGATTGAGCCACCCAGGCGCCCCTACACACATATACTTATAAAAACAAAAGTTCCATCAAATGTACTTGCTCTTACCAAAAGAAATGTTTTCTAATTCGATTCTGTTCTATTTCCTTTTAAAATGTTGGTCTGAACCCACTAAATTGATTTCACAATCCTCCAATGGTCTGTGACTTGTGCTTTGACAAGCAATGTTGTGATAAGTCCCCATGTTTCTTCAACCCTAGGCACAGACCTCCATTCCTGGGTTCTCCCCATAATACTTCAGGGCCCATCGAGTCTGGACCCAGGCCTTCCTTCATCCATGCTTGTGTGGAGAATAGGTGTGAAGCTTCTGTATAATAATCAGCTTCCATCTCCTTAACTCTTTAATGTATTCGTTTACTCTTCATTCTTGGCTTCGTTTATTCAATAAAATGCTTATTGAATATTCACTGTGTGGTAGACATAGGTCTTACATCTAGGGCCACAGGCATGCAGATTGATTATCACACCACGTGTTAAGAACTGAGCCAGGTTACCCAGGTAGTGATGGAATCACAGAGAAGTGGCACCTGGTGGTGGAGAGTTTGAATAAGATAATAAGAAGGATGGGCCGGATAATCTCTGACTAGACAATCCCTTGCAGCCATTTCAGTGCCCTCTAAAATAAGTTCTCAGGTAGGAAGTGGATCCATTCACCAGAGGCCTGGGGTGAAGGGTGGGCACAGGAAGGGAGTCTGTGATGACAGGGTGAGCTGAAGTCTTTGGGTTCTAGTGGGGGGAGGGGAGAGGAAATGAGGAGATCATAGGGTTGTGGGGAAATTTGGAGATCTCTTGGCCCAGTGCTGAAGGTTTTTTTCCCACAGAGAGTTGACAATGCAGAAGTGTGTTATTTATTATTGTTATTTGTCATTTTCATGTTGACAAAGGATCTCATCTTTCACCGTGACACTCCTTAAGAATGGATTCTTGCCAACAGCAAAGACTAGTCCTCTTCCCCTGAAAGTTCAACATTACAAGATCTGGTTAGCGGTGGAAGAAATTCCATAATGGTCATCCAACCACTTCCATTTTATAGATGAGGACAACTGAAGCCAGTGACCTGGCCAAGTCCACACAGCTAATCAGTGGGAGAGTCAGGCCCGGAAGCTGGTGTCCTGTCTCCTGCCCCAGCCTGGGTTCCACATCCATGACTACCTGGTGAGGAGCTTCTGGAGGGCTGGACACAGGGAGCATGGTAGCCTCTCCTTTTTCCTTTTCGCTGCTTCCCATACAAGCTGAGGGAGGCGCCCTAAATAAGGGGGTCACTCTTTTGGTAGATGATGGCTTCTTGTTTAGAGGGTCCAGCTGAAGTCACAGGTCACTGCAGTCTTTAATGGCGTCTTTGTTCAAACAGCAAACATTCAGGTAGGCAGGAGCTTTGGAACAGCATTAGTGTCTTGAGTTCTCCTCTGTTCCAAATTCCCTCCCTCCCAGGGCCTAAGGGAGACTCCTCAGGGTCAAACTGTTTAATTCGTTAGATCCCTGTCTAATTTCTTTTTTGCACAGACTAAAAGGCAGCACTGTTAGCAATCTAATGTGTATAAAACTCAACTAAGAGGGCCTCCTGGGTGGCTCAGCCAGTTGAGCGTCTGACTTGGTGGGCTCAGGTCATCATCTCACGGTTCTGAGTTTGAGCCCCACATCAGACCTGCTGCTGTCAGCCTGTCAGTGCAGAGCCTGCTTTGGATCCTCTGTCCCCCTCTCTCTCTGCCCCCCTCCCCCGCTTATGTTCTCTCTCTCTCAAAAAATAAACCAAACATAAAAAAAAAATCACCTAAGAAACTTGTTAAAAATGCAAATGCCTGAACCTATCCCTGTACATTCCAATTCTTAGGTCTTAGCGTAAGTGTGCCCAGACCTGCTTTTTAAATATAATCTTCAGGATGGTGGTACATGTATCCCCTTAGGGCACATTTTGAAAAAAAAATACAGGGATAAGAGCATATAGGGTTTGAAGAAAACAAAGAGCTGGGGTCCCCTGAAGTTGTTTCCTTTCCTTATGAAACCAAGTTAAAGGACCAAAAAGGCATCCTTCAACTAGACCACTGAGGCCGCTTTGAATAGACTCCTTTCTCCAAATTGCAGGAAATCTCCACAAGTGGACCCGCAAAGAATCAGGATTAGGGTGTGAACTGCATGGGAAAAGATCACATTAGAAGGCCTCTATTTTAATTAGCGGCAGGGCCCCAAACCCTGTGACAAACCAGCACAAGTCCAAGTGGCAGATTCCACAGTGGCCACAAGGTGGCGATCTTCTGCATCTATTTGAAACGCTCTGTGAGTTTTCAGGTTTAGCTTATTTCCAATGTTAAATACATCATTAGTTTTAGAAGTACGCATTAATTTTAAAAGGATGCAAGGAGAAATGGTTTAATGGGCAAGCCTTCAAACTAGCATTTCAATCAAATACTGACATACTCTAGATGGAAGAACTTAGTGAGATTTCCACATCAAACCCCAGAAAAAAAAGATAAAAATCTGTTTGAGTAAAGGCTGTAGTCTTTGCAAGATGAAAAATGTCACTCAAAGAAAGTATCTTAAAAGCTTTCTGAGAAGTTGAGTTTTTCTTGAGAACTAGCAGGTACAATCTGGTCATTAAAAAATAAAAAATAGAAAAAAAAGCATCATCTGGTAAAATTTCCTTTTTATTGGTCTGTAGTCAGGATCAGAAAATGAAAGAGAGAGAGAGAAACAACTCTGGATCAACATAACACTGGTGCAGTTCTGAACCAAAAGTGAAGGCGGAGCTGCAGCTTGGGTGGTGTGGACCTGAGTTTTTCCCAGCAACTCCGCTAGGCCTCCTGGGAGGTGCAGCAGCAGGCGAGGAAGCCAGTGGCCTGAGAGAGAGAGGAGGCTGTGAGCGCTCACCACAGCACAACTTCAAGCCAAGCAGCACAGCCTCAGACTTGGAAGGCCAAGCCATTGGCAAGGTCACTGTGGTCCTGGGACTTCAGGAGACAGAGAGGCTAGTGGTTGGCATTAAAGTGAGGCCAAGACAACATTCCACAGGAATAGGCTACAAAAGACAGCCAAGGCCTCAGGCCAGTGGAGAGTGCAGGGGACAAGGTTGCCGATCACCTTGTGGGCTTTGGGCCATATGTATCTACGTCTTACCCCTTGGCCACAGCCCCACGTTGAGGATGTCCCTGACACATTTGAGTGTAGAAACAATGTGTCTAGAAAGGCCAGTAGGAGAAGGGGGCCGAGGCATAAAAATCAATTCTCACCTTTCAAGGGCACTTGGCAAAGTTGGCTTCATATTCTACCCTCTTAATTCAGCTTCCTCTCAAAGAAGAAACCCTGGAAGGCATGGGAATATCGTTGAAGGAAGCACGAACGGCCACCAGGACATAAAAGGTGGTGAGGAAATAGAACGGGCCTCAATAGCTGGGCCTTCCTCCCTCCCACCTTCCCAGTTTCTCCCATCGTGTTCTTGGTCAGGACAGGAAAATGGTTGGAAGGGGAAAACTCTTTTCAAGAAGAAAGGCTGAAGGGGCCATTGTCTTAGAAATTCAGAGACTGCAGGAGAGATGTCAGAGATATTTCTTTTCTCTTTATTCTTCACAGTGTGGGGCTGGGGCAAAGGCTTTGAGGTCCTGGTTGTTTTAAGGGACAGCCATCCTTTGGTTATTCTCTGTTCAGACCCCCCTCACTGCAGGGAAAATCATATTAGAGCTTTGGCAGACAGGATGGATGTTCTCTATGGAGCCAGTGTGTCTGCAGGACAGTGTCCCATTAGAACCTTCCCTGTGCTGCTAAGCAGCTGAGCGAGACGCTTATATAGCTGAGGAGAGGGGATGCCTGAGAGACATTCCCCTCGACAAGACCCCTTTTTCACTGCATTATCCATGGATTTGGGGAGATGGGCTGCCCAAAGCTGGACACACAGAAAGAGCTCATATCTCGCCAACTGTCATGAGACCTTGGGCCATGAGTAATGTAAAATATCATAGGTGATTTAAGGATAAGCAGTTTTATTTAGTGACCCTCTAAATGCAAACCATATCCCACATCCAGTGTGATAAATGCCTTAACTCTGGGGTACATGTGTCTCAGACCTGGGCCGATTTCCTTACACTCAGGCAATCAACCATTAGAGGCAGGAATGGAGAAACACAGAAGAAGATAGCGTTCACCAGCAAGTTTTTGAGTTTTTGTTTGGCGGGGTTTTTCCTTGCATGGCAGATTTTACGTTGGAAGATGAAGTTCCTGATCTCCCAGGAGGCGAGCTGGTGCTCAACGTGATTTTCTGACGAGTGGGAGTGGATTTGCACAGATACGTCCTCTTCAGTCTCTGCACAAGCGTCGGCATTGTGCAGGCAGCCCAACCCACAAAAAGCGAGGGAAGTTCTCTTGCACGTCTGCTGGGGGTCTCAGGGACCCAGAGCTCGGGTGCAGGGGGCACCTGCTCCACCTGCACCCACACCATTCATTACACACAGCTCACTCGCCTGCCGGACGGTCAACCGGAAGTGAATCGTGCCTTAGCTGAGACATCTTGGCAAGTATGGATGGTTAAATCATAAAATTAATAAAGACAACTTCCCTCCCAATATTTAGAAACATTAAACTAATAATAAAGGCACTGTTCTCAGATCAAAGCAGCTCTTCTTAACTAATTGAAAGAGTTTCTTATAATTAGATTTCTTTTAAAGATTTATTAAAAAAAAAAATTGTTTCCTTTGGAAGCAGATGCTGTGTTGACTGGCAGTCAAAGTACCAGAATCTTAGACATTGTAATATCACTTTAGATAATTAGCCGCATTGCTTTAATTTTCAGCTACTGTGCCTTTGAGTTCTGTCTGGCAGCCGTGTGGGTATTAGTCTCACAGGAAATTTGCTGAATGGCCAATATGTTGAATGCCTTGGCAAGGCCACCAGAATGACAATATATAGTATGCTCCTTGCTAAAAGCAGAGTAACTACATAACTTACTGTCCAAACTGAGATACTTTTGAGCATAAAAGGAGGCACAATTAATAATCACTCCAGGAAAATAGATATAAACTGGGACTTCCTTGCTTATACGGCAAGCTTTTGTCCTTTCAAGTTATTTCACAGAAAGAAGGAAGATACAGATAGAATTCTCAATGTTATTCAGGTTCTCATGAACTTACTCATATTCCAGGTCAAATTCCTTTTTTTGTTAACTACAAAATGCTCTTTAGGAAAGACATCCTGAAACGATTCAGCCGCTCCTAGTTTTGCATTTTTGTAGAGATCAACTAATGCAAATCAGATTTTAAAAGGAGGGATAGAAATTTGACACAGATTTCACAATTATTCCCGGGTGCAGTCCCTCATCATTTTTTTTTTTTGTAGGATTTTCCAAACAGTCACAAAAGCAAAAAAAAAGTAAGTGGTTGTGCTGTTAACCTATAGGATGAATGGAAATTCCTGTTGTTATGAAAGTTTACGGTTTGGAGGAAATATTTCAGCAACATCATCATGCCTGATTTTTAAAAGTACTATATGTCAAACAACTGAAGCGTGAAGACATGTACTCTGGATGACTCAGCAAAGGAGAAAAAAAAAAATTGGCCATTGTCATGAAGACGGAAAATGTATGTGGAGACTGAATGTAAAGTGGAAAAAAAATGTTAAATTAAGCATTATTTTATGTAATACCGACTTTTAATATCAATATATAATTTAATTAACAAATTCAGTATTTTGATTAGACACTTGAATATTTTATTTATATTCCCCAAAGCTTATGTGTCCAAACCACATGGGTTTCTGTTCTGTGTAGGTTGGTAGCAACAGGCTCCTGGAATTCAGGCTGGGTGAATACGGGGGTTCCCCGTGACTTCCTGCCTGGGCAGAAAATTTATTAGGACTCCAGGTGATAGAGCAAAACACTGAGCCTGTGAGCTATGTCTTTTTGTTTTTTGTCATAAGTCCAGCTGCTGTCTTTCAGAATACCACCATGCATGCGGTAGGGGGTGATGAATATGAGCATGTGCAAGATTCACTGATGAACACCAGGGTCTCTGCAAGCAAAGTCTACACTGAATGGCTCAGGGACAGTTCCTTTCCATCACATGCCTAAGAAGCTTCCATCATGGACCCCAGCCTAACCCATGGTGTTAAGGTGGCCTTGGATACATCGACCAAAGACCAGCCACTGTGTGGATCTGGAAAGAAGAATGTGTCAGTCTGGTCTCTTCTGGCCTCTTGGCAGCTGAGAGTCTAGTCAGGGCTAGATAAGATGCACTCTTGGACTAACTGGCTGTACAACATCAGGCAAATCCCTCAAACTCTCTGACGGAATTAGAGGACTTTCCTTCCAGAGCTATTGCTTTTCTCTATGAAAATAGAAGCAAACGGGCAGGGAAAGGTTGCCATTGATGGTACAGAAAATGAACACCTCAGAGGTAAAAAGAAACAAGAGATCAGAAGCTTCCATGATGAAAAGAAATGAGGCTTCTTTCTTCATTCGCTGTAAACTTAGTTTTACAGATTTTGGAGTAGAAGTATGCTAAAGGTCAGTGAGGAGAATTCACTTACTTAAACCTATATAGATACATAAAAGGCCCTTAAGGACCAGAGAAAATAATCTAGGCTTCTAAACCCTGAAACGAGGTATTACTTGCTACATTGAGTGGCTTGGGGAAAAGGAAATCATGTGATCCTGGTGGGCTTCCTCTTAAATTTGATGACTCCATTCTCTTGATTTGGCCCTTTAAAGGAACTTCAGAGATTTTGAGGAGCGAGAAGCAGGCTTAGGAGTGGGGGACGAGTGTAGAGATGGGGAGCCGGGGTGTTGGAGCACCTCTAAGACTGCTAGGGTACTTGGAGAGTCAGCCAGTGGTGGTTTGGGAGGCTTGCAGCTTGGATGCGCTTCATTTTCTAACTTGCTCTGGTTCCCTTTTTGGTTCGTAACATATTCCTGGATAACCAGGTACATGAACTTCTTTGTAGAACACACACAAACCACAACTATACCATCAAAAGGCTGTGAGATAAAATTTAAAAAATGGATTCCATGTTTGTTGCAATCCAGGTGGTTCTAATTCTGACACTTTTGGGTTTTTTTAGAACTGGAATCCCTTGGTTGGGTAAAAATCCTTGCTTGCTTGCTTGCTTTAAAAAGCATTTCTTCCTTGTTTTAAGCAAAGATCATTGGAATCCAGTTGTGTTCGTCATCACAATGAACATAAAAAGACCTCCCTCAAGTGCCTCCTTCCCTCTGTTTGGGCTAAGATTGCACATATTCAATAGCTGAATATTACACTTAATTCTAGGCAGCACTTTTCATGAGGGATATTGGAAACCAGAAAGCTCCCAGGAGAGGGGGATGGTACAGGTCTGGAAACTACAATAAATGAAGAACAGGCAAAAGAACTGAGCGTCTCTAGTCTGGCAAAGCAAATCTCAACTTAAAAATTGAGAGCTGCTGGCTGCCCAGATGCAGCAATGGGACCTGGGACACCTGGGTGACTCAGTTTCTGAGGGTCTGACTCTTAGCTTCGGCTCAGGTCATGAGCTCACGGTTTGTGGGTTTGAACCCCACGTCAGGCTCTGTGCTGGCATCATGGAGCCTGCTTGGGGTTTTCTCTCTCCCTTTCTCTCTGCTCCCCCTCCCCCACTCGCTCTGTGTCTCTCTCAAAATAAATAAATAAACTTAAAAAAAAAAAAGAGGCAGATCCAGATATTGCTCACTTTGGCTTTGTGAAAAGAAGAACTTAATAAAACTTGGGGCTAGTCAGTATTGAAATGGGCTAGGATGAAGTCATGAAGTCATGGGAAATGTCCGTGGAGAGAAAGGGACGCCATATCCAGGATACCTCCCGGGTAACTTGCAGTGAAAGGCTCTGAGTTTAAACTGGGGATACAAATAGATGTATGATAAAGTGCCTCCCTTGTCAGCACCTACTGTCTTCCAGAAGAAAGGATGCCTAAATAAAAATATAAGTAACAATGTAAGAAGTGCATGCTACAGACCAGGGGAGATACTGAGAGCTGTGGGAGGACCTGGAATTGGCAGATGCAGAGGGCTTCATTAGGAGGTGGGATACGGGGTGGGTGTTGAAATGTGCTGAGACTGAGATAAACGGTTGGGGAGATTCTAGGGGTGCAGCTGGGGCTACAGGGAACACTGTAAACAAAGGGCTATGCTAGAACAATGTGGACACCAGAAATAGAAGGGTCTGTGGGGGGAGGACTCAGAGATTGGAGGACTCAGATAAATGGTTGGGGAGATTCTAGGGGTGCAGCTGGGGCTACAGGGAACACTGTAAACAAAAGGCTATGCTAGAACAATGTGGATACCAGGAAGAGAGAGGAGGGTCTGTGAGGGGAGGACTCAGAGATTGGAGATAGCTGTGAAGGCCATATACTGGAAATCCTTGAACTGTAGGTTGTTGGAGTACATTCTCCACTGGTACCTGAGTTACTAAGCAATGTCTTTCATACTTGACAGGCAGTATTGGCTTCCTTGTGCAGTGCCTTAGAGAGGCCAAATGTTAGGGTAGAAAGCAAGTAATATCATGGCATTTTCCTGACCTCTTTCATCAGTGGAGTCTCTAGCCCTAACAGGCTTTTAAGGGAAATAGTACATTCTTTTGGCATTTGCCAGTATTAGCCTACCCACCCATAAACCCTCAAAGCCCACTGTATAATTACCCCCAGGGGGCCAGAGGTCATTTAAAACAGCAAGTGTAGGCAACACCCAGCTATTAGAACTCAAATTTCAGAGCTATCCCTAAATTCTGGCCTGAAGCATTTTGGAGATGGGAGGGGGCCCCAAAGGTGGGGAGACTTTGAGGTTGGTATTTCCTGCCTGCAGTGAAGGCATGTGGTTTCTGAGGTTGGCATGGGTAGGCTGTGTTCCTGTAGGGGGGCTGCAGCCCACTCCCAGAGAGGCCCTCTCTCCTCAGCACTGGCTTCAGGCCTCCTCTTGGCCCCTCCACTTCCTCAGAAGCACATACTTGTCTGTTCTCCCTCTTCTTGCATTTAGCTCAACTCCTTGGGTGGGAAGATGAGAGGAGTTTCAGGGCTGCTCCTGTGACCCACTACCCCAGATGGAAGGGGTGGTACAGACAGAGAGTGGGAAGGAAAGTTATTCCAGAAGGAGCCTTCCAGTCTGTCTCCAGGTAGCTACCCAGCTAGCCAGTGCTTCTCTGGTTTCCTGAGAGAAGGAGAAGTTGGAAAGTGGGCAATGCAGCAGTTGGTCTCCATGCAGGATGAGTGCTTGGCCAAGATGGCAGCAATAACTACCTTGCTCTGTTTAGGAGCTGCCTACAGATAACTGCCCCACATGTTCTCATTGAGGGGCCCCAGAAGCCCCTCAGTAGCTTCCACATTAGCCTACTCTGAGGTTTAAAATGCTACCATTAAGATGGATTCCCTGGATTTTATTGTAAATCTCACCCTTAGTTTCTCTTTAAAGATGCAGTTTCACTGGATACAATAAATTAGTCAATTGAGTCATTCCTCCCTAGTAAGAGGAGTGCATTGCCCTGGAAAAGTTAGGAGTTGGAGAAGGTAGCCAAAGAAGCTAAATATCTTGAATTGAGAGAGCAGAGAGTACCAACGGCCACATTCACTTCCTTTAGGATTTGCCATGGGCCAACACAGACCCAGTCAAGCAGCATCTCCTGGGCTCTGGAATGCCTTAAATTATGCTCTAAAATGGATGCCTCTAGGTGCCTGCATGGTTCAGTCAGTTAAACATCTGAATTTGGCTCAGGTCATGATCTTACAGCTTGTGAGTTCGAGCCTCATGTCAGGTTTTGCGCTGACAGCTCAGAGCCTGGAGCCTGCTTTGGATTCTGTGTCTCCCTGTCTCTCTGCCCCTCCCCCACTCCTACTCTGTCTCTCTCTGTCTCTCTCAAAAATAAATACAACATTAAAAAAATATTTAAAATGGATGCTTCTGAAGCCCTATTTTATTCAGTTTCTCCAGCAGGAAAACACATAGGAACCCAGAGTTTGACCAGAATTACCAATTCCACCCTTCTAATCTTGACCTGCTTTGTCTGCTATTCTTGCCTGCATTTTTACCATAAGGCTCTTGTCTTTGAAGCTTGCTGGAGATTCTCAAGTCTGTTTTCAGTGGGAAGGAGGCACGTTTTCACTAAGCAGACACAGCGCTCATTAGAGCATGGAAAGTTCTCCATTTCTATCCCAGTCCAGAAGCCAATGTCCTGGGACCATCACTCATAGATCAAAAACCTGCTCAGATGCTTTCCAGAGAGAGGGAAACCGTCCAGCAGGTGTCAGTAAGTTCTAAGATGTGCGGGGAGTCTGGCTTAACAATCAAGTGTGTTCTTTTCCAAACCAGCTTAGTTTTCAAGGCCTTCTCAGGGGATTGTGACTGACAGAAGGGCCATGATGACTGGAGTTCCCAAAGAGGAGGGCAAAGAGGGAAAATAGAAATCCTTTTCCTTGCGGAGAAGAACTGAGATTTGTTGTGTGTCTGAGGATTCTAGGAAGTCTGTACCATAGAGCCTAGGCTGAGAAATGCATGATGATTGACTAGAAAGATATCGCAAGGCACCAGAAAGGGGTTTGTTCTGTCTTTTTCCTTGCCTCGGGGCACAATTCCATCTGACCTTACCTAGAGGCAGCCTGTTCAAATCAGCTTCAGGTTTCTCATTCAGCCTGCATGAGGCCTTAGCTGAGGTAATTGTGAAGAACCCAGGCCACGTCAGACCAGCCTAGTGGACTCCATTCTATACTAAGGTGACCCTCCACCACACGAAATTGTGCAAACTGGAAGCCTTAGAGCCACAATAGCTTGGGTTGGGGCCCTGTTTCTGGCTTGGCATCAGACCAGATTCTGGGAGAGATCAGGCAGAGGTATGGAGAAGAGCCTTTTCTTTCTTTCTTTCTTTCTTTTTCTTTCTTTCTTTCTTTCTTTCTTTCTTTCTTTCTTTCTTTCTTTCTTTCTTTCTTTCTTTCTTTCTTTTAAGATTCTATTTTTAAATAATCGCCCACATGGGGCTCGAACTCACAACTCTGAGATCAAGAGCCATACACTCCACCAACTGAGCCAGCCAGGTGCCCCTGGAGAAAAGTCTTTACATCCCTACATCCTCTTTAATCAGCATTTACTGAAAGACTGCTGATTTCAAAGATAGTGCTAGAAACTATGGAAGATACCGAGAGATATGATGTGGGGGTGCCTGAGTTTAAGGGAATCAGTATCTTGTGGACTCTGGTGTTCATTGTTGACCAGCTACTAGCCTGTCCTTATCGTGCTGGCTCCATTTAGAGGAGCTCTGCCCCAGTTTATAGGATATTGGTAGAGGTATCAATCAGGCATCATAACCAGCTACCACAGGGATGGGATTGTGATCTAACCTGGCTGATGAGGGCACACTGACGTCACTACGTAGTTGTTCTCTGTTTCTTACAGCTAAAGGAATGAAACTAATCCATAGATTGACAATGTTTGGTCAACGAAACTGTTTAACACTATATAAAAACCAGCATGAAGTTTCCCAGGGAGAGGATTGACTGATCCAGAGATGTTCTTATCTTACATGGGATGCAGTTGCTCAAATGTACAGGTATTGAAATTGGTTTTCATCTGATAATCAGCTACTATCATTATAAGCTACTTGGATAGGGATGTCTAGGAAGTTGATTTTCTCATTAAACTTGGCTTAGTGAGTTCTGAAGGACAAGGATTGTGTCAAATAGATGCCCGATAGTTTGAGCCCTTGGATATGCTGTTGCTGCTCTGACATGTGAATCATTTGGGTGGTAGGAAAAGGATCCTGAACATGGACCTTGAAAGAAAGAAGTCTCACAATTTGAAAAGTAAAAGTTACCATTTTAGGGACACCTAGGTGACTCGGTTGATTAATCATTCAACTCTTGATTTTGTCTCAGGTCATGATCTCATGGTCATGAGATTGAGTACGGAGTTGGACTCTGCACAAGGCATGGAGCCTACTTAAGATTCTCTCCTCCCTTTCCCTCTGCCCCTCCCACCTCCAAAAAGCAACCATTTTAAAAAGGCAAAATACCAGCTTTGCTTCTTTATTCTAAGATATTAGATACATTATCATCAGAGAATGGCTAGGAAAAGTGCTTGTTGAGTTTCTTAAGCCATTCTCCAAGATTCGTAGTGTCACACATTCTGTTATTAAAGTTATATTTTGTGTTTTACAGTTTTCTTTTCAATGTTGAACCTAAAGTCTTTCCACTTGAACCTGAAAAGGAGGGGATGGCAAAGAGTCCATTCACCACTGTTATAGCCCCATGAGCTAATCAGAGACATTACGTGTTCCTGCTAAGTCCAGGGGGCAGTCTTACAAAGTACTGAACATAGTACAAAGCTCTCCACCTTGGCATTCATTACTCAGTCCATTAGTGTTGGCCTACTGGATGCCATGCAAGATGAAAGCCACTTTCCATCATAAACTGTAACCAGTGATGCACATTTATGTAAGACCCTGAGCAGAAATTTTGCTAGCTCCTATCTGTTCACAAGCTGGTATAAGTCTCAGAGAAAGACACAACTTCAAAATCAATCAACTATAGATTGCAACGGTGATGCTGTGAATATAAATGCTTATGGAAAGGCAAATGAAGATAAGACCAGTTACTTCCAAGTACTCAACACGTCAGTTTCCTGTCCCTGTGGGCAGAAGATAAATATTCATTGAATGAAGCCAAGAATGGTGATCAGTTGAAAGGGGTAGAGTCAAGGTTTCACATTTCTAGATGTGTTTTGCTTCATACTGGCAGGTCCCAAACAGTCAAGGAGACCCAAGGTCATCTATATGTTCTTTTAAAAAAAAAAAGTGACACATCTTCAGCAAAACACAGATCAGTCCTAAGCCTGCACTGGGTTGGGAAAGTTTCCTATCTTCAAGATCATTTATTTCCTAAAATCTCAGATTCATTCCCACCTGAGAGAGCCAACCAGAGTCTAACCTGATAAAGGATGGAAACATAACAATCCTTATGAGGGGGATATATTAATTTCCTAGAGCTATGATAATAAAGTACTATAAACTGGGTGGCTTAAAGCAAATAAATCTATTCTCTTATAGTTCTGCAGGCTACAAGTTCAAAATCAAAGTGTCAGCAAGGCTAGTAGCTTCTGAGAGCCTTGAGACACAAACTGTCCACTGCCTTTCTCCCAGCTTCTAGTGGCATGCAGGGATTAATGGCCTGCAATCCCTGGCATTCCTTAAATTGTAGATACAGATCTCCAATCCTCACCTCCATCCTCACATTGGTGTTCTCTGTCTGTCCTCACATGGCCATCTCCTTGTAAAGACACCAGGTATTTTGGATGAGTGGCTCACCCTACTCCAGGAGGACCTCATCTTAACGAATTATAACAGCAATAGCCCTATTTCCAAATAGGGTCACATTCTGAGGTACTACAGGTTAGAGCTATCACATATACAGATATATATATATATATATATATATATATATATATATATATATATATATAGTTGTGGGGGAGGAAGGATACATTGCAACCCATAATAGGAATGAGAAACTATCTGGCCCTGTCAAATCATGAATGTTGCCAAAGCATGTATGGTAACATCTTGGATAGGTTTGATGTGTAGTGGCAGGTCCAAGGGGCCTTTGAAACTAAGACATCCAATAATGTATCCCCAATGGATAGAAGTGTTTCTGTTTCATGATTTTTCCATCTCAGCTCTGATTAGAATGTCAACTGTCACCTAGAAGAGAAAGGTTTCATATCCCATCACCAAATTTCAGATTCATCTTATTTTTAGTGTCTCAAATTTGAAGATGTCAGAAACACATCTTTCAGTATCTGATCAATAATACAAGTTTTCTGTATTTGTTCAGGTGGCTTCCCTCCCCGGAGCTTTCTACCTACCAGATTTTCAACATGACTTCAATACATGTACAAACAGAAAAACTACCCCACAGAGGCTAAAGTAATGTGAAAATAATTTGTTAAAAAAGTTGTGTCTTGGGGCGCCTGGGTGGCTCGGTCGGTTAAGCGTCCGACTTCGGCTCAGGTCACGATCTCACGGTCCGTGATTTCGAGCCCCACGTCGGGCTCTGTGCTGACAGCTCAGAGCCTGGAGCCTGTTTCAGATTCTGTGTCTCCCTCTCTCTCTGCCCCTCCCCTGTTCATGCTCTGTCTCTCTCTGTCTCAAAAATAAATAAACGTTAAAAAAAAAATTTAAAAAAAAAAGTTGTGTCTTTAGGATAAGTGGATACACAAATAGTTGATTTCAAAGAACTAGATGGATAACCCCATTTGGGTTGCACCAATAGTGAGGACAACCAAAGCAATGATACTTCATAGCATATATTTGCTAGTTGTTTATAACTTTTCACTGGGCAGATGCTGGAATGATTTTTTTTGTATTATGTAGCAACACTAGACAGACAGCTAATATGTTTTTCCAGTTCAGTTATTCATATCTCAGCACTGCAATAGAAAGAAGTCATCTCGTTCCCTTTACTGCAGAAAAAAGAGTTTGTACTTCTCCATACCATTGACTTGGAACAGCCTGTGGCTAATGCAAAACCATATTGGGAGAGGATTTTTTACTCTCTGCTTTCTGACCTCCCCAAAGACATCACTGTCAAGTGTGAGCATTAAAAACTCTATTGTGGGCTTTTATAAAGACAATGGGGGTAAAGAGAGAGCTGTATGTTTCCAACACTTGGACTAGATTTAACTGTATCCCTGGGGAACAGGTCAGCAAGACTATACCATAGGTTCCATGGGGCATCCACAATCTTCCCCAGGGAGGAAATGCGTTCCCTTCAGAGCCGCAGGGATCTGTATACTGCACTAAGGAGATCTAATCCATTTTGGCTGGTTGCACTGAGATACTCTCTGTTCCCAATTAAATCAATTATCTGGGTAATCTTCATAATTAACGGCAGAAGACTTGAGCTGTCAGGACTGGCTGTAGCAAAAATATTTGGGCATGTGGGTTAAGCCACAGTTGTTCTGTGGGTGTCTGAGGCCGGGGCAGGAAAGTGGGCTGAGCGCATGCTGGGGCCAGCTTTCTCAATTATTGCTGGGCTCTAACTAAACAGCAGAAAGGGCTTTTGCCTAGAAGTCAGGAGATAGTGTTCTCACTCCATCTCTGACACTAGCAAGCTGTGTCACATTAAGCAAGCTTCTTCATGTCAGAACGACTTATCTTTACATCTGCAAAATGAAGGAATGAAGCCAGATGGTTTTAGTTAGCCTTTACAAAGCAGATGCTGAATATCAGGCACTGTAGTAAACCTTATTTCATTTAATCCTTATAACTAAACTTTTATGAGAAACAAGGCACAGAGAGGATAAGTAACTTGCCTGACATCACACAGCTAGGGATTTTCAAAGACGAGATGATCTTTAAGCTCCCTTCTGACTAAAATTTTAATCTCTATTGCTGTGGAAGCCAAGTGGAAGCCCCTGTGTCCCAGATAAGGCTTAGGCTAACTTATATTCTTGCTACTCAAAGTCCATGGAACAATAACATAGCCATCACCTGCAATCTTTTTGGAAATTTGGAATCTCAGATCTCACTCCAAATTTATGAATCAGAACCTTCATTTTTAACCAGATAACAAGGTAATTCATGTGCCTAGTAAAGCTTGAGGGGCACTGACTGATCTAAGACTGACCAAAGGCCCAATTGGAACCACTGCAAGGGATTTCTGTTTTCTGCCCCCACTGGTAAGCATTGAAGGCCCTAGACTGAGGTGCCGGGGAAGGGTTGTGGTGACTTCCGTCCTGCAGTTCTAAGCCATTGGCCCAGTGCAAGGATCTGTGTTTCTTCTTTGCTTTCTTACCCAAGTCATACGCTCCTGACTGTCGGCTCTCCTTCCAAAAGGAAGCTTCCAGTAGCTAGAACAGATCTTTGTATCTCTATGAGCTGACCACAGGGCAGAGGCTATTGTGAACAGATTAATGCATGTTCAGGATAAAATTCTCCAATGTCCTTTTGCAGGCAGGAGAAATTGCTGTTCTCACTTTCCCACTGACTTCCCTCTTTTATTTAACAATGACTCTACACAAAGGCTTTCTATAGAAAGATAATTGGATTTCTAACTCTATTTGTTCAAAACTCACTTAACATTATAATGGCCCTAGTTATATTGTTTGTATCAACTCATCAGTAGTAAAGTACCAATTTCTGAATAAATATGTAGATTTTTGTACATACATCTAGCATTACCAAAGCAGGAAAGGAAAAATAAGCCAGAAATAGAAATCCATTAATAAAAACAGATACTAACTAGATACTTCGCTGCACTAGGCTTAAATGTGCTGGGTAAGTTTAGATTTTCAACATCTGAGTGCTATTTTTGTCTTACGTATGTATTTGCTTAGTGTTTAATCACTGTGGAACTTTTGGCCAACAGGTCATCAAAGAAGAATATAGCCTGGTGTATTCACCACTGAAGTACCAATTTAACACAATCTTAAATGAATTAAACATATACTTTAACAATGATTATCCTTCCCTTGCCATGGGGGTTGCAACAGAACCTGGCTTCCTGAATACCCTAGAGGTTTCCCTTTGACCTCTTTAAGGCAAAAGTAGAGAGGGGAGAGAGAGAGAATTTCTAGAGATTTTTATGTTTTCATTATGTATGTTTGATAGAGATTTCTTTTCCACCTTTCAAACGTATGAAACAAGGCCTTTTTTTCCATGTTTTTTCTTCTCTGTTCTTTCTCTGGACAAGAAAGAGGCTACCACTGAATAAATGAAACAAAGAGCAGAATGCATTATTTTCTAAGCAAAAAACCAATGAACACGGACTCTGAAGAGAGCAGATGCTTGCTCTTATATGGGGCTTGGAGAAGCTAGGCACTCAGAGATTGGTGGCCTCTCAGAAGCAGGAGTGGTCAGGGATTGGCCATGGAAAGCAGTTACTAAAACTGGCTGCTGCTATTGGCTGGCTTTCAGAAGCTTGATTACCATTTCAGAGTTGTCATTAATTGATTGGGAAGAGTTTACAACGGAATCTGATAGTTACTTGTTCCTACAATCAAAGAGTAGTCAATCTTTCTTGAATTTGGAGTATGGACACTTTTTATGTTCACCTCCTGCCCCCACTTGCTACTTCAGGCAGCCTGTGTACTCACTGTGGTATGAAACATTAAGGAATATAATCTGAGTCCATTGAATCTCAAAGTGCCATACCTTGGCACTCTCCCGTAGGGTAAATAGGAAACACATGGCCCGTGTGTGGGCCAATTCCCCTTCCAGGCTTGCTCAAAACTCGTGCCACTCTTTGCCATGGAGCCCAGATTAAGGCTTTGGCTTCATTCTAGCAGCTTCTACTCATTAAGTGGGATTGCCAGCTGATGAAAGAAGATTGCCATCTTCTGCGGAAGAAGCCTGTTTGCCATCCCTGCTCTTGAACAACTTTGTAAAATTTAAGTATCCCGTGTCCCATTCTTTTACCTTCTCCTTTATAAACCAGCTGAGGAGAGTTCCAGGCAACTTCCCTCTGAGATGTAATGTGTTACACAATGCGTGGTTGTCCTATGCCTGTTAAAGACAAAGATCCTGAGCTTCGCTCTGGAATTAATCTATTCCCGGAAAAGGGCACTGTGGTGTGTCAATTAAGAGCACCAAGATAGATAAACACGTGAATTCTAATTCTAGCTGAAATGTCATTTACCAGCTGTGGGACGTTGGGCAACTTAACCTCTCTGAGCCTTAGTTTCCCCTTTTGTAAAATAGGGATAAAGCTCAGTATTCAGATCATAGGATTATTGTAAAGATTAGATGAGAGGAACGTAAGACACTTAGGGTGGTACCTGGTAGATAGTAAGTACTCAAAATGTTGGGTATGACACAATTTGCTATTTTTGTCTGTAAAGAAATCCCTGGGAGTCTAAAGGTCTGGGTTCAGATATGCCTAATATTATTAACCATGTAGCCAGCAGTCAATAAGAATACTTGCATTGTTTACATGAGCGAAGCTAATGTTTACTAACTTCATGGTGCTGTTCAAATCACCCTTTTGGGGCCTCAATTTTCTTCCTTGTAAAATGGTGTGGACAGCTACTCAGTCTAACAGATAGCGTCACTGTGAATATTAAATCAAATAATATACATGAAATGGCAAGGAACCATGGGAGAGACTCATTTCTTGAAGATAACTGAGATTTAAAAAAAAAAAATTAAAGGAGAAATCACTTAAGAACGAAAATTTTACCATAAATGGTATTTTTAGGTGTTGGTTGAATTCTATTGTTAAAAATGAAACATTAAAAATAAGTTTATCTTCTATTTTCCAGAATCTTATAGCTGTAATTATTTGCTAATTCTTGGAATCATAAAATGAATCAAGTGTCAATTTTTTTTGGCTTAACTTGACTGACAAAACGCTAAGGTCTCCTTTTCTTCACATTTGATTTTTGCTACACACTTACTGAAAGGGTCAGTTTTTGCCAAAATATTAACGGACTTGGCTCATTCTCCCAAGGGTCTCTTTTAATTCTCTGATATTTAAATCAGTCTCTTTTGAAGCTCAAATTGTCCCTCATCCAAGTCAGATGAAAGCCCGCATCTTTTGCAGGATATGCAATTTCACTTTGTTGCAATCAATTTGCATTTGATTTGCATTGTATTATTGACCACACGGGAGGGTCCAACAAAGATCTTGATACCATATGTGAGAATAGACACCAGCATGATGGAAAGTTATGATTAAATGGGAACTAATTGTAAAAATGGTCAGTTCATTAATGAATCTTTTTCTGTCCTGGAAACTTTTGCTTCCTCACCAAATCTTGACACTGCAAAGATGTAGTTAATGAGTTTCCCTGTTCCCATTAAAACTGTATAGGATCCATGTCCCAAGAATTTGATTTGGGATCAAATTCTTAAGAATCAGATTGTATTTCAAGTGCCCTCACATAAGAGATACTATTTTAAGGCATCCTTTGATGTTTCTCAAGTAAAAGGAAACACCTACCCAATCCCTGACTTAATCTTACTTTTCACAAACCTGAATTTCCAGGAATCACATTTTCTTAGAGCAAAGTTCATCCCTATTGCTTTAGGGAGTTGGGGGTCGAGTGATGTTGCCTCACCTTTTTTCTCTGCAGGCAATGGTCCAGGTCCAAGAACAATTTGAAGCAGGCGCAGGAAGGCCAGGTGTAGAAATGAGTCCCCCACCTGGCAGGAAGGAGGGAACTCCCCTTCCCTGCTGCCTAATAGAGGCCTGTAGAGCAAGAGCTCCTCACGGTCCCTTGCAAGCAAGACGAATGGATGATTAGACACATGAGCAGGCTAGGGAAGCATGGCCCTACCCTTTCCTTACTGCCTCCCTGTCCTATCACTTCCCTGGCATGTCTGGAAGGGGAAGCGTGTGATATTTGTGGCAATCACAAAAGCCACCCTTCCCCCATCTTGAACCAAACTCCACTCTTCCGTCCTGGGGGCTAAGGAGTGAATATGGCTAAGATCAAACAGGATTTCATGGTGCTTTTGTTAGAGTTCCTAAACAGGCAGCTGTGGGCAAAGATTTAAACAAACAACAAGACTTTTAAAGGGGTTCTTGAAACGATCTTGTCACGTCATGGGTGACTGTGTCGTTCCCAGGCTGCAGTCTGACCTTAGTGTGACAAGCAGCTTGCACTCTGAAGGACTGGGGAGACCCCTTTGAATGTGCTTCATTCTTTTCTTCCTCTCAAGGGTGGGTAGGGGAAGGAGACAGAGAGAGAGAGAAGAGAGAGGGGGGTGAGGGGCAGAGGCTCTGGAGAGAATGGCATGCTGCCAGGAGAAGAAGGGAGACACAACATGGCTTGTTGGGAGGAAATGAGCCAGTTGCACCCCCCGCCCCACCCCTGCTAAGTCCTCTTACAACAAAGTGGCCACTGCCAAGATTTCTCCTGCCAGGCCTAGGTCTGTGGAGCTCCCACACACCATCTACAAAGACCCAAGACAAACGTGGACAGCCTCAAAGCCTCACTTCACTACATCTTAAGGCAGTCCTAAATGCTTGTAGCTTCTCATTTAGGACAGCGAAGAGAAATCCCCTTGGGAAAACTCGCTTTGAAGTCCTAAACTCTAATGTTTAAAATCTGTTAGCAAACCACACATTTCTCCACTCTCGCTGGGGCAGCTGGTTTCTTTCCAAATAAATCACAGGGCTGCTGAGCATTCTAATGCAGGATCTTTGGGGTCTCCTTTCAACACTGCTCAAAAGGCCCAGCTGCAGGGCAGTTGGCCTGAGACCACCTCCTACAGGCTACAGTCCTATTTATAAAATCCTTTGGGACAGGTGTCTGGAAGGTGGATTTAGGAACATTGTGTGACTGTGCAATGCAAGAGGGTGTCAGGTGGTGGCCAAGATCCTGGGACATCAGAAGTCAGGCCTGGAAGATAGGCAGAGAGAAAATGGAGTCTCCATGAAGATATCAGCTGCCTCCTACCTTTGGTGGTCGGCACCTTAACCATGCAGGGGCTCATAGAACTTTCACAGGAAGAGAGAAGAAATGCCTAACCTCAGCAGAGTATGAGCAAACCTTGAATATGAAGGTCACATTGCTCTGTATCTGAAAAATGATGACTCAACAGGAAAGGACAGTTAGGGAGGAGATAAGAAGTGCCATTCAAAGGTCTATTATATGCCTGTGTAGGAGGACAGAGAGCACAAAATCATGACCTTGCCATATAGATGTTTATAGTGTAGTTGGGGAGAGAGATGAAGACAGATGAAGTCAGAAGGAGCAATTCTCTGGGGGTGATAAGCCATACCAACTGAAAGGATGGCCTCTGGAGTCCAATTTCTCAGCACGAACCCCGCCCACATCAACTTGCCAGCTGTATAACCTTAGGCAAGCTTTCAAACTGCAGAGGAGACTCTGTTTCGTCATCTTCAGGCATACATATTTAGTGCTCACCTCACAGGGATGGTGTGCATCAAATGAGCTATCCCTGTGAAACACTTTCCCCATAAAAGGTGCTCAATAAATATTAGCCATTGATATTACCATTATTCAAAGATGGAATATAACTAAGCCCTAAAGTAGCATGATACGGCATAATGTAACCGACAGTTCAGAGAAACAGAAAATAAGTTGCTTTGAACCACTTCAGTGGCTTGGAAAGAAAAATGGGCTGGATTTGAATGATCAGTGGAGAGGAGCACAAATCTGTTCAGGACATGCAAAAAACATGAGAGAAGGCACAGACAGTGGTGTTCCTATTCATGGTGAGCAAAGAAAGCATTTGGCTTAGTTGACAAGGGCAGAGACAACAACAACCCGACTGGGGCAAAACCAACCAACCAGAGAGGAGGGAGAAGCCTGACATCTCTGAACAGCAGTGGATGTGGTGAAGGTGGAGTTTCAGGATGACTAACGGGGCAAAAGTTGGAGGATAGCAGAGAGCAGAGGGCCTGGAGTCAGGCTGGCCAGCCAGGGTGATGGGGCAGTGATCTGGGGGTGTGGCGCTGGGGATCTGGGGCTAGGTGGAGGGATGGATTAGAAAGACCTTTACGGGAAACAGGAAGTGAGACTTGATGCTCATCTGCTCAGCATACACATTGTGAAGTATGAAAGCCTTAACTGAAGGCTCTTGTTCATGCACGTATTTTGGCTTTAAGGAACAGAAATGCACTCAAGTTAAATTGAGTAATTAAAAATTTGTACACAAGCATAGGGGCTCAGGAAAAGCTAAAGAAACAAAAGGAGGCCTCAGGGAGATGGTAACTGGAGAGCTTTCTCTAACCTAAATGGCTCTAGTAAAATGTCCATGTGTTTCATTTTAGTGCTCTACCAATAACAGACTTAATTTTTCTCCGAGCTTCTGTATCTCCATCTCACACTTCTTCCCATGTCCCTCACCCTTAAAATTATATTTTGTAGTCTCTATAGTGTAGTGGGGATACTATTTACAAAAACATTAAACTGATATGTTTTATTTCCCCTCTTAAATCATGTTCATTGTAGCTCTCCACCTCTGAGGCTCAGCCATGAAATCTTTTGTCCTGTAAGAAAATAGTCATTCTGAAACCGGGGCTTGGGTGAGGAAGATTTTCTAAACGCCTTCAGAATTTCAGGAGTTAACCTGTTTGGGTCAGATCATAGAACTCCTTGCAGGGCATGGAGATACCTTTTCCATCTAACCTAGCCATGTCCCAAGGCTTGACTAGAAATGGTGGAAGGATGATCCGATGCAGGTGAAATTATGGAAAACCCCACTCTTTCTGGCCTGAAGGACCTTGGGAGAAAGGAGAGAGGTAGAGGTGGAGGAAAGGAGATACCAGACACTTACTTTGTTCTCCTCTTATCTCAGCCTCAAGGCCAACCTTGAAGGACAGTGGGTAGCTTTAGGAACATCTAGGTAACTTGGAGTCTTCAATGCCATGAGAGTTCTGTTGTACCCCTACCTGGGACTCCAGAAGGCCACCACTTCCCACGTCACCTCTGGGACAGCTTCCTCAAAGTAATCCTGGTGGTGTCGTGTGGTGGAAGAGACAGGCTTATCTGAAGCTTTAGTGTTTCTTGTTTGCTTTTGGTGCTCCAGTGGTGTGGATTCAACACAGAGGAAACTGAGAGTTTGGGGAGCTCTATTTCTGAGCAAGAGTGTTTTGATGTTGTGGCAGATGAATGGGAGTCACGGGCCTTTCAAATCAGCAGGAACAGCGTGAGGCCACATGAGATGGAGGGCCACCAGCCACAGTCCAAGATGCAAGAGATCAGATCACAGGTAATACCACCTACCAATGGCAGTGGTGCATGCCAGCAGTTCCAGCTGTGACTGAATATTCAGGATCATGGCTGTGGGGAGGAAAAGAGACACAGGATATCATATGGCTTTTAGGGCTCTTTCCTTCAAAGCCATGAAGTCACTTAATCCCTATTTGCCCCATAGACCCACATGCCATATTGAAATAGAGAGGGGAAAGAAATAAAATTCTAAAATACTGGGTAATACCTAAAGAAATGTCAAAATTATTACTTCAAGCCAAGAAATGGTCTAAGATGTTTTGTTTTATTTTGCTCTGTTCCTTTTGTTGCCCAGTCAACGGGGCTCATGAAGAAGATTAAAGGAGTTACAAATCAAATGAGGAAGCTACACTTTCTCTACACTGTGGAATTATAGTTTAAATAAATTTATAACCCTACCACGAGGCTGTCTGCTTGCTCATAGTTTCCACTTGAATATGGTCCATCGTGACTTTCCGGCCAACTTCCCAATTGCTCTCTAAATCATTATCTACAATTTCATTCCTCACTAAGTGTCTAATTTGCCCACTATTTGTTAGCTTAAGGACTCGCCAGTCTTCTTTGGCCAGATCGTCTTTTTGAGCCAGGTTGTGCATTGAGATTTGACCTCTGAGTCAGGCAATAGGAGACAGAACCGTATGAAGGGGAAGTTCTAGGAAAACATCTGAGGTAGATAAAGTGATAGCATAGTTAATTCTTTAGTATTTCACCTATGCTTCAAGTCATGACCAAAGGAAAACTTGGAAAACTGCCCTATAAAGGCATAAAAATGTTCTATCTCAACAAAATGTTCCTACCTCTGTATCTCACCAGTAGACTTTCATAATTGTGATTGAGTTTCTCCCCTACCAGAAATAAGCTTAGGGTATCCTGTGAATTTCACCTCCTTCTCCCAGATGGGGAACCAGTGATCAGTCAATTCTTTTTTGCAGAATTTTATTTATATAGTCCAGTTACTCAGCTATTACAGTTAATAAAATGTTGCCATTGTATAAGTAGAATATGATTTTTCAAAGAATTCAAATGTATTGAAACAGATAAATTAAGTCATTTATCCCATGCTCAAACACACTATTCTTATTTGAAGATTCTGAAGATAATTTAGTATTTTGCAGTCTCTCTGGGTTGTAATTATGAAAATCAGTTATCATTGTTCTTTATATGTGCATCTGAGTTCAGGTTAACAGTCCAAGTCAATTTATAATTCTGTCTCATGTTGCATTTATTCCAAATTTCCTTCCATCCAAAAGCAACTTTGCGCTGCCCTGTGGTGTATTTCCTCTCTCATGAACACCTTTGTCAGAAACTCCACATGTTCACACAGCAGGGATGTTAAATCTCATCTAAGGAGAAGCAATCATGAAGCCCACTCCAGGTGATCCACACTTCGGCATGAGCCCGGGGCTGATGAGCTAACAGGAAAGCTACACCTGAGGGGTGTTTGGATACATAGGTGGTGGCTGGTTTACTCATTTGCCTAATATCAGCATAAGTTTAAACCTGCCCTTTTCTCAGATTCGTATGTCAGTAGCAAGAGCAACTTGACATAGATAGTGTGGATAGGAGGATTTGGTGGCTGATATCACTTGTAAACCTGGGAATTACCGCCTACCCAAAGGCGTGAGACCAATACAAATGGGAAGACACAGAAAGTCTGTTTCATGTTTTCTAATTCAGTGCCACTCCTTAGTGTCATATGTGAAAATAACATCACTTCAGCATCAGCTGTAACTGTTGAAAATGAGGAAAGATAGAGCCAAATTATAAATGAATGTACCTCCAATTATACGTGCAGGTAGGGAACAGCTTATCACCCTTATCCCATGCCCCGGTGGCTTATCCATTAATGTATTTTTATTCAACAAGCATTCAGTAAACATTTACCAGATTCCAGGCTTTTTGTAAATTGCTGAGGCCCAAATCTCCTCAGCCAGCTTTCCTCCAACCTCAGCCCTGGCATATTAGGGTATTTGCTCATTTTGTGGGATTTTCACTCCTGGATCAGCTCAAAATCTGAAGAGAAGAGGTACGGGGAGTGAATAGTCCTGAGCAGCATTTGGTCAAAGGTAGGTGAAAGGGTGAGGGCCTGTGAGAATCCATAGCCAGCTGTTCAACCAGAGATGGGGGGGCTTCTGCCCCCTGCCAAGCACCTAATTGAGAAGGGGCACTAAGTATTACAGGGCACTAAATAAGAAAGAACACAGATTTTTGCAAGAACTGTTCTCAGAGATTGTACTCATTTAGAAGGAATGCTTGGACAAGTGGGGTGGGCAGTGTCAGGGGCAGGGGCAGTGTGGGACCACCCACTGGGTAGGCTTTGGAGACAGAAATGTTAAAAGAGTATTTTTGTGCCTCTAGTTGTCCACATGGGTGAGGTCCTGACCAGAGCTGAGCTGCTCAGGAATGTAACTGAGGCACTGAGGACACCCCCACATGTCTTCCCTCTCGGTTTACCTGATATAGCACGTAGTCTATACTCTAAGTCAAGAAAGTACTTAAAGAATATTGGTTTAGGGGCGCCTGGGTGGCTCAGTCAGTAAGTGTCTGACTTCGGCTCAGGTCATGATCTCATGGTTTGTGAGTTTGAGCCCCACATTAGGCTCTCTGCTGTCAGCACAGAGTCCGCTTCAGATCTGTCTCCCTCTAGCTCTCTGCCCCTCTCCCACTTGCACACTCTTTCTCCCAAAAACAAACAGACATTTAAAAAAGAATATTGGTTTAAAGGGGTGCCAATTATTAGCTATCCAAATTCCTGATTCCATGTTTAACCATATTCTTCTAGTCTCTCCAGGACCTGAACCATTTGAGTAGCTTGAAAAGGACGTCGGAAAGCTGCATGAGGACCTGAGGGGTGTTGGGAAATAGAGGTGAGCCCCCACCCAATTTCAACCCCTGCCCATCTCCCAGCTAAGCAGAGCGGACTCTTTACAGACGTGATGTGAGTGAATGTGACCTCTGCCATCCGTTTTCCACTGAAGCCCCTCCCCGCCTTCAGGCGTCAGTGCTGGTGGAGTGAGCCCTGACAATTTAGGTCTCCCCGGTGTGGCTCCAGACATTCTGCTTGCCCACCCCCATCACAACTTAATTGTTTCGTGTTGGATCCCCGTAGGGCTTCGTTAGTGACTTTTACCAGAGTATCATATTCTACAATAATGGTGGATTATGGCTCAATGTCCAGCTTCTTCCTCAGAGGGAGACAAAGAGGTGAAAAGGAAAGCATGAGAGATAGTTTATTTCAAAGGAATATATCTGGCGTGGTAGGCTGTGGGACAGGTGGAGAGTGATTTACGGGCTTGTGCCACCTGACAGTGCACCCTGCGAATCACAGTTCCTGGGGGATAACAACTTCCCCATTCATGCCGCGGCCCTGCTCTCTTCTTTTAGTCTCATGAGTTAAGTTCCGTGTTGTTCTCAGGTGCAGTGCAAACCAGAGGACAACAGGTTTGTGTCCTTTCCCCCATTTTCCTTTTTAAATTTCTTCATCTGTCTGTGGCCCAGTGTTTCTTAGTAGCAGAGAATGGTTTTTCAGGCTCTGTTCGTTTTCAGGTGAGATACAATAGTGAGTCTTTCCCCTACTGTGAACGACAGGTGTATGGAAATCATAGTTGGAGAGAACTGGAGGCAGCGATCAGAGGCTCATATACCCTGCAGGAAGTAGGAGCAGCGAGCCCTTGGACCGACTCATGTCTTTGGGATCTAAAGCCATTTCAAAAATCAGTCTGTACGAGAATAGTCATCAGCTTTCATTTAGAATTCTAAAGTGAGCTGGGAACTATTACCTGGAGGGAAGAAGTTTGTAAATGTTTTCCATTAGTTTCTTCTGAT